>NW_026712817.1:0-1200000 GCF_030625045.1 Achroia grisella
GACAATAGTATTTTGGTAAAGGAAATATATGAAGCCATGAGAAGCTCTGACATATCAGATCCAATCATGACACTGATAACCCATCCACATTTTGTTGTTCCATCTTTTAAGAGAGAGATTAAGAATGATTCTACTTCCAATGAATACAGAAATGAAGGTAATAGTGCTTATAAAAACAAAATGTATGAGGTGGCATTAAAGTGTTACAATACAGCTCTTGCATATGCACCAAATATGTCCATTGCAATGAAACTTGCATATAGTAATCGGTCCGCAGTACTATTCACATTGCAGTGCTACAGAGCTTGTCTCAAAGACATCAATACTTGTATAACTATGGGATGTCCTGATGACATATTGGAAAAATTATATAAACGCAGAGAACAAGCTGAAAACTCTCTGTGGACAGAAAGTACACAAATAAAGTAAGTACTTATAAAAGGTCCCCAGTCTTATTTATTTCAGGCAACTTAATATTATTATGTAACAATATTGGCCCATATTATATATATATCTTAAGGACTAACATATATAGAAAACTAGCGACACGCCTCGGCTTCGCACGGGTGCATGCTGGTACTAAATATACGTACCTACCTACAGAATGTCCTTATAAACAACGCTGTAAAAGCATTATTGTCATTAGACAGTACAAACATGTTTTGTTTAGCGCCACACCGCTATGTCCCTGCATTTCAGATCTGTAATATCTTTGGAAATATTAATTTAAATTACATGCTGTCAAGGGCCATATTGATCTATATTAAATGGACTTTACTGTATCCATCCATCTATCTATCCATTCATAATTTCATACTGACAAACTTTCGCGTTTATAATATTAGTAAGATAAAACTAATTATGTATACTATTATTCAACATTACCCATTTCTCTGTTTTTGATGCTTTTCTCCATTAGCCCCCTGTTTTGAGGCTTTGAAGTATCAATCCACCTAAATAACTTTGTTTATGCTACTTGCTTGTGACATAACATGATGTTTTTGTCAATTGGTAGACTTGTTGATTAAATTTTAACAGATAACCATTATTAAATTAAGAAAATGTGAAAATGTAATAATTTTTAAATATTCCAGGTATAGTGGTGAAATTTTTTTTAAAATACCTAAACGCCATCCGGATATACCATGCGCGAGCGCAGAAATAGATATTATTATGAATACCAACGGTCCTAAAATAGTGGCCAAGACAGACATTAAAGTTGGGACTGTGTTGGCTTTAGAGAAAGTATTTGCCGGCTTTGTAGACCTAATTCAAAATTCAGATGCAACTTGGATATCTTGCTACCACTGCTGTAAACTTTCTTTCAATTTATTCCCTTGTGAAGGCTGTTGCAAAGCACTATTCTGCAGCAAACAGTGTAAAGACAATTGCATGAAAGAATATCATAATATTGAATGTCAGATCTTAGAGTTAGTGAACTGGCCAATTACTCAAATGGTACTCAAAGCTGCAATAAAAATGAGAAACATGTGCAAATCGTGGGATGAAATGATCGAACTGTCAAAGAAATATGTTAATAATAAGCAAAAAATAAACCAAATAAAAGATATATATGATTCAAGAAACTGTACTTCCCTTCTAACATTCAACCATGCTGTGCACTTTATGCATGGTATGTTTTTTAATACAACAATAATTTGGTCTCATTACATTTCCATAATTGACTCTTCTGGATGTTTTTTCCCAGTAAGAATTCAGGACAAAAGGTATGCAATTCGTGCTTTTGCAAGAATACTGATGCACCTAACAATATTTGCACACCCAATGCTTTTAGCTACAAATAATTGTCTAAAAACGAAGCCACAGATAATTACACGGTGGGTGACGCCAAGACTTGGACTCTTTCCATTCATTGGAAAATTAAAACGGTCCTGTATACCAAATACATACAGCACAGTAATCAATAATAATACTACGGCTTTGGTAGCGACACAAACTATAAGAGCAGGAACTGAATTGTCTGTCAGCCCCATGTAAGTAAATCTAATTGGTTGTTGTATTTGTTTACTATAACGTAAAGTTTACTATTATTTCTGTACAAAAAAAAGATTTGTATTCAGTTTAGAAAAGCTAAAATAATATTTTATTTTATATAAGTTCTGACCAACACACTCACACTATATTTTCAATTTTCTAAGGTAAATAATATTTTAATGGTATTTACATACATGATAATTATAAAAATAGGCCTGAACAATTCAGAAATAGCAAACATATTTTACACGTTATCATTGTACTTTGTGATTTCGGTAATGAAGAAATAACCAGATAAATATTTTCTTCTTTAAATAATACGTCTTATTTTCTATATATAATACATAACTAGTAGATGGCGCTATCTTTTCTCGCTATACCCTTGTTCTTCTCTTATTTTATTTCTCTCCAATCTCCCTCCCTCAGTCCCTCTTTTTCTGTCTATATTATATAGTATGTCTGTCACTTATTCAATTTACAGAAACAATTTGCATTTAATATGCAGAGCTTTATCACTTACATATTGTATCTATTCGAAATATATTAAAAAAATATTACACCATTTTGAATTTGAATCAACAATATTTGATGATATATTGAATTAAACAAGAGTTGCACGAGTTATTATCGTTGTTTTTCATCATTAGTATTGTGTTTAGACTGTAATAAAGATTATTTACTTATAGTCTTTATTATGATAGACATATTTATATAATTCATAGAGAGACATTTATTTCTATTTCACTGTCTCGATTTCATCTGCTTGTCCTTCTTCAAAACTCTATAAACCTCTGTCCAACGCTTTTCTTCATGTTGGTCCAGCCACTGTCCTTATATCAACCTCTCGCTTCTTGTTCTGTTGCCCGCATTTTCATATTTCCTTTCTTGGATAATTATCAATCTAAAACATGCTGGGTCCAATTCTCTTTCTTATTGCATGTCCAGTCCACTTCCATTTCAGTTTCTCGACTGTTCTGGTTGCATCTGTCAATTTGGTTTTTTCTCATAAATTGGTAAGTTTGACGTTGTCACTGAGTTGGATATTTAAGAAGCTTCTTTGCATGGTATTTTGGCATATTTTTATTTTACTCAGTTTTTGTTGTCCAATCCCACGTTTGGCAGACATATATTAGACGGAAAAATACAGGACTCGTATGTTTTTCTTATGTTTTATAAAGATGTTCTTGTTTTTTATTACATCTTTCATGTATATAAAGTTAGTATAAATTATATTTTTCAGAAATCATTGGTTACAGCATCCACTAACAAAAGAGAATAGACAAGAAATGATGTATAACATTAATGGAACTGTGTGCAGTTGTGTATTGTGTGAAGCAGAACCTAAAGACTTGGAAGCAATAAGAAACGCCAACCCTCTATCTGATGAACAAAAAAAGAAATTTAAAATTAAACTCACAAATGAGCTTTATCATAACTCTACAGATATTACGAAAGTCGCCGGCGTCTACACGGAAATATTTGAATTGTTAGACTTATTACATGATGTGCCATTTTCGAAGGAATATGCAATAACACATGAACTCTTCCGAAATTGTATTACAACACAATCATTATATTCAAATTTTAATGAGGTAGAGTCTTGATAATTCTTTCCATTAAACTTCTTTCTCTATTGATTGTTATAACTGTAAATAAATTCTATTACTTTCAATAGTTTCTTTTTATAAACAAAATTAATAATACTTTGGTATACTTTGTTAAAAGTCGTCTGCAAGTACCCAACCCGTCTCATCTATTACAAAGCAGTTGGCTGTGTAAAATCTCCAACACTTGTAGGGATCTGATGTGTATGTATGATAGGTAAGAATAAATGTGTGTGTATGCTAGACTATATATATATAAACGCGTCCCATTCCGTGAAGGGTCTGATCCGATCGATCCTCCGTATAATTCAAAGGGGGATTGAAATTACAATCTGAGCAGAGCTTCGAACCCCTAGCCTCCAGACTAAAGTCGTATCCGTCAGGCGGGAGTTGGCCTTCAGCCGCTCCATAAGTCCTTCCGAGGGTGTGGACTGCCATCTGCACTCGCGGCCTAACATTCGGTACAGCTGTAAAGGCCATCTGCGGTAATCAGCATTAGAGTAGTCCGAAAAGAAAAAGTGAACTAACATATAATAATGTGGTATCCATGGTATTGTCATGTACATAGTTGATATATTTTTATTATATGTAACACATACCTAGTTTTCGCGTACCGCGATTGCAAATCCGTAACAAGCTGACAAGATAAATACAGAATTCTGGCAAATTTACGTATAATAATAGAAAACTTCAATACAACTAGGGACAATGTAGTTATGAATTAGTTTCTTCTGTGGCTTCTTTATATTGTTCATGCCAATGATTAGGATCTTTTCCGAAAGCCTGTAAAATAAATATTTCAATTTAATTAAAAGGTATTTCTGCCTCATTAATTTCAGCCAACCGCAATGCAGCGTCTTTTGAATGTCGACAATCTTAATGAATCTAAATGACAGAGAAAATTAATATTGAAACTAATATTTAACAAAACATGAAAATTCATATTTCAAATTCTTAATTCAAATAACAAAAGCACTTTTGAATAGCTATATATTTTTAATTGTACTACTCATTTGGAACGCAGACGCAGACTCATCAAAGGAGAATGAATTACAAACATGCATGTTGCTCTTTCAAATAAATGAATTATATCTAAATTATGCTACATATTTACCTCTGCCATTTTATTCAGGAGAAACATTTTAGGTACCTCTTCCATCGCCCGTTGACCCCATTCAAATACATTTCTAGCCAGTTCCCCTTCGCCTACCTGTGGAGAGACAATAATTTTGAGTGACAGCAATAATAATACATATTGGAGGGAAGAGATTGTTAGTAATATCAGTGGCACTCAATGAGGAAGTAGCCATTATTATTGCTAAAAGTTGCATATAGATGGCGTGATTGGTATCGATGGAATTCTTCATAGTTTTGCAAACGTTTTAAAAAACAAAACTGTGTTTTCAAAAATGTTTAATCAATTTTTAAAAAGTTATATATACATGTTAAAAGGAAATAATGCGTTTAGAAAAGTAATTTTCATATATTTACTCATTTTGTTATTTTCCAGTACTTAATTACACTTTAATCAGTGCTAATATGGGGCTCAATGTTTTCAAAATGCTTTCATAGATGGCATTGTCGTCATTTGTATCGGCCTAATTAAATGTCTTTTTTATATTTTCCAATAATAAGCACTTAATATATTATTATTGTAAATTAAACATATAAAAATTTTTTAAGTAAATTAAAAATAGCCGAACAAGCAAGTAATACTATTTCCAATAATACTTATGTATGAAGTGTTGTCATATTAAAAATAAATACATGTATTATCGATTTTTTTGAATAATCAATAACAGGATTTTATTACAGCGCATTATTCGATGATGCTTTTAATGAGTCGTTGTGAACAGTAAATTTTTATTATTATGTATTATAGCAGTGTTCCGTTTCAAAGAACGGAATATAGTAGTACATTATTAGTGTCGTTGGTTATTTACATTTGTACTGAATAATCGATTACATAATAATTTAAAATATCGAGTACGAATCGTAGCTGTCTTCGAATACTGGCAACTGGTAAGATTAAAATAGTATTTAAAAAAAAGAGAGAAATCGACCCTAACTCGAATACCATAAAGTTGATTTTCCTTTCTCATTAATATATCATAGCAGTTTGTTTTTTAACTTGCGTATGACTCCGTACGGTGCATACATTTCAAAAATTATATTTTAATGTAGGTACACACATTTCATACATGTCAAAAATTATCTTTTAATGTAGGTACACACATTTCATGCATGTCAAAAATTATCTTTTAATGTAGGTACATACATTTCTTTCATACATTTCATACATTTCAAAAATGAACTTTTTATGTAGGTACATACATTTCTTTCATACATCTCATACATTTAAAAAATTATATTTTAATGTAGGTACATACATTTCATACATGTCAAAAATTATCTTCTAATGTAGGTACATACATACATTTCTTTCATACATTTCATACATTTCAAAAATGAACTTGTAGGTACATATATTTCTTTCATACATCTCATACATTTCAAAAATTATATTTTAATGTAGGTACATACATTTCATACATGTCAAAAATTATCTTTTAATGTAGGTACATACATTTCATACATTTCAAAAATGAACTTTTTATGTAGGTACATACATTTCTTTCATACATCTCATACATTTAAAAAATTATATTTTAATGTAGGTACATACATTACTTTCATACATTTCATACATTTAAAAAATTTCATACATTGCAAAAATGAACTTTTTATGTAGGTACATACATTTCTTTCATACATTTCAAAAATTATCTTTTAATGTAGGTACATACATTTCATACATTTCAAAAAGTATCTTTTAATGTAGGTACATAACACCCCATGTCAGACCCCTTGTATTTGGAAGAAACTTAAAAATAATGCCAAAAATATTAGATGAATATATTTTTAATACGAATATTGTTTTATTTTTGTTCATCAACTTTATCCCTCACTAATAATACTAGTAGTAGTACATAACCTGGTTTATACCGCTAAAGATATTGAAAGATATACGAGTAATTCAGAATGTTATCAAGTTCAAAATAAGCACACATTACTTGCTTAGATAACAGAGTAATATTACTCGTAATAAAAACATTTGTAACACCCATATGTATACTATGTATGTATAGTAAGTACTTACGCTGCGGCGCCGTAAGACTCGTCTACCTCATCTACTGACCAATAGGAGCGCGCCTCTCGTGTTTCCAGAAAGTTCGCGTCTAACGGACGATATAGTAGTAAGGCAATGAGTGTCCCAGTGACATCATTATAATATTTTCTCGTTAAATTTTATTGTAATATACACAATTTCGCACTAAATAACGTGTTACCCCGTTACACATTTCTAATAATGAAAAACCTAGACCAACCCTGTTCACTTAATCTTACAAGATCTGACTTTAAAAATTACGATATCCTCATATAGCCTTTCATTTCCCCTTTCAATACTTTTTCGCATTAAAAAGTAGCCTTTCTCATGGTCTACATTATCTGTCTACCAAATTTCAATTAAATCAGTTCAGTAGTTTTGGCGTGAAAGCGAGACAAACAGACAGACTGAGTTACTTTAGCATTTATAATATTTGTAAGAATATCGCTATTAAAAATAGGGGTTGGTGAAAGACGGGTGAAAATTTAGGCGTGTATGTATTTTCAATGTAACATGATAAATAAATAAAAAATTGTCCATAATACAAAAAAATATTTTTTCGGGGTAGGCCACCCCTATGACTTAGGGGTATAAAAAATAGATAACAACCCTACCTCAGACCTGGCAAGTATACATATCAAATTTCATCAAAATGTGGGAGAAATATGGCAACTAACACTGTGATACAAAATTTATATATAAGATATAGCGGAATTCTCATTAGGGAAAAGAGGGGTACATCGTAGAATACATGAGGTATATACCAGTAAATTAATTGTAGCTAAAACCAGTCTCTTACACATAACGATTGAAATAAAAAATCATATAGCCCGATTTTGATACGTACGAGTATAAAAGTATCAAAATCGGGCTATACGTATAGCGCAGACGCGTTACAACATATCAAAAAAATAGGCATGGAATGTAAAATAAACCATAACATAATAGGTATATACATTGGCACATAAGCCATATCTGCAGAGTGTCGGCTAACGATATTATACCTGCACATTTACATTGAATCTTGAATCGTCCCTAATGAGGTACACGATACAGTTACCTAAATATCTATTATATACATATCTTTGCAAAACAGATGTCATGTAGACTGAATTGACTGCCATCTATTTTCATGCTTTGTTACTAAGCACCCACTAGTAATCCGAACTGCTTCAGATCTAGCGACATCTAGCGTCTACGGTGGCGAAATAAAATAGCCCGAAGAATAGCCCGAGTTAGGAAGGAACCATTTTCTTGTATGGGATGGGGTATCTGTATGTAATATTATGTTATCTGTGGTAATATGGACTAACAAACCCTTTTTTTAATATTGGTATTGTGCACCAGCCTACTCTAACGGTATATGCTGGCGGGGCACTAGTGGAGAAAGAAAGAAATATATTTTATGGAGGATGATAGGATGAATATGAAGTTAGGTCAGTTAGCCCATCTGCTTACCGCCTAGTCGCTAATAAGTTCAAGTAATCATGGTAAATTGTATATTATAGAGAATAAAGTTCTATTAATACAGCCAGTTATTTGTTAGTGTGTATGTATTGATATATATAATAATAATAATATCAGGACAATTCTCACAGCGCCGTCTAGACCCAAGTTAAGCTAACTAAAGCTTGTGTTATGGGTACTAGATAAATAATACAAATACATAGTTTTTTTTGTAAATACATACATATTACACATATTTCACACCCAGACCAATATAAATACTCATACTCATGAATATTAATGTTTGTGCTGTGCGAGGACTCGAACCCATGACAATCGGATGTAAAACGATGTGTCTATACCGCTAGACCACCGAGTTCATCAATATATATTGACTCTATATATAAATATGAGTTGTTTAGAACCCATAACACAAGCTTTGCTTAGCTTAGGACTAGATGGCGCGGTGTGAATTGTCCAGGACTATTTTTATAATTATCATGTATGTGAAGACCATAAAAATACTACCTTAGAAAATTGCAAATATAGTTGTCTAGTGAGAGTGTTGGTCAGAACTTTCCTTGCTGTGTGGTCATCCTCTTCCATGAGACCAGCTTCAGACAAAAACTTCCACATTTCATCTGAACATTGTAACCAAATAAAATTAAAAATCTCAATAGTCAAATTGTAAATAGACAAGTTCTTACATGTAAAATGTTGGTATACCTTCCTTGACTGGTCCTCCAGTCATATAAATGTGTGTGAGAGCAGCAATCAACATCCGTCTATGATGAGGATTGGAGACACAACTTGGCTCCAAGTCACTCTCTTCATTAAGCACTACGATATACTGGATACCACTCTTGGATTCAACTTGAATCAGCTTATAACCATAAACCTTTAAATAAAAAAAAATAGAAATAAAATGAAATAAAGGTATATATATACTCATAGTTGTTTTTATATGAAAATTTTAAGATTAGGAAGCATTTTTTGTAATATATCCAATAAATTTTGGGGCGGTGGGGGGTAATCATTACTTGCGGAGGCTCCATTACTGAGGGGAATCTCTTTGGGGGTTAGAGTTCCCTCGTCGAAGTGTAGTGAAGGACCTCTTTTGCATGCCTTCTGGCTTTATCTCTTCCTTAGCTTTTGTATTTGTATATGTATTTTATAAATAAATTGAAATAAAACAAAAATAATAATTAACACATATATTACAAAACTACAAATTATAGGTACAACATTGAAATAATGATAACTCATCTATCATTATCATATCAGCTCACACTCTGTACTGATCTACTTATCTATACTTAAAATAAAAATAATAATAATCTTTATTTACTGTTAAAAATTATTACTATTCTATAGTTACAAATTTATACTATTCTATAGTTACAACTAGTTTAATCTATACTTACAACTAACTTAAGCTATAATACATTCATACACACACACAAACTGATTATCTTGGTTGCTTATGGGTAACTTTTTTATGGTTATATCCATATTCTGGAAGGGAGTCATATGCCCTCCAAAATTATCTTTTTCTTAAAAGACTGTTCTATGACATGCTTTTGAAAGAGTTGAGGCACCAATACTTCTACAGATCTCTCATTGCAACAGACTTCTAATTTTAGGTTGTCACTGCTATTATCTATCATCCTGAGGACCTAGATTTCTTCCATTACCCTTCTATTATATTTTCTCTTTCTAAATTATGACTCATCAATTTGTCATAATCAAATTGGGTTTATTTTTATTTTGGTTTCATAAATTTGATTCTCTAGTTCATAAATTATGATTGTTTCTCGACAATAACTGTACCAGTCATAAGTGTTTTTCGAAGCTAAAATAGAATTATTTTCACATATTTTAATTATAATTTCAAAAATTAATATCTCCAAAACTATAACTTTCTGTAAGTTGAAATTTTAGGAGTAACAAAACCAATAGCTATATATGTAGCCATAATATTTTCAACTTCCAAATCAATTATATAGATTGTACAATTTAGCCTCACATGTTACCTAACATAACTAAAATAAATAACACCTATTTGATGGTTTATGCATTTACATTCCTGAAAACTTAGGTCTTAATACCCACTTTTGTAATTTCACTGCCAAATCTCATGCTTCAAACTAAAACTTGCAAAGGTAGGTGCTTAGCTGCAGAATTACGTTAGATAAAGGTACTCACACAAACTATACTTACTTTTTTTAATATTTTATTTGCTTCAATAACTACACTGTTCACTTGGTTCGAAGGTGTTTGACACGTAGAATTCAAGTGTTTCGCGATTTCAGCGCGTTTTATAGGTATTTTGCTGCCTTCACGAATGACTATGTAGCGAACACATTCGTTGATCGCTCCCCCTAGATTTTCTTCTGTTTCCATGGATATATTTTGGCGGCGCTGAGACATTTTGAAAATCAGTGAGCCTGTTTCAGTGCTAATTTATGTGTTCATGAAGACTGTAGCCATTACCAAAATTGGTTATAATGTTTATTGGTATAGTTCTTTATAAACACAACACACACTTTTTTAAACCTCCTATGTATATCTAAATATATCAAAATTCTATTCGAATAAAACCAAACTGTCAAAATGTTTGACACTTGACCACAGAATATAATACAAGTACTTTTTTTTTCCCCATATTCTTCCATCTCCTTTTCAGTGATGGAACAGGCAAAGATCCTTAGACCGTACAGCCTAGTCTACTATTAAACTTCTTCATATTTGAACAAGTGATGAGGCCAAAGGCCAATTCTTATGTATGTTTATTTATTATGTTTTCATTCGTGTTCATAATACAAGTACTTTACAATAATACGACGCCACACTATAGAGTTACTGTTACTATAGACAAATATTTACTTTACCACTTTTACTTATACTTTATATCACTTTAATTCAAATAAAATGCTAATAGGACATTGATGTTGAAATTTATACATATAAATAAAATTGGAGTGTCTAGTCTGTTTGTAATATTGAAATAACATACACTAAAAGAACATTATTAAAAAATTTTGTGTGTCTGTCTGTTTGTTCCGGCTAATCTCTGAAATGGCTGGACCGATTTTGACGGGATTTTTTTTGGCAGGTAGCTGATGTAATAAAGAGTAAGTTATGCTACTTTTATTTTAGAAAAATAAAAGTTATATTCCACGCGGACGAAGTCTCGGGTACAACTAGTCTATACATATAAATAGAATATATTTGTATGTATAGACTTATATTTATATGTATAGAATATTTTTTTAATATAACTGGAAGAGCAAACAACGATTTTTTTCAATGCTTCTGACTATCTCATCTAGGATTACAATCGTGACGCTATATTTAAGCTGTTACTAAATTTTCTACTATATAGCGTAGTGTTACGTCGGTATTACAATAATAAAGGAATTAAAATACGGTAACAATAAACTATTAGGTACAAATAAAATGAAAGCATTTCCCACCAATTTTTTACATGTGTATGGGTCCTACGTTTTTATTTAGTTACGAAGCCAATTAATTAATTCTGCTCTGAAAAATTGCTTATTTTATAGGTAATTTCATACAATATGGAATATTGGCATCTAATGGAAAAAATAATGAACACAAAATCACAGTAAAACCTTATCCAAACATGCAGTTATTATCTTTCACTTATTATATAGACTAGAAGTCCCGGTTTCGCACGGACGAATTAAAAATCTTTGAATTTCACGGCTTGTTCTATACTCTAAACGCATGTATTATACATATAAACCTCACTTACATGAATCACTTTATCTATAGCTGAAAACTGCATTAAAATCCCTTGCGTAATTTAAAAGATATAAGAACAGACAGCGGCAGTCACTTTGTTTTATAGGTACTATGTAAAAATAATAATCCTCGTTAAATGTACTAATTGTTAGTATTTGTTGCCGATGGCAACCTTTTTGATAGTTTTTATGTTTTTTATATATATTTGAATTTTATTTTTTGACGTTCTGTTTTGATATACCGTTTGTTTTCTTATGCCATATTAATTGTCTTTATGTTTTTGCTAACGAGCTGATTACACTTATTTTACCTCACCTGGGAACGTGTATCATTTTAAACCAAAGGGGATTGTTAGTAATGTGGACTTAATAACCCATTACTAGCTATGTACCATGTCAGGTTGACCTCCACGCGGTTCCCCCTAAACCATAGTGATAAATTTCTGGTGAATTTGTCACGATGGGCTAACTGACCTGACCTCATGTTCATCTTATCATCCTCCACTGGTGCCCCGCCAGCGTAAACCGTCAGCGCAGGCGGGTGCACCATTCCATTATCATCCTTAAAAAAAAACCAGCGTTAATACAGTCCTTCCGTAACAGTAATCATATAATAGTTTGAGTACTGAACAACCCATACAAAAACAGAAGAACATAGATATACCTATAAAAGAAAAATAATCTTGATTTTTATGAATAAATAATTGACTTTAATATTTATATCCGCGGCACACACACCAACCTTATGGAAGGGGACTACAATTTCGATCTGTCAGTATTAGTCTATAGCACCGTAGGACTCAGTAATTGTCTAACTATAACCACGACAACAACGGAGCAACATCGTACGTTGGTGAGTTGAATATTACTCTTGTAAATTAAAAATACGTTTATAAGCGTGTGGATCTCAGGGGTTGTATGGTGTGAGTTAAAGGCCCTTTTATGATAAGCTGTTTCATTTCGTTATATACAAATGACCGAACGGGCAACTTTATTTCGACCAAATTGCGTGTCTTAACTAACTGAAAGGAACGTACTATCTACCCCTACCTATCTATAGAAAGGGGATTGTTAGTAATATGGACTGATGATCTCATTGCTAGCAATGTACCGTATGTATTATCTGCATTTAGCTACTGAACTGAGTCGTGTTTGTAAACAAAATAAAGTGTAATAGGTAGTGTATGGGAGGGAGATCAAAGACGAGTATGATTGTACGAGACCACAAAAGGCACCGGTATAGTTGCAAATATTTTCCATGTATAATTAAAACAATTAGTACAAAAATATAGACATATAACATGTATAAAAAAGTTCCCAACAAATAGGATATTTATTCATTGGGTATACAAACTAGGGTAGGGTTGACGGTATTAGACAGTCCACGTGTGTACCAGAATGGTGGTTCTTTGGTGCTAAAAAAGGTGAGACAGAGGTCACGCAGACAAGTTTCTACAAAGTTAAGTCCTGTTAAACAAACTGATATATAGTTTTAATTCACACAAAATTCCTAAATAATTTAATTCTGAACAATACTTATTTAAAACAGCAACACGCAAGTTTCCTGCTCGTTCTTTTTGTGATGAGTCTGCGTTCCGAATGAGTGGTAGAATAAAAAAATATGACTATTCAAAAGTATTATTATAATAAGATTTTTAATTATTTTGTTTCAGAAAGATGGCGAATGTCGTATTTCACTATTTCCCCGCGAAAGCATTGGGCGAGAGTATTCGAATGCTACTAGCATTTGGTGGGCAGGAGTTCGAAGATGACCGGATTCCCATGGATAAATGGCCGGAATATAAGCCAAGTATGAATTTAATTTGCTTAAAAAGTAGTTTTTTGGTGTATCCCTTCCTATCGGAAGTTATTCAGGACTACTCGTCTACCTGAAATCATTAAGTAGTTCGTACTAATCGACACGGCCTCGGTGGCATAGCGGTTAAGCATACCGCCTTACTTCCGATGGTCGCGGATTCGATTCCTCGCACGGCACAAACACTTATATTCATGAGTATGATTGTTTGTATCGGTCTGATTTGATCGGTGTTTTCTATTACTATGTATAATATTATACGTATGTAATTACGAAAAAAAAATCTATGTATTTGTATCGCTTATCTAGTACCCATAACACAAGCTTTAGCTAGGACTAGGATCTAGATGGCGCTGTGTGAATTGTCCTGAGATTATTGTGTCTATTATATATTTTAAGTAAGGAAAAAGAGATGAAGGGACTGTGTGAAAGATGATATGGTAAGAAAGGAGGTAAATAACGCGACGACTGCGAACAGAGATGAATGGAAAAGAAAACATATTACGCCGACCCCAAATAAATGGGATAAGGAAGAAGCAGATGATGATGATGATCAATGTGTCTATATAATAGATGATTGCTTATAGACCGATGGGTTGTATTTTCATTTAGCTTTACCACTATAAAAAGTGTATGAACCTCGAATGAAGGTGACATCCTATCGATTGGCGATTCCATGGAAACCTTCATACAATCATTGAAGGCACCTGCTTACGTTGGTACCAATTTTAATACCCTCTTACAGCTTACTGTAAATGAATTATTTATTGACGAACTTGTTTACGACTCAATGCTTTTGTCTTATTATATATAGCTTTTATCTGCCTTCGTCCGTATAGAATTTGACTTTTTTTTATTGAAATATATGAAATTTATTTAAAATAAATAAATCTAGGTTTTTAATCAGTGATAATGGAGTAGTTTTCCCTCTGCGCTACAGTTACGATTATGATTTACGCTGGCGGGGCACCAGTGGAGGATAATAAGATGAATGACTACCGGCCAGTTAACCCATCGTGACAAATCCAAAAGGAATTTATCACGATGGTTTCTAGGGGCAACTGCCTGAAGGTCAACTTAACATGGTACATTGGTAGCAATGGGGTCATTTGTCCACATTACTAACAATCCCATTCCCCCTTAATTTGCTTAAATTACTCCTTATAATATTAGCCATTGCGATTGAAATTCCTGTCAAAATCGGTTCAGCCGTTTAGCCGTTATTTTAGGCCTAAATTTCCTGACTACCAGACGTTAGCAAGAACAAACAAACAAGAAATTTAGGCCACACTCTTCTACGCTTTATAAATATAATTATAAAAAAAGGATAATTCTATATTCAGAGACACCATTTGGACAAATGCCGGTATTGGAGATGAATGGCAAGGAATATACGCAGAGTATCGCCATTTCGGACTCGCCGGCGCTGATGCAGAAGAGGATTTTCTCATCGATCAAAACGTGGACTTCCTCAACGATATCCGAGCAAGTAAGCTAAAATTATTATTGTATTCAGTGGCATGTTCATCACCATGATGAATGACTAAGGAGTCTTGAGCGTTCTCGAAAAGCTCAATTTAGTTCTCAGCTCTTACGAACTCTTTCTTTTAGTTCGTCATCGCGCAGTCTCTCTCTCAAGTATCTATATAGTTATAATAATAATTAGTATAAAATACCAAGTGCATATATATAGTACTAATAATTATATATATATATATATATTCTTTTAGAATTTTAAAATTCTAAATAAACTGAAGTAGAACTAGAATAGTTGAAAGTAACTTAAAGCTAGATTTATTTCTCACTTGATATTTGAGGTAGTAGTAGTTTATGGTAGGAAACAACTGCAATAAACTACTATAACCCAATACAATTATTACCCATTTATACAGGCTTTGTACCAAGGGCTACGACTACAATATTGAAATCCTTTTATGTATAAATCCTAGAATAATCAATACTACAACATATAATAATCAATACTCTTGAACATAAATGTTTAAATGAAGAGAGTATCGAACCTGCGACTTGGAATTTTGGCAGTTTATTAAACTGTTAGACTACAGCATATAGACGCTACGGGGGCGCCACCAGCAGTCTTTGATAGCGGTTGTGTTGTCACTTTGTGCTTTATAATAATTAGATAAACGTACTAATTCATTCTGAAAAGTATATATACATACAAACCTATTTGTGATACAGTGTATACAGTGTTATCCAGTCTAAATTCAGTGTCTTGTGAAAGAAAAACGGAATCAAACCACTAACGAAATCTGGTAAATACGTAACCTACCCTCCTTATAACAATATTTTATGGGCGCACTTCAATCAGTGATACATAGTCTTGATACAAGTAACGCCATCTCACGACGCTTGGAGGAGTTTGTTTGAAAACAAACAATATTCACTACAAATGGCTAAGTGCGGAGGTTGCGGTAGGTTTCTGAATGCATCGGACGCTGCAAAATGTAATAGCTGCCATAATACATATCACCGAGCCTGCGTGGCATTGCCCATGTCTGGCACTGTGGCTCCAACCTGGCGGTGTCCTGAGTGTAATAAAAATGTAATCCGGAACAACAAGCCTGATACTCCAGTTAGGGGTCCTCAACATTTTGTGTCACAAGGCACCCCTGCGGAGAGCATGGCTATGGATACTAGCATTTTGGATGATTCCGTCGCCGAGTCGAAACATAACTCAAATAGGGAAATTATGACTGAGCTTGGATTTGTCAGAGACGAATTGCGTGCTATTCGGAGTGAATTCCAGGAATTCCGAGCGGACTTAACAGACTTGCGTTTATGCATAAAATCTAGTAATGAGCGTATGGATAAGATGGATATTAGGATTAACGAGATTGAGAAACGTCTCGCTATACCATCAGAACCTACGGATGTATCCCCGCTGAATGATGTAATAAATCAACTTAAGCAGGACTTGAACGACAGGGACCAGGAACTACTCGCAAATGACATTGATATAAGCAACATACCTGAAGAAAAAGGAGAAAATCCTGTGCACATTGTCATGCAAGTTGCCAGTAAGTTGGGTATTGGTCTGACTCAGCAAGATATCGTGAGTGCCGAACGAATGGGAGCGCGCCATATAAATGCGACGAGCGCCGAAGGTGCCGTGCCCATCCGCCCGCGTCCCATCGCGGTACGTCTCGCTCGGCGTGACGTACGAGATGAAATTCTCCGGAATGCTCGTGTCAGGCGGGGTGCTACTACAGAGGACTTCGATACATCCTCATCTCCACGTCCGTTCTATGTCAACGAGCGCCTTACTAAATATAACCGTGCATTATTTCAAAAAGCGCGGGAAATGGGTCGCCGTCTGGGCTGGAGGTTTGTATGGTCACGTCGAGGGCGTATTTACGCCAGGAAGGATTCTGCAAGTCCCTCTCATGTGCTGCGCCGTGAAACTGATCTCAATACAATTTTTATACCTACTGGACTTATATAACTTTATAACCATTGCGAACTGTATTAAATGTAAAAATAAATATGTCTTGGTTGTTGTAATGTTACCGAGCAGAAATCTAATTTTAGCTTTACTATATTTTTCTTATATTATATTAGTTGTGGAACTTCAAACACCTATATTTGAAATTTATATATATCCTTTTCCCATCAATTATAAGAATTGGTTAAATTGTTTTAACAATGACCGTTCAAATGTAATCAAACTACACTATTATCCGACAAATATCTTAAGTCTTAATACATTGTACAATATTTTTTCTGTATTTAATTCTGTATATGACAACACGATTTATATGTATAGTATAGCATCGCAGCGTCATTTTACACTTAAACATATTACCAAGTATTATGTTATCTGTGATATTACTCTATATTACCATAATTTTCGTATGCTATTTCAGATATATCAATATTTCATATCACTCATTCCATAATGACTCGACATTAATTTTTTAAATTTGGGTTTTTCAATGTAGGATATTTAGGGACTAAACACGATGAGTTTTTGCTGGCTGGCTGAGTCGCCACTCGGTCGACATCATGGCCATTAATGAGACATGGCTGCGTGCGAGCAAGAAGGGGCTCGCGCCCGTAGTTCCTGGCTACCGGCTACGGCACACGCCGCGTTCGGCGGCGGTGCGCGGGGGCCGCGGCGGCGGGGTTGGATTTTACATCAGAGTGGGAGTTAATGCTCGCGCGCGGGCGCATCCCGTCCATCCCTCAGTAGAACAAATGTGGCTGACATTAAATTTAAATAATAAACGAATACTTATCGGTACGGCTTACCGACCGCCATGGCTCGATACGGACGTTTTCCTGGATGCTATTACGGACAGCATAACCTCATTCGCTCATTGCGATAACCTAGTTCTTCTCGGAGATCTCAATATTAATTTGATAGATGTCAATGACTGCAAATCAAAGAAGTTGCTTGCCTTTTTTAAACGTTGTAGTCTGACTCAAATTATTAACACGCCTACACATTTTATAAATAACAGTCAGACACTTATCGACATAATATGTACTGATACAAATGCTAGAAACGTCTGTGTCGACCACGTAATTGAACTCGGCCACCACTCATTCCTGTCGTGTGAGTTACTGTTAAAAAAAGAGAAGCCGCGTCCTAAAACTGTTAAGTTTCGCCCGATGAAGGACATCTTGCCTCACTTGTTTTCTGCGGATTTAGAGCATATGCCATGGAATGCAATCTGTGACTATAATGATGTTAACGAAATGGTAGTAACGTTCAATAATATGATATTACAATTATTTGACCTTCATGCACCAGTAAAAATAAAAAAAATTACATCTCGTCCTACTCCCTGGCTCACTGATAATATAAAATTACTAATAAAATTAAGAAATGACGCACACGCTAAGTTTCGTAACTCAAATCTAGATGGTGATAAAATATATTACAAGGAATTAAAGCGCCACACTACCATTGCTTTACATACTGAAAAAAAAGCTTATTACAATCAATACATAAATAATAATATAAACAACTCAAAGAAGTTGTGGCAGAATATTAAAAATGATCTTTTGCCTTTAGCTAATGAACATGAATTACCTTCATTTTTTGATGACCCAGATAAAATTAATAAATCATTTTTAAATATTCCAGGTGATCATAATATAAGCAGTGTATCTTATTTAACTTTCTATGAGTTCAATCGATATGGTACTTGTACTTTTACCCTTAAACCAATTAGTCAGGCAGCCGTACTCAAAATTATAAATAACCTTAAATCTAATGCGCAGGGGAATGATGGCATTACCCTAGAAATGGTAAAGTTAACTCTGCCTTACTCGCTGGAAGCAATCACGGCTATTATAAATAAATCCATTATAAGTGGTTGCTTTCCGGAAGCTTGGCAAATGGCTGTAGTGCGACCAATTCCCAAAAATAATAATCCCACTGAATTTAAAGATCTTCGCCCTATAAGTATATTGCCTTGTCTGTCCAAAGTTATTGAGCGTGTGGTACATTCGCAGGTGGTAGAATACTTAGAGACAAATGCTATATTGCCTGACTTGCAGTCTGGCTTTAGGAAGAAACGTAGTACAACCACAGCTTTATTAGACGTGATAGGTAACATCCTGGAAGCACGAGACGTTGGTAGGGGTACGCTATTGTCTCTTTTGGATTATTCTCGAGCATTCGATGCTATTCAAGTGCAACTGCTTCTTTCTAAGTTGGCTTATTACGGCTTTGACACTGTTACGGTAAACTGGTTTCACAGTTACTTTTCAAAAAGAAAACAAATTGTTGAAATTACAAAAGAGGACGGAACTATTTTATCATCACAGCCACTTGCAATACGTAGGGGTGTTCCTCAGGGCTCGATTCTTGGACCATTGCTGTTCATAATATATACGGCGGATATTGTTAAGTGCATACATTACTGTCAGTACCAATTATATGCTGACGATTTGCAGCTGTATATATCATTTATGCCTAGTGAGACATCTACTGCTATTCAACATATAAATGAAGATCTAAACAGAATTTCTAAATGGTCAGAATTGAACTCACTGGTCTTAAACCCGCTAAAATCTCAGTTTATAATTTTGGGTAGCAAGAAACAAATTACCAAAATAATGTCAGGTAAACCAGTTGTCAAAATAATGGACGAGACGATAGAACGTGTAGACACAGTGCGTGTTTTGGGCTTAAAAATGGACCCGGGACTTCGGTTCGAGGATCATATTAATAACACTGTACAGAAATGTTTTTATAGACTCAAAGTCCTGTATAAAATGCGCGATTTTCTATCAGTGGAGTTACGTAAACGCTTAGTGGATTCACTGGTTTTGTCAAAATTAAATTACGGAGATGTAGCATATGGACCATGTTTGTTATCAAGAACAGAACGTTTAATTCAACGAGTCCAAAACGCTTGTGCTCGCTTCTGTTTTAGAATACCGCCCAGAAGTCACATAACACCATATTTGAATAATAATGACATTCTCAAAATGACCGCTAGGAGAAATCTCCACCTGGCCACTTTGCTGTTCGGTATAATGGCATCCAATCAGCCTCATTATCTGTACCATAAATTAACCTGGAGGCAAAACTGTTACCAATACGCGATACGATTAAATGTCAATATACTTAAAATTCCAAGTCATAATACAGCTGCATTTAGGGGAAGTTTTAAATATGCCGCCACTCACTGCTGGAATAACATACCACCACCTATTCAAGATCTAAAATCAATTCACACTTTTAAACGACACCTAAAAAAATACTTCATGCAGGTACAAAAATCAATCTAGGCAAAAATACATTACCAATTTATATATCTGTATCTTTATATACCCTCTCCTGTATCTCTTTTATTTGACTGTATTTATATCT
The DNA here is from genome assembly GCF_030625045.1 of Achroia grisella. Classification (NCBI taxonomy): domain Eukaryota; kingdom Metazoa; phylum Arthropoda; class Insecta; order Lepidoptera; family Pyralidae; genus Achroia; species Achroia grisella. The sequence continues at coordinate 20,648 of NW_026712817.1, forward strand.
ATTATCGCCTTGTCATTTGTGTACTATCTCTATTTTAGCTAAATGTGTATTTATGTATATTAATTTATATCAATTTATTATATATTAAGTATTGTATCATATCATAAATCGTGTACAACACGGCAATACACCACCCCAGGTCTTGTGCTGAAAAACAGCGTTGCAGCGCTCCAGCCGCTGCAGCATTATGCTGAGCACGGACCTATTCAGTGGATGCTTCCACAGACATACATGTGCACACGCTCACATATGTAATTTGTGTACTGTTATTTGTATGTAATTGTTCGCACTGTTTGTTATTCTATTTTTTGTTTGTTTAATGTGTGTTTTAGTTTTCTACTGAATATATATCATTTCATTTCATTTTCATTTCATTTCTATTTAACAGTAATGAGTAAAATATAGTGAATTTTAATATTTGAATAGAGGGTGTGGCCGTGCACTATGAAAAAGATCCTGAAGTCAAAGCAAAGAAGCATGAGGATTTTGCAAATAATATATATCCATTCCTCCTGGATAAATTGGACGAAATCATCAAGAAAAACAACGGACATATCGCCGCTGGGAAGGTATCTATATATAAATACTCTATTCATATAAATAAAATTGGAGTGTCTGTTTGTAATATTGAAATAACCGTTTTTTTACTACATGCAAATACGGTACATACACCAAAATAACATTTGTTTTAATTGTTATCTGTCTGTCTGTATGTTCCGGCTAATCGCTGAAATGGCTCGTCCTATTTAGATGAGACTTTTTTGGCAGGTAGCTGATGTAATAAGGAGTAACTTAGGCTATTTTTGTTTTAGAAAAAAATCTTTTATTTTAGAAAAATAAAGTTAAATTCCACGTGGACGAAGTCGCAGGAACAGCTAGTTTATAAATAAAGATTAGGACAAGTAATTTAATCTCAGATATTTGTACTTCGCAAACGGTGTACGTTGATGGGGCGGTAGGGGACAGGGTGTTCATAAACCTGTCAGGTTAGTTTATCCGAAGTGGTGAATTAACTAGGAAAATAGCATATTGGTGTCCAGGACGGGCCGTGAGAAAATTATTGTACCACTGACAGGATTCCCACCGCGTTACAGACAAATTTATTTAATCAAAATATCATATAAACTAATAACTGTCAAATTTTGAAGTGCGTCAAAGGAAAAGAACGTATTCTAATTTTGTTTGTTTTGTTTTTAGCTTACATGGGGCGACTTCTACTTCGCGGGATTGTATGACTACTTGAAGGTCATACTGCAAGCACCAGATTTGGATGCGGCATATCCGAGCTTCAAAGAACTCCAGGACACAGTTACATCATTGCCCAAAGTGAAAGATTTCGTAGCATCTGCACCTCATACTAACTTGTAAAATTGGCGCGAAACCTTTTCCTTTCATAATCGTCATCACCATTTCCGCCCGGAAGACGACCACTGCTGATCAAAGGTCACCCCTAAAGATCTCCACGACGATCGGTCCTGCGCTGTCCGCATCGAACGGCTTCCAGCCATCTTGACCAGATCGTCCACCATGCTGCAGGCATTCCCAAACTGCATCTGCCGGTCTGCGGTCGCCACTCGAAGCCTTTGCTGACCTTTTTCTTTACTTGGAGAAAAGTCATATGAGAGGAGGAGACCCGTCCGCTCCAGGAGAATGTACTCCCACTCAATACAATTCCAAGGATTTTAGAATAAGCGCTTATTGTCGGGATCGCGGCTACGTTTTTGCATTCGTCCGCACCTCCAAGGGCATTGGCCCTTCACTTAGGCACATATATATGTATAATTCTCAATGATGTTGTTGGTAAAATTTATGTTTAACTATGATATATTTATCTACACGTGCAATAAAACACTATTAAAATTACTTCTATTCTATATTCATTCAACCTCCGTGCAATATAGTATATACTAGATATTATAAAGAAAGTGTGTCTTGACTGTTCGTTTCTTTTAATTTATTAATAATTAAAAGTATCGTAATAACAAAATCTTTTAATTTTCATAAAAAGTTGAATTAGACGCGCGCTTGAGTTAGTCAATAAATATAGCAAATTTTTAACTTTCAATCTGATTTAAATTATAAATGTATCAGCATTTGTCTGAGATGAAGACGCGAATTCCTACTTGCCAGGAGGTCATCTTTGTCCTTGAAGAACAAACTTCTCATATACAAGGTTGCGCTCAAACCAATTTAGACTTACGGTATTCAGCTATGGGGAAGCGATTGTTACTCGAATATTGAAATACTCCAACACTATAAAACCTGCATCCTAAAGTGCATCTTAAAAGCACCAAGGTTCATCACCAATTCTGAGGTTCACTTTGCCAACATTGCCATATTCAGGGAAGAAATTGAGAAAATAAGCACCAAATATAAGGTGCGCCTTTCTATTCATCCGAAAGAACTACCTCAGAAGCTTCTAGTCAATAGCAAAGGGCAATCCAACAAAGAGACTAAAAAGAGCAAATATCCTGCTGCTGGATGAAAGATTTTTAGTTAGCTGAAATATGAGTACTTTGTCAAAGGATGGATATCCTCCCACGCAATCTACCAACAACTCGCTTATAGTAGGTACCTGTACTGATTGCAGATAGGCAAATTCCTCTGTTGTTTGTTCGCATAAATCTTTTAAATTACACAACGGATTTTATGGCAGTTTTCAGCAATAGATCGAGTGATTCAAGAGGGAGGTTTATATGTATAATACACTAGCTTTGCCCGCTACTGCGTTCGCGCAGCGCACGCTTCGGAAGCCCATAAATATGAATAATTTTCCCCGTTTTTGCAACATATTTCACTGTTGCTTCGCTTCTATTAGTCGTAGCGTAATGTTATGTAGCTTAAAGCTTCCTCGACAAAAGGATTACGCGACACAAAAAAAAAATCAATTCGAACGAGTAGTCCTGAGATTAGCGCTTTAAAACAAATAAACAAGCTCTCAGCTTTATAATATGTATAATATAATACATGCGTGTTATAGTATGGAACAAGCCGAGAAATTTAAAGATTTATAATGCATCCGTGCGAAGGGAAGACGGTTCGCTGTAATAAAAGTGAAATAATAAATGCATGTTTGGGTAGGCGAAGTTGGACGTGTCGCTAGTTTCCTTATAAATCACGCTATCGTATCAGGTCGGTTATTTTCCATAGTAGACGCTGGTAGCCGTCACTTACTTACGGCGGGCGTCACAAGATAAATAAAACTGTTGGCAATAGCAACGCGTGCCTCATGCACGCTCGCCGGCCGGCCGGCCGGTGAAGTTGTGTAGCAACAGGCCAACAACACACAAACGCCCAAGCCCATGTCAGGGTTGTCAACAGTCTCTCGATATCTCTAAAAAGGTTAGCTGTATTTTGGGAAATCACTTAGAATGACATATTATATACTAGCTGTCCCGGAAAACCTTGTTTTGCAATATAAATTAAAATCATTAAAAAACAAAGATAAAAAAATTACAAAAAAGTATATATATATATAGGTGGGTTACCTTTATCGTTGAAAAATAGATGTTGCCATGATGATGATGAAAAATGATGTTGATTGTTGATACACATCCTACAGATAGTAAGATGTGTTTCGTTTTAAAGGTTTAAAACGAAACATACAAAGGAAGCTGCTTGGCGATTGAGATAGGTGAAACTACGCAATCCATTTATTAGAAAGTCGGTATCTACTCTACTGTACCCATGACAAACTCCAAGTGAATTCGCTAGGATGGACCTAACTTGTTCTAATTTTGTCACCCTTCATTATTTTGCCACTACTGTGTAACAGAGTCGGGGCAGCAATCCATATTTACCATTTAAAAAAATATACCATATATACGAACGTATCTGTTTAAGGCAAGGCATATCAATTACAGATAATATCATAGTAAATGAAGGTATTTACCTCTTTCGACGTTCTCTCGTGATCACGGCTAGTGCGAACTATTCGAAGCCTCTAGTGAGGTTTACCTTACCTACCTTAGTTATCTAGTTAGAGGTCTACCTTATTTATAATAAAAATATTCGATACCTGTTCTGTGATATTAAAAATGTATACTAAACTCAATAGTTTAAAAATAACTATTGCAAAATCTATCAGTTGGTTGGTAGCTTGCCCACCTTTCTTTTTAGAAATATTTATGTTATTTTAGTATTCCTTTTTTATATGACAATTTTGGTTGTCTTGTAGTCCCTCTTGGGTAATATAAACACGCAATATTTTTCCTTTTTTTTTAATAATTGTTTAGCGCCCCATCCAGTCACAGTTGGCAACCCTAGCCCTTATTCAGTCAGTCTCACTCAAACTCATCCCACCGCACCGAGTTTGCCCGCAAACCAAACCAGTCGCGTGGGCTCACATCAGTTCAGTCGATTACTGTTCATAGCCAGTACTGCCGTGTTGACACGCAGTTCGATTCAGCACTTGCTTCCTTACCTCCACATATTAACTGGTAAGACAAAATACACTATGTACTAAATATGCTATATTTTTCATTCATGTATTCTTTGTTTTGCGGTGAGTCTAAATATTCTATGTACTATTTAGCACATAGAGTGATACTAAATATCACTCTTCAATTTATAGCACATTTATGCTATAAATTTACATTCATGTATTAGTTAGTTTTGTTACTACCTACTCTTCCTCTCATATATTTTTCTTTTACCTAAAGGTTGTCTGGCAGAAATTACTTAGAAATAAGACCGCTTATTGTACAAGCCCATTTAAGTATATTATATTAATATTTTTCTGTATAAATGGTACAATAAAGTGGACAAATAAATAAAATAAAGTATTACTTATTAATAGTTATATTTATTTATAAATAGTGGCCCTTAATGAAATGTAAATTGCTTGTGATTACATATAGTATTATTAATGTGGTTACTTTTGCTATTCTTATACCTAGTACCAGATAAGATATACATTGTCACCTGTTCTGCTATGTCTGTCATCTTGATACAATCTATTTATATACCAAATTTTACCCCTCCTATCGATCCCCCGTCCAATTCAAACGGGGATCGAAATTACCACGGCCTGAGCCGAGGTTCGAACCCCTAGCGGTCCTCAGACTAAAGTCGTATCCGTCAGGCAGGAGTTGGCCTTCAGCCGCTTCATAAGTCCTTCCGCGGGTTTGGAGTGCCATCTGCTCTCGCCCCCTAACGTCCGGTGAAGCTGTAAAGGCCAGCTGCGGCCAACAGCATTAGAGTAGTCCGAAAAAAAAACAAATTTGATTATAATCTGTTCAGCCGTTAAGTCATAAAATAAAAGTCATGGATAGATAGGCACATTTTCACATTTAAAATATTAGTACGGATTAACGATCCGCCCCGCGATCTTTAGTATAACTACATTCATCTTTATTTATAATGACATACAGACGGGCTGTTAAACCTTCCAATAAGAATATTTATTAATTTGTTCTTGTGTTTTTTCTAAGTAATCATTACAAAGTAAAACTGAAATGTTTTCTGTTTGTATTAATTTACGTGTGGGTAGACGAGTTATATTTTGTTAATGATGCTATTTTACAGAATCGCATATTTCAGCCAATGTTTAAATAAATGTAGAAGAGTAATTTTCGAAACCTGTAGAGACCTAAGAAAATTAAATTTTGTATTATATTCAATATATTTTTATATTTAATATTTTTTAAATAACACACGGAAAGGAACTTTTTAATTTTTTAATCAAATGATCAAATTTTGAAGGTAACGTAAGTATGACGTGAATAATTTTTTCAATATTTTTTTTGTTTATTTCGTTCACCATGTTAGTACTTAGGTCATTATTGTTTTTGCGTTTTTAATGGTATTTAACTATAGGTACTATAGCTACGTAGGTACTTTATATTCTGTGTATTGGGTATATGCTGGAAGGATGTTGTATTGTAACGCATTTCAACGAATCAACAATGGACAATAACATGCACTGTATGTACATAGATACATGTAGTACATAGGTACTCAATAACAAAGAGTCTATAGCGATCTGAAACATGTAGTTTTGTTTCGAATCAGGTTCATAAACTATAATGATTGCAAATATATAATCGAAATTAATTTAGCCAAAGCAATATACTTGCTCTTTATCGGAGTCCGTTAACAATCGCTTCGGTAATAAATATGGTGGTTTTACCGTTATCGTTACTCGGTACTTTATAAAATTGAATAAGGTATCAATTCAAACCAAAAAAAATTTATATCAATATAAAGTACATAAATATCAATTCGAAAAAAGTAAAGTACCTAAATATAGAAAAAGGGGCTAAATTAAAAAATTAAATTTCGAATGCACACCTCGATATTCGAATATCGAAATGAGTTCTTATCCGTTGATTTATAAAATGGAGTAAGGGGTAAATTCAATCTAAAAGAAATATTCAATATACACTTAGGTGTCATTTCAAAAATAGAATACTAAATAAAAATTTGAAATTTCGAGTGCAGTTCTTGAAATTCGAATATCCAAATGTGTTCTTATCCGCTACTTTATAAAATGGACTAAAGTGTGAATTTGAACTAAAAAAATATGAATATAGTAATATCACATCTCGAAAATCTAATATAAATTAAAAATTGAAATTTCGAATATGAAAAATTAATATTTCGAGAGTAAAAATTGAAATTTTGAATGCACAACTAAAAATTTGAATATCGAAATGAGTTTTTGTACAAGCTAAAAATACATGCCAGTTCTATTGTTCTTAAAACTATAAAATATCACTTCAAAAATGAGCAAATTGCTTTGCAGCGCTATCTGAAGGATCGGCTAAGAACCTTGAATGGCTCATATCGTAATTATTAATGAAAATAGATAGATAAGAATTTGTACATTATATATAAAATAAGTAAAAACAATACATATATAAAAAAGAGTTTAGTTTGCATGTAAGAACTACCAAACCTATTCTTTAAGTATTTCTTCTCTGTAAATAATAATAATAATTACATATTATTAAAAAAAATACAGAAAATGCCGGCTGCCGTATATCACTATTTCCCCATCAAGGCTTTGGGCGAGCCTATCCGTCTGCTGCTATCTTACGGCGGCCAAGAGTTCCAGGATGATCGTATTCCATATGATAATTGGCCGGAGTACAAACCAAGTGAGTAGGAATATTAGTAAACTTCATAATCAATTTAATTAGTAAATAATATATTATTAGCAGTTATCGACCGTCGAGAATGGAAAATTATAAAAGTAAGTATATCGCTATGAAAAAGAAAATGCATGACATTTTTAATGCAACCATGAAATAATAAATAAAACATTTGTCCAATATTAATAAAAACAATTAAACTAGGCCTTATCACTAATGGCTATAAAAAATAGATAACAATATTCTCAGATCTACCGAGTATACATATAAATTTCATCAAAATCGGTTAAGCCGTTTCGAAGTACGACAACTAGCAGTGTGACACGAGAATGTTATATCTTACTGATATTATAAACGCAGAAGTTTGTGAGTGTAGATGGATGTTTGTTACTCTTTCACGCAAAAACTACTGAATGGATTTTAATGAAATTTTATAACAATATAGCAATATATCACAATAACACATAGGCTATAAATTTCAGGCGGGTATAGCTAGTATTTAATATTATGCTCGAACGTGATTCGTAGTGAGATCCATTTATATTTTTTTTATAAATTGAACCTAAAAATGCAAAAAGGGTTGTAAGGGGTTGAAAGCGGAGATGAAAGGTTGTATGAAAATATTGTCATATTCTAAGTTGACCGATAAAACATTTTTTGGGTTAGAATCTAACTAAATATATTTTATTTATTTGGTCAAGTTCTCTATTCCAGTTCCAGAATAGTTCTTATTCTCTATTCTATATGCACGAAATCGTAGGCGCAGCTAGTATAGAATAATAATCTTCAATTCTCACAGCGCCTACTAGTCCTCAGTTAAGCGGATCTTGCGTTACTAGTGTCTATACAACTGATAGAAAAGTATAAACAACATTTGGCAAATATATACCTACATAAACATAGAAAACACAAACCAACTCAAACACTTATGAATACAAATATTTGCATCGTGCGAGGAATCGAACCCGCGATCATCAGAAGTCAGGCTGTCATTTGTCAACCCAGTTGTCAGGTTATTTACCATATTGTAAAAATAGACCATCTAATACACTTTGTGTTAGGCAATTTAAAAGGAACGGCCTTGATATCAGGCGTAATGACTTTTTACAAGCATTTCTACTGGATTGCGTCATAATAAGCAATACACCTGAAATATTCCTATAAACCTAATTATTATAAATGTATGTAGTATTATCTTATCTGTGGCAATACTAAGTTTGTTATACTTTGACGCCTAAACAGCTGGATCGATTATGATGAATTGTCGATGTAAAGTATAACGAGACCCTGGAGACGGCAATAGGTTACTCTTTTTCGCGAAATTTTAATAGGGCGTGGTGCGAAGGATGAGGTAATGTTGTCTGTCTGTCTCGCTTTCACGCCAAAACTAGTGAACTGACATAAATGAAATTTGGTACATAGGAAGTCTAGACCCTGAGGAAGGACATTGGCTACTTTTTGAAGTGAAAAAAGGGTTGTAAGGGATTGAAAGAGAAGATGGAAGATTGTATGGAAGTATCTTCATTTTTAGAAGCCTGAACTTATTTTTTGAGCTTTTGATTAAATATAAGTAAATATGACTTTCAAAGTGTGTCAAAATTTTACCCTTAAGGAGGTTAAATAAAATAGGTGATGAAAATTAGTTTGAAAATTCGCCATTTCTGTAGCTTCAACGATGACCCTTTTTTCTTTAACTTTTTTGGGTTAGATTATGAAATAATTTTTGGTCAAGGTGACTATTTCACGCGGACAAAGTCGTGGGTACAGCTAGTTAAGTATAATACGGACGCTACTATGTTTACATAGCATGTAACAATAACTGCTTCTGATAATGCGACCCCAATGCAGTACAGTAGAATAATCTTTTTATCGAGATGCATACAGACTATTACAGACGTCATAATTATTATAAGTGCATTATTATGAATGCATGCGTTTTTTATTATCTGTATAAACTACACAGATAATGTATGTGATATAAAAAATGTATTATAAAGTTTCAACATAAAGAATGCTCTTATATTCTTATAGTACTTACTGTACTTAAGGTTATTGCAAGAATCCATGTTATTGATAAACTCTTACGGGCGTTAGGATCTCAGGGTTCTTGTTGTTTTTTTAATGTATGATAATGGATTGGTGCATCCGCCTGCGCTAACGGTATACGCTGGCAAGGTACCATTGGAGGATGATAAGATGAGCATGAGGTCAGGTCAGTTAGCCTATAGTGACAAAATCATCAGTGATTTATCATGATGGTTTCCAGGGAGAACAACGTGGAAGTCAATTTGATACCATACATTGTTAGCAATGGGGTCAACAATCCACGTTACTAAAAAATCCCTTTCTCCTTGTTATTGTGAGTTATGTAAAAGACCCTTATATAAAGCTATTTATTTTTAAAACAAAATCGAACTGTCCAACGATGACGGTAAACATATTCGATGGTAAACAGTTAGATAGATAGATAAGATGTTTATTTAAATTATTACAAATTACACATAATTACACTCATATAAACATGGAATATACATAGATCGACATTAATATTAACAAAATCGAACTGTTGAACGATGATGGTAAACATATCCTATGGTAAACTTTTAGATAAATAGATAAGACGTTTATTTAAATTCTTACAAATTACACACAATTACACTTATATGAATATGGAATATACATAGGTAGACATTAATATTAACAAAATCGAACTGTCCAACGATGATGGTAAACATATTCGATGGTAAACATTTAGATAGATAGATAAGACGTTTATTTAAATTCTTACAAATTACACACAATTACACTAATATGAATATGGACTAGACATAGATCGACATAATATTAACAAGTTTACGCTTTACATGTGATCAGCGGTAATACAAAAAGGACTAAGTTACTTGTCGGAAATTGTTTAAAGAATAAAGCACTGATTTTCAGTTCAACACACTTGAGGCTACGTGAAAATAAATAATAAACAAAAAAGAGCATTGAAAATGGCGGCTGCCTGAGCCGTATGTTACGTGGGCAGTACGTATTTATAATACGAATATAATAGAAATCTTAATTCAAATCGTAAATTTAATAAAGTAAATGGAATGAACCGTGACTTATGGACGTCTGAAACAGCAGGGATATCAAGTACTCATTGACGACCCATGAAAAACCCTATACATGAGCCTATACTTCATCCATTAATTTATTTATTTACTACAATAGAATTTCATTTCTCTTATCAATAGTCTCTAAACTGGGTCAGATCTGTATCTTGTGGGCTGGGAAATACGGCGAGTAACGTCGCGACTAAACTCTATATTCTGTTTACATGTTATGAATCATATTATCTAATCTGTCATAGCAACACAAATACAAATTCTGGTTTGTTACCATGCCAGATAACAGATAAGGGCCGGATAAACTATTAGGCCTAAAGTTGCCTAAGGGCCCGATTTGATAATGGGCTCCACGCGCGCACACAAATAAAATTCAAAATGTTTCATAGACAGAAAATTTAGATTTACTAAATGCTTCAGACTTACAGAGCAGTGAAATTACAGTATAAGAGGCATGCCATCTTAGTCATCTTAGTCATCTGCTGCTGTATATGCTTAATACCATCTTAGTGCTCTGGCAAAGCAGCTGTACATGTTTAAAGACGACGGTTACTGTTTACCATCAAATGTACCATCAAGGGTAGTCTGTTTGTTTTCCATATTGTCTGACTGTCATAAACATTTCGAGTAACAAAAGTAATATGGATAGGTTGCGTACATTTTATGATAAAACTTATAAATATTTTTTTATCCCTACATCAAATTGAAAAGACAAATGATTCTAAAACCCTATTAAAAATATTGTAGATTCTGTCGACGACCTCAGACGACTTCTTTTTAATAATTATTTTAAAACAGGGTTCTGAGAATTGCATAACCTCAATCCGGCCCTGTTTATAAATGATAACAGTAAAGAGGTTGTTACACTATATCTTATTTTTATGATTATATCTATATTTTCTTCCTTGGTATAAATATATAGTATACAACATGTTTTTCTCACTAAAATAACAGTGCAAAAAATGGACAAACACGCAGAATAAGCGCTGTGCCATGATGATTGAATTAACAAGTAACTTAGGAAATGAAAAAAGTATTATTCCTTAGACTCTATTGTTGTTCAATGCATATTGTAATTCAATGCCATTGAAATAGAGTTCAGAAATAGATGGCCATGAACAGATTGTCGTTGTCAAGGTCAATATAATTGGATCTCTATTATGTCACGACGACGGTCTGAGTTTTGGTAGCTTTCCGTTTGTTATATTTTCGACTCTATGTGTATGACTTTAATATCTATAACATCTATAGCAACAGGAATCATTTTGAGAACTTTATTACCATATATTCAGGATATTGTCAATCACTATTATCTATTTGAAGTAGAGGTAGAACAACAAGGTAGAGTTTTAAAAAGTTAAACTTTCGTGTTTATTACACACATTATTTATATTGTTACACACACGCCACATAGCACATAACCACGGTTAAGTTAATAAGCACATGAACATGGCTAGTGCAACCTAGTCGAAATGTCGGGAGATGTAAATACCTTTATTTACCATAAAAAAAAATCAATATTTCTATCAGTTGTCTAGTATAACCATAACACAGGCTCTGCTTACCGTGATGACTCAATGTTTATTTATTTATTTATTTATTTATTTATTTTGTACACATTACATCGATGGTTGTAGACAAGACAATTAACAGCAATCCCTGCACTAAGCTCAATTGTCCATGGATATTATTATTATAATTAGCAGGTTACTAATTTATGGTCGTCAGACATTACTCATCTTCCATTTAGATCTTAGTCCACCAAATGGCAAGATGACCACTACACACGGCATAAGATGGATGATGTGCAGGCCACGCTTGTCGCTTACCATCAGCTGGTCTGGTAGATGGCTTTAAAGCTATAACGCGGAATAGAACTGCGTCACTGATATATATTGTAATTTACTAACATAGTTTTTAATTTGTATACAAACATAATATAGATGGATATCCGAAATAAATGAATAAATAAATTTATTAAAAAAATGTCGTTACCACTTTACAGAGACCCCATTTGGCCAGATGCCAGTTCTGGAGCTGAATGGTAAGGTATACACCCAGAGTGTGGCGATTGCAAGATATCTGGGCCGTAAGTACGGGCTGACCGGTGCTGATATTGAAGAAGACTTCCTCATCGACCAGTACGTGGACTTCCTCAACGATATCCGTTCAAGTGAGTCCAGATTTAAAAGCTTTGCTTGGTTTGTGTGTCTGACTTTGACTGCATTAAATTAGAAAGGAATAAATATAGGCAATTTGTTCACTGGTGAGGATATGGAGTAATTTGTTTTAGGGTACAATGGGACTGGCATATAAATAAAATAAAAGTCCCTAAATAAGAAAAAAATATATAGATAAATTTTCCATAGTAGTTAATATGCTGTACTTGATTCAAAGTGATGTATATATATATAGGTGGAAAAATCAATCAGTAGACCGCTATGTATGTCAGAACCTAATGTTGTAATAGAATTGGGAGATTGTGGAAGAAGATTTTTATCTCTTTTGGAGAGAGAGACATCCTAAACGGATAAAAATCATCGCTCCTAAGAATATCCACCAATTCTTGTCACTAATGGGTCTAGATAACGAACATAATATATGTATCTATGTAAGTAGCAGTACAAATCTAAACACCTAATAAAAGCCCAAACTTCCCAATAAAATAAAAAAACAAATGTCTATCAATAGTCACAAATTTTCGCGTTTATAATATTAGTAAGATATAATTAAAATGGCCACGATTATATCATGATGACATGATAACATGATGATTACAGAGTCAGCTACAGTACACTACGAAACAGACGCTGCACTCAAGGCAAAGAAACACGAGGAGAACGCGAAAACCCTGTACCCCTTCCTGCTGCAGAAACTGGATGAGATTATAAAGCAAAACAACGGCTACCTTGTAGGCGGAAAGGTGTGTATCACTTTAATATTGTTATTATTGTGTTTGACTTCGGCGGGAGAGTATTGGTTAAAAAGATTCTACGAATTACATACATACATGTGACGTGATAAAGATGTGTCCTAAACTACTAGACCAGCGAGGTCCTCAATCGGTGGTCTGTTGTAATTACATTATCAGCGATCTAATCATCGATTGTAAAATATACAAAACAATGAATAAACTACATAACATATAGTATTTAATATTATACTAGTATATGTACTTAATATATATTTTTTATGGATGATAATGGTGCTCCCGCCTGCGCTAATGGTTTACGCTGGCAGGGCACATGTGGAGGATGATAAGATGAGTCCACATGGGCTAACACTAATCTGACCAGTGACAGTCAGTGACAGGTCAGGTCAGTGTTAGCCCATGTGGACAAATTCCCCAAGAATCTATCACGATGTTTTCCAGGGGGAACCGCGTGGAGGTCTACCTGACATGGTACATTTTTAACAATGGGGTCATCATTCCACATTACTAACAATCCCCTTCCCCCCTTGTACTTAATATTAAAATTAAAAGTCATATTCATAAATACAATATTTCATCTATTTTGTTTCCAGTTGACATGGGGAGATTTCGTGTTCACGGGATTGTACGATTACCTCAAGGTGATGATGCAGGCTCCGGACCTGGACACAAAGTACCCCAGATTCAAGAAGTTGTACGATACAGTACAGTCCTTGCCAAAGGTGAAGGAGTACGTTGCGGCTGCGCCACCAACTGAATGTTGAAGGTGTTTAACTAGAGGAGGTTTATATCAAGAGTTGCTGTAGGAATTGTACGATGACTTGGCCCTATGTTTTTTTGCAGTAACCTATTTCTTAAGAATCTTGCGTGCTTGTAACACAACTGTGCTACTAGTATAGTATCCGACACGAAATTAGGTTCTAATAGAGATTTGGTTAAAACTGATAGTTTTGTATTAGTTCCCTTTTACTACTAGCAATGTGATTTTCGTTTAATTAATTAGAGAAACCGAGGCTTAACTGTAGCGCCGAAACTAATTGACGTAACGTTCAGTCACTAGTTACTTCCATTATTATATACCAATAAAATTAAGAACTATTCCTTTATGGTCACTATGGTCAGCTCAAACGATGCTTCCTTTACGTTAATTTGTAGAATGGGCCGAGTCATCGTATATCGAATTATACATATATACCTAATCTTTAAAAGAAAATGTGTATTTTTGAAGACTGTATGTAACACATAATGTTCTCATTATTATTACTTTACCCCATTATTCATAAAAAAAACTAAATATACATAAAAATTTAATTTCAGTCCAATTTTTAATAGTCTATTTCTATTTTACCGTTCCTTTGGTATGCTGATTCAACCTAGAAGAATGAGCAAGAAACTTACCTGTTGCATTTGACATTATTAATTTAATACATTTTGCAAGAATGTTTGCGTGAAATCCATTTCCACTATTATAATGTTTTGTCATTTTCTTTCTTCTTAAGAAAATGATGAGAGCGAGTCATTGGCTAAAACTGGTTTAATAAACTTTTAGCGGTTTTTATGAATAAAGGGGGTAAAACTGTTATTCGGTATTGTTTTCTGTTGTTAAGTGTACATGTTTGGATCAGGAACATTATGAATGAACAACCTTGAGAGAGTATTTTGCTATTATGTTTGCGATATTTTGTATAACTACATGTATTTTAGTATTACATAAAAAAATATACCTGGTATTTTTAACATTATAATTAAATAAATAATAATGGATGTTTCATTTATACTCGTACTAGCTACTCGCCCCGGCTTCGCACGGGTGTACATGTATTATATATATAAAACTTCCTTTTGAATCACTCTATCTATTAAAAAATTGGCTTCAAACTCCGTTGCGTAGATTTAAAGATTTAAGTATACATAGGGACGGACAGAAAGCGACAGCGACTTTGTTTTATACTATGTAGTGATTATTAAGTACAAACTACAAAGATATAACTGTCGTTTTCATGAAGAAAATTGTATTTCTGAATATTCAATTATAACATAACTACATAACACTGCAATCTGGTTGTGTTATAAAAAAATATTCGCATTGTTCATGTGCCTGACATGAACAATTTTTTTATAACTTAACTTAATAACTTGTTAACTAACTAATTAATTGGATAACTTGATTAATTAGAGTAAAAACCTTATCCTATATCTATTTCTTTGGAAAATATAGCTACTTCAAATAAGCCCTTGCGTGGATATTTTAAAAATTTTCAATATTAAATAACTTTCCTGCCACAATTAAAAAAATATTTCGCAAACTCCCCAAATACCGGTTTCAGAATTAGCAGGCGTTTATGTATATGATAGTGTAATTCGTTTTTAAGTTATATTAATGTATTTTAATTTAAACTTGCTCTAGGATATTTTACAAGATCGTTTTTTATTTACTACTTTATTATGTCATTATAATTCTAATGCTTTCAGTATTTTTTCAAATTATTGTGCTGTCGTGAATTCTTGTACAATAATTTGCTGTTGGGTCCTTTTTGTTTTATAGTTACGTGTAGGTAATTCTAAAATGAAGTTGTTCAAAGAAAATCGGTCTAATTGAGGGAATACTTTAATCTGAAGATCCTCTTTAATACTAGATGCCTTATCCCATCGACAAAATATTAACAATGTCTCTACACACAATTGTTAATTTTTTGTCGATGGGATAAGTAGGATAGTTTGTGGAATGCACTTTTAGCTTAGGAAATGAACCCAGATGTGGTAAAATCTCAGTTCGAATCATGATTTCTTAACCTTATTACTTTAATTCTATAAATAATTAAAATACTCAGAGATAGGAGATAAAAAAAGTAATAAACAAATAGGTTTAGATACTGTTTATTTTCATCTCGTATTTTATTATATTTGAAAAAAATTACTTACTGATTACTTGTTCAAATAATTATACTCTTTGACTTTGGAAATAAAACATTATCTGGATTTTACTAGGAAATAAATCATCATCCATTTGGAAATAAAATAAAAATAAATATATTATTATTATAAATCGACAGTTATTTTTATTTCACGAAGAAGGAAGCAGTCAATATTCTAATTTAAAGGTATTTGATAGGAGGATTTGGAGGAATAATCGAAAAGTGTTGGAAGCGGATTTTATATTTACACCTTCTGTAATGTTCGTGAATACTCAAGAAGTACGAAACAAGACAGACAGACAATCCAATCAAAACTGAAATGACAGCTGTTGGATATTTGAAATTGGACCTTCTCGGGTCTGAAGAATAAACCTTAAGGTACGTAGTTGCAAATTTCATGCAATCGTAGATATTGTGGTCTTCTCGTCACGTTTCACCTTCATGCTGGCTTCTACTTGCTCCACGGTGTCAAACAGTGGCAGTTCCTTCGTCTCAGGAGTGAGGGTTATGAGTGCGGCTGTCACAGCTGAAGATACTCCGAACAGTATGGCGGGGAGAGACGCTGATATGTCGTACTGGAATAAGTAAATAAATTTGGAGTTAATAAACAAGAGCAGTTGGGGAAGGGACTTGTTAATAATGTGGACTGATACCCCATGTCGTTCTGATGATATGGTTCCCTCTGGAAACCATCATAATAAATTCCTAGTGAATTATCCACGATGTGCTAACTGTCCTGACCTCATGCTCATCTTATCATCCTCCACTAGTGCCGGCAGCTTATATTGTTAGCGTAGGCAGGAGCATAAAACTATTATCATTCATAAAAAAATATAAGAACAATGAGGACAGAACAGTGGTAGAAATTTGTAGTATTGGTCTGTGTGTTTTCTATATATATTATGTATGAATTACAAAAAATATATGTATGTACCTACTTATATCAGCTATCCAGTATCTATAAAACAAGCTCTGCTTAGTATGGTACTAGAAGACATAGTGTTCAATGTCTTGAGATATTATTATTATTTATTTATTAAAAAAATGTATTTCTGTCAACTGCGTCAACCCAGAACACATAATAAAAATTAATTTAAGTATTTCTGCGAGTTGTCTAGTATCCATAACACTATTGTGGTAAATAATACAATGTTATTATTATAATTAATTCTCAATTAATATGCAATTTATAATTAAATAACCTACCAGCATAGGTGTCAAAGGGGCGAGCATGTTGCCCAGTCTGGAAGCGAAGGCGCATACTCCGAGCAGGGTGCCTCTAGCAGTGGTGGGGAACAGCTCCATGCTGTATGTGACAGCCACAGTGAAGCATGAAGATATCACCACTTTGCCCAATAGGAACAGAGTTATTTTCAACCATACCAAGCCTGTGGAGTAATTTATGAAAGTCTTTTAGAATCTTTTTTCTTTAGAGACTTCTGCGCTTCTGGGAGGAGTTTGGCTGGCTACTTTAGTAGTCTCAGTTCTACACGTACAACGGCCCAGATGAGAAACTGATTACGGAAAATAGTCCTATTTACATTATTTGTATTTTGTTTATGTAATTTTAATATTCAAGAGCTCCACCGACAAGAGCGTAGCTCTTAAATTATGAATGAATGAATGAATTTTAATATTAAGTAAGCTAACGGTCCACCACATGGTAAGTGGTAACCGTCGCCTATATACATGAACAACAGCACGGACATCACATGTTCTTGTGATGTCCGTGATATCATAAAAGAGTTGCCATTTCAAATTCCGTCAGTCCAGGCAGTATACACTGACTGAAATTGGTACAGTAGATACTCAATAAAGAATGACTAACATAGTCCTTTTCTCCTTCACTAGACTGCCTGCTTAAAGGATTGTGACGTAATCATCATAAACATAAAAAAAAACTTAACAAATTTACACGGAAGGAGGTTCTGACGTGTACCAAAATACCGACCAACAATGTAATGGGTATAAATCGTGTCGTACATACTATAAGAACCCAAAAAGAAACTAACTTGCAGGCACATATCCAGATGCTATGCATAACGTCCCACAAATGGCAAATCCAACAATAAGTGGCAGTTTTCTTCCTATCCTGTTCATAAAATACAAAGATATAAGTTCGCCTGGAAACGACATCACTGTAGACAATAGAAAGTTCGTGTATTTATTTCCCGGCAACCACACTGAATTGATCATAAGTCCATAATATACGAAACTTGCACTGAATCGACTAGCTGCACCCACTAGTATACGCAATAATATTTGTTTCGATGAAAAAATCTTCTTGTAACCTTCCTTCACAGTTGTCTTTCCAATATTCAGTTTATTTTTTAATATAGCTTCGTCCGATTCTGTTATAACATCATTAAATTTAATATTATTCGTCTCCGCTGTTAATCGTAAAGTTTCAATCGCCTCTTTAGTTTTGCCGTTTAGCAGTTGCCATCGCGGACTCTCTCTGATCACGAAGACTAGAGCGAGACAAATAATGCCCGGTGTGTATATGATGCGTGCAAGAGTTTTCCAATACGGAACAAACATTGCAATAATGGCGAAAAGCGATTCTCCAACGTAAATCGCGTACGCAAATAGCACAGATGATAGAAGCCTCTGTTTTTTTCCACTTATTTCTATCACTGGAAAGAAAGATTTATAGTTAGGTATACAATTAATCATTCCATAGAAACAATTTTGATTTTTTATGGCAGAAAACATAATTCCAGCTACTGGAAAAAGGAACAATTTTTTTTGTAAAACTATTAATACTATAGTACTAACATTATGATACCTAGATACATAGCTATTAGGGTTCATTCCCGGGAATTCTCGGTTCGAGAATTCCCGGGAAATTCATGGGTTTTGTTCCCGGGAAATCAAGCTCGAGAAAAGTCGAGAACTCGAGAAATCATGTACCTATATAGATATTAAATTGCCCTTTGTTTTGTTGCGTGGCGGCGCAATAATTTAAGATATTAACGTTTTTGTTTAAATTCATGTTATTTTTTTTATTTTGTAGAAACTATTTTTGTTTACGTTGTTTTTATTTTCTAAATAAGCAGCCAAAAATGGTGCTGTCATTATAAATATATAATATATGTCATTATAAATAAGTCTAATTATAAGAACAATTAGGTCCTGAAAAATTGAAATTGGCGTTTTGTAAGGGAATAACCTGAAGTATTTTTTTTCAAAATATAATATATTTATTTAATCTAGGTACCTATGTACCATTTCTATTTATGCACTTTTGCCTTTTGTTTTTGCACTTCGGACTGCCCCATCGGAGTTTAATTTTTTCCCTTGCAAGAAGTTATTAAAATTACTTAGTAAACTTTGAAAAAAATGGTAATCTGTTGGAGCAAGGTCCGGGAAGTACGGTGGTTGTCTTAGACATTTCAATTGAAGTTCTTCTAATTTGGTAACTGTCTGTTGTGCAGTATGTGGTCAAGCGTTCTTGGCGTTTGACCAGCCTCGGTTGTTTAGCAGCTAGCTTTTCCATCATGGTTTCTCAATTGCTGACAATACACATTGCCAAAGTGAACAACACCGGAAATAGTCCACCAAACGTTCACAAGTAACATTTTTTGAGGCAATTTTCGCTTGGGGCAGGATTTGGTTGGTTCGCCAGGGTTTAGCCATTGCAATGAGTGTTTCCGATTATCGTACAAGATCCACTTTCCATCACAGGAAATGATTTGATTTAAAATCCCTTCATTATTATGCCGGTTGATTAATGTAACGCAGCAAGCTACGCGCGTTTGTCGATTTACTCCATTGAATTCATGAGGGACCCACTTTTCAAGCTTTTTCACCGTCCCAATTTGCTAAAGGATTAAAACAGTTTTGTCATTAACACCGCAGCCTGCAGCTAACTCGGACGGGTTTGCGATGCATCCGCTTCCACAATAGCCTTCAATTCTTCATTATCAACCTTGGATTCCGGCCGCCCACCGAGATTGCTTTGCAGGTCAAAATTTCCAGAACGAAAACGTTGAACCTAAAAATGCACGTGTTTTCTTTTGCGAGACCACTTAGCAACGTGTAGCACTGGTGCCACAGCGGAACTCGTATTCGTAAATAACGCGATACTTTAAGTTTTTTCATTTTGTATGCTGTGAGTGACCCATTTTGTTTTTTTTGGACTACTCTGATGCTGTTGGCCCCAGCTGGCCTTTACAACTTCACCGGACGTTAGGGGGCGAGTGCAGATGGCACTCCAAACCCGCGGAAGGACTTATGGAGCGGCTGAAGGCCAACTCCTGCCTGACGGATACGACTTTAGTCTGAGGGCACCACTAGGGGTTCGAACCTCGGTTCAGGCCGTCGTAATTTCGATCCCCGTTTGAATTGGACTGGGGATCGATCGAAGGGGCGCCGGTGTGGAGCGCACAGGCGCCCGGTTGAATGCGCGATATTGTGTGTTTGAGGTCGTCGTCTTCGCCGGCGAGGACGGTGTCGTGTGTGTGTGTAAAAGTGTGGTCGGGGTAGAACGGGTAGGTCCGTGGGGAGGTTACCTGCCGTTATGGGGTCGTCGGAGTCAATGAGAACGTGCCTCGGGCGACGTTGTCGCGTATGTCTGATATTACTCCTTGGTGCGTAGTCGACCGCACTGACTATAAGCGGGTTAGGGTGGGATTGGGCACAATCGAAGTAGCATCGAGACGCTTCCTTCATAAACTGCTTGATGGAGGGCAGATTAAGATCGCGGTGGAGGTCTACGCTGCGAACGAACCACGGCGCACCGGTGGCTCGACGCAGAAACCTATTCTGTATGATTTGTAGTCGGTTGATTAAACAGTAGGGTATGTGGGCGAATACGGGACTAGCGTAAGTCATGATGGGACGGATGCAAGCCTTGTATAGTGTCAGCTTGTTGCGAAGCGACATTTTACTAGTATAAAGGCGGCTCGGTCGCAGACACGCTTGATGTGAGGACGAAACGTTAGTTTCCTATCTAGGGTGACGCCGAGATATTTCGTTTTCGAAACCCACGGGATGTTTTGGCCGAATAGTTCGATCGGGTGATTCATAGAGTGGAATTCCCTGCTAAAGTACACTGCTGCACTTTTTTCGGGATTGACTTCTATGCGCCACCGACGGAACCATTCGCCCAATATGGTTACGGCTTTCTGAAGCCGTCTGGCTATTGTCGCACGGGACTTGGCGGATGTAAAGAGAGCCAGTCATCGGTATGTCATCGGCAAACAGCGATATTTCGACTTTTAAGTCGGAGAATTTAGGGATGTCGTTGGTGTACAACGAGTAGATGAGTGACCCAAAGTGAATAGCTGTATAAATTTGGAAATGGAATTCCTAAAAAAGAGGAGATATTTGAGATCAAAGTGGCCAGTACGACAAAACGCCAATTTCATATGTAAGGACCTAATATTATTTCTCTAATTAAAAAAATAATAATTTATTCATAATATTAATGTTTTTAAATATACTCAATAAAAGTTTAATTTGATACTTTTATTTGAGAGGAAAACCACTGAATTTTTTGACGTTATTGGAACCAAATAATATGAGAAAACGTACGTAAATGTAAATTTCTCTTTTTCGACAACCCGAGAAGACCCGAGAAATTAATCTCGAGAATTTTCGAGACCCGAGAAATTGAAAAGCTCGAGAAATCATGAACCCTAATAGCTATCCTCATATCTGTTATTCCGGATGCGGTAGTCAGAGTTTTAGTCAAAGATAAACGTTGTGACAAATGTAATACTTGACATACCCACATTTCTTATACTAGATGCTATACTTATTATTGCTAAACATTATTAATTAGTATAGACAATTCAATATGATTAATAACGTGTGAAATTATACCGTTATATTTCTCAAAATAAATAAATATATCTTGTTAATTTCAGTGTACAATCAACTTACTAAGCACCATGCCGGCAGGAAAAGCACCTCCAGAGAAAGTCGCTTCAATACACTCTATGGCTATGTACAAATAATAGGACGTGGCGAAAGTCTTGACATGCCCCATACACGTGCCCACTACGCAGAATATTACGGCTGGTTTACGTCCAAACCTAGGAAACATAACAATTTAATTTCGTATTTAATGTTGTGCTAGTTTGTCTGTGACTTAGTCTGCTTCATTATAAAAAATGAAAAAAAATTCAAAAACCTAACCCAAAGAAGCTAATATAAGAAGTTTCATCGTTCTACCTTCAAAAATGACAATACTTCCATACAATTCATCGCTCCTTTACAACTCATGACCAATGACCTTTTTCAAGGTCTAGAGTATCTGTGTACCAAATTTCGTTTTCTGACTTCAAGACTGACAAAGTTACTTTCGCATTTATAATATTAGTAAGGAGTTAGGATGATTTGGTTTATACCTATCTGCCATCCAGCCGGCCACTACCATGGAGACCAGCATGCCGACGCTGTGCACTGTACCAATCAGATTTATTTTCCAAGGTTCACACGCCAGGTCCAACTGTAAGTGAAATTACAGCATAAGAGACATCTTAGTTCTCTTACCCCTCGCGATACCACTCACGCTTTGCCATTGTGGAATAGTGGCTTGAGTGGTATCATGGGTGCCACGTGATAACGTGATGTCCGTAATGCTGTTTTTTATATATGTATAAAGGCGACGGTAACTGCTTACCACCATATGGACCGTCAGCTTGTATGCCATTAATTCATTACACAAAAAACATCAACAAATCAAATTGACGGCCATGATGGTCTAGCGGTACAGCATACTGCATTACTTCCGCGGGCTACGGGATCGATTCAAACATTTGAATTCATGAGTATGATAGTTTGTATTGGTCTGGTAATTTTATTTATTTATTTATTTATATAACTTCAACGCACAACATACCAAGGTAAAAGTACATATGGCGGGCTTAACACCTTACGGCATTTTCTACCAGTCAACCACAGGTTGTGCAGAGAAACTGTAGACGGTGCAAATGTAATCAATAATAATAATATATATTTACTAAACGTAAGTACATGTAAACATACATATACAAATACATACAATATATATAAAGCTATAGATAAATATGAATAAAATACATACCTAAATATACCATATACACATCATATAACTTATACATACATATAACATACTTAATAGTCAGACAATGATATAGCAACAGCAGATAGAACATAATAAAAAAAAAAAAAACAAATTCAGCAACTATAACATAGAAAAGATGTACAGATAACAATGAGTAACGCAAAAAGATAAAATGGAAAACTATTCTACATAATAGAAAAGTTACATGCTGGAATAGTATTCCCGCAATTTACGCTTTAAAGAAAACTTACTCGTGGCGGTCTTGATATCAAGGGGTAAGTCGTTCCAAAGTTTGATAGCCTGAACGGCGAAAGAATAGTGGATGAAACCGGACAAATGAGCCGGTATAAGAAGTAAACATTTTCTGGTCGTGCGAATAGAGCGAATGGTGTTGTCCCCATGGAAATGAAATTGATTGCTAATGTAATCAGGAGAATTAGAATCATATAGAAAAGAATAGAGAGTACATAGCATACGAACATTTCTACGATAACGGATAGGTCGCCATTTAAGCTGTGAACGAAAAGAAGAGATATGATCGAATTTGCGCAAGTTAAAAATGAAGCGGATAGAATTGTTGAGAAGCCGATCCAATTTGTTTAAAAGGTCTACGTTCATGTCAGAACAGCACACATCAGCATAATCAAGAGTGGGGAGAACTAATGATTGGACAAGGAGAGTTTTAGTACTTATAGGGAGAAAGTTTTTCAATCTATGTAAGTTACGCAGTGTAATTGTGACTTTACGACTAACGTCACTAACATAGTTGTTCCAACTTAGAGTACTGTCTATAATTAAACCGAGATTTTTTACTTGAGAACTATACGCAATTGGTTGTTTATTAAATAGAACAGGAGGTAAAGTGTTGAAATTAATTTTATTTAGTTGTTTACTGCTTCCGAGGACTATTGCCTGACATTTGGAGGGATTAACAGCAACACCAAACTTTTTGGACCAATTGAGTATATGATCAAGATCAATATTCAATTGGCCGATGGTATCACTGAGCTCCGATGCAACAGCCTGGGAGTAGATCTGGAGATCATCTGCGTACAAATGGTAAGAGCATTTAAGAACTTTAGTAATAAAATCTATAAAGATAGAGAAAAGTAATGGAGACAAAATACCGCCTTGAGGAACACCAGTAACAAGATCGCACCAATCCGATAATGCCTGATTGGCACGAACTGCCTGCTGACGTCCACGAAGATAGGAGCTAAACCATTTAACAACTGACGATGAAATCCCAAGACGTGAAAGGATAGCGAGTAAGACATCATGGTCAACGATATTAAATGCATTAGAGAAATCGACTAAAACGAGAACTGTTAATTTAGATTGCTCCATACCTTCCCTCACATCCTCAGTAATTTTCAGAAGAGCAGTAGTGGTGCTGTGTCCAGGGCGAAAACCAGACTGGTAGGGGCTTACTAAGTTGTTTTTAAAAACAAAATCAGATAACTGTCTGTGGACCACAGCTTCTAGTATTTTAGAGAGGAAAGGCAGGATTGATATAGGTCTAAAGTCCTTAAGAAGTTGTGGGGATGATACTTTAGGTAGTGGTAGAACGAAAGCATTTAGCCATGCTGCAGGAAACTCGGAAGAAATTAAAGAAAAGTTAATGATGTGAGTAATGATAGGAAGCAAGTGTTTAAGTGAGAGAGTAACCATAATCCTACTCACATCATCTGAACCAATACAATTGGACTTTATGGAAGATATTATCTTGTAGACTTCATCGTCAGTAACTGGTGAAAATAAAAAATCTACAGAAAGTCTAGGCCATGAAGTTATCTCAGCTAAAGTAATGGATTTCTGAGAATCGCTCAAAATGGGAACGGTGGAAAAGTGCCTGTTCAGGTCATTTAATGAAAACTGTGAGGAAAAATCATTTGGCTGATTGCACAGCCCAAGTGATTTGAGAAATTTCCAGATATTGGCCGATGAGGAATTTTGAATATTAGAGTGGATGTAACGGCGTTTAGCAGCTCTTACCATATAGTTGCAACGGTTACGTGCTAATTTAAAATTCTTCCAGTTCTCCTCGCAACGATCCCTTTTGAAAACCCTAAAAGCCCGATCACGTTTTCTCATGGACATGCGTACTGCTTCTGTTATCCAGGGAGCTGGTCGTCTTTTAACCCTGACAAGGTGGGCCGGTGCATGCTTATTCATGATATGGAGCACAGAGAGATTAAACGCGGACACCATGTCATTTATACAAGAAGCAGAAAGTACACATGACCAATCCACGTTAGTCATATCCTGGTCTAATTTCGTTATATCAATTCTGGAGAAATTGCGAAGGCGAACTACGGCTGGTTTTGGCTTAAAAGTTTTAATGTTGTACGAAACAAATATAAGGTCATGTCTTGAGAATTCTGGTGCAGAAAACTGACCATGTTTCAGTACAGATTCTGGTGATGAAATAAAAACGTGATCGAGCCAAGTGTCTGGAGAATTTATATTAGTATGAGTAGGCCCAAGGGGTAATACCGAAAGGCCTGCTGACTTCATTATATTGCGCAGTTTAAGGGATCTGTGTGTGTCATGGAGCAAATCAGTATTAAAATCACCCATAATAATGTGATGTGTGTGTTCCGCCATAACTACCTCAAAAACAGATTCGACGTCTTGAAAGTAATCAACGGAAGGAGGACAGTAAACAACACCGAGAACGATCTTAGTTCCCCTAACATCAACCGCCACGAATAAATATTCAGCACTTCCCGAGAGGGATGAACTAAACAAAGTTCTATGAGTGAAACCACTTCGTAGGTAAATAGCTACGCCACCTCCCCGTCTATCAGTCCGATCATTCCGCAACAGAATATAGCCAGGTAAACTTACATAGGTTGAGGGTATGGTGGGTTTTAACCAGCTTTCAGACACCAGGATTACATCCACAGTATTAGAAGTAAAGGTGTTCATAATTTCTCCATGGTGCTGTGGTAAACTTTGAGCGTTAATATGGCAAATATTCAAATTACGTCGTGTGTTCACAAGTTCATTAGAGAGATGCGCGGAGAGAGAACGCTCGGATAGTGACTCATCAAGTGCTTCGAATGAATTATTAGAACTATGGGCTGTATAAAATGAATCATTATCAGACATTTTAGAATAAACTAGATAAAAATAATATATATATATATATATATATCCTACAATATAAGTATATACAATATATAAATAATTAAATGCAACGATACGCCAACACTGTTGCAATGCACAAACCGCCGGCCAACTGCTGATAAAAACTTAAAACGAACAATATTTATTACTACAAGTTCACAATTTACGTTATTGAATGCAAAATTTACATACAAATAAACATTACTATTACATATAATATGACTACTTGTAAAGAAAAAATTAAAAAGAAAAAAAAAAAAAAAAAAAGTTATTACATGTTACAAATCAAATTCACTTTATCACACATAAGTTCACAAATTAAATTAAGTAAGTATCCAGTTACATAATAATAGAAACAAAATTTTGTCCAAATGACAAGTGACAATGCATTCAATTTTCTATTTATATTATATATAAGTATTTACAAAAAACGTATCTATGAATATATATAAGTTGTGTAGTACCCATAACACAAGCTCTGCTTGTAACTAATTGCCGCTGTTTTAATTGACCTGAGATATTAGAAATTTGTAGAAATTTATATATGTTTTGCCTTATATACATATTTTTGACATGTCTCATTTATATTAGTGCATCGCCAACGATCTTTCTCTACACCACTCATGGTTGCTTGGTAGATGACGCCGCAAGGTGTTGAGTCCGCCATATGTACACGCTATTTTCGATATTTAATACAAATTTAATGTCTTTTTTGTAAATTTGGATTTCTAATAATATTTATTTTAATTCTTAGAATGTTGATAGCATCTTAAAAACTCCTATTATGAACAACTTAATAGTTTGTCATGCTGAATTGTATTCTATACTATTTAAACAGTTATCATTTCCATGACGATCTATTTAAACACGTAAATTTACGTGTTGGGTTTTCTCAACTAGGGCTCCTTAAATAACCGCATTATCTGTGTACAATTTGCACATGTGTAATTGTTATGTCATTTTAGTGAGGAAGTGACAGTGTGTAGCAAAAATATATTTTATTACCCCACACAGAGATTACATTATCAGTCGTCCTCTAATTTGTTAATAAATAGTGGTAATAATCATTTACAGGTGGTATTATGAAGTTTATTAAAAGAGATTTTATTGTTTTCTTTAATAAACATTTCTCTGAAGTAGATTTTACGGTACATGTAATTCAATAAGAACAAGTAATCCAATAAGTAGAAGTGCATACTGGTATTTTAAAAGAGACTATTATTTTTCTAAATAGAATTAATATTTCTCTAAAGTATATTTAAAGCATTTTTTTTAAACAGCATGTTCGAATTATTCAGAATAGACGGATGCTTTTAATTATATTCTGTAAGTTTTAATAATATATATTTTTTTATAACACAGGGGACAAACGAGCATGCGGCTCACCTGATGGTAAGTGATTACCGCCGCCCATGAGCACCCGCAACACCAGGGGAATTGCAAGTACGTTGTCGGCCTTTTAAAAAGGAATAAGCCCTTTTCTTGAAGGTTTCGATATCGTATCGGTTCGGAAATACCATTGCTGGAAGGTGATTCCACAATGTGGTTGTGCGAGGCAAAACGTTTCTAGAAAACCGTACTGTGGAAGACCGCCATTCATCCAGATGATCAGGATGGTATTTTAGTTGCTGGCGTGTGGTACGGTGGTGAAACTCAGCAGCTGGTATTAATCCGAACAATTCCTCAGAACACTCCCCGTGATATAATAATTAAAACTTACAGAATATAATTAAAAGCATCTGGGAAAACATTGGGGGAACACTTTTTTTTATTTTTTTTTATTGGGTTGTGTGGGCTATTGCCAGATGTTTGTAGCACCTGTAGCACTGCGACCTACATAGATCTATTGTGCTCGCCCTAAAACACTTGATATGGCACAGTAATTTTATGAATATTAGTATTGAGATAAATTATAAAAAAAAATGGTAGAAAAAGGCAAATATTGAATACTATTGAAAATAGACGAAGGAAAATTTTGGACAAACACTTGATATGCCACAATAAGTTTATGAAGAAAAAACGAGAGAGGAAGAACAGGGCATAGTTACAATTGCATTGGCAAATTAAAGACAAAACTGGATTCGTGTCGTATGAAAATTTAAGGTAAATGACGGAAGGTAGTGGAAAATGGCAACAGCTCCACCGACAAGAGCGTGCCTCTTAAATTATTATGAATGAAATATATATATTGCAGAAAACAAAAATCATGTGATAATTAAATGAGATTTACTAAGAAAAAGATAATTTTCTTTTATGTAATTGAAACGGCAAACGTTAAGTAACAAACGTCTTGTATATAAGTTAACAGTACTATAAAAATCTTGCTATGTCGGGACACGCATGGAACCTCTTATACATTGTCTGTTAGGAGGTCTACGATGTCATGCGGCCGTATCAAGAAATTTCACTGCTTAATAAATTTTCCCATGTTTGCATTATAATATCGTTGATAAAATGCAACTTACATCCGCTACAATAGTGTTGTTAGTCTCGTAGATCCACCCTGTACAGGGTTCTATTAAATTGGAGAAACTGTCGGCCGTACACGACTGTGTTTGCGACCAGCTTTCGTTCAGAATAGGCTTCGAACATCTGTCAACGGACTCGTTAGACCCCCACGGTGGGGGTTCATATGCAGCCTCCGTACTCTCACATTCTGGTATTCGACACCTGGAAAAAAAGATGTCATGTTAAATCTAAAAATTTAGGGTTGCAAAAATAATATAAAATAATTTTCAAAAAACTTGAGGAGGATCATCCTTAGCACTTAGGGGTATGAAAAATAAATTACATCCTATTCTCAGATCTACTGAACATACACATATAAAATTTTATAAGATTTGGACAAGCTCTTTCCGAGGAGTTTTGTTACAACCACTGTGTTTTATAGATTAGATATATAGATTAGTAACGTTTCAAAATCCATTAGGGTATAAAAATTTTAATTATCATTCGAGTTTATATATAATACTACTAAGGAAATAATGTCTATTCTATTTCTTACCTGTAGTTAAGATCACCAGCAATAAATACATAATTAATGTTTGCAATTGTAACAAATACGATACCGAAGCATATGCAAACATATTGTAATATTTGATACTTTCCAAACTTTTCCGTAATCTCCCACATGTCGTATACTTTAGGCGGTACATCTTTATTTTTTTTACTTCCCCCCATTTAATTTATGAAAACGGCCAGCACTGACACTATGTACAACAAATTAAAACAATATATATATTACTAGTATTTTTTCACACAAATTTATATTTCATTTAACACACAATAAAAGAAAAAATAGCTTTGCTAGTATTATTCTTTATTATTTATAATTCATAATGTATTTAATGTGATTGTGTATTTTATACGCACGAACTCTTCTGATATGCGAATATTAAAAAAAAACGCGTGCGCTTGATTCGAAGATGTGTGTAATAATTAATTGGCAATTAAACCGCGTAACAGCGACGATACATTGTGGAGAGATGTTATTATATACATATACTAGTATGTATATATAGCTTATGTCGGACAAATATCATATATTATATTATGTACTTAGATCATAAATACCACCAAGGTAGATGATAATGAACTTGGTTAATTATAAATTGATTGGTTGAGGACGTTTCAGCTCAGTGGTTTACTATATATCATAACGTCGGGTATTTGTACTTAATATCAATAAAACTTTGTATGTATGTTTATACATATATATATATTTACATATATAGTCTTCAGTAATGGAAACACCAAGAATATATTACATATATTCCATCGTTTGATTGCATGATAATATTTTGTTTTACAATAGTGTACTGAGTTCCATAGTCGGCCCCATAACTAATGTGTTCTTCATAATTACATATCAGTTTTTTTGTCTATATTGCACAAATTATGTACTAAATTATATTTTGTCTGTATGACATTTAATGATTGTGATGTCTGTTATAGATAAATAGGGGTCACGGATCATAATTATCTCAATAAAATGAACACGAGGTTGTGTAATAGTAGTATTACATAACTATATAATATGAACAAATCTTGTATATATATATTTATTTTACTTATTTATTTGCTTTATTGACCTCTAAAATTGGTACAAAAGGTGGACTTAATGCTACAGCATTCTCTCCCAGTCAACCTTAAGGATACATGAATGCGGCTATTAAAATTAAAATAGAATTTTAATAAAAAAAATACACATAACTAAATACTTACATACATATATAGAATTAACCTACTTTTTAATACAATAAATACAATAATTACATACTTAATTGGTAAGTACTCGAATGTGTTCTGGGAGTGAGTTCCAGAGCCGTGAAATTTGTAGCCTAAATGAGTGGGGGACGAAAGAAGTTTTATGAAGAGGAGTAAGAAGAAGGAGACCATTTATAGATCACAGCTGACGATCACGAGAATTCCGGAAGTATTGAAATTTACATTTCAAATATTTCGGGGAAGCAGGATCAAAACGGATAGAGTAAAGAGTGCAAATTAATTGCTGTTGCCTACGCTGGCGAATACGGAGCCATTTTAGTTGATAACGCTATGAAGAAATATGATCATATTTATAAAGGTTGAAAATGAAACGAATGGAGTTATTTATGAGCTGATCCAACTTATTAAGAAGCTCCTCATTGAGATCAGGACAACACACATCAGCATAATCAGTACATCAGCATTTATATGTATATATTATGAATACCACTTGTATTTTGGTGATGGGTCCTCTAAAAATGCACAGAAATATTAATTACTGGATACATAGAAACAACATTATAATGTATGTACATAAATTTATATCTGAACTCATTAAAATACTAATTTTCTAATTTCGTTGTCGTGTCCCCAAATATCCTTTCAGAAAATTCCTTGCATTAATTTAATTAAATGACGTCATATAAATAAAGAATTATTATTATTATACTAATTTGTAAAGCATTAAAAATAAATAGTGATAAATGATAATATATTATATTTGTTCATTCTTAATCATAGACCATTTTTTCATTATCTTTCAAAGTGGCAGTGTTGTTAACTCATAAACCAAAAATTTAATGCTTTAGAAGTGCTTATGATATTCTACTTTATCATATGATGTTACATAGATTGGATGTCTAAAATTAGCCTCGAAAAAAATATTTTTTCGGTTGAATTTATAGAAGAAATATGTTTGTGCTTCTCACTCATACGTATAATTGTATTTGCCAGAATGAAATACTTAAGATGTTTACAGAATGTCAAATTATTGAGAGAAAGAATAATAAAAATGTTTATAGCTATAGACCGCAATAAAGCGAAAGGCAAATAATATAATAACAAGTGATTTGAATGATTGAAACATTGGTCCTGTTTTATTAATATTAATGGGGCCAATTCCATATTAATTATTTGCGTCTAGTAAGCGAAGATTCGCCGTTGTGGGCACGGACTTTTCCACAACTCTAATAGTTAGTAATAGACTAATAACCCCACTCTCAGCTGTGTACCATGTTGACTTCTACCTAGTTTCCCCTGGAAAGCATCGAGATAAATTTTTGTTGAATTTGTCAGTAAGGGCGTTGCCCTTGTTAAACATGAATGAGTTAGTTATGACTAGACATCATTCACGTTTTCATCCTCTACTAGTGATGTAATGTAATGCAATGTAAGTTGGACTCCATTCTCCGCAATATCATGTGGGCCGTTGTGCGTGATCCTCCACTGGTGTCCGATAGTGTAAATCTTTACAGCCGGGGGCACCTAAAATTTATAATCTTATAAATATTTCATTGTTATGTTCTTTTATTAAGTTACAATATAATTTATTGTAGTAAGTTTAAACTTTAATTTTGTATCGTAAATAATGTACAATTTATTGATAAGTAATTGATTGTTTTCTTTATAACAAGCATCGTTCTTACTGAATGTCTACATACATTTAAGGAAAAAATTCTTACAAATACTGACAACTATGTCAGTCTGTGAGTTGTAGCAGACAGGTACATCGTTTTCTACACTTTTCAAAGTAAAATCTTAGTTGAACGATTACCACAGAAAAGATTATCCGGACTTGATCTCCTGAATATAGATATTAACATAAATCTTAATATCTATGAAATTAGAATCGTTATTGTGAATATGAACATAAACTTAGATATTACGTTTTACGCAAAGCTAAAATAAAATTATTTAAACTACGTATTTCTAACATAAATTCAAGAATTAGATTTAATAATTTACAGTCTAAATACTGTAAAAAAATTTACTAACTAAACCTGTAACTAAAAAAGTTGCGAACCGTTCGAAGTGTAAACAAATGTGTTCGTTAGCTCGTAACGCAAATCTCAATTGCCTCAAGAATTTATTTAATGTTGTTAATATGATATTAATAATATTCCAAAACTGTCGAATATATTGAATATATATGTCTAAAAATATTGAAATTGAGATCACCGTCAGCACTTTTTATCACTTTTCTGCTGTTTTATAGCTGAGATTAGTAGTGTAGCGGACATTGCTCTTTTTATATAATACATCCACAACATTGAGCACTTCCTATCTAACCTCTGAATTATTTCTAGTCAAGATTTGTAAGCCGTACTTACAATATACATTTTTTTGTACTCAGTAGAGTTTTCTGCTTTGTAAGTTGTATTTTCGGTCGGTAAGATAGGGCGGTGAAAGAAACAGTAATTCGGAATGAGTAGTATCATGGGCTACTTGATAGCGAGATGTCATGTTATAATGTGACACCCGCGTTTAACATATTTTTAACTGTTACCACTTACCATCGTGTGGACCATCAGCTTGATCCAGTTACTTAAAGTCCTTTAGTCGAGAAGGACTAAATTGTTATATAATGAATGCTAAAAATGACTAAACAATAATATTTATTTATTTTACTTTAACGCATATAATTTAATAATTTCAAAGAACATATGTCGGACTTAACACCATGCGGCATTATCTACCAGTCAATCTCGGGTGGTGCAGGGAATAACTGTTGGCGGTGAAATATAAATATAAATATTTATTATATAACATTTTTTTATTGTATTATGTAATCTGTCTAGAATTATATAATTTTTTACTAAAGCCTTTACTATTCATTAATATAAAATTTGGAGGCAGAATGGGTGGAACTATATGTACCGATTCCATAATGCGTATCACATTCCTCGCAAATAAACGTTTCATTTCATTTCATTTCTTACATACATCAGACATTATCAGTGTAGGCATTATCTACTACAAACGCGTTGGCTTCCCTCATTTCACAGAGTATATTTGAATCCAACATCAGCCGAAGGTCTGGCATCAATTTGGTTTGTTATCTGTGCCTTAAATATCATAGAGTCGTAAGAAATTTAAATTTACAAAGAAAGTTTTTGGTATCGGTTAAATATTAAGCACTAATACGGTTTAGAAAATAAAAATATTGCGATAATATGCCAAAAGCACATTTTTATAATTTCAGTCACTCGAGCGTTATAAAGTTAATACGAAAGCTCGTGAGTTTGCATGGATAAACGGTTGTTTGTTACTCTTTCAAGCAAAAACTATTGAATGAATTTGATGAAATTTTATAGTAATATAGCTTTTACTCAGGATAACGCATTTACAGAGATATTACCCAATTTAGGCGAAATATAATTATAAATGTAAAGTAAGACGAAATTGCCCGGGTGAGGTAATATTGTAATACAGTAGCTGTGCCTGCGGTTTCACTCGCATGAAATTTATAGCCTATGTGACATCAAAGCTATCATTTCGAAGCCGATGAAATAAAAATACTAAATATTTATAAAAGGTTATATTAAATAAAAAAGACAGTGTTGTCTTATTTCGCGTTACATTCTCTATACTTTCGTACACAAATGGCAATAAATAAATTTCCAAAGAATATTACACTAACAATAATTTCCGTATAAGAGTCAGCTCACATTATAAGCTGATGTTTGTGAACGACGCCATTCTATTGGTGTATTTTTTGTTAGGCCCTGCCCTCTTTGGAAATGCACCAATCGAAAACCGTCGTCGAGTAGTTCGGGCACTTAATAATGTGAGGCCTTTGTAATAATACTCATGTAATAGTAGATATTGTAGTCTTCTCGTTACTTGGATGAGATTTCGCTTTCATACTGGCTTCAACTTGTTCGACGGTGTCGAATAGGGGCAGTTCTTTCGTCTCAGGTGTGATGGTTATTAGTACAGCTGTCACAGCTGCAGACACTCCGAATAATATCGTGGGAAGGGAGGATGATATTACATACTGAAACAAAATAATATATTCGATGTAGGATATCATGTGAATTCTTAAAAAGATATATCACAGTGATATAGAATAGCTATCTCAAAGGCCGTCGAAATGGGTAGCTAGTAGTTGCTAGCTAAGCCTTTAAAAATATATTTTGTCACGGAGTAATATGACTTTTTTGCATGTGGTGTATATGCAAAAAAGTCATATTACTCCATGACAAAATATATTTTTAAAGGTGAAAAATTTTTCAAATATTAAATTATCAAGCATTTCGTTTTGGTTTGAATGTATAAAAGGGATATTGAAGGTGATATTTCGATGTCTTTAAAAACGTTTTGTTCACGAGTAGATAAAAGATATTACAAGCAAACAAACATACAATACCCGCTTTCATGAAACAATTTAATCTAGGGTTTTTAATATATCCATTATAATAATAATCTTTTTACAATTTTGCAATCATTACAAAGATATATTTTTCCACATAAATTTATGATATGTTGTTAAAGAATATGTACATATCTGTAAAAGTATCTATTCTCTGTCTAAATTTTCTAATCAAGAAGTTACCTGTTACTACTATTATAAACAGACATTCAAAAAAATATAATATATATTAAATCACTTACCAACATGGGTGATAAAGGAGCAAGCATGTTGCCCAGAATAGAAGCGAAGCCGCACACTCCGAGTAGAGTGCCTCTGGCGTTGGTGGGGAACAGCTCCATACTGTAGGTGACAGCCCCAGTGAAGCATGAAGATATCACCACTTTGCCCAATAGGAACAGAGTTATCTTCAACCAAACCAGTGCTGTAGAGAAAAGTTAGATTGAAATGCACTCGTAAAGCAATAAGATTTAAAAAGAGTGTGATAAGAAACTCATTTAAACGTTGTTTGGGCTTTCTATTGTTCATTTTAAGTTCTTTCTAATACTGTTGGCCGTAGTTGGCCAGACAGCTTCACCAGACAAAATTGGAGGTAAGTGCAGAGGACACTTCAAACCCGTGGAAGATCTTATAGAGCGGTCGAAGGCCCACAAAAGCTTTAAGATTCTTCTGTTATAGGAGTCAGATTAGGTAGTGAAATTGTAGGATAAGAGTCATGACATCTGAAATACCAACGCATTAGTGGTAATATGGTTGTAACATGATGTTCTTAGTGCTGTTCATGCTAGGTGGTACCAATTTTATTTGCCATTCAAATTTAACAATACAAAAAATATGTAGATACCTATACTTACATGTAGGTACATAACCAGATCCTACACACAACGCCCCACAAACGGCAAATCCAACAATAAGTGGCAGTTTTCTTCCAATTTTATTCATTAAATACAAAGATATAAGTTCGCCTGGAAACGACATCACTGTGCACAACAAAAAGTTTGTATATCTGTTCCCAGGCAGCCATACTGCGTTTATTATCAGCCCGTAATACACAAAACTTGATGTAAAACGACTCACTGTCCCCACCAATATACGTTTTAATATCTGTTTTGATGTAAAAATCTTCTTATAACTTTCCTTCATAACAGTCTCCCCAATATTGAGTTTACTTTTTAATTTCTCCTCGTCCGATTCTGTTACTACGTCGTTGATTTTCAAATTATTCGTCTTTGCTATTAATCTTAAGGTTTCAATTGCCTCTTTAGTTTTACCATTTAACAATTGCCATCGCGGACTCTCTCTGATAAAGAAAATTAGAGCGAGATAAACAATCCCTGGTGTGTATATGATGCGTGCAAGAGTTTTCCAGTATGGAATAAACATTGCAAGGACAGCGAAAAGTGATTCTCCAACGTAAATGGCGTACGCAAATAGCACAGAAGATAAAAGCCTCTGTTTCTTTCCACTTATTTCTATCACTGGAAACAAAGATTTCTATATGTGGTATACACTTTTTAATATACATAGGTATGTACTATTAATTCTATTGTAATAACATTATGGTATACTAGCTGTACCCGCGGTTTCACCTGCACTAAATTTATAGCCTATATATTATTCCGATGCACAAGCTATATTACTGTAAAGTTTTATCAAAACCGTTCGGTAGTATTTGCGTGAAAGAGTAACAAACATACCATCCATCCAACATTTGGGTTTATAATATTAATAATAAGATAAGATATGGTATATATATCTATATATACCATATCTTATATATATCTACATATGTATCTACATAGGTAGCCTTATAACTGTTATTCCAGATGGGGTAGAAAGAGTTGTAATCAAAAATAAGCGTTGTGGCAAATGTTACAGAAGATAGAAACGTCTGTTTTTTCCGTTTATTGCTATCACTGGAAAGAAAATTAATATGTATAATATTATTATATTGCTGTTGTTCGCGACTATTGTAAATATTTGATTATTGTTAGCTTAATAAAATTTATAATTGTAGTAGTTTCAATTCCCTAATAGGTAAAAATAATTGTATTGTAAAGTTTAAATTAATAAATAAAGGAGCGAGTAGAGGTGGTCTTTTCGCGCTATCCGTCCCGCTCGCACCTATGTGCGTAACACAATCGTTACCTAGTACGTGACACGGTGCGAGCGGGCGGAGTATAAATATAGGTGCCGAACGCGGCACAATTCATTCCGCTTCCATCGCTAGTACAGACCACCGAACTCTGCTCGAGAGGATAATTACACTTGTCTTTCTTGTTTCCACCTGCACCCGCAACCTTACAAACAAGTACGGGGAATAGATACCCGTACATCTGGTCCTTCGAGAAGCCGGATTGTTGGAAGAAGAAAGCAAGACCATCTGGTCCTTCGAGAAGCCGGATTGTTGGAAGAAGAAAGCAAGACCATCTGGTCCTTCGAGAAGCCGGATTGTTGGAAGAAGAAAGCAAGACTGCACAGAGATCAAGATCACAGATGCCAACAACAAGAAGCCAAAGAACAGCCATGGAAGCTCAATCAAACGAAGAAAACACCGCCGCCGTCACGTCGCCTGTCGCCGCTACGCCGACCGTCGCCGCCACTACGTCGCCTGCTGCCGCCACTACGTCGACCACCACGACGTACACGTCCTCGGAACCTACTGCTACCACGGAGACTTCCGCGGAGACTTCTGCGGAGACTACCACAACAATTCCAAGGGCGCCGCGCACCACAGCTTCAAAAAAGAAGAAAGAATTGGCTAAAGCCAGAGAAGAATTGCTACGCAAGGAGGTAGAACTGGCCGCCGCACGCGTCGCAGCATTGGAGGCGGACACGGACGACGAAGAGGAGGACGAAAATGAAGAGGACGCCGCCACATTAAGAAGAGAGAGGACTACGGACTGGATTCGCCGGACGAGCACATTGGCACTCACAATGGAGCCGCACACAGAGAGGACGACCGCCGACTTGCATCAGGGGATTAATATCTCATCGATACCCGCCGGAGAGGGAACGAAAGCGCCGCAGCCGCAGCCGTGCAGCGACGCATTCCGACGGGACCATGCAAGCCACAACGGTCCGAGGGAAGACTCCATAGCACCGATGATGCCAACGAAGAAAGAAGAGGATTCACTGAAAGGGGGCATCGACTATAAGGAATTGGCGACTGCTATGACTATGGCAGCTCGCGCAATTCAGCCCTCCACAGTGCCGCGAGTCACAGAACTACCACCCTTCAACGGCGCGTCAAGCGAATGGCTGCCCTGGAAGATGGCTTACGAAGAGTCTGCGGGGCAGCTGACCGAGCAAGAAAACTTGGGTAGATTACGTCGGTGTTTAAAGGGTGCGGCCAAAGAGGCTGCACACTGTCTTTTCGTTGGGGATACGTCTGCAGCAGAAGTAATACAATTACTTGCTACGAGGTTCGGCCGTCCAGGAGCACTCGTGATGGCCGAGATGAATAAACTTCGTGCGCTGCCGCGGCTGTCAGACAACCCCAAGGACATCTGTCTATTCGCGTCCAGAATAGCCAATGTCACTGCAACAATTCAAGCCCTGAAGAAGAACCACTATTTGTACAACGAAGAAGTGACAAGATCCATCACGGAGAAGATGCCTTCTGCGCTACGATTCAAATACTACGACTTCGTAGCAGAACAGCCAGCTGATCAACCGGACCTGATAACGCTCTCCAAGTTCCTGCAAATCACCGCAGCCAGGTGCGGTGACTTCGCACCCGCCGAAATAATAGTAAATGAAGACCGGCGGGAGCCAGCAACGAAGAGAAGCGTGAAAACATACATCACGCAGGAGAAACCGACTTCACCGCCGTGTCCGACGTGCAACAGGGAGGGACACGCACCACCCGATTGCATCACTGTGAAGAACGCCGAGCCACAAGCAAGATGGGAGATAGCAAAAAAACACAGGCTATGTTTCCGTTGCCTGAGGATAAAAAGATTTCGTCACAACTGCAAGACGAAGAGATGCAACGTTGGTGGGTGTACACACCTACATCACCCACTCCTGCACGTCGACACCATAGAGAAGAAGGACAGCGAGCCCTCCGATGATAAAGCAGCCGCAGTCGTCGCGTCTGCGAGAGAAGATAAGAAGATCGCATTCCTCAAGATAGTGCCGATACAAGTGATCGGTCCCAAAGGAACGTGCGATACATACGCACTCCTGGACGACGGCGCAACGTGCACCATCATCGAAGAAGCAACAGCGAAGCAAATCGGCGCCACTGGCCCTCCCGCACCCTTCTACATAGAGGCCGTGGCCGGGACACGCATAAACGCCGATGAATCGAAGCTTGTCCACTTCACAATACGGGGACGAAGATCGGAAGATCATGCCGTGTCTGCGCGAACCATGAAGAAACTACTGTTATCTCCACAAACAGTATCACGCAGCGCAATAGAAGACTGTCCACACTTGTACGATATAATAGATCAGCTGACATATGAAGAAGGTCAACCGACGGTTCTGCTGGGTCAAGACAACTGGCATTTGCTGCTCGCACATGAAGTCAGAAGAGGCAATAAGACACAACCGGTCGCATCACTCACCGACCTGGGTTGGGTGTTGCACGGCACGGGAGCGGCGAGAGCGAGACAGCAAGTGCACAGAATCAGTCACTTAGTCGACGGGCAAGAAAATGAAGAATCCATAGAGCGATTAATGAAAGAACACTTCGCTCTCGAATCACTGGGCGTCACACCGAAGCGCTCATACAATGAAGAGGAACAACGCGCGCTGAAAATATTGCAAGAAAAAACTCGCCCGTTACCGGCGGGAGGCTACGAGACCGCGTTGCTATGGAAACGCGACAACGCAACGCCGCCGGCTAACTACGACTCAGCAATGCGACGCCTCGAGTTAATTGAGAAAAAACTCGACAAGAATGAAGACATGAAGAACAGATATAAACAGCAAATTACCACGCTGTTAGAAAGGGGATATGCAGAAATCGCCCCACCGGTGAAGACTGAACGAGTATGGTACCTGCCACACTTCGCTGTCATCAACCCACAGAAACCGGACAAGCTGCGCATCGTGCACGACGCCGCCGCCAAGACAAGGGGCATTAGTCTCAACGACATGCTGCTGTCGGGACCCGACCTACTCCAATCACTACCTGGGGTCCTCATGAGGTTCCGACAGCGCCGTGTGGCGGTCACAGCGGACATCAAGGATATGTTCATGCGTGTCACAATACGAGAAGAAGACCGAGACATGCAACGGTTTCTATGGAGAGGAGATCGACGCCAGGGTCCAGCTGTCGAATATAGGATGAAGAGCGTCATCTTCGGGGCCACTTCGTCGCCATGCACGGCGATATACGTGAAGAACAAGAACGCCGAACTACATAAAGAAGAGTTCCCGGAGGCGGCTGCAGCGGTGGTTGTCAATCACTATGTTGACGACTACCTCGCTAGCTTCGACACTGAAGAGCAAGCCGTACGAGTCTCAAGCGAGGTCGCCTACATCCACAGCCGGGCGAACTACTATCTTCAGCGCTGGGCATCGAACTCGCGCCATGTACGAGAAGAGTTCTCACATAGAAATGAAGAGAACATGGTGCAACTCGACGCTGAGAAGATACTGGGTATGGTGTGGCGGCCTGAGGAAGACAGTCTCGGGTTCAACTTCAACGGGAACAAACTTCCGTTACACATCATACGAGACGAACGCACCCCAACGAAGAGAGAAGCCCTCCGCGCCGTTATGTCGCTGTTCGACCCATTGGGCCTGGCCACACCCGTCACAATACAAGCCAAGAAGATATTACAAGAAACGTGGCGCACGGGTATCGGCTGGGACACCGAACTGCAAGAACGGGAAGCAGCAGCGTGGCGGAGCTGGATATCGCACGCACAGCAGTTACCCCACTTGGTAATACCACGGTGTTACCCCGGTGTGGCGACGGCACGTACGACGGAGCTTCACACATTCGTCGACGCGAGCTCAGATGAATACGCCTGTGTCGTATACTGGCGGGCCGTATGCGTGACCGGCGAGGTGCGTGTGTCACTCATCGCAGCCAAGGGAAGAGTGGCCCCTTTGAACAAGGTCACCACTATACCACGTCTGGAGCTGCAAGCGGCCGTACTAGGGAGCCGCCTGTCACGCACGGCGGTCGAAGAACACGATCTGAAACCTGCCCGTCGTGTCTACTGGTCGGATTCGCGTACCGTACTGTCTTGGTTACGCACCGGTCCACGTGCATTCAAGCCCTTCGTCGCTCACCGAGTCGCTGAAATTATGGAAGATACGAAAACGAACGAGTGGAGATGGGTGCCGACGGCCGACAACGTCGCGGATGATGCCACACGCGACGTACCAC
The DNA here is from genome assembly GCF_030625045.1 of Achroia grisella. Lineage (NCBI taxonomy): Eukaryota > Metazoa > Arthropoda > Insecta > Lepidoptera > Pyralidae > Achroia > Achroia grisella. The sequence continues at coordinate 61,878 of NW_026712817.1, forward strand.
ACCACTTCACTTCAACACACAGATGGTTCCGGGGGCCGCAATTTCTATATCGACCAGAAGAAGAGTGGTCTCATGAAGACGATTCCCACCAGACGGAAAATACAAGCGAAGAGCGCGCCCACACAATACAGCTACAACACCGGCGGGAGCCCCGAGCTAAACACGGAGTCATCAAGTTAGAAGACTTGGTGCTGGTGGCGGACGGCAACCTGCCTCGGAACTCCTGGCCGCGCGGCGTGGTGGTGGCTACGTATCCGGGACCGGATGGTGAAATACGGGCGGTCGACGTGCGCACTAACAAGGGGATACTTCGGCGGCCTACGAAGAAATTAGTAATCCTGCCAATCGAACCACGCGAACTCGAATTAAATACAGCTTAGCTGCGGCGGGAGATATGTTCGCGACTATTGTAAATATTTGATTATTGTTAGCTTAATAAAATTTATAATTGTAGTAGTTTCAATTCCCTAATAGGTAAAAATAATTGTATTGTAAAGTTTAAATTAATAAATAAAGGAGCGAGTAGAGGTGGTCTTTTCGCGCTATCCGTCCCGCTCGCACCTATGTGCGTAACACAATCGTTACCTAGTACGTGACACGGTGCGAGCGGGCGGAGTATAAATATAGGTGCCGAACGCGGCACAATTCACCGACCCGACAACACTATAGCCTTCTTCGACGAAGACAAGGCTGAGTGTCTAGCGTCCAACTTAGAAGCCCAATGCTCCCCCAGCACGCTCCCAGTCGAGGCAGGTCATCTCGAGAAGATAGACACCGAAGTCGAACGCATCGCGTCCACCCCGCCCACCGAATCCCTCTCACCAGTCACGCTTGATGAGGTCAAAACGCTAGTTAAACAACTACCTATCAAAAAATCACCCGGCTCAGACGGCATATCGAATAGATTAGTCAAAAGTCTGCCATCCCAACTTTTGTTATTACTCGTCGCTATTTTTAACGCGGCGCTGTCCAACGCTATATTTCCAGACAGCTGGAAAGAAGCCGTGGTCATTGGCATCCCCAAGCCCGGTAAAAATAAATCCGACCCGTCCAGTTATCGTCCTATCAGCCTCCTCAAGGCTATAGGCAAGCTTTACGAGCGAATCCTCCTCGCCCGCCTAAAGGAGTTTATATACTCCAAAGGCCTGCTCATCAATGAGCAGTTTGGCTTCCGAGCCAAACACTCATGCGTCCATCAAGTGCACCGCATCACGGAGCACATTCACAAAAACACTCTGTACTTCGCCACCAAGTCCCCCAAAGGCGGTACAGGCGTCCTATTTTTCGATGTGGCTAAGGCTTTCGATAAAGTCTGGCACAACGGCTTGATTTACAAGCTTCATCAGTTAGGTGTCCCCGACAGGCTAGTACTCATTGTACGAGATTTCCTGTCGAATCGCTCTTATCGCTACCGTATAAACGGAGCGTTATCCGACCCGCACCCCATACGAGCCGGCGTCCCTCAGGGCGCCGTCCTCTCTCCGATGCTCTACTCGTTGTACACCAACGACATCCCCAAATTCTCCGACTTAAAAGTCGAAATATCGCTGTTTGCCGATGACACGGCTCTCTTTACATCCGCCAAGTCCCGTGCGACAATAGCCAGACGGCTTCAGAAAGCCGTAACGATACTGGGCGAATGGTTCCGTCGGTGGCGCATAGAAGTCAATCCCGAAAAAAGTGCAGCAGTGTACTTTAGCAGGGAATTCGACTCTATGAATCACCCGATCGAACTATTCGGCCAAAACATCCCGTGGGTTTCGAAAACGAAATATCTCGGCGTCACCCTAGATAGGAAACTAACGTTTCGTCCTCACATCAAGCGTGTCCGCGACCGAGCCGCCTTTATACTAGGGCGACTCTATCCTTTTATTAACAAGCACAGTAAAATGTCGCTTCGCAACAAGCTGACATTATACAAGGCTTGCATCCGTCCCATCATGACCTACGCTAGTCCCGTATTCGCCCACATACCCTACTGCTTAATCAACAGACTGCAGGTCATTCAGAATAGGTTTCTGCGTCGAGCCACCGGTGCGCCGTGGTTCGTTCGCAGCGTAGATCTCCACCGCGATCTTAATCTGCCCTCCATCAAGCAGTTTATGAAGGAAGCGTCTCGACGCTACTTCGACTCTGCCCAATCCCACCCTAATCCGCTTATAGTCAGTGCGGTCGACTACGCACCGAGGAGTAATATCCGACATACGCGACAACGTCGCCCGAGGCACGTTCTCATTGACCCCGACGACCCCATAACGGCAGGTAACCTCCCCACGGGCCCACCCGTTCCACCCCGACCACACTTTTACACACACACACGACACCGTCCTCGCCGGCGAAGACGACGACCTCAAACACACAATATCGCGCATTCAACCGGGCGCCTGCGCGCGCCCGGGCGCTCCACACCGGCGCCCCCGGGCGCCCCTCCGATCGATCCCCCGTCCAATTCAAACGGGGATCGAAATTACGACGGCCTGAGCCGAGGTTCGAACCCCTAGTGGTGCCCTCAGACTAAAGTCGTATCCGTCGGGCAGGAGTTGGCCTTCAGCCGCTCCATAAGTCCTTCCGCGGGTTTGGAGTGCCATCTGCACTCGCCCCATAACGTCCGGTGAAGCTGTAAAGGCCAGCTACGGCCAACAGCATTAGAGTAGTCCGAAAAAAAAAAAAAAAAAAAACGGCACAATTCATTCCGCTTCCATCGCTAGTACAGACCACCGAACTCTGCTCGAGAGGATAATTACACTTGTCTTTCTTGTTTCCACCTGCACCCGCAACCTTACAAACAAGTACGGGGAATAGATACCCGTACAGCTGTACACCGTTCAATGGTTATTAAGGTGTTGTTCGAATTCCTGGTATTCTACGGAACCGATAGAAGTATTCCGCGAGACTACTGTTAAAGCTGACTTTTTGAGATCGAGATTAGCTTTCAGTTTATTTTAAAACATTCAAAATATTATAAAGTTGATTATACATTGGACCCCGCATTAGGTGAACCCGTATCGCAGGAGTCCACAAAAGAATTGCTACATGATCTATTACAGATCAGTGAGTAGAGTAGATTTTATAGTAAATTTCTGTGTAGATCTGATGGTGAACCATCGGCATATATTCCCGCGTTAGTAAGAGTTATTTATATAAAAAAATATCTTACAGAGTACCATACTGGCAGTGAAAGCACCTCCGGAAATTGCCGCTTCAATGAACTCTATGGCTATGTACATATAATAGGACGTGGCGAAAGTCTTGACGTGTCCCATACACGTGCCCACTACGAAGAATATTACGGCTGGTTTACGTCCAAACCTAGTAAACATAACAAGTATTTATATTTAAAAGTAAATTATATGACAGCGTTGAGATCTAGTGGTTTATTACCCTGAATTTACATCCAAAAGGTTGTGAGTTCAAATCTGGTCGTCACCAAAAAAACTTTGTGTGTCAATTTATATTTCTGACTGACTCTCCGCTAAAGTGAACACCTATAATAATAACAAACATTAATTCGAGACGCGGCTATAAGTTTACCCCCGGCTTTGGCTTCAATATATATATATGCGACGGAATGTGGGCTTGTCAAGTGTTATTAACACCATGAAATCTCCAATAACAAATGTCTCTGACTGTTAGTAATGTTGACTAACCTCAATATTGTAGGAATGTACCATGTCAGGTTGTAATTGTATTTATGTACCATCCATACCATGTATGTAAATGTACCATCTTCACGCAGTTCCCTCTTAAAACCATTATGACACCAATTTGTCAGGATGGGCTAATTGACTTTAACTTCATACTCATATTATAATCCTGCATCGGTGCCCCGTCAGCGTAAACAAGTAGCGCATACGAGTATGCCATTACATTACCATCAATTTAAAAAAAACACATTTTTTTTTTCGGACTACAAAAATGTTATTTGCAGCAGCTGGCCTTTACAGCTTCACCGGACGATAGGGAGCAAGTGCAGTTGGCACTCCGCGGAAGGACTTACGGAGCGGCTGAAGGTCAACTCCCGCCTGACTGATACGACTTTAGTCTGAGGGCACTACTAGTGGTTCGAACCTTGGCTCTGGCCCCTCGTTTGAATTGGACTGGGGATCGATAAGAGGGAAGCGTAATGTCTTTAATTCTTATACCTATCTGCTATCCAGCCGGCTACAATCATGGAGATCAGCATACCGGCGCTATGCACTGTACCCACCAGGTTCATCTTCCAAGGTTCACAGGCCAGGTCCAACTGGAAGAATGAATACAGTAGAAGATATTTTTTATTTACTAGCTGACCTTGTACGCTGACTCCATACGTTGTTCTTCCATATAAATGAATCAGTTATCGGCCGCCGAGAGTAGAAAATTATTAAATAAATAAAAGAAAAATGCGGTGCAACACCCTTATCACTAGCGTTGCCAGAAGTCCCGTATTTCCCGGCGTAGTCCCGTATTTTTTGTCTATTTCTGAGGTGATTTGTTACAAATACTGTGACACGAGAATTTTATATATTAGAAGATTGTCTGAAATTCACGGTAATAGAAACATGTTCATTTGCTAATGGCAATCACTTCTTAATTTGTATTATTGTTTTAACGTAGTGGTACAGTAGGAATTGTTAAAATATTGAAGTGTTTTAAAAAGACATGAAAAATAATATTGACATAGATTATAAGTTGACAAGCGCCTGAATTATATTCATAGCAATTATTAGTATATGCAATACTAATAATTGCTGTTATAAAAATTTGATGTAATTATTAAAAAGTAAAAACAATAAAATATTTAAAAAATCCCAGACCCCATGTAAAGTTCACACACAATTCACACGGCGCATCTGGACCCAAGTTAAGCTAGCTAAAGCTTGTGTTATGGGTACTGGATAACTGATACATATATATATACATTTTTTTTTTTACGTAAATACATACACATTATACATACAAAACACGCAGACTGATACAAACAATCATACTCATGAATACAAATGTTTGTGCCGTGCGAGGAATCGAACCCGCGACCATCGATCGTAAAGCGGTGTGCTAGACCGCTAGACCACCGAGGTCGTCTAGTTTATAAGTTAAGAGTGTAAATAATTTCTGTATATAATAATGCCTAGCTTAGTTTTTAAAATTTAAGTTAGCCAGTAAATCGCCCCAAGAGGCTGTCAATTTTTTGTCAGTTACCCGGGGATTGTTTCCAGGGTATAGAGGCTCACCCTAAGGCCCCAACATTTGTCCCTCTTCAACGCATATAGAATACCAGTGTCAGTCAACAGTTTATAAGTAAATTAGCTTGGAATCCTATGAGTAGTTTTAATATTACTATATTCCCATATCATGTTGGTCTGAAGTTATAACTTACATCCGCTACAATGGTGTTGTTACTCTCGTAGATCCACTGCGTGCAGGGTTCTATAGAACTGGAGAAACTGTCGGCCGTACACGACTGTGTTTGCGACCAGCTTTCGTTCAGAACGGGCTTCGAACACCTGTCTACGGACACGTTTGACCCCCACGGTGGGGTTTCATATGCAGCTTCCGTAGTCTCACATTCTGTGATTCGACATCTGAAAAAGGTAAATTTTGTTATTATAAAAATATATTTCAAGGGGTTTTTTGTAATCCCAGTTCTTTGCATATCAGGTCAGCATGTCCTACCGCCGGAAGGATATAAAATATATTTTATTTTTTGCCTATATATCGGAAACCTTAATGAAAGCACAGATAACATAATATATGAAAGTATATTTCCCTCCTATTAACTCTATTCATATAATATGTTATAATTATAAACATCATCGACAGCCTCGGTGCTCTAGTGGTTTAGCACACCGCTTTACCATCCCATGTTCGTGGGTTCGATTCCTCGCACGGTACAAACATTTGTATTCATGAGTATGATTGTTTGTATCTGTCTGGGTGTTTTCTATGTATAATATGTGTTTATTTACAAAAAAATGTATCCATGTACATGGCAACTGTTTATATCAGTTGTATAGTACCCAATCTATGTCTATTACACAATCTCTACTTAGCTTGGGACTAGATGGGCCTGTGTGAATTGTCTTGAGATATTATTGTTATTAAATTGTGCCATCCTTATCACTTAGGGTACAAAAAATTGATAAGAACTTATTTATTTATTTATATACACACTATCATCACATGACACTATTTATATCACACTTATTCTCAGAACTTACTGAATATAGGTATAAAACTTCATAAAAAACTGCTAAGTTTTGGAGGCATCGCAACTAACTCTGTGACACGAGAATTTTATATATTATAATACTAACCCGTTCCAGCTTTGCACGGGCACATTACTGATCTTTGAATTTCTCGGGTTGTTCTATACTATAACACGCATGTACAATACATATGAACGTACCTCTTGAATTACTCTATCTATTGAATTAAAATCCGTTGCGTAACTTAAAAGATATAAGCGAACAAAGAGCGCAAGCGACTTTGTTTTATACTATGTAAAGATTATTGTAATGTCTTGAATATATAATATTTTTTTTTGTTTCTTACCTGTAGTTAAGGTCACTAGCAATAAATATATAATTAATATTGACAATTGCAACGAATATTGTCCCGAAGGAAATGCAAGCGTATTGCAATGCCTGATATTTGCCAAACTTCTCCGTGATCTCCCATAACTCGTAAACTTTGCGAGGCACATCTCTATTTTTCTTGAATCCTTTCATTTAATATATACAAAAGTAGTCTAATGAATATTATAGAATAAAATTATTTTTGATTCTCCTAAGTTAAAACGCTGTGTAAATTCCCACCGTTTTGTCACTGTAATTTAATGACTATACGCATAGTTATAAACGTGTTTAAGTCATAAAGAAATATCTTAACTCTCGCGCAGTAGTATGCTACGGTTGACAGATACATTTTACCACTTTTTATTATAAATATTTAAATACCTAATTCATAATACGCCATATAGTGGCAAACTAAGCAGAGAGTACAGACAGACACAACTATCCTTAATTAGGTATTAGTGAATTAACAGAAATACTTTTTTGTAAATATATATACTCATAATATAGACAAGACAAACAACATCTATAGAAAAGTCTGTCAGGTATTGGAATCGAACCTGGACTATCAGAAAGTTAGGCAGTGTGCTAAATTGCCAAACCACCGAAGTTATAACTTGTTATCTAATTATGTTTAATTTTAATTTAATTTAATTTAATTATGTCAATCTAATACCTGGTCGTATTGGGGGGAAGGGTATTGTTAGAAATATGGACAGATAAACCCATAGTTAGCTACGTACCATGTCAGGTTGACCTCCATGCAGTTCCACTTAGAAACCATCATGTAAATCAAGTAATTTAAAAGTAGGTGTAATAAATAATAATAATAATAATCTCAGGACAATTCACACAGCGCCATCTAGACCCAAGTTAAGCTAGCTTAAGCTTGTGTTATGGGTACTAGAGAACTGATACATATACATAGATATTTTTTTTCGTAAATACATGCTTATTATACATAGAAAACACCCAGACCGATACAAACAATCATACTAATGAATACAATTGTTTGTGCCGTATGAGGAATCGAACCCGCGACCATCGATCGTAAAGCGGTGTGCTAACCGCTATACCACCGAGGTCGTCATCACAAATCATTTGCCAACTTGGCTAATTGCCCCGACTTCATCCTCATTTATCATCCTTCACTGGTAGCCCACCAGCGTAAACCGTCAGCGCAGGCGAGTGCATCTTTCCAGTGTAAACCTTAAAAAAAAAAGTTAGTCGTATTATTCATAATCATTATATTTTCCTCAACTGGTATACAAGAACAGAACTATGGATCTCAGGTGGTTACGTGACGCACATTATACCGTTCATGCTTTGTCATTGCGGAGGACTGAGAAGCAGGTGGCATGTTACGCTCCGTAACCGTAACCGAAACTATCGGATATCCGATATAAAAAAATATTCGTAACCGTAACCGAAACCGAAATAAAAGTTTCGGATAATACCGGATAGGGGCTGAACCTAATTGAGACACGTTATGTAACCATTTTATTAGCTACTTATTTATATTCATATGCATGTACTAAAAACCGGTTATTTCAATATTACAAACAGACACTCCAATTGTATTTATATGTATATATTTGTATTTTCCTATAGAATTTACATAAAAAATTAATATCCGTAACCGAAATTATCCGAAATTTCATATCCATAACATCCCTGTTGAGAAGTCACACCGTATCACGTAATTCCTTTTTTTAACTGTGTTAGGTATGTTACTAGCAGCTGTATTAATATTCGGTTTGTTGTATATAAAAGTAGTATATTGAAATATAAGTAAATTACAGGCATATAAAGAGAGCATGACAATTTATTACTATGTCTGCAGAAGAAACCATTTTGTCGCCTTTCATTTTCCCGCGCAAAATAATGCGCCACAGATGCAGAATGTTGCACGGCGCAGTAGGGTGACGAGTGCGTCATAATAATTAAATCATCATTACATAGTATAAAATAAAGTCGCTGTCGCTGTCTGTCCCTATGTATGCTTAAATCTTTAAAACTACGCAACGGATTTTGAAGCTGTTTTTTAATAGAGTGATTCTAGAGGATGCTTTATATATATAATACATGAACACTCGTTCAAAACCGGGGCGAGTAGCTATTATTACATAAAACAACTGTCATTCGCATAATACTATAACGCACAAAGTATAGTCTGCATTTTGATGTAACTGTACTAATGTAATTACTCAAATTATTATATTATACCTGTATAATAGCTTATACTATTAAAGACTACACAATTAAGACCACAGATAAGATAACAATTAAAGTATTAATACTGATTTTAGTCAGTTTCGGGCACCGGTAGACACTAAAATTATGTATTTATATAATATATACGTACGACAAGAGATAATTTAAAAAATCTTCTAACTTTATGAAGATTTTTTAAATGGATGATGATGCAGTGGTGGATGTGGGCTTCCGATTGATCTACCGTCCAATTCAAACGGAGATCGAAATTAGGACGTTCGAAATCGAGGTTCGAGTTCGAGGTGCCCTCAGACTAAAGTTATATCAGTAAGACAGAAACTGGCCTTCAGCTGCTCCATAAGTCAAGTAAATATGCCGTGGGTTCTATGCTATGCTCTCACCAATTGTTCGTTAAAGCTGGAAAAGCCAGCTGGAGCAAATAGTGTGACGGAAGGACTGTATTAAACTGGTTTAATATGAGACACGTTCCTAGGTGAGTAAAATATATATCGTCGATTAAATAGAAACATGACATTTTTCATAATTAGAAGCTAGAATTGCCTCCTTTTATATAAGTCAATTAAATTAACCACGCCGTCTTAATCATTATATAAATACTTTTAATCTTATATATAAAATTCTGGTGTCACAGTTTTCGTTCCCATACTCCTCCGAAACGGCTTGACCGATTCTCATGAAATTTTGTGAGCGTATTGAGTAGGTCTGAGAATCGGCCAACATCTATTTTTCATCCCCCTAAATGTTAGGGGTAGAGCCCCTAATTTTTTTTTTATTTTAAGACAAAACAACGTTTGTCGGGACAGCTAGTGTTTTATAAAAATAAAAAATAACATTTTGTTACTTTATCTTGCAGCCAGTAATAAACTTATTTAATATATTCAATGTGAGCGAAGCCACGGGTTAAAGCTATTATAAACGCGAAAGTTTGTGAGTATTGATGGATGTTTATTACTCTTTCACATAAAAACTACTAAACAAATTTTGATAAAACTTTACAATAATATAGTTTATACATCAGAATAATGTATAGGCTATAAATATCGCGGGTATAACCGCAGGCATAGCTAGTATATTATACATTAAACATCTACCGTGATGGAAAACTCTAAAATTAAACCATATATCGAGTCGTTGCGAATGCTTTTAATAGGAACACTAATTAATATATATGGCAATACAAATTGATTAAGAGGAGGGAAACTCACTTCTTAGTATTCTACGAAGGCACCGTACGAGTGCCAGTTCCATTGTGTGGTAGAGAGGGAAACTCCTACTCCAAAAAGCTGTAATATTGAATAGAATAGTCCGCAAATTTTTGTCTTCCACTTGAAAATTATCCATCCTCATCATTCATCATTTATACTATCATTGTTTGGTTATTTTTACCCGCAATGATCAGTCTATTACCCCATCAAACGGAGATATATATATATATATATATAATAATAATAATTGTAAAAACATTGTATAATAATCGTTAAATATTAAATTAGAATATAATTGTTATAACATATGTATTTTTTTAGGCTTAGTAATAAAAATTTGCATGCCTACTGTAAAAAGGCATGTTACAGAGCTGCCTGCTGATATCATCACTGTGCCTTAATTGTTTACTTATCCTGTCTGTAAAGCAAATAAACTTACTTACTACCTATATTTATTTAGTTTACACAGTCTTAACATAATATAACATACTCGCTCTGTGATAATACAGAGCCATTATAATAAACTTATCAAAAGATTGATAAGAGACTGAATATTGATGTATTAAATCCTATTATTTGTCAAAACGTTAAAGCTAAATCTTTGTATATACTATTGCAAATTACGATTGTCGTATCCAGGGGGCATAAAACCACATGATTTTTAACTTAAATTCAATTTTATAATAAAAAATGTTACATTCTTAATATTTTCACTAAATGCTTATGAATGTACATACGATATATAGGATTATACTTTTATTTTGTTATAATACTTTAATATACTATTATAAAAATACAATATTAAAATTTAATGTCTTTCTGTCTGTTTGTTTTTGGTAATCTTGAGTGAAAGTCCCGTTCAAATCAGTCTAGCCGTAGACTGATTTGAACGGGACTTTCACTCGTAGATAGCTAATGTTATAAGGAGAAAATTAGAGTACATTTGATTAATTTTTATTTATTTTAATTCCACGCGGAAGTCGTAAGTGACAGATAGTATTTGATATCTTTGTTCTGTTCTTGCTAATGTTTTTGTTATACAGTGGCTAAATTTATAAATATTAGTATAAGTTAGTATTACGCTGTGTTGGTTCCATTCAGTTCATAATATAACTATTATGTTATAGGATAGTATTACCACAGATAACATAATATTACATAGTATTACACTGTGCTAGTTCTCTTCCGTTCATAAGTAACCGTTGAAGCAGACACCGTCTTTTATTTAACATTTATACATATACTAGCTTTTGCCCGCGGCATCGCTTGATTGACAAGTTTCATACAAACTTTCCTTCCCTATTTTATCCCCTTGGAGGTAGAATTACTCAAAATCCTTTCTTAGCGAATGCCTACGTTATAACATCTACCTGCATGCCAAATTTCAGCCCGATCCGTCCAGTGGTTTGGGCTGTGCGTTGATAGATCACTATGTCAGTTACCTTTGAGTTATATAGGTATATTTAGATTTCAGTCATTGAACTGTTTGGATGACTTTGTACAAACTGCAATTCTAGCACGTTAATCGCCATGTCAGTCATATGTGTCTGACGCTAAGAAGTTCTACATGAGCCATGTCAGATATATATGTATGTCTGACCTACCCGATTTGGTAGAAGGCGCTGTGTTCAAAACGATAGGTTAATACTTGTTGTATCTTGTTTGGATGCGTCAGACATATAAGACGAGAAAAAAAGTTTTAATATAGGGTCATGTCACACATATATGACATATGTGAGAAATAAAAAAGTGTTTTTCCGGGAATTATAACAAAAATTTTTTTTGTGATACATTAAGTTTCCTTGATACATTTTTAACTGAATTATCTAATAAAGTTACTATGGCCCATGTGATTTTTTTTCTGATATTATAGTGGCGATTAACGTGCTAGTTATACAAACAATGCATGAGACGTAGTGGCGGACTAAGGCTACACGGGCCCATTGTAAATCGGAGCCTATTTTTCACTCATGATTTCATGACATCTACCTTGCGTTAGCCCTAGGCGCGGGGCGGATTAAGGCCAAAGCAACTTGAGCAACGAGTTATGAAATGTATATAACTAATAAATACATATGGGTATATATGGCTCAAAATCACCAAGGTGGCAAATTCCAAGTTCTGTTTTATGATGAATTTACCTAGCAGCTATTACTTTGATGATCAGCCTAAATGATCCATAAACTTATGTTTAAACAATATTTACGTTGGCAGAGCATGGAATTGATTACAACTCTTGTAATTTTATTTTTAAAGAGACCTATCGCTGAAAAAAATCATTTCGGGAACGTTTTTGTAAGGTTTATAATAATATTAAAATATAACATAAGTATTTATTTTTTTTCTTATTCAATAGCGGATATATGTTACCTATACATAGAAATTAAAGAAATCTAATGAAATTGCCAACAAAGCCGTTAGAAAGCAAAATATTGTGCAAATGGGTGATATTATGACTATTTTTTAATCTAAATTATCTAAATATGAGAAATAGATGTGTCTTATATATTAATTAACATGCTCTAGGTATGAGAAGTTCGTCATATTTTAATATTATTAGAGCTTTTTTTAAAATATCTAAAATAATCATGTATTATCTGCGAGTTTGGTGATGTTCCCGGAAGGGATGAGGTGTTCACGGAATGATGCGTGTGTTCCTTAAATGACGATATAGATACAATTTAGGGTTAAAAATCATGAGCAATGTTTTTGGAACATCGTACTTATTTATTCATTTTTGCATAAGGTTCCTAATTACCAAAAACCGCAACTTAAAACACTTTACAGTCTTTTAATAACCTGTACACAGCTGATTAGAAAGTTTTAATAATCATATTAAACTTTTATTACAATGGCAATAATCTTTTATTCCAATGTAAATAAATCAAACCATCTAAACATTATACTTATTATTTTTTAGTCATTATATACACGAATTTTGATATCGGTCTTCAGAATCAATGTACTGGTTCTTTCTTTGGCATAAAAGTCTTAGCCATACGAATCAGTTTATATTTCTTTGCTATCGCTAACACATTTTTGGAAGACTTCCCTCTCTTTGGAATTTTTTCATAAAATACAGGCCTTTTCTTTTAATTGCGCTGTCAGTACTTCGTTGAATAAGAGATTTTTGCGCACTTTAGGTGGTTCTATGACATTTTAAATCAATGCGTCAACTTTGCTGTTAGGAGTCGTTGTTGGTACCTGAACTATTTCCTGTTCTTTTTTCTTTTCTTCTTAGTCTTTTCTTTAAAGTTTTATATTTACATTTTATGTTAGGAATTGTTTTCTCTTGTTGTTTTATTTTATGCTTTGGCTCTATCCTTCCGAACAATTTTTCTTTCCGTTGTTTTTCTCCCTAAAAACCGTTCTGCATTTAATTCATCATTCGAATCTGGCAAAGTATTGTTTACTATACCTGATATTGCCTTCCTTTCTTCCCTGTATTTTTCTAATGCCCCTTTCACAATTTTTTATTTTGCTTTACTCTCTCATTGATTTCATCAATGTTTTTAACTTTCTCTACAGCTTTTTTTTCTAAAAATAGGCTCTATCCTTAGCCCTTTTTATTTCTCTCTCTTTCACCATCATCTTATCTAAAAATTTTTTTTTCCTGGCATTGGATTCTCCCATTGTCGCAAGTAAGCCGAACTATTCTTATTAACTTGCTATTTCGGACGTTTCTTTATTTTTTTCAGCCATATTGCTAAATAACATTAAACATATATTAAACAATATGTTAGCACAACATACACTGAATTGATTAACCGTTAGTAATAATAACAGGGTGCGTTTATTTAAAAAGTCATTTCGGGAACGTCATCATCATTTCGAGAACCCTCCGTCAACTTCGGAAACGGCCCCGAAATGACCGTTCCCGAAATGACTTTTTTAAATAAGCGTGCCTTTTTTAGATCGCAGTAATCTTTGACATCATGTTTGGTTTTATTATTGTAAAATATTTGAGATTACTATTTGCTATAAAGTACTACAAAACTTATATTTCAATTGTTGTGGCAAAAACGAAAGACGACAACCGTTTGTTTACATCGTTCACATCACTATACCATAGAAAACTAAGGGTTGCGATAAAAAACAAAATTTTTATTGAGAATCAAAATTGCGTTCACTGAAATGATGCTTACACTGCGGGACACAATATATTGACTTGATTTTCTTTAATTTCGTTTCTTTCTTTAGTAATAACAATAATTAATTAATTTATGATAAAATTGTAGGCCATTGAGTAAGAAAAACATTTAAAATTTATTTTATTTTATATAATTTTCGACGTTAGTTTTTGAAGATTGGTACTTGGGACGCGTTCCCGAAATGATTTTAGAAGTTATTTCTTTAAATATTAATAAATGTGCTTTACTTTTTCAGTAAAAAATATTAGGTACAGTTAATATGAACATAGTTAAGTAATATTTACAATATCAATTAGTTTAAAAACACCAAATTTAGACTTTTATTTGCTGATAAAGCTAATTCTCCACCTTGGTGATTTTGAGCCATATATAGACGTATATAGAGAAGTGAGTTTATTTACGACAATGTGATTTCATTAATATTTTTTAATAGGCGTTTTATTTTATTTATAAACTTTTACTACTTAGTAGTAGTACTATTTAAAAACATAAAAAATAATACTAAGTACAAAAGGCGGTCTTATAGCTAATGCAATCTCTTCAACCTTTGGAAAGAGAGTATTTACACAAAATAGGTGGCGGATTAGTAGCAGATGGAAAAAAACATTGTAGTATTGAATGAGTCCTTTAATATATACAACAAAGCATAAAAGTAAATCCATTTCATAGAGCAGATATCATTTTGTGGTAATTTTAAAATAATCAATGAAGGAATCCTGGCAACACACGAATACGATGTCCGCCGTACGCGCTCTCGTAAGCCGGCTGTATATATTCGTTTCCATCGCCGTCTTCATGATCCAATGACCGTTTCTCTAAGTTATGATCTCCATGATGCAGTTCACTTTGTAAATCTTGGGGCTGACTCTCTGCCATGCAAGCCGCTATCAAACACACGAGCAAAAAGAATGCTGTCAACTTAAACACGTTGGCCATTTTGTTTTGCTTCTTTTCTATTCCAAATTTGAAATGATTATATGGTTCGTCTCTATACGAGAGTCCTTATATATGGCCAGCTATTTCTTTTTCTAATAAACAATACAATGATAACAATCGTATTGCGTTATGTTTGAGTTTGTTATAAGTATCTATTTTCATGTCTTCCTCTGTAATCGAGAACATATTATTATTTGATTAACACATATTTATTTGTGGAAATAAATAAATCAAACTTTTAGTTGTCAGGTACCGATGGTACTAGTTCTGTTTCAGAAATAGATGATGCTGTGGTTCTCAAATCAACTGTAAGTATTTTTTATGGGTTTAATTGTTCCATTTTTGAAAATTCCTCTTTTATTTGAAACCTAGTATTTCTCGTGTAAAACCATATACAGTTGTTTGTGTGGTTTTTGAGTTATTGTTAATAACGACAATTAAATCCAATATTTATTTTACATTAAAAGTATTGTTCTATGTTTATATTATGCGATATTTTTGTATAATTAGCATAATAAACAAGCTGACCACCCAATGGTAAGCGGTAGTATGCTTATGTCACATTATAATGTGACAAAGCGCATGAAAGGAAGCATTTGTGAGTGGCTGTTGTTGGATTTACGACAAGGAGGATCATCATCATCATAATGTGACAACTAGATGCCACTCCAGTAATTTCATTGTCTAATTAAGAGAAGATGGATAATAAACTAAATGAATGTTATGATAGGGACTCGCCTCTCAGATATAAATATTCTCAGCGAAATGTGTTTTCATGTATGTAGGCGATGTTTACTGAGTTTCCATAAATGCTCGTTGCCATTCAAACTAATATCTTTACTATCGTCGTTGATATTTTATTGTAATAATTTACCAAGATACTACCTACATGGCTACAACAGAACAGCAGAGGGACTCACTGTCCCCTCTGAGTTGTAGACCGTTTAGGTGTTCATGTATTATACATATAAACCTTCCCTTTAAATCACTCTATTATTGCTAAATAAACTTTAAACTGTAAAATCTGTTGCCTAGTATTTAACTGTAAAGTCACTTTCACTGTCTGTTCGCTTAGATCTTGTAAACTGCAAAAGATCTAAGCGAACAGACAGTGAAAGTGACTTCGTTTTATACTATTTAAAGATATAGATAACACAATTTTGTTGTGACATAAATCTATTGGATCGATATATTAAATAGATTGTAAGTGGTTGAATAGCTTTAAGGCTTTAAATCTGTTTTGTAGGCTGTGGATTAAATATGAATGAATATGACATACAGTTTGCAAAAAAAAATTTTTACATACTTTTATAATTAATTTTTTAAAATAAAATGAATGTTTATATGGATTTTTTTTTAAATTTAGTACAAAGAAACATTTTTCTTTGGCTTTTTTGGGTTAGACTATTAAATATTATATCTTTATTTGGTCAAAGTTAGTATTCCAGGCGGACTAAGTCGCGGGCACAGTTAGTTAAAAATATGTGATTATTAACACTTCTCATTAGGTCAGCGGTTAACTGCTTTGTTATTTATATTACAGAAAAAAAATACATATTCTTAAATACTATATTATTTAATCTTGTCGCCATATAACAATAATTTAATACATGTAAAGGTGCTGTACTGTATTAATTGAAAAAATACTAATTTATGGCTTTAGACTTTAAAGTTAAAACTATAGAGTAGATGTTCTTAAATTCGTATTTTTTTTTTACTAGGTGTGATATTGTTAAATGTGTATTAGATATTTCTGTAGTATTATTTAATCTTGTTGTATATAACAATTTAACACATTTAAAAGAGCTGTACTGTGTTAACAAAAATAATAAAAATTTTGATTTAGATTTTAAAATTAAAACATTACAGTGGATATTCCTAAAGTTTTAAGTTATTTCAGTATTGTACTAGGTCTGCGATATTCTGAGTAATAGGTATTTCTTTATTATTTAATCTTGTTGCATATAACAACAATTCTACACGTGTAAAGGTACTGTACTGTTTCAATTTAATACAATTCAAATTTTTGTATTTAGACTTTAAAATTAAAACTATAGAGTGGATTTTTCTAAATTTTTTAATTAATTCAATATTGTATTAAGTTACAGTTATTAATGTGAATAGTAATTGCGACAATTACGGCCCAGTTTGCGACATTTTTCACACAATGACTGGATATGTTCTTTTTCTGTATCAGATTTATCCAGTCCATCAGGTTTCTCTAGTGGAGTCTGAAACCAATATCAGATAAAATGTAATTAAATATAAATTGGGTTAATTTAAATCAAATCAAATAAGCGACTAAATGTCCGCTTATGAACGTAAATTTTTTTGAGTTAATGTATTTTCCCTCCCGTTCAGTATACTGAACTGGACGGGATCATCATTTAGTAGGAAACTTAATTTATATTCGACCGAAATATGTTTTTTAAATATCCACTAACAAACATTTAACAATATGGTTAATTGCACGTTCATAACTGTCAGGGCTATACCCACAGGGCTGTGGGTAACAGTTATCAATGTGCATTAAAATTTATTTCCTATTGCTCTGTAGCAATAGGAAATAAATTTGAATTGAAATGGTAAATAAGCCAATATACAACGGAACAGCACTACGGATTTCATGTTATCATGTGAAGCCTCTGATAAATACTTATGCGTTACCATTCTGGAGGACCAAGTAATATGTTATTGTTATTAAAATGTCATATAAGCAGAGATAAGGCAATTGCCGATTTCACTGCCTTATCACCACTTCAAGGGTTGAAGTTGTAGTTGACATCTGTCCATTCAAAGTATCGATACATTTGGTACTGCAACATTTATAAATAACAATTATTCACTTTTATCTCGTAATTTTGATGAAACGGAATGCATTACCCAAGTAAACAATCTTGTTGGGCAATACCCGCCGCCCACGGTTCCTGCGTCGTATTCCATTGTTTTGTCGGTTTGTATTTCCGTTATTGCCGATATTCTTGTTACTCCCTCCGATCTATCCCTGGTCCAATTCAAACGGGGACCGAAATTACGACGGTTCCAACGAACGACAAGGTTCGAACCACTAGCGGTGCCTGTATTATTGAATGTTGTCACAAATAACGACAATTTAACATATGTAAAGGTACTGTACTGTATTAATTGAAAAAATACTAATTTATTACTTTAAAGTTAAAACAATAGAGTAGATGTTCCTAAATTTATATTTTTTTAGTCAATTCAGTATTGTACTAGGTCTGCGATATTCTGAGTAAAAGGTATTTCTGTATTATTTAATCTTGTTGCATATAACAACAATTTAACACACGTGAAGGTACGCTACTGTATTAATTAAAAAATTTCAAATTTTTCGATATAAACTTTAAAATTAAAACAATACAGTGGATATTCTTAAATTTGTATTTTTTAAGTTAATTCAATATTATATTAAGTTACAGTTATTAATATGAATAGTAATTGCGACAATTACGGCCCAGTTTGCGACATTTTTCACACAATGACTGGATATGTTCTTTTTCTGTATCAGATTTATCCAGTCCATCAGGTTTCTCTAGTGGAGTCTGAAACCAATATCAGATAAAATGTAATTAAATATAAATTGGGTTAATTTAAATCAAATCAAAACAAAAATCATTTAGCCGCTTATGAACGTAAAATTTTTGAGTTAATGTTTTTTCCATCCCGTCCCGTCCAGTTCTGTATACAGATTCAGTATACTGAACTGGACGGGATTGTCATTTAGTAGGAAACTTAATTTGTATTAGACCGAAATATGTTTTTTTAAATATCCACTAACAAACATTTAACAATATGGTTAATTGCACGTTCATAACTGTCACCCCTGTGGGTAACAGCTATCAATGCGCATTAAAATTTATTTCCTATTGCTCTGCAGCAATAGGAAATAAATTTGAATTGAAATGGTAAATAAGCCAATATACAACGGAACAGCACTACGGATTTCATGTTATCATGTGAAGCCTCTGATAAATATCTACTTATGCGTTACCATTCTGGAGGACCAAGATGTCATATATCTTATTGTTATTAAAATGTCACATAAGGAGAGATAAGGCAATTGCCGATTTCACTGCCTTATCGGAGTTATAAGGCAGTGAAATCGGCAAATTCAAGGGTTCAAGTTGTAGTTGAACACAGATTACAAAGTAAGTACGGCAAAAACAAGTGGACAGATGTCCATGTGAGTCGTGAATTCGAATCTGGCCAAAACTACTAATACACTAAAAATAGATGAAGTACTAACTTGTTTGTGTGGATATATGTTGATTTTGCATCTTGTACATTCCTGGCCATAGTCAGCCCAGGAGTTAGCGCTCATCCACAACCTCTGGCAATTTGTACATCTGTATTCTCCAAAACACCGTTTGTTCCCTTGGTATGGTGTTAAACCTTTTCCAGGTGTTTTCGACTGAAATAATTGACAATCCTTTAGTAAAGTCGACCTCACGATCTAAGTGTTTGGTTTCATACTCATCCAGTCATTGTTCACCAGTACCCGGACATATAGCAACATTTCTGATTACAGATCTGCTCCTATTGGTGATGGCGTGATCTTATATCCCCATAGCCTTCCTTGATAAATGGGTTATCCAACACTAACTAAATTTTCATATCGGTCCAGTAGTTTCGGAGCCTATTTAATGAAAACAAACTATCAAATCCCTTTATAATACAAAGCAAAGTAAAAACATATAGTTATAAATTATCTTACTAATATCAGTAATATAATAAAAGCAAAAGTTAGTGACTATGAACGTATGGATAAATGGATGGATGTTTGTTACTTCTTCAATCAAAAATTACTTGACGATTTTGATGAATCTTTACAGTAATATATGCAATTGCAACCGCGGGAACAGCTATTATATTAAATAGTCAATATAGCAACATAAACGATAAAGACAAGTAAGTACCTGAAATAAATCAATGAAATTAAAATCGCTTCTATATTATTCATTATTAATGAACAGAAATTGTTAAATACGTACATATTAAATATGAATATATTTATACATATATATGTATAACAACAATTAACAATTACATTTTACAATACACTTATTAAATAATTGGTTGGCCATTTTATCATTTCGATTAAATAAAAGAAAGGTGTTCATAATGCTACTTAGTTAACTTACCATTGTGATTATTATATTGTAATTATATGTAATAAATAAATAACACTGTTACATTGACACAAAAGGATGTAAACGTCTAAAGTGTACAAACTTGTCTAACGTTTGTTGTTCACAACTTGCAAATATATCTATCTGATCTAAATATATGACAGAATTCAGTAATTTACCATAATATTTTATCAGTGTTGCCAAAAAAGTTTGAGCAAGCCACCAGTTTTTTCTTTAAGAAATTGTAACTCGGGACACCAGTGGAGGACGATGAGATGAGTATGAGGTGAGGTCAGCCCATCGTTGCTTTACCAGAAATTTAACGTGATGGTTTCCTGGAGAAGCACGTAGAGTTCAACCTGACGTAGTAACATTCACATTACTAACAACTAAAAAGTTCCCCTCCCCTTCCCCTCAGCAAGCCACCAGCAGGACTTCTCAAAGTCACCAAATATCCAACCAATTTGTTACCCTGTATTTATGAAATAAATAAGAATGTTACAATTCCATACAGTAAAAAAATATTCCATTAAATTTTGACAATATTTAGGTTATTTATTTAGAAATATAGGACAATATTAAAATATAATTTCTGTTCAGTAACTATTAATTAACAAATATGTTATTAAATTCTATTAATTTTTATGTTGGTTTTGTATTCAATAAAAAGTCCACTAAAACCAGTAACAAATTTTACACAATACAGGTGGTGAAATCTACCGGTTCTAGTGAAACGAATAAGATGGCAACACTGCTCTCTTTGTGCAAAATTCCTTGGATAAAGAATCACTATGGATATGACAGCGAATAATAATACCGTGATAGACCGAGATCACAGCATACGAAAATATACAGGAATAAAAAGGACAACATATTTTTTTGTTGTCCTTGTCTGAGTTTCGTTGGGCACAACCGAAGTTGTGACCAACAAAAGTTTGTGCCTTGCGATTTTTCTTGATTATTGAGTTATTTTGAGCCAAAAACATTATAGAAAGTGTGTCGATATATGTGATTTATATAATATTTATCGAGAAACATGGTGATATGTTATATCTTGGGCTGTAAAAGCCGTAGTGAGCGAAAATGTGAAAACATAAACTTTCATACGTAAGTACGACTTTTTATGGAATAATATGTTCTGATTTACAAAAATATCGATAAGGTTATCTTAATGGCTTATTAATACGTGAGGAATCGTGTCTGAATTAGTGAAATAAAGTGTTTAAAATATATTTTGTATTTACTGCGATGGTACTATTATACGACCAAATTCAGATGCTAAACATTTTAGTGGCTGCCTAAGTCTTTCATTACTTTTAATTTTTATAGGGTTATACGATTTTTAGGGTTACCAGTTAATAATGGGGAAATTACCCAAATGTTATGTATTTATTTTATTTATCATAAAATACGCTAAGGATAAATGTCTTTTTTTATTTTTCTTCTGATGATCTGAGTATGTGCATTTAATAGAGTTAATTATTTTAGATTTCCAAAAGATTCTACGATCCGGCAAATATGGATACGTGCAACAAGACGAGATAACTGGATTCCAAGTAAATATGCAAGAATATGCGCCAAACACTTTGAACGAAATTGTTTTAGGAAAACTTCTCGCAACGTTTATTTGAAAGCGTACTCGGTTCCGACGCTACATATTACTGCTAAGAAGGTAAAATATTATGATACTTGCTAATATTTAAAAACGTGTTATTGTGTACATATCATCAGTGAAAAATGGGGACAAAATATAGTAGCAGCCTTGCTAAAAATTGAGAATCTTAGCCATGATTTTGTACTATAACAGTTCATGGTTATGTTGAAAAAAGTGTTCTGAAATTGTCTACATAGTTCCTTAATTTTTACCACTTTAAAAAACAAGTACAAGTCCTTTTTGCTTTGGGATGACCCAAAGCAAAAAGGACTTGTACTTGTTTTTCAAAGTCCTATTAGAAGTTAAGACAGCCTGAAATGTCCAGAATCTAAATATGGTTCTGGTGTTTTAAAGTGTAATATATTTTTGTTATTTATAGTGAATGTTAATTATAATTAATAAATATTATCATTTTATTTCAGAGTCATGATGTTATAGAAATTCCAACCACATCGTCTGCTGCGATGGAAATTGACAGAAATCCTGTAAGTAGCTGGATTTATAAGTATTTGTATATTATACGTGTATTTTCTGTTATTTAAATTATAATTAACAATAATTTCAATATTAATCATTTCAGGTCGATACCGTGACACCGAGAAAAAAGAAACTTATAAGGAAATTAGAGTGCCAAACAGTGTTAGCCGAATCGCGAAAAAAGAAGCTGGCTATACTGAGATCAAAAAATAGTCGTCTCTTGAAACAAAACGCCGAGCTATCCGCTATTATTGAAAACTTGCTAGTGAAACGGTTGATTAATCAAGATACTGCGGACTTATTAACTACTGTCCATCCAGATGGAAACATTTTAAAAGTGAAGAAAAGTAAATTTTCACCCGAAGCCCGAAAATTTGCATTAACATTGCATTTTATAAGTCCGCGTGCATACAATTTTGTGAGGAATTATTTTGATACTTGTCTTCCGCATACACGCACACTTGCACGTTGGTATCAATCAGTAGAAGGCGAATCTGGATTTTCTTCAGAATCATTTACTGCACTTAGACTTTTAGTTAAAATTTCATCAAAGAAATTTATATGTGCATTGTGTTTTGACGAGATGGCCATTCGAAAGTCAGTTGAATGGGACGGCAAAAATTTTGTTGGGTTTGTCAACTGCGGTAACCAACTTAATAACGATTCTCTACCTGTCGCAAAAGAAGCTTTAGTTTTTATGTTGACCTGCCTAAACGGCAGTTGGAAACTTCCCGTCGGCTACTTTTTGATAGATGGGGTAACTGCCGAACAAAAAGCATCTTTACTTAAAACATGTATCAATTTAATAACTGAATGTGGTGTGGATGTTGCATCAGTTACTTTTGACGGATGTCCTGCAAATTATTCTATGGCTAAGTTATTGGGATGTCAATTAACAGGAGATGTGATTAATCCCATATTTATACACAAAAATAAAAAGATGGTAATATTCCCGGATCCATCTCATATGTTAAAATTAGTCCGAAATACACTAGGTGACAAAGAATGTCTTACAAATGCGGAAGGTGAAACTGTTTCTTGGCGTTACTTAAAACTATTGCATGAACTTCAAGAAGACGAGGGTTTTCATTTAGGAAATAAATTAAGAGGTGCCCATATTCTTTATAGGAAACAGATAATGAAAGTCAAATTAGCAGCGCAACTCTTCAGTGAATCAGTGGCCGATGCACTACAATTTAGCCACGAAAGTATCGGACTTCAACAATTTGATAATTGTGAGGCAACTGTAGATTTTATTAGGAAATTCAACACACTATTCGACATTTTGAACACGCGTAATTTGAACAGTTATGGTTTTAAAAAACCTCTCAAAATTAGTAATTATGAAACTATTAAACAATTCCTAGAAGAAATGTTTGACTATATAAAATTACTAAAAATTAACAACAGAAATATCTTAGATACGGAGAGGAAAACAGGATTTTTAGGTTTTTTACTATGTATTAAAAGTGTTTTATTTCTTTATGAGGAATTTGTAGTCTCAAATAAATTGGAATTCTTAACAACTTATAAACTAAGTCAAGACCACTTAGAAATTTTTTTTAGTGCTATTAGGGCAAAAGGTGGTTTTAATAATAATCCAACCGCTAGGCAATTTAAAGCTGCTTATAAACGCATGCTAGTTCATGGCGAGCTAAAACACCTGACTTCAGGTAATTGTTTGCCTTTGAGCGATATAAATATTTTAACGTACAGTAAGCCGGAGATCGCAATTAATAATACGACAGATCGTAATCGATTAGTAGAAAATGATACAGATCTTCTACCGTCATTAGAATCTGAGGTAGTTTTATTACAAGACCATGATTATCTGGCAAACCCAACAAGACTTACCGAATTCGCAGGACATGTAATTGTATACATTGCAGGTTTCGTCGTCAAAGCACTACAAAATCAAATTAAGTGCGAACAGTGCCTAAATGCATTGATTAGTAATGAAAAATTAGTTCATTCTTTACAGTATAAAAAAGACAAAGGTGGGTTGCATTATCCTTCTGAAGCTGTTGTTAAATTATGTAAAATAGCTGAAGAAATTTATAGAAAAAATAAAGTACATAAACTGAAAAACCCCTTACATTACCTCATACAGGAATGTTTAAAAAAAGCCTTGGCCTAAATTTATTCTCCGAAGATCATGAATTTGCAGATCGGTCAATTTTAGACAGCCATTATCCGCTTTTGATTAAAGCTATATGTAAAAAATATCTAAATGTACGTATTCATTATGCGACTAAATCGGTATGTAATAAAGGCGAAAACATTCGCAATTTTTACAACAAATTAATATTGTTTAAAGGTCAATAGGAATTCACAAGTGTTTTTTTTTGTCAAACTGTTAAAACAATAAAGATATTATGTTTTATAGTCTCTCTTTATTTGACGAATGAAGCCCTTGACTTTTGGAAAACCTATACCTATATGTAGATGACGTACTATGAAAATACTTCTCATATCTCCAGGGTGGATGATATATATACATATAGACAAGTACAGTAAAATAATATATGTATATATAAATGCAAATATATAAACATACTGATATACCCGTATAAAATACATATATAATTACATAAATAAACAAAAATTAAAGCATCAATAAGCTTTAATTTTTGTTTATTTATGTAATTTAAAAATGTAAAAGAGTACATACAAAAAAATATAATAAATTATAATAATATTATATATTTGTGGGTAAATTAATTAAGTTCATATCATCCGGCAACACCATGCGTAAGATGTACTCTATATCCATCCTTATCGGGTGTACGCGCACGTCGTGTCCATTTGATACTTGGTCCTAGGAAAATACCATCAAATAAAGTTGCCCATGATAAGTTATGTCAGGATGATATCATTAAAAGATTTTGTATAAATAATCTGACATAGATATGATAAAAATATTTCTATAAAGTATATGATAATAGAATATTATCAACTATCAACGCAGCCCGACTTCGCACGGGTCTATTATTCCATTTTAATTTAGCTATTTGTTTTTATTAGCGCGACCGTAGAGACAAATTATATTTATATTTTATTATTATGTCATAGGTATATTAGTACATAAGGTTTTTGTTTTTATACTACGATGGTGGCAAACAGGCATATGGCCCATCGGATGGTAAATGCTTCCCGTAGCCTATGGATGCAAGAGACACCAAGGTTATCACGTGCCTGTTAATAAGCCCGACCCATAAGAAACCTTAATACACCCTTCTTGAAAAATCTCATGCTGTAGTCTCGTGAGAAAACCTCGGCAGGTAGTTCATTCCACAATCTAGGTGTACGCGGGAGGGAGCTCCTCTGAAACTGCACTTTCCGAGACCACTTAGGTTCTAACGTGTGGGGATGAATTCCCTGTCGATGTACATAAGATATTTATAGCCATGTAGCCTGTATATATATAATGACAGTGGATCATTAGTTCCTACTGCGAGAAATGTGAGCATATGAAATATATATAATAATAATCATAGCATATAATATATACATGAAAATTATATATTGAATCGTATTGAATCAAATGAAAAGAAAACTATTATTTCATAATCAAATTTTATTAAAAATTTAGAAGTATCGATACAGCTTAAGTAACAGTTTATAATAATATGTTCATCAATAATATAATAATACAATATTGTAATACAATCTCCTTAATACTAATAAATATAGTAATTTAAGTATGCCAATACTGACATAATTAATTACTTCAGTAGAAATTAAAAATACTAAGGATTATTAATGGAACACGCGTTTTTTTTATAATAAAATTAAAACAACATGACGAAAGTCCATAGTTTAGGGAATATTATATCATATATATTTAATACTAGTTGACTCGTGCAAGAGCCGAACCCATATAAAGTGGGATAGTGG
The DNA here is from genome assembly GCF_030625045.1 of Achroia grisella. NCBI lineage: Eukaryota > Metazoa > Arthropoda > Insecta > Lepidoptera > Pyralidae > Achroia > Achroia grisella. Next base: position 88,137 of record NW_026712817.1, read on the forward strand.
AAAAAGAAGAAGAAGAAGTATTTGATTGATTATATTTCACCCGATTTACATAATTTCGTTTTAAATTATAGCCTATGTGTTATTCTGATGTATAAGCTATATGACTGTAAAGTTTCATCAATATCAGTTGAGTAGTGTCTGCATTATAATAATAATAATTTCAGGACAATACACATAGCGCCATCTAGACCTAAGTTAAGCTAGTTAGTAATAACTGATACAAAAACTTAGATTTTTTTTCGTAAATACATACATATTATACATAGAAAACACCCAGACCGCTATAAACAATCATGCTTATGAATACAAAATGTTTGTGCCTTGCGAGGAATCGAACCCGTTACCATCGAATGTAAAGCGGTGTGCTAAACCTCTAAACCACCGAGGTCGTCATATACATGCATTTATAACATTATATATTAGTAATATTTTACATAGATATGGCACTAATAAATATAGGTTATTTTATCAGATAAAATAAAAATATTTCATGAATGCTACGTGAGTAAAAGAATGTAAGAGTAAGATAATGCAAAAACAATATTGATTAAATTACGAAATTGATTGAGTTTGTTTCATTTGAATTATCTTGTAATTGTATCAAAGTGCACATTTATAAAGAGTTTGCGTTGTTTAGAATTGTGTGAATACGTTTATAGTATACTAGCTACCCGCCCCGACCTCGCACGGGTGTACAATATACATGTATTATACATATTAACCATCATCTTAAAACACTATCTATATATTAAAATCAGTTGCGTAGTTTAAACGATCTGAGCGAAGAGACAGTGGAAGCGACTTTATTTTGTACTATGTAAAGATGTACTTAACACGGACATGTAAATTTAATTTTTTTTTGTTTATCCTTAAAACATATATATATGTTAGTGATTATGTTATATATAAATAATGGAACGAAAATGGACTTAGGCCATGCTCATACCTACACTCAAGCACCGTCGATTCAGCGACTCATTACTTAAATTTATTATAATTAAACTATAAATGGATTTAAATCGAAATGGCATGATTTTATGACGTCCACGTCGGCTATAAATGTTAGGTCGTATGTTGGGTATTATTTGTTAATAATGTGAAAAATGGGACAATACGGAAAAAAATAATATGTATGTATTATAGTTTCATCGTTAACAACTTTCAACTATCGTTAACGTTTTTTTTGTGAAATTAAACGATAAAAAAGTATAATTAAATTTCGTTAACTAATTAGAGATCGTATAGATTTTAAATTTTTACACAAATTCATGTGAAATGTAATATAATTGTAAACCTCTGAAAAATAACTCGCAACAACATGGACGTCTTAAAATTTAATAAATGGCTGTCTCAAATTAATGATAATATGTAACTAAATTATAAAAAATAAAATATAAAAATATTTAATTTAAAACAATAAGTATTAATGGCACATATTTAGCAATAATACATTACAAATGAAAAAAAAGAAACTTAATTCCCTACAGTTAACAACACTTATAATATATTTTTTTTGGCACATTAAGAATTCACTGGTTCTTTGGATATTTATACATAGGTATATCTTAAAATACAAAATTAAGAATAAATGGCAAATTTAGAAGTAGAATACAGGCAATATCTTGAGAGATAGCTTTACTTATTTATATTGTAAACCGCGACTTAACACCGATAATATTATGGCCACTAGCTGACACATAGTCAGCTCGTGACCTCGCCTAGTGTAAACTAGTCGAAACGTCGAGAGAGGTAAATACCTCAATTTATCATAAAATAATTTTATGTTAAGCCCCTGTACTACTCGTAACAATAGAAATAATGAAACAATATTTCTATTGTTACGAGTAGTAAAAAATTAACACAAATAGATCAACTTTTTTTTATTGGGTTGTTTAGACTATTGTCAGGTGCCTGTAGCACCTGTAGCACTGCGGCCTACATAGATCTATTGTGCTCGCCCATTTTCAGAGTTCGCTACCTAGACCCGTCAGGGACAAGAATTGAAGCATATTCTTGGGAGCTATGGTTTTTATCTTCTCGGAAAAGAGTGTAAACTTTCAAAAGGAGATATTTCGTTTATGTACGAGTAGGCTACAACCACATAGGATGTGTAGTGGCGTTTCCTCTTCAGTTTGGCAAAATCTGCAGATTTTTGTTGTGCATAGGCCTAGTTTTGCCATATGTTTGTTTAATTTGCAGTGTCCTGTGAGGGGTCTAGTCATCATGCATATGTTGTTTTTATATTAGGGCTTTTGAATGTACCAATCCTGACATTTCCTGCCAGTGATAGATCAACTTTGTTACGAGATAGTTTAAAATAGGTAAAACATTAGAAAATGTAAAATTTCGTAATAATTAAATAATGCTCACGTAATGAGCCTAATTTAGGCTGACCTAGCCCACTTTAAAGATTTTTTATTAGATGAATAAGTCATAATAATAAGTATTATAATTACAATAATTAATTAATGCAATTATTGTAGGTTACTGACATTTGACAATTCAACTACTCGTTGTCTATGATCATAATAATTTGCTTTTAATTATAAAATTAATATACAAAAAGATTAAAATAAACAAAATGACTTAAAATAATGTTAAATGTTTTTTCCCTTTCTGAATAAAATTAAAGAAAAGGTATTAACACAACCTGGCCATCGGGTCAATAACAGATGTACATCTTTTTCTTATGGTGTGATTACTAAATCTAGCTGCGTAGGATATTTTACCAAGGTTTTATAAATTTTATTTTAATTTCCAGGACAATTCACACAGTGCCGGCTAGTCCCAAGATAAGCGGAGCTTATTATAGGCACTAGACGAGTGATACAAATACTTTATTTTTTTTTGTATATGATATACATTATATATAAATAAATAAAAATATATTTTTCTATATTATATCTGCATTTGTATCACCCAGACATATACTAATTGCTTATGAATACAAATGCTTGTAGCGCAAGAGGAATTGAACCCGCAACTATCAGATGTAAAGCGGTGTGCTAAACTGCTGGACCATTATCTACTGAAACATTTTAATGAAAATACCTAAAGAACTAAATCGAGCGCTATCAGAAGGGACTGACTGACTGACTTTGTGCAAAATTCTAAAACAGTAGTAGCATATCTATATCTATACGGTGTCTATACGGTGGTACGTTTTATAAACTATAATTTATTTAAGGAACAGCTGTAGCAAGCAAATGTATGTTTCTTTATGTATTTTTTTATTTCCCTACTGCACTCTTCTAATTTAGTCAAAATTACACAACTGCGAGTTAGAAGCAGTATGTGTTCTTTTAAGGCGGAGTACCATGTAGTTGAACGTAAAAGAGCCATAAAATCCTAAACACAAAAAAAATAACCTATAACTACTTATACGAATCAGCGCCATATCCCCAATAACAAGAATCTATATAATCTAAAAATTACTTGTTCATATCTAAATATACATATAAACCATCATAAGTATCTGTAATGCCATTTGGAGAGAGTATATCGTAATATCTAGACATTAATAATATAATAATAGTATATATATATGAAATAATAATCTTACAATTAAGTCAAAACACACAATAAAATTTTTCAAAAGTTAAAGTTCGAAATATACATTTCAATATCTTGATAAAACTTATTTTTAAAACTTAAGTCTAGGATTAACATTTAAGACAACAAAAATATAAATTTCGATGTGGGCATAAAAAAATGTACTTAACTGTATGCAATTAATTAAGTAATAAAAACTAATTAAAAATATTTAAAATTTAGTGATATAGGAGTTTATTTACTCCATTTTACGGTTAAAGTAATTTATTCATCTTAAACTGTGTACATATAACCACAGTATAAGTAGTAAATTAGTAAATATTTTTATTTGCACCGTAAATATATGTCTCTAAATATAAATATATTGAAACAAGTTTCAAAACTAAATTACCTATAGAGACAAAAATAAAACATTTAAAAATTACTTAAGTAATACTAAATTTGTATAATAATTTTGACATTTTTTTGTTCTCTTTGGGATAGCAAATGGTTTGGTTTTATAATATTTTGGTTATATAATTTATATATATTCATTATAACAAATATTTTTGCACAGTATTGATAGTTTATTAGTTGTAATGAATTTTATTTCACACATTTTAAATTGAATACTAATAAACATAATCGCTTACTAATACTATATTACCATTCATATTTTGGAAACTTGACTTTATAACGCTAATACTTTAGAGTCGAAAATCCAAATTCCAAATATTCCAAAATTCATATTTTTTTAATTATTGCAGTATTGTATTAAGGGTGCATAAATAATAGGGATTCGCTTCAATGAAAAATGAAAATCAAGTGTGCAATATTTGAATTGAAGATAAGTTAATCTAAGATACAGTATCTTGAGTCTATTTATGTCAGTATATACTCGTATCCTAGTAACTAAGATAATACTAGCTTTTAGTACTCGCGCCGGCAATAATACCCGAGGGAACGGCACTTCTGACATAGATGCTGAGGGTGAATCTTGGACTGGTCACTCACGTCCAACCCGTCAGGTTTCTCCAGTGGTCTCTGCAAGAAAATATAAACAAATATAATATATTGTCATTTCTCTTTTGCCTTCATGATTGATTTGTTTTTTTTAAAGGATAATAATGTAATAGTGCACTCGCCTGCACTAATGGTATACGCTAGCGGGGCACTAGTGGAGGATGATAAGACAACTGACATGGTATTTGTTAGCAATTCCTTTCCCCCCGATTGAGTTGTTACTTCAGTCTTTCATGTAACTGGAATAGGAAACAGGCTGACTGCCTGATGGTAGTCACCTACATGGGGAAAGTGGATTGTTAGTAATGTGGACTGTTGACCCCATAGATAACAATATACCCGTAAGCTTGACATCCAGGCGGTTTCCCCTAGAAACTATCCTGATAAATTCCTGGCGAATTTATCGTGACGGACTAACTGATCTGAACTCATGTTCATCTTATTACCCTCAGTGCCTGTGCCGCGCCAGCGTAAACCATTAGCACAGGCGGATGCATCATTCCATTATCATCTATAAAATATTATTAAGTTTAATAAGATTTCTTAAGCTTATAGAGAGCGTACCTAGACTTAGGTGGTATAGACGTATTTTGCCAAAACCTGAAAACCACGTTGTGAAGAAGTGCCTTTTCATGGCAACAAGAGAACGAGGCAGAAAAGAGAACGAGGCATGCCGCTAATCTTAAACAATTAAACAATCAAATATCCTCACCGTTGCCTCACAGTACATTTATGAAAATATTATGTATACAAGGAAAAACTTAGATAGTTTCAAGAAACTTAAAGACTGTACAAGTAGAAACTTACGCAATAAAAATAAGCTAATTTTACCTAAATGCCGTCTACACAAAGTTAGTAATTCATTTTATGGTAATTGCGTAAGATTCTATAATAAACTGCCAGAGTCTACGCTAAATCTTACAGAGAGGCAATTCAAATCTTATATTAAACAAATGTTATGTAAAAAAGCCTATTATAAGATAGATGAATTTATAGATGATAGCAATATATAGCAAGAATAAGTTTATTTGCGGACAACGTTATAATTTTAATTTTCATACTGCTTTCTTGATATATGATAGCGTAGCGGCTTTTGTATTGATTGCCGCATGCATCCTTATGTAAAGTGCGAATACTGTAACTACCATATAGTAATTTTTGTAGCTGTGACGTGGTCGTGTGGAATGAGTAGTCATGCTCACTAAAATGTCCAGACATGTGGCGGCGTGGTGGGCCGGGTCAATGGGCTCCCTAAAATATGGTCGAACGCAGTGATGGCTGGCTCATCCGTCATACTCGTGAACGAGTGCTGCTTGTAGGGACTGGTCTGCTCTTATCACTACGACTGATTTAATCTTATTGCATGATTATATTTGACCCAAAAAATTAGTGCTTGTTGGTAGTTTGTATTCACACGTTTCGACTTGTAAATGTAAACTTACAAGGATTATTTAAAAGAGCAACACACAAGTTTCTTGCTCGTTCTTCTTGTGATGAGACAGCTTTCCGAACGAGTGGTAGATAAAAAACAAATTGTTATGACTATTCAAAGGTGCTTAAATTAAGTTTATTTGAATAAATGATTTTCTATTCTATTCTATTCTATTCTGGCTGACTAAAGTCCATAGGGGCATGAAGGAGAAGAGCCTGTCAAATGACGCTGCTTACCAGCGAAATGGCGCCTCAAGATTAGGAAATAACAGACCGACAAACCGGCCCCGTATAACAGAGTGGGAGATTGTTAGTAACGTGGTGTAAGAACCACGTTGCTAGCAAGCAATATACTTTATCAGGTGGCTTCTACGTGATTCCCACTGGAAACCCTTATAAGTTCGATGATGAACAAGAAGAACTAGAGTACCTAACTAACTAGTTACCTGTTTATGCGGGAACACATTGATGCGGCACTTGATACACTCCTGTCCATTGTTGGCCCAGGAGTTACCACTCATCCACTTACGCTTGCATTTAGGGCACTTGTATTCACCGAAGCATCGCTTCTTACCCTGGTATGGGGTTAACCCTTCGCCTTTAGGTCGAGCCTGTAACATACAATATTGAATGTTATACCGTCATACTCGTGAACAGGTGGTTTAGGTTATGGACGCTGGTAAGTGAGTTCTATTTAATTATATCATCATCATCATCATAGGCTCCCTGCAGTTCATTTCTGGACAAGGCACGTAACTGGGCACAATCTTCAACCCTTTTCGTCCGTCTCACGGGGCGTTTGACCATATAAATATATGTAATCTTTATTCATGTAATACAAATAGTTTAATAAAATTACATAATACATCACATTCTTTGTAATTTATTATATACCCTGAAATACCAGGAGTGTCACGAGCGCGATGCCGACTCTTAAAAAACCTTAATATACCCTTTTTGAAAAACCCCATGCTGTAGTCTCTCGAGAACACCTCGGCAGGTAGTTCATTCTACAATCTAAATGTACGCGGGGGGAGGAAACTTCTCTGAAACCGTTTGGGTATGAATTCCCTGTCCATGCCGAGCGATGATGGTAAAAGGTAGCCGTGGGCATCATGTAAAACGATTTCTTCAATTGTTGCATAAAGAATTTATCTACATAATAAAGTTACTTTGCGTAAATTAAATGTTCCCGTAATTTAAGCAAAATAAAAATATTTTGTATACATTAATCTTACTTATATCATAAACGCGAAAGTTTGTGAATATGGATGAATGTTTGTTACTCTGTTTTGCGAAAACTACTGAACGGATTATGAAGAAACTTTACAGTAATATAGCCAAGGGCGGATCCAGCTTTGGCGTCAGGAGGGGGTCACATAGTCGTGGTCAATTCAAGAACGAATAATTTAATTTTGATAACAATAGATACAAGTAAAAAGTAGGTATTTTAATAATGGACAAAGTTATTATATTATATTAAATTAATTAAATATTGAAGGTATGTAGTTGTCGAAGGTCTGTACAGTGTCAAAATATATAAATAAAACCATTATGTTCAATTAGTGGTCCACCCAAGTCCTGGAACCAAACCAGGGGGGGGGGGGGAGGTCATGACCCCCATGACCCCGCCCCCCTGGATCCGCCGTTGAATATAGCTTATATATTAGAATAATACAAAAACTATAAATTTCTCGGCTAGTTATACATAAATTAACATCAGCAGTGGTCTGAGTACCTACACTATAGCCATCGCTATACCTAGGTGGTCGTTAATTTAATCATTGCTGACATTGTAATGTGCAATGCTTACATTTTTAATTGTAAGCTAATTTTGTCAGTAGGTAATGGTAACATTATCAAGTGCTTACTCCAGTACATTTGAGATGAACGATTCTCGGAATTAGATAAACATTCGTGAGAGAATTGCTGTAACGCAGGCAACTGTCCATAATATACATATATGACTAGTTTTTACCCTAGGCTTCGTCTTCTAAACTACTAGACAGATTTGAATGAAATTTGGTACACAGATAGATAATAACATACCAAATTAACATATAGTATACTCTTTACTTAAACATGGCAGCGTGGCATGCCGTTGTTAAAAAATAATTGAGTGTTCATGAAATTTAGTTTATTTAAGGTTGATATGGGCTCAAATTAACAAAACATTTAAATTGTATGATTATATTAATTATTTTCCTTAAGGAACATATTATCAATATTTAGGTAAGGTCTCGGGTTACCGGATGAGATAAAGTACAATTTATATTATTAGCTAGTAAATCAGTACATTGTTTGTGTTCTTGGAACAAAGAAACAAATGTTTATAACAAAGCACTCGTTGTGTTCTAGTAGAAAGATAGACTATACTTACATACGGGAATAATACTCGTCGCTATTGTATACTGGTCGATACATTGACCAAATAAATAAATAAACCAAATTCATTTTAAATTTTAGTAATAGATGAGTCTAGAATGGTGCAACCGTTAGAAATTTATATGTCTTATACATAAAATTCTCGTTTCTCGATGTTAGTTACTATACTCCTCTAGGCTTGACTGATTTTTATAAAATTTTGTATGCATATTCAGTACATCTGAGAATCGGCTACTATTTATTTTCCACTTTTAAGGGATGTTCACCCCTAATATTTTTTATTTTATTTGTACATTTTGTTTTATAAAGGGGCATTAAAAAATGTACATACATACAACATACATACAACCCTAAATTTTCACCCTTCTACCACCAACCCTTGTTTTTAATAGCAATATTAGTACTTAAATTTATATGGCAAAACAACGTTTGCTGGGACAGTATATATATATATATATATATATATATATATATATATATATATACTATATTGATATATAGTATACTATATATAGCTTCACGACAAGACTAAAGGAAAAGGGGTACTTTTTACCAAAATTGTGCGGACGGAGGAGTATGAAATTTCGCACACTTATAGTGTGTTATATTATGTTATCTGTGCTTATAGTTTATATAGAGAAAGAGTGCATAGTTTATTTAGAAGTGCAAAATGTTAAATTCTTTTTAAAATTATGCATATAAATAGATTAAATCAATAAAAAAATATCACACAATACGTGTGTGTATCAAACACACACGTTTTGTTTACTGCTTGTGCGACTGCCAGTGCTTGTGATTATAGTCTTTGCGAAGAACCTTAATAATGTTTATACTTATAATTTAATCAATATTGGCCAAATTTCGATCACTAGTACACATAAAATGTATTTTTAAAAATGATTTTTTATACTTCTATTTTCAAAACATGCGCGCCGTATATTACAAGTAATTCGATTTTTAAATTTCCCAGATTCAAGATTATGTTAATTTTTTTTTTCTTTTGGCTCCAGTGGTTTGTGTTGCCATTAGCCAAAGATAATGTTAATAGAGACCATTACATGAAATAACGCTATTCATTCAATATCAATTATCACTGGCCAGTATTATTTATATTTTTATAGACAGTCTCTGGCTAGTATAATATAATATAGTATATATTTTAAAAATACAAATTAAAAAATTTATAATACAGGTAATACGATTTTTAGTTCTCTAAACAAGATTACTTTTTTTTTTAATTTATTTTTTATTCTATAAAAATTATTTATTTATTCCATTCATAATTTAAGAGTCACGCTCTTGTCGGTGGAGCTCTTGTAATTTTCCACAGTCCTCCATCAACCTCATTAGTTGTTAATACGACACTATTCCAAGTTTTTCCTTAATCTGCTTAATATAGCTGTGTCGTGGTCTTCCCTATCCCCTTTTTCCTTTGATAATATTATTCATAATTTCGTCGTGTCGTATCAAGTGCCCCAACATTTTCTAGCAGAACAATTAAGCAATATGATCAAAATCACTCACCTGGGGGCAATCTCCAATGTAATGGCCTTTTTTGAAGCATAAATGACACATGTAAGCCGGAGGGGGTGGTCTGGGTGGTCGTCTCAGTGACAACGCAGTTAGCTGCTCGGCCAACGAGCTGGTATCGTCTGCTGGAGGCTGCTGGGCAGAGCCCGGCGTTGCAGTTGGTAGAGGTCCCCATACCGAGCCTGGCACCCACTGTAAAGTGATGAAGGAGAATGTGAGCGAAGGAACTGTATTATAATGCTACTAAATATTATTATGTAGACATAGTATAGAGTTGCCAGCCCCAAATTAAAAAAAAAACAGGATTTGTAGTTGGATAAATTAGAACATTTGAGTATAAAAACAGGACGCAATAATAAAGTTGCAGTCGTTAATTAACATGTAGTGAAAATTAGTGAACCAAAGTATTAAAATCCCAAGACGCTGCTTACAAGTTACAACCAATTCATGACGTCGCGTCGTGTACTAAGACATGTAAAAACTAGGACATGTCTTGGGAAAACAGAACTGTTTACAACTCTAACACAGTATAATGTTAGATACAGACATCTAAATAAATAAACAATTTTAATAAACTGGCTGTAAAAAATACTATCGAATTAGGTAGATGGTAGGGATAAAATTAAAAATATCGACATTCATGAACGACTAACATAGGTTAGTCGTCCTACTTGAATAAATTATATTCAATTTGATTTTATTCCTAAAATAAAAGCCAAAATTACTCCGTAAATGATTAGCTATCTCCGAGTTAAAGCTCCGTCAAAAATAGTCCAGCCTTTGCAGAGATTAGCAACACAAGAATAAATAGGCAGACTAAAATAATTAAAATTAATTTGTTGATGTTAAATCTTATGAACGTATCATATGCATTTAGTGTTATGTGCAACTGTTAATTTTAAATTAAAAAGAGACTTCAATTTTATTTATTTATAATATATACATATACACGAGCGTAACAAACGTATTTTGTGATAACGGTGGTACAGTTCATATCTATCTATCTATAGCTGTCTATAGTTCAATCTGTCATTCAGATTTGATACAGGAAACTACATCATAAGTATCATTGTCATCAACCATCAAAAATTCAAATTGCTAGTTTATTCACGCGTAAATATAAAAGTATTCCTAATTCACATTAGGTCAATTGAAATCGACGCAGTTTTGTATAGACCTTACGGTTTGGTGATAAGGTTGTTTATTTAGTGGCAGCTCGAGGCATGATTCACGGCGTCAACGCACGCGCACGGAATTGGACCGAAGTAATTCGTTAAACAGATGCGCGCGCGCTTCTCTGCCGCCCAATAGGAAAGCGTAGCCTGTTATTTACTGCGATTTTATTTGACTAATCTTCTCCGCGTAGATACCACATTGATTATGTTAAGACGGGTTTCCTACTGCGTATTAACTAAGTCCTCAAATTCTAAAATCATTTATTCATGTAGGACATTTTGGCCGCTTATGAACGTAAAATTTTTATATTATAATTTTTACCCTACGGACGGTAGGGTAAAAATTATAATATAAAAAGTTCAGTATGCAGATTCAATTGAGAAGAACTGGCAAGAAACTCGACTGACTTTCTTATTTTTTTAAAGCCAGTTTTATTTACAATATTTACTTACATAGGTGTCTATGTCTAACATTAAACGAAAATCCCGTGCATGTACAAATATTGCCATGCACGCTCATTCAAGTCATCGTTTAGTGAGTAATAGGCTTTGCTCAGTAAATATGATTTAACAGATGTTTTGAAATTATTCAAGGGTAATTCCAGTATATCCTTTGGTATCTTATTATAATTTTTTATACCCGTTCTTATAAAAGACCTATTGACTTTTTCTAAAAGACACTTGAGGCCTCCAAGTGTGTCTTTAGATCTAATATTAATTTTATGAATATGGCTATTTTTGGAAATAAGTGCAGATTTTTGTTTACATATTACATATTCGAGTATATAAATTGAGAAGCAACGATGAGAATATTTGACTCTTTGAATTTCTCTCTTAATAAGTCACGACTACTCATACGCTAGTAGATCGCTTCGAAACATCTAATAGAAATATTTGAATTTGGAGACTGGAACGTTTATTTTTTTATTTATTTATTTCTGGCCACTAAGGGCCTATATTATAAATACCTTATAGACTAACACATATGTACTAATATTTGGAAATAAATATAAATCGTGGTCACGGCATTGACGACGGTAATCTGCCACTGTAACGCCGATACACCACACCTTTCGGCCAGTAGTCATCCTTTATGAAGGTGGTTTTAATTTGTCTATAGCTGTTAGCTGCAGCTGGTCAAGCTTTATATATCCTTTATTGCTTTTAAATACAATATTAGAAATATTGTGAGTAAAGAAGGATTTATTTCTGAACGAGATCTCTTCCAGTCAAGTTAAACAGCGTGGCACAGCGGACGAAAAAAAAGTACACTCCAAACCTGCGAAGGACTTATAGCTAACTCCTGCTGAAAGCTAACTCCTTTTTTTTTTGAGTGGAAAAATTTTCACACGATCGTCTTTCCACCAGTGTGGTTACTGTCGTAGAAATATGTAGTAACCTATTTATAAAGGGATATATGTTTTAATGGTAATGGTAGAGACTGTGAAGTAACATATACCTGTATAATTTTTGTTAAGGAATACAAAAAATAAACTTTAAATATATTAAAATAAAAAGAGTTAAACTAAATTAAACACTAAACCACGTGGTGTACCTACGATGCTACGATCTCAATTACAGAAGTCGCGAGATCATGTTATTCTACCGCGAATTTTATTAGTCCGCGTGGAGTTTAACCTAATTTTTCTAAAATAAAAGTAGCCTAAGTTACTCCTTATTATATCAGCTACCTGCCAAAAAAAGTCCCATCAAAACCGGTTCAGCCATTTCAGAGATTAGCCGGACCAAACAGATAGACAAAAATTGTAAAAAAAAATACTTTGGTGTATGTACCGTATTTATATTCATATGCATGTAATAAAAAACAGTTATTTCAATATTACAAACAGACACTCCAATTTTATCTATATGTAAAGATGTATAGATTAGGTCCTTTAAACATTGATGGAAAATACATATTTATATTTGACCCAGACACAAATACTCCACATACTCTTTTGTTTATTGTTAAAAAATATACATTTATTATTGCTGTTTCAAAGATCCTTTTGTATTTTTTATTATGGTCGAATTTCGACTACGGCGCGACCACTAGTTTATATAGATAAAAAAATTTAAAAGTTACAGTATAGTAGTAGTCATATTCATGAAGAAACTAAAATTAGACGCATATATAGTGGGTGGGGTAATTTTAGACAACGTTACGTTGGTCGCACTCACCATATTCTATTTGATACTGACCGTATTTTCTATTTAGGACGTTATTTGCAAAAGGGGTTTTTTTAAATGGATAATAATGGTATGGTTCACCCGCCTGAGCTAACGGTTTACGCTGGCGGAGAACCAGTAGAGGATGATAGGATGAGCATGAGGTCAGGTCAGTTAGCCATAGTGCCAATTGAAATGGAATTTTGAAAATGAAAACTTATCTAATGATTTCCAGGGGGAACCGTGTGGAGGTCAACATAGTTGGCTATATATTGCTGCTCGTGGGGAATAGTCAGTTCGGGTTACGAACACTGATTAGACTATTTTGCAATAACATATACATGGTGATCATTATATTCTCCCAAATTTGAATTTAAAAATGAATCTGTATTATTGTAAACATGTACAACAATTATTTGAAAAGAATACAAGCTGAGTTTCTTGTTAGTTCTTCTCATCTTGAAATCATTGGGAACTGACAGTAGATTTGACATATCATAAGTATTAGACCTACTTCAATAAAGAAATTTATAATTTGAATATATTACTTTTTAAAATTCATTCATTTATTATTTATAGAGCATATCATTTACATAATTATATTCGCACTAGCTGTAATACGGAGGTTTATCTTTTTCATTAATTTTATTTTAGTTAAAATATACCATATGTCAAAATGTTACGAAATCTAATGTAACGATGTCGTTACTTTCGATTTCATAATATTTGTACATTCTTTATTAAAGTAAAACAGCCATTTAGTGTGAAAGCTTACACACAGACAGATACACCTTCGCATTTATATTAGTTTAGATTACACTACTATCTTGATAATTTCCCCTTTTTTTTTAAATAATGTTTTATTCATGACCATGGATACAAGTCCTTCAGTCGACCACTTTATAGTTTCCCTCCTGTTATTTGTGTTGTTCAGTTGTTAGCAAACATTGCCAGTAGCTAAGTGATATTATTACGTAGAAATAAAAAAATAAAACTATTCAAAAGTCCTCATATAGATATTACGTTTGTTCGAATAAAGATTATTTATATTTCTACTATTTCATTGTAAAAAAATATAACACCATAGATAAAAAAAAATCTTAGCGATGTAAAATTATCCTTGTATTATTTAACATACGAAACAAAAACAATCGCGTGTAGGTACAGTAGAGTTCACTGCACTGTTGATTTCCCGCGTCCTTATCCGGGTATAAAAATATTATTTTTGTAATCACATATTTCTGCCATTACATAGTACGAGTATATTTTTTTGGAAACAGAGATGCAGTAGATAAATCTCTATTCCATTTTTGAATATCACAACTACAATTTTCACTATATTTTACGCGTTTTAGCTAAAAATATAGTGAAAATCATAACCTATTTTTAAATAGAGATTTGTGCAGCAGATATACTATTAAAATATATTAAAATAATAATGGTAGAAAAAGTGGCGTGATACGAAAATTACATCTTATGTAAAAAGTTCACGTGTCACAATGTTAGTTACTTTACTCCTCCGAAACGACTTGACTGATTTTTATGAGAATTTATATACAGTATGTCTGGGTATAGTATCTGGTATAAGGGTTGTCTCTAACATTTTTATTTTGGATTTTTTTTTGTATTTATAATGTGGCCTGAAAAACACATACACCCCTGAATTTTCACCCCTTTATCACCGACCCTTATTTTTTAATAGCGATTTTAATTTATATGGCAAAACATCGTTTATGGGGTCAGCTAGTATTCTATAAAAATGTACAAAATCTTTGATAGCAGGCATTATACTTTTGCATTATGCATTATACGTTTGTACTTTCAACAATATTGCCAGTATGCTGACCTATAGGTTAGGTTCACTATGTCGACTTATTATTTGTTATATGGTAATATTATTTGTTAAATATTTAAATATGGCTAACACTAAAAACAATTTGTTATTTTTTTATCAGAAAGAGATTTTTGTCATTTTCCTGTAATATATAAAATTTAATACAGACCCAATCGCGACAAACAGCTAGACAGAGTTAGTTTCGCATTTATAATATTAGTTAAGGATTAATATTTATTACATTAATATTTCTTATTCTGTCAAATTCTGCAATTATGTATAGTCAATTCATAAAGTCTTGAAATTGAATATCAAGATTGAATTGACTTGAATCGAGTAAGATTGACCTTAACTAAACAGAAATATCCCGAACTGCGAACTGAATCGAATCGTGTCTCGATATTGACTTGATATCATTACTAACAATATTTCCATTGTATAATTATTAACTGATTAAGATATTTAATATATTTTTATAACTCCAGTAAACAATAATGCTTTATACGCAAAGTATTTAGGTAAAACAAGCAACATACGATTATTTAAAAGGACTACGAGTATATGTATACGCAAATTTCTTGTGAATTGTCCATGGTTAATTATTTATATAATAAAAATAGTATGTTTTTACATTCTTTTACTATTTTATCACTTATGCATAACGCATAACATACAGTAAGTAGTTACTTAGTTATGAATAACTGGCAAGAAACTCAAACTTACTTTTTAAAATGGACCATTTTAAAAAGTATTTTTTTACATAATTAGGTATTTAAAATCCCGTGACCGAAATACTATTGTCATAAAAGACTTATCCCCATGAGTAACCTCTTACTATGCCCTTATGTGGGAAATTTATGTTATACAATTATGCTATGGTACCCTGGAACACAAACAGATGTATGCGGAGAAGTTCTTAGCCTCCTAATATAGACTGTTACCGAATACTGTTACCATTCTGTGAGGCACCGCTGTTAGTATACAGTCTAATGATTACATCCTGCCGCCTTTGATGCACCAGACACCTGTTTTGTCACCGTAATAGCCACATTTGTATCAGTATCTTAATTTTGTTACGTTTAAGAACGATTATGTTTAAGATACTGTTGCGGCTTCTTTGACAGGACTGGTAGCAGCTTATGAGACGACTAGTTGACAACGCAACTTCGTCTGCGTTTAATTTCCCCACCTTTTGAAATATTTCTAATTGCAGCTCCGCTCGTATTGGTCGTAGCGTAATGTTATATAGCTTAACGCCTTCTTCGACAGATGGACTATCCAACACAAAAATATTTTTTCAATTCGAACCAGTATTTCCTGAGATTAGCGCGTTCAAATAAACTCTTCAGCTTTATAATAATAGTATAGAGAACTATTGAGTGTAGAACGATACGACAAATATGACGGATCGAGAAAAAAATATTTCTTAGTTAGTTAAATTCTCGTTTTAATACATATTGACAATAATCTTAATGATAGTAAAAAAATATATACCTATTTTATTCAATAAGTATCTTTCGACACAATTTTTATGTCATTGGAGTGATAAACAACCAGACGTTGTTAATCGCCTGACGGTCACCTATATAAATTTCATGTATATAGGTGACCGTTACCATCAGGCGATGAACAACGTCTGCTCGTACTCCCATGAGCTCCATTACAGACTAAGATGTCATGAAAACACACGTCATGTCATGATATATCACGACACTACCCTTTAGCGGAAGATCTTAGATTTTTAAATTAAAAAATAAACCTTTTCCCTATGTATTTAGTTCTGCTATGAGAGGCAAGAATGTAGTAATCCCAGATATTTAATTTCATGTACTATACGTATAATTTCATTTCATGTATATGCATTATAGTTCGCTATATGTAATGACGTGGAGATCTTTGGGGAGGCCTATGTTAAGCAGTGGTCGTCTTCCGGGCTGCGATGATGATGATGCTGATATGTAGTGATGGCTTCGTTGGTCTGACAGTTTAGCACACCGCTTTACTTCCGAATCAAATCAAATCAAATTTATTTGCGATAAACATGGATTTACATTAATTGTTATTGTAATATAATGTCCCAATATGTTTTTCTGACGGTTTAGCACACCGCTTTACTTCCGAATCAAATCAAATCAAATCAAATTTATTTGGTCATCATATTTATATGGGTTATTTGACAGACTCGATATTCTATCGGTTTAGCACACCGCTTTACTTCCGATAGCCGCTTATATTTATATGGCTAAACATGGGTTTACATAGATTGTTATTGTAATATAATGTCCCAATATGTTTTACTGACGGTTTAGCACACCGCTTTACTTCCGAATCAAATCAAATTTATTTGCGATAAACATGGGTTTACATTGATTGTTATTGTAATATAATGTCCCAATATGTTTTGCCTCATTAGGCATACAAAATTTATAATTAATTAAAGATTATTTAATTATTAAAACAATTGTCATCATTAATGATCATGATCATCGATGATCGCGTATGCAATGACAGGATTGGTGGTGAGAGTAAACACACAGCAGGGTTGGAAGTTGTGTATTAACTTTATATCTTAAATTACTCTAATTTTACACTAGTTATTAAGACTATTTGTATTAAACACTACATAACTGCGTGACGTTAGATAAAGTTACTTATCTAACATACACGGGCACAATCTATTATATTATACTACGAGCTGAAATGCATTACTATATCACAAGTACGCCGATGAGCGTCGTAATAAATAGCAATTATTTATGTACCTCGGCTGTTTCAGTTGCATTCATATTACGCAAACCATTCATTAACGTTACAAATCGATTCTACGACTGCAATGTAATTTTATTCATATTGAGTAAAGTCTCTACAAATAAAATACAGTACAGCAACTACACACGTGGTCTGCGCAATGGAGATGGCTACACAGTTTTACTTTATTGCAAATACTGTGATGCCAGATTGGGAATTTACCCCAAATTAGCGTGAAGATTTTGACGATGGTACAAAAATTGGAGAACATGTAAAAAAATTTAGTTTTAGTCATTTTTGACACGTTTATTCAGAATTAAAAAATGAAATTTGTATTCATGGTCAGCGTATTACAAAAAATTAAGTACCATATTCACTACTCTTATAGTGTGTATAATACCGTTTTGCATACCCTGCTGTTCTGTAAGTAAATATCATCGCTTTGACATAACCACATTTCACTGGGTATTTGAATCTAACGTAGACAAGTTTACCGGCGTCTTTCGGGTTCATTTTTAGTTTAGTTACCATTATCGTTCTTACAGAGATTCTTTATTACAGAGATTTTTCTTGAGGATTTAAATTTTATTGGAATTTAGAGCAAAACGTAGGGAAAAAACGGTCAACTGGCAACACTGTACAGCTATTAATCTAAAATTAGATAACCGCCTTACCTGTTGGTTAATAAAATAACAATTTCTAGAATACAATTCGGATTTTTCCGATTGACTACAATCTTTAAACACCTCGGGAAAAAGGGAAATCTGGGGCTGACCTCGAGGAAAAGGGAAATCTGGGGCTGATTTAACAGCCTCAGATTTCCCTTTTTCTCTAGGTGGGGCGCAAACTAAAAATTGCCGCCCTCACTAACACTCCCCCGCCCCCTCCCTCCGACCAACAATTTCACTATATTTGCAACATGCTATATATTATCATACTATTTATCCAATAACTATTACTGTTAATTATTGTGGCTTTATTAAGAGTTATATCTTCATTTTCAATGAACAACTTATTTGATTTACATCTCTTAGTGATGAAGTTGTCAAAGGTGCGTTAAAAATGATGAGTTGTGTATACTAAATAAGTTCGAATTTGCGCTCCCAGAACATGCCGCCCAGGGCATGGTTCCACTGTCCCCCCCCCCCCTAAATCCTGGACTGAAAAGGATTCAAGTAGTATTTGCGTAACATATTATAGAATCCCTTGTCTGAACAACTAACGCTACACAAGGTCGTCTTTTGTTAACCGAAGTAAATAAAACAAGGAATAATTGCCTTGTTTTGTTTTATGTTTGTCATCAGCACACTGAGCTTATGACAGAATTCATAATTTCAAATTCTTTTTTGGCCCATATTTTGATATCTTTGTTATATACTACTAATATGCAATATTTAGATACTTGTATTAATGAAATTAAATGAAAACTATTGTAATTTTTTTTGTAAAGAATAAATTACACTTAATTGGTGTTTATTAACATTCTTTTGACCTATAGATATCTATTATCAGCAACTAACATATTATAATTTATTTAAAAAAGATTGACAATAAGGTACAGTTCTCTCGAGATTATTTTAGTATTGAATCTGATAACAGTTGTACAAATGTATTTGCAAAAGGCATATTTGCTATAAAATAAAGGCTGTAGTAGACTACAACTACCTGAAGCCCACTCTTTGCTTAATTGAATTCAGAATTGACTTCTGAACAATTCAGCGTCAAGGACCAGAGAGGTATACAAGAGGTAGACTCGTACAAACTTGTCTGCCTTATAGGTGAAACAGTACATGTAACATGAGTAAAACAGGAACCCACATCTGTTCCTGTTTTACTCATTTCTGCACAAAGCAGCTTCGTTGTAAACTGTATGTCAGTTAAAGGGTGAGATATGGCAGCGAAATTATTGGGTACGGAGGTATCTTAGTTCTCCTAAATGATAATACAAGCGTGTTTTGCAGGCGTCCATGATAAACCGATTTACGTTTCAATTACATTTCAAATAAGGATTGGTTTCGAATTTGGAATTTCGTTGAAATTATAGAAAATTTGTTCCATTGTACGCGACGATTACCACTTACCACCAGTTTGGCTGTCAGTTTGTTTGCATTCCATTTATATAAAAATCTATAAAAAACGCAATTAGCTAAGGCTCAAAACACGAATTCACTTTAAGGAAATATTTAAAAACAGAAAATATTAATAGTTCTCCAAAAGTTTAGGTTCTACGGTACTTTATATACATTTATTACAAACGGTCACTAGTGTTTACACATATAAAATGAAAACGAACGGAAGTTTCACCATACCGGTTCAATTGTATCTTTTTGTAGAATTGTAAACCTAAAAATAGACTCCATCACATGTAAGTACGCGGATGCTCTGCGACTAGAAGTCAATGTAATCATAGGAATACAGTGTTTTTAGCTATAATAGTGATGTGAAATTCTTACCTGATCATTCTGGTCGTGAGTCAAGTAAAGCCAGCCGAGTAGAGCTTGCGGGCAGCTCTCTGTCTTACCGCACCATTGCGGTAAGTCAGTACCGATAGCAGTCGGCGACATCGCCGCATCGGCCTCGCGGAAACCACTCAAAACGGCACAACACTGGCGGATTTCAAATTTAGAATCGTTTCAAATTTGGAATGTTTCAAATTAAGATCGTTTCGAATTTGGAATTTCGTTGAAATTATTGAAAATTTGTTTGTACAGAAGAAACAGAGCGCGGTCAGCCCATGTCAAGCTAATGCGGCCGGGCCGTGTAGGTCGGTATTTTTGGATCGCGCTGGTGTTCGGGATGCGCGCGCGCCGGCTACACTGTGACTAGCTGCCGCTCCTTAAGACGCCCGACCGGGAATAAGGATGGTGTTTGTTTATTATATTTTTATAATTATCGAGTTGTTACAGAAGGATATCGAGATAAATGTTAACTTATTTGTAATGCTCAATTAACAAGTAAAAGTTATATTAAATAGAAATAATTAGCAACAATTAACAAATAAAAAAAATAATAAATAATATACAAGTTAAAAATTAACACGAAATATATTTATATTCATGACATCTATTTACTTTCACCTTTGTGCTAAATTGTAATGAACATCGGGAACTCAATAAAAATGAAACGTGGTAAGGTCCCGTAATTACATTAATAAATAATAACCGCGTCAAATTTAAAACAGTATATAAATTATATAATGATTGCAAAGTGAATGTTTAGAATAGGTATACTATTTGTAAAGATATCACATTTAACATAAGTTAAAAAAAATACTCAAAATTTCCAATCCTCAATTTTATAACTTTATATTTACAGATAGAGCCGTTTTAAGCCAGCTTTAATTTACAAACTTTTTAAGTTAAAGTCTAAGATTACTAGTCTAAGACTTTTTAAGTCTTTGCTAAGAATATTTAATTGCAGAATGAATACATGAACTTATATTGTCCAATTAAAAACCTCATCATTTTTATGTCAGTTTATTTATTCAACTGTAATGGAAAATAAGCTACCCATGTTATGGTACCTAAATACTAACCGTTGCCTGAACAGCAACATGAACATCACATCATCATATGACGTCCGTGATATCACTCATGCGTTGCCATTCCGGAGAATTAAGATATCATGAATTAAGATATCACCTCTTCAACCTTGCCATTTCAACGCTATATCTTAATTTTCAATTAAAACACATCTTACAAAGCAATATGAAATATATGAGACAGAGTACACAAGATCCTTTATACTCTGCCGCAGTTTGTTAATTTCGATAAAATCAACAAATATCGACATTTTTATCGATTGTAATTATTGTGGACCGTTCACATCACTAGTTTGGAACATGTGGGCGCACCCGACCGCCGGGATACAGAGCGCAATATTTTCGTTCAGCCTCTCTACCATGTTACTCTAAATTTACTAATGGTATCGAAATGCTCTCGTCCACTCCCATACAAATAGCGATTACAGAACTTATTGCTGAATTAATTGTGGTAACAGTCATTATAAGATTGAGATATTGTAAGAAATTAATTGCACCTATCAATCATATGTCTGAAATATAATGAACTGGCAGCGAATGTACACTTATTACATTATAGAGTACCTAAAGAACTGAACCTGAGTCAACTGCGTCAATGTTACAATATACTAACAATTAACCGCGACTTTGTTTACTTTTTTGAGTTAAAAGATTGCCTATGTTGATCCTTGGGATACAATCTTAATAATAATAATTATTATTATTATACTATCAAATTTAATTAAGATTCATTCAGCAGTTTTGTAGTGCAAAGTTAAAAAACTGATACACAGACTTTGACATTGTCAGGTGCTAAGACCCGTAACACTGCGACCTGATATTAAGTTCACTACGTAGACCCGTGAGGTATAAGAATTGAAGAAAATTCTTAGGAGTGGTTTTTATCTCTTTATCTGTAGGTCTTTAATCCAGTCAGCTCGTGGTCATGGCTAGTGGAACCTAGACGAATCGTCAAGAGAGATAAATACCTATATTTACCATAAAATTATTAATCCTAGTTTTTTTTCTAATTACTCCAACGTTCTCTCGATTGCTTTAAAGGAATAAACACTCCGAACACTTGTGTTAAGTATTTTAGTTTTTATTCCTTGAAATTGTATTTGGATTGTAGACTCTAACTTTGAGGGGACAGGGCACTTGAAGTCGTAAATATATATTTACGACTTCAAGTACCCGTAAGAATGGACCTAAACATTTTTTGCATAGAGCAGCCATTGTAGAAAAAATATCAAGTGCCAGTATAACTATATATATTGGGTTCCGTTTAAATAGAATATTAAAAAGATTGTGAAATATTTTTATTGATAGAGTAGTAGCATAGTGGTTTACTACTCACAGCCAAGAGGTAATCTCACAAATAAGTTTTTTAGACAACCTACCGTGGTCTAGCGGTTTAGAATACCGCTTTAGGTCCGATGGTCGCCCTCAGCACAAACATTATTATGATTAGTCCTGGGTGTTTTCTATGTATAATATGTAGGTATTTACGAAAAAAAATATCGTTATTTAATAACACAACTTTAACCTTAAATTGGGTATAGATGGCGCTGTGTGAATTGTCGATTATTATTATTATTATTTTCGATTCTTTTTGAATAGGACGGGGGTCATCCTTATTATTTCCTTATATTTCGATACAACTTTTGGGCCCTCAGTTTAAAGAGGACGGTAATTTCGATTCTTTTTGAATAGGACGGGGGTTCGATTGGGAGGAAGCAGCGTTCCATTTGTGAACCGATCGAGCGTTCCTTTTTTGAATTTTTATTAGTACTTATTTTCTAGGTAAAGTAGCTAGCTCTAGGGTAACCTCGCTGTAAGTAAGTGCGCTACAGTAACTTGTGGATTAGGAATATTGAATACAGAACTCTAAAATCTAATACGTTAAGGGTCAATAGGTGTCGAGTTATAAGTTGACACTTGCACTATATTATAATAAATGACGGTTAAGTGTTAAGAGACATTTATATGTGTGTCATTTTGTTTATGCTTTAAGGAATGTGAGTACATAATCCGCTATGATGTCATAATACCTACTATATTTTATTTTATTTAGAACTAGCTGTATATGCGACGTCATCCGCGTGGAATTTAACACTATTTTCCTAAAAAAAATGTTTTTTTCTAAAAAAAAAGAATATCATTAATATACAAAGTTTATTTTATACTAGCTGTACTCGCGACGTCGTCCGCGTGGGATTTAACTTTATTTTTCTAAAATAAAAGTAGCCTAAGTTACTCCTTATTACATCAGCTACCTGCCAAAAAAAGTCCCGTCAAAATCGGTCCAGCCATTTCAGAGATTAGCCGGAACAAACATATAGACATTCAGACAGACAAATTGTAAAAAATGTTAGTTTGGTGTATGTACCGTATTTATATTCATATGCATGTAGTAAAAAAACGGTTATTTCAATATTACAAACAGACACTCCAATTTTATTAATACGTATAGATAAACCGCAGGAATTTATATACGTATATCTTTGTACTTGTTACATATCGCATATTTAATAATAAACTTTATATTAGAATCTCTCCAAAAAGCTTTGTATTAGCAATTTTTTTGTATTCGCTATGTTTATATTTCTGACTGATTCTCTGGCGATAGAAATATCGGTAACTGGTAAACCTAAGTTAATCCGAGAGATGACTGTAGATCTCTGAGTAGGACGTCTACTGATGACAATTCGACAGTTCGTCTTATGGTTTAGCACCTCCTTTTGCTTCTAATGGTCGCGGATTCGGTTCCTCGTACTATACAAACATTTGTAATCATGAGTCTCGTTGATCTATGTATAAATTATGTATGTATTTACAAAAAGATGTATCTATGTCACTGTAGTATTTATATCACTGGTCTAGTACACATAACACAAATTCTGCTTAACTTAGAACTAGATGGCGTTGTGTGAATTGTCCAAGTTTACTATTATTATTACTCCATCTGCGATAACAAACCAAATTGTGAAGGTATTTTCTTCTTCTCATTCGATATATTCTTGACAGAACGGTCGTGTTCATTATGTAGCGGGGTGTTGTGGGGTGGGGTATATTTATTACGTGATATTGTATCATTAAGTATTTATATTACATAGAAAAAGTAATTTAACACTTTTAAAAACGAATGATTCACAGAATGATGATCAAGCAGGAATACTAGATCTAGACCACATGTCGTAAAAGTGATAATGGAATGGCGCACCCGCCTGCGGTAACTGCTTACGCTGCACTACTCCTTTTAGCAGTCGGTAGGAACAAAATGAAATAGATATTTAAATAGTTTAATAAAAATAGGACAGTACAGGATAAGAATAAAACAGACTTCATTCGCTTTTAAATTTTTTTAATGGATGCTGATGGAGAGCTGAAGGTAACAAGTGTAGGTTGATAAGATGAGCATGAGGGCAGATCAGTTAGCCCATCGCAGCTTTCACCAGGTCATTACGATGGTCTCCCGGGGGAACAGGGTGGAGGTCAGATGAGGATCAACCTGACATGGTACATTACTAGAGAGAGAGAGAGAGAGTAATTTAGACTGATGACAAGGAACACCAATCTATAATAAATAAACAAATAACCATCTAGTCCTATGGTAAACAGAGCTTGTGTTATTATGTGGATACTAGACAACTGATATAAATATATAGTTTTTTTTTTGTAAATACATAGTATACATATAAAACACACAGACCGATAAAAATATTCATACTCATGAATACAAACGTTCGCACAGTGAGAGAAATCGAACTTGCGATCATCGGAAGTAAAGCGGTATGCGAAACAGTTAGACCATTGAGGGCGTCATCATCAGCGTATATCCCAAGATAGAGCGGCAACTGGGGATTAAAAATCACACATTATAAAAATTGAAAAGGGTAATGACCACTGAACCTGCGCATGCGCACGCGTTCCCAATATCGCGCTATTAACCGATGTTACATTAAATGAAACATCCAAATTTAGATTCGTTTTACTTGGAATACCCAATGCGTTTGTGTTTATAGAGCCCAACTACGTACTGCTAGTGTTCTTATACTAACTCCATGTATTGTACAAATGAAAATAGTATTAAAAGTTATTTCTAAAAAGGTACTTATTATTTCATTCAGTAAGAGTTTAATTTGAATGACTTTTTTAATTATTTCAAAATAACACGTCACAAGTCAGCTATAGCAAAAGTCTTAAGTCATAAATCTTAATTATTTTAACAAACAAATACAATATGTACTAATAAAACAAATGGAGGTAGCTTTATGTTTTGAAAAGGTGAATAGGCAACGGTGAATAGGCTCATATGAGTTGGTTACTAGAGAGAGAGAAAGAGAGAGTAAGAAATAAAAAAGAACAAGTGAGTATTTAACACAAAACAGAAAATAGGGAAGAAAGAGATAGGAGAAGTAGACCGCTTCGCTCTACATTTAGATAAAATCAAATCTTAAATGGGTCGGTTTTCATTCTATCAGAATCTATTGACGGTCTACCAAATCAGTATAATCCAACCAACATCAAACGTTCAATATTCTCATACAAGCTCTTAGTGAGATGCGTATGATACAATTTATCCTGGTAAGGGTATTGAACGAGCCTTATTATAGTCAATTAAAGAGCATCCAACTGTCCAATTGAGTTTATTACATGTGATGTAAGTATGTATTTATTTTATGGTTGCTTGTTTTGTCCGCAATGATTCACTTTAAAGTGATTCTACATTGATTATCAATAGGTGTACAGACCAATGGAGACTAGTGGCCAATTTAATAACAATGTACCTTAGATTGTCTGGATTCGGACATTGTATTTATCATTCTTTGACCTGTCATCCACAAATTCGTCCAGGCGGAATTAAAATAAATATAATAAACGAAAATTTCAAATTAACAATTTGAAATGAAATTTTTAACAAACAGAGATTAAATTTTTATTAGTTATACATATAGACGTACTTTTGCATAAAAAGAAAATTAGAATAGAAATGTCAACAATATTTGTTGTATTTGGATTACAATAAATACCTTGGACAATTAACACTTAGATTTTTTTTTTGTAAATACATATGTAATATGTATTTACAAAAAAAAATACAAATACAAATGTTTACACCGAAAATAAAATAGATAAATTATTTGATGAATAAAAATTATATCAGGCTCGATGGGATAGCGGTTAACACACCTTTGCTTCCGAGGATCGCAGGTTCGATTCCTCGCACAACTAGCAGCTAGATGTTTAAGTCCGTAATAGCAGTACAACACCATTATAACTAGGGAATCTACACTTGCGCTTGTCCATTTCGTTTTAACAAAACTTTCTGTAACAAGCACATGTGGCGGCCGACCATTCTGTCCATTTATAGACTGGCCATTGTTTTTTTTAGTTAAATGGTGAATTGCGTAACTGTTACTTTAAACATCTGTTCATTTATTGCTCAAGGCACCGATATTGCAATGGTTAAAAAGATTTATCTTACATTTTTTACTTAATTGCACTTTGTTACTTTTAGAATGAGAACTGTCTAATAATTTTAAAAGTTTTGGGTGTATAATATCATGTATATTATTTTACTAAATGGTCAAAAGTCGGCTATGATGGTCAGATAGTAGATGGAGCAGGCGCGTTCTGGAGTGGAAACCTCGTAAGGTCAAAACAAGTGTTTTTTTTTAAATGTAATATGACAGTGAGGTAGTATCGTCGATACGATGGTAGATGGAGCAGGTGCGTCCTGGAGTGGAGACCTCTTGAGGTCAAAACAAGTGTTTTTTTTTAAATGTAATATGACAGTGAGGTAGTATCGTCGATACGATGGTAGATGGAGCAGGTGCGTCCTGGAGTGGAGACCTCTTGAGGTCAAATGAAGTCTTTTTTTTTATTCT
The DNA here is from genome assembly GCF_030625045.1 of Achroia grisella. Taxonomy (NCBI): domain Eukaryota; kingdom Metazoa; phylum Arthropoda; class Insecta; order Lepidoptera; family Pyralidae; genus Achroia; species Achroia grisella. Next base: position 115,374 of record NW_026712817.1, read on the forward strand.
AGTTGAAATAGCAAAGAAGCTGACTGGTGGTAAGTGGTAACTGTCTATATATATGAATACCACAATATAAAAAACTGTATAAAAGTCTATGTTCATACATGATGATCTCAGTGTTGTGGTAGTTTAGCACATCGCCTTACATCCGACGGTCGCGGGTTCGATTCCTCGTATGGTACACGTTTGTATTCAAGAGTATAATTGTATATATCTTATATATATTTTTATGTATATATGTATTTGCGAAAATACATATATCTATGTATTTATATCAGTTGTACAGTAACCATAACAATGATACAATTTACCTTCACGTCTTACATTAAGATGCCAAATTAGTAAATAGACAGACATGCACTATATATATAATTTAATTCCACAAGTCCTCCCGGATGTCAAATTCCGAGCTTTTTTCTTACCTCATATATATATTCTACCTAATATATTGTAGAATTATAGAATGCTAATGTGTAATACAAAATAATAGCCAATACCTAGCTAATAAATACCTTAAAAAAATAGCCATGCCAGCCAACACAAACAATGGCCTGGCCTGATTGATACTGGCTGATGATGACTTCAAAAAAAGTAATGCATATGACAAAATTCAGATCCAAAATTGACAGTTATTGTGTATAGCCACGTGTTTCTGATTGTGAAAGATCTTATTAGTGAAATATTATATAAATACAGTGTAATTCAAGTGTAACAACGATTTTTAGAAAAATACTACTCAGTAAATAATATATATCAGGTGAGGTTATGTTTTATATTTTTGTTATATCTATATGGTATGCAGTAATAATAATAACATTCTGGACTGAATTGTCGTCACAACGTCATCTAGTCCCAAGCAAAGCTTGTGTTATGTGTACTAGACAAATGATATTAATAATATAATTCGTCCGCGTGGCTTCGTCCGCTTGGAATGGTAACATTAGATAGCATAACATATTTAATGAATGACATTTTAACAAAAAAGCCAATGAAATGAGTATTCATCGTTCTAGCCTCAAAAATTACGAATTTTCATATATACTTATATCCCTTATTTTATTTTACCACCTTAAGGGTAAAACTTTTACAAAATTTGAATGTAATATTTATTTATATTTAATTAACAGCCTAAAAAATAAGTTTCTATTTTTTAGCTTTAAAAATGACGATACTTCCATATAACCTTTCATCTATCATTTCAACCCCCTTAATTTTTCAATTAAAAAGTAGTCAGTTTGTATTCGCCGGTTCTTTTTATATATTTTTCATTATCATATTAAAATCAAATTCTGTTGTCAGTTGACATAATTATGAATATATTTCAATTGTTTCAATAATAATAAAAAAAGGTTTTAAACATAGTCCATGTCCTTTTTCTGGGTCTATCTCTGTACCAAATTTTATTCAAATCGGTTCAGTAGTTTATAAGTGAAAGCGCGACAGACAGAGTTACTTTCGTATTTATAAAGAAAGATTATATAAAGTTGTTCATAATACTATGCGAAAAGTAGAAAATGACAAGTATTTTTCTCTATTATGATTCATATTGAAAAAACTAATTCCAAAGTATTACAGCCTGACACGTGTGTAACGGAAACAAAATGGCGGAAGTCATGTGTCGTACTGGCGAGTGTTTCCGCTTCAGTCGGGTCACTGTGTCGCCAACTTACCACTGATATGGTCATTTCTTGGGTTAAATTGCTAACGTAACTTCAACGTCTAGCCAAGAAAAACTAACAAGTATTATTAGTTACTAGTTGACCCCCGCGTCTTCGTCTGCATCACACTTATTTCACATTTGTCATATTTCGCCTAATTTACATAATATCTTTTTAAAGCCTTTCTGTTATTCTGATGTATAAGCTATATTACTATAATTTTCACCAAAATTCGTTCAGTAGTTTTTGCGTGAAAGAATAACAATCATCCATTCATACTCACAAACTTTTGCGTTTATAATAATAAGATTACTGACCAGAAAAACAGCAAACTTTCTGTAATCTACTACGCTTAGTTTGAATTAGGAATACGCAAACACATTTTGACTTTGTCACAGTAGCTATCGGTCTTACATAAATATCTTTCCATTAAAATTACTCATAATATCACTATGATAGAGTACTAGAGTGTTTATGGAGATATTATTCTTCAATTCTGCCATAAAGTATGGAATAGATTGAGTACATTCTTATTGAATAAGTGGTACTGTTCCGTACTATTATAATGATGACCATAAAGACTTCACTTGACCTATAGCACTATGGTGTTGTGTACAGAAACTACGAGATTTGGATAACAATTGCTTTATTCATAATATGTAGGAACTTAAATAACAACTAAGAGGTAAAACATAAACACATGAGTAAGAGGCATGCGATAATCAACATAGAAAATGTAGAGAAAATTTACTATATAATAGACATTAGTTACTATTATGTTATACAATACAATTTATATTATTTTGGTTGGATAAATAAGTTTTTTATAAATCATATTATTTCAGATATCCTAGAATATTAAATGAAATCTGAAGTAATTATACTAATTAAACCTGAAAAATCTAGTTCTTTGAATACCAGACTGTTGGTACTGATTGGTAGACATGTCTATTTACCTGCACTTTGTTTTGTAAACAGTAACATATATATATAAATCTAGTTACTACTAGAATTCGAATTGACGTCCTCCATCTATGAGTCGCAGTTGTAAATCACTAAATCACGACGCACTCAATACTAACTTAAATTTAGATTCATATTCCACAAAATACCAATTTCGAACGTGACTTTATCACGCTTACGAGTATATTACTTACGAAATAAACTACGCTATCAATTGAATAAAGAATTATCGAATCCAATGGACAATTCGCGATGATTTTTTAAATACTATTTGACGTATAAACCTTTTGTATCTTTTCGTATCTTTACCAACAGTTGTCTGGAAGATTGCTTAGTAATAAAATTTAAGATTCCTTTTGTATTAGTTCACATAAAATTATTATAATTTGTTTCTAATGCAAAGCAGAGCATCAATAAACATCTTTATTAGTTGAAGTCGACTGAATAGATCGTAAATATCTATAATACACAATAGCTCAGACATTATTACAAAAATGTGCCTACAAAAATTAGAAATCTAGATGTAGACTGAGCGAACGGCGCGTGACCTTTATCGCGAGCTATGAAAATAATTGGACTAAATTACCTTTACAATTTGTTATTTCAGCACGCCTAAAATGTCGCTTGTATTGGTAGAAAAAAATCATAGTTACTTGACAGCCTAATACAAGAAGTAAACCTTGTACAAAGTCATCTAGGTCGTAAACAGATTGTTTTGTTAGCTGTGAGTTTTAGTTGAAGGGTGAGATATGCCAGTGAAATTATCAAAGTATAAGAGTAGCATCGAAAAATATCCACTCAAGGACTTAATATTTGACAACAACGTGATTATCATGGTACTGTTCATGTATATAAATGGTCACGTCATCAGACAGACACATCAGGACAGATGGGCAGTGAGCAAGTATGTCATTTTAGTTATTTATATATAATTGGTTTTTTTTCAAACATTTGTACAAATTTTGATATTTCCAAAGGACTTTTTATTAGACATGCTTCGTAAAGTTAAGTATTTATTTTATCTAAAACCTCTTTTTTTGTATTATGTATTTATTTGTATACACAATAACGTACTAATCAATAAACTTATGAACCAGCGAAAAAAGTATGATGTCAGTTAGCCTTTTGTGACATATGGCGATTCACTAAATCATAAAAATCTCTGCTGTCGTTGTCCAGCGTATAACATTAGTGCAGGCGGATGCAGCATTTCAAATCTATAATTACAAACACTTTTAACGAAGTCACAAATACAAAATGCAGCATTTTAGCGAACAGCAGTCCACCCAAGAATTATATGGGTGAAGCTTTGAGGCTTTTGTGACGGTACCAACAACTAATTGCAGTTCGAACTTATTTTATATTACTCCTAATTATGTAACCTCTTATCCTGTGCCGCTGATTAAATTTCATGATGTGTGATTTCACAAAAAAAATATATATATACCTATTTATGTTACTTGTTACATCTGATTAGATCTCAATATTATTAGCGAGTAATTTTGGCTGAATATATTATTTTAATGGAAGCCCTCCAGCAAGGTGAACCGACGATCTGGCCAAGATCTCTGGAAGGTTAGGACTGGTATCCATTTTATCCTGGAATTTCACTGCCTTAGATTCGAGCAGCGCAGGACCGATCGTCGTGAAGATCTTTGGGGGTGGTCTTTGTTCAGTAGTGGACGTCTTCCGGGCTGAAATATGAATGATATTATTTTTAGAAATAAAAGAATTCTATAATTTTTTTTTTATGATAATGAAATACATACGCAAAATCTACTGAAAGGATATAGATGTAACTTTACATTAACATAGCTTATACATCAAAATAACACAGTCTATCATTTTAAATGATATCATGTAATTGAGTAATAATGATAAATGACAAGTAAGTGTGATGCAGACAGGGTCCCGCGGGTTAGCTGTTAATCATATATATAATATATATAATCATATATATTATGTTATTACGTGATGCCTGCGATAATGTGCAGCCATTACAGAGGACTGGCATCCATTTTATTCTGGAATTTCACTACCTTATCGTTCAAACGAAACCAGCTTACAAAGCAAACTGCTTGGTTGAGACTAAGGTGGGTAGGTAACTTAGTATAGACAACTTTTGTTATTATTCAAAAGTTCAGTGACAGCGTATTTTTAAAGTTATTCAAACAATGTAATGTAAGAGCCATTTCTCAGTAATACATTTAATCATAGCGATACGTTTCAAAGAATGCCACATTTGCAATGGTACACGCAGTTTCTCCACGGTACTGGGAACTGATAAATTCGCCACACAATTTACACCGCGCCAGCAACATTGTGGAGTTAGACAAAACATGGGTTGATTGAATTCATTGGAATTTTATAAGATCCAAAGGGAGTGTTGTGTTGCTAAATACCTACATGTTTATTGAACACTCAAAGCTGTATTATATCGTTTATGTATGTTTGATTAGCTGTTACGCGTTATTATGTCCTCATGAAATTACAATCAATATTATTATTACTTATAATTTCTGAAATTAATGTGGCCTAAGTTACTTCTTATAACATTAGCAATGTGGGAGTAAAAGTTTCGTCAAAATCGGTTCAGCCATTTCATACATTAGTCAGATCAAACTGATAGAAATACATGATACATTATTTTTGTAAGTATGTTAATAATATATAAACGGTAAAACACACTTTATTGGTTTAGGTTTATTTATCTATGCAATTCAATATTACTTACTATATGTATGCTAGACTGATTCAATATACCATTATTATATCTACTTATATAAATTATCACAATAAAGACCTGTTTATATTATGCGTTTGGAAAATTTATCGGTTTTATTATAAACACTAACTAATGCAGACTTTGTACAATACTAAGTCGCCTGCGTCATTCAAACAAACTGCTGGCGGCAGAAATACGTACAAGTAAAACAAATAATAACTATACATACAGGGTGTCCCTGAACTCAACGTCAAACCAAAACGGGGTGACAGGATTGAGTGTAACCATCATGAGAAAAATCAGAAAAAAATCTATCCCATGCAGTTTGAAAATTATGGGCATTTAAGAAAAACCTAGAAATTTGGTCAAACTGTAACCATTTTTCGGTTATTGTATTTTATTTTTATTATTTTTGTTTATTTAAACTCTGGAATCGTAACCCAAAATAACATTTCTAGAACTACAGTCAAAAATAACGACACAATTACCTCAATTTTTCTAGAATTAAGACTATTTGTTAAATGTACGCACGTATGTGGCACGCATATGGCCCATCTAATGGTAATCCTGGTGTTTCAGGCATCCATAGCCTATGGATGCTACTACTACGTACTAGATAACTGATTTATACATAATTTCTCATCTATCCTTCACCAAAAAGAAGATGCCAAACCAAATTCACCTCGATGAGGTCCTTGCGTGAACATTATTTAAAATTTCTGTAACAGTATTCAGCCAAACTTGAAAAGATGTATTTCATGAGGCTATACGAATATTATATTTATATATATGAATGTTATAGTTTCATGTTATATTTTATTTGTATGTAATCCATAGGCTTATATATTCTGTTTATTTATATAATTATATATTATTTTTCTGTATGTATCTATTTTTAATTTTTTTATATTAATTATTAGAATTATTGATTAATTATTGGTAGAAAATGCCAGCACGCATTAAGTCCGCCATTTTTGTGTGCAAAAGAATCAATAAATAATTTATCACAACTATGAAGTAACAGTATGCAACACTTACGCCCCACAAACGTGGTTCAAGACTAGTCTACTTTACATAAATAGTTAACTGGCCCATTATGGTATGATGTTGTTATACGATAACATCATTTGCAAGGGTGCAACAACCCCTTTCTGAACTTAAGCCTTTCTTATTAATAAGGGCAATTTTACTATACGGAACCGACTACTTAAGAATCAGTTAGAAATATAAATTGACTATCCTTAGCAATTCATACAACGCCATCTAGTCCCAAGCTTATCAGAGCTTGTATTATGGGTACTAGACAAGTGATAGAAATATATACTTAATTTTTTTTGTTACAAATATTTGAAAAATACCGAGATGAAACAAATAATCATACTCATGAATACAAATGTTTATACCATGCAAGGAAGCGAACCATAAGAAGTAAACCGGTGTGCTAAACCAATAGATCACCGGGACTTAACACACACTTTTTTGGTGTTTATGAAATTTGAACTCACGATCTCGTGGACATAATTTAGAGTAGCAAATCACTGTGCCACAGTGTTTCAAAATGAATGGATATGTTTACAATAATATACAAATAGGTTTTGTAAATAAGATATATACTTAATAATGATTATTATATAAATGTTACACATACAGATAGCCACTTATGTACGTTATGCATTTTATGTCCTGCGTCAATCTTTGTCCATGTATATACAAGTATTTAAATAAAAAAATATAACCCTGAACAATTAACACAGTGCCATCTAGTCCCGGAAAACAGGGCTTGTGTTATGGGTAATATTCAACTTGTTTTTATGTATCCTAGATTTTATTGGTATCTTTTTCACACGTTGGGTTATATTTTCCCTGTGGATACCTAACGTTTTTGAAAATATTTTGTCACCTGTGTTCATTATGGATAATGTAGGATTCAAATGGTAACAGAAGTTTTTAAATCAGTCTAATAGTTTCGAAACGTATTCAATGCAAACAAAGAAACAATCAAATATATCCTCTTTATAATTTTTTTACAGATGAATACTTAACAAAAACTTTTAAAAATAAATTGAGAGAGTTCAATAATGAGTTAGTTTACTCACGGAGTTAAGTTGTACACTTAATCGTACCCTGTCAAATGGAACAACTAGGTCCTGAACTTGATTGATCGAGGCTTAAGAACGAATAGTATGCCTTCATAATCACAGAATAATAACATAATATTAGAGACCGGGGTAAACTCTGAACAAAATCATCTGTATGGATCCGTCTCATTAGTTTTAACCACCAGTTAGATTTAATAATTATAATATTAACCCTGGACAATTAATACAACCCCATTTAGTATCAAGCCAAGTAGAGGCTTTTTAATGTTAAAAATATCTTCTAAAGATCGTCCTCCCGCCAGAAGATTGATGAGAGGGTATGTGGAATTCTTACCAAAAAAAAAAACCGCACGGTATATCGTGTAGGTATGTACGACCGCCATTGCAGGTGTAACGTTAAGCTACAGTCTGGATTATAGGTACTAAACAATTGAAATAAATATTTAAATACATATTTTTTTGTTTCAAAACACCCGTAACAATGTTAACAATTAATTCTAATAAAATAAAACAAACAATTCATAAGAATTATGAATACAAATGTTTCCCGTCTGCATTGCGCTATCAGTATATATAGCTGGGATGAATGACGAAGATGAATGTAGGTCACTTTACCCTTCGAAATTCATTTTAGTTTCTTGCCAGGTCCTCTCAATTTAATCTGCATACTAAACTGGACGGTAGGGGGAAATATTAATATAAAAATAAGAAAAATATTCACACAAACTACTTGATGTTTAGAAGAGGTTATATATTTATTGACCTGAATAAATTTTTGTTTTTTGTTTTGATTTGATTTCACCAAATAATTGTTCCGATGTCAGGATTTGAAAACGCTTAACATAACGCAATAATCTGTTAAGACGCGAGAATATAACAAACAAACTAACCATAGCATTTATGGCGTCTCATATTTAATAATACAAACCACAATGACCATAGTAAAAAAGATTTCTATGTAGAGAAAACAAATATTTTCGCGAATTTACAATGAGCAAAGCCTTGAGAAAAATCTACTATACGAAGTCAAGTTTACAACCCTGGTGTGGCCTCGTGGCATGCAATGGAATGTTGCAGTATTACATTCATGTTTTATACATAACAATGAATGATAATGGCATCATTCTTTCTAGTTTTGCACAAGGTCTTACTTCCGGTGATCGCGGGTTCAATTCTGTCACGACACAAATAATTATATTCATGATGATGTTTGTATTGTTTGTGTTTTCTATGAATGTTATGTATGTATTTACAAATATATATTGGTATTTCTATCAGTTGTTTAGTACCCATAACACAAGCTCTACATATCTTGGGATGACACGACTTTGGTATTAATGAATATGATTTGTATCGGTCTTAGTGATTTCTATATAGGTATTTGATTTGCTAATTGTCATGCTGCACTACCGGTACTGCACCAATATACTGATAGGCAGATGCACCATTCCGTACTTTATTTGTCTACAACGACTATTTGCCATCAAGTGGTTTGATTTCCACAGGAAACTGGATAAGGCATGATATTCCATGCAAAACGTAAGGGCATAATCCAATTGTATTAATTTTTTTTGTTTTGTTTTTTTATTTCATAAGCGATTAAAATGTCTTCTTCAAATAAATGGTTTTGAGTTTAGTTTTAAATACAAGCAAAGCTGCGAAATGCCTCTAGTATTGTAATAATTAATCAGAATGGCACATAATCAATAATGAACTGTTTCAATGTTCATTTGTTAATACATTTTTTCAAAGTGCCAGTAATCGCACCCTCTTTTTCCCAAGACTCCTGGTCGCCCCTTGACCGTGCTTACGTCACGCGATAGGTCATTGAACCTGCGGTCACGTGAAAGCCTGTCTGAAATTTTGGTCCGAGTTTTACCACAATATAGCAGCTACATAACAATGCAAGTTACGCCATATCATTTTATGGGTAATTAATTTTTAGAATCTTTTAAGCTCTTATATTATACTCGATATTTTTTTTTTTGGAGTAACATTTTCATAATCTGGGTTTTTCTTAATGCACTATAAGTATAAACTATGCATTTTAGCGGAATTATGCTTTTCATCTAGAATTTATCATTGTTAGATTGCGGAGATAATGCGATTCTTTATGTGGAAACTGATCAATGAATATTTTGACTGTGGCCTCATCGTTAACTGAATCATAAAAAAATCCTTTACAGCTTCACCGGACGAAAGGGGGCGAGTGCAGATGGCATTCCACATCCGCGGAAGGACTTATAAAGTGGCTGAAGTCCAACTTCCGCCTGATGGATACGACTTTAGTCTGAGGGCACCGCTAGGGATACAAACCTCGGCTCAGGCCGTCATAATTTCGATCTCCTTTTGAATTGGACAGGGGATTGATCGGAAGGAATTTTACTCATGTACAGGTGCTGTTTGTAGGGACTGATCCACTCTCATCACTACGACTATTTTTGACATATGTTTATTTTGTTACCTAAGTGACTATTTATTTAATAATTTTTTCAAGTGAATTAGTATTTTTAGTAGTTATTTGTAGTATATTATAGTATTACTAGCTATTTGGTAATTTTTGTAAATTAATGTGTATATCTTGGCTCACTCATTATATTGGCTGAATTTGCATTCCAAATGAGAGCCAGCATAGGAATACTATTCAAAAATACTTAATTTTTTTTTGACAGAAGATTAAATATTTATATATTTATTATAACTCAAATTGTTTACAGTATATGTATCATATCATCATAAGTGTCTATAGGTCTAGCGGTTTAGCACGCCGCTTTACTTCTGATGGTCGCGGGTTCAATTGCTCGCACGGTGCAAACATTTGTATTCATGAGTATCTTCAGCTACTAGTTGTCTAGTACCCATAGCACAAGCTCTCCTTACCTTGGAACTATATGGCGCTGTGTTAATAGTCCAGGGTTATTTATTTATTATTTCATCGGTATACTTACTACCAAGGTACTACAATAAATAAATTAATTAAGTCATCACATATATATATCACTACAATGATGAGGTGATATCATTATGCTACATTTGTATAGTACAATCCACTGTTTTGTTATTTTTGTTACTTAAAAAAATCAGTTATCAACAATACAAAATGAATATCTAGCTATAGACAATCTTAGTACGAGAAGGGACTTCATGTAATGAATAGTTAATGATAAAGAAACCAGGCCGTATAAACATCTGACAAAAATACCTTTATGAAACTCTACCTTAAATTTTTAATTGGTCGACCTACATTGGCATCAAGTAAAAGATAATTTTAGTTATTATTTCACGCTTTCATTAGGGCAACGTTTTGTTATATATTTTAAAACATATAATAATTATAATAACCATAGACAATCTACTCAGCACCGTCTAGTCCCAAGTTGAGCAGAGCTTATGGTATAGGTACTATATCAGTGATAGAAATATATACATACTATACGTAGGAAACAACCAGACCAATACAAACAATTGTTTTAGTTTGGCATCTTTCATCTGGCTGACTGGCATCTTCCATTGGTACCCTTCCAGCGTAAACCGTTAGCACAGACAGGTGTATTCATTTACCATACATAAAAAAATAGCAATCTGCACGACCCAATTACTGAAAAGTGGTAATAGCCTATTCCAATCATGTACTGTCATTCATTACGATAAATTTTAAGAAATTATAGAAAATTATTGTCTTTCTTAAATTAAAATTATAACATTGTATAGTTTATTGTTATATATTTTATAAATTCATGTTATTTGTTGACAATAAATTTCTTTTCTTTCTTCCTTTCAATATTTTAAAATTAGGAAATAATGACATACTTATTAAATGTAGATTAAAACCATCTTTTAAAAAAATACACTATCGTTATGTAGAATACGATACATCTAGTATCCAATTAAAAGAAATAGTTTAAAGTATTCGAATACATCATCTTAATATCCATAATACTAAAGAGTATATTGTGCAATCTTTTATAATCTATGGTTTTGTTCAAATTCTTTACAGCATACAAAATTATAAATTATACAAAGTATATCTACACCTTTGACATTAGCATATTTTTAGTAGCAATTCAGTGTATTCAGTGTATTTCAATAGAGTCATTGTCATTTACATTTTTTAAACATGACATCCATCTTTCCTGTGCTTGGCAGGTTAGCCGGATATACACGATAAAAAAAAAGTTTGTGAATTTAGAAATATAGTGATTGAGAATGGTTTATCGTGCTCTGTACAATGCAGAGTGCAGCGCAGCGCGGCCGATACCGCGCCTTGATTTATATGATCGCGACATTTATTCGTATTTCTTACCGTATTCGGTAACTACATGCGTCAAGTTGGCATACCCAGTTATTTTTTTTGTACATATATAAATTAAAATTTATAAATCTATTTTATATATATAAAATGTATATTTAAACCTAAAAACATGAGGAGTTTTGATGATGACATGTTATGACAATTCCAAAGATATATATGAGCATATTATGTAATTTGGTTTTAATATTATTTATGGCACTGATTATTTATTAATTAACCGTAATACTTGTTAAATTTATATTATAACATTAATTCATTTTTTATAAAATAAAGGTTATGTGAAGACGTCACGATCTTGCAAGTTGCAAATAACCAGAAATAAATTATCAAATATCTACATTAAAATAAACTCTTTCTTCTTCTATTTAGTTTAGTCCGAGTATAAGAGTCTAGTCATCTGTTTTCGATACAGAGGATAACGCCCTAAAGTCAAAAACAATTGAATTCATTGAAATTAAATAGAAATGTGGTCTTTCTTTTATCTGACCGCAAATGGTCGTACGAGAATATAGTGTAAAGTAAATTCTTATTACAGGTAGTACCATCTCGAGCTATTTTTCCTCTTAACTCATAACTCGTAGTCAGTTCTCATCGCCGGCCCGCTGCTGCTACGCGTCTACACTGGCGCTACGCCGTAGTTAATTCGCTACGGCACTTTACAAAACTACCCGTTATTTATAGCATGTTTAGAAAAACAATTTTGTTTTTTCTTTAAAATAAATATAATAAATTTAAAATATATTACATTGATTCTTATTAAAAAATGAGGAATTCAGTTTGTACACGGGAATTCGATGGAATGCGGTGAGTTGCTTGTATTTTTTATAGTCTCGCAAAAGGTTTTATTGCTCGGAAATTACTGAGGTTTTGTGATTTATCTACATTTTTCGTATCGTGTAATCTGTTTATCGTGAAACTTATATTGTTTTATTGCTGTTATTAATTTAGAAAATCAACTTAGAAATTTATTTCTTCTTAATTTATATCTTATATTTTATTTTTATTATATTTTTTGGCTTAATATTTTACTAAAAATAGACGTCTGAACAAAAAATGTAAAGCGGAAACGGCTCTCTTATGATATGGTTATGGCCGGCCATCTGTTTATCTTATTTGTATATTTAAAACATTACTAAAGTTAGTGGTATGAAAATTGACAAATAATTGGTTTAAATATTATTTATTTATTTTAGGAAGATAGTTTAATAAAATAAATTTATAACGCGTAAAAATTGTATTTGCTGTTTCAAATAGGTAAATTGCTTTTATCTTAATCTGATCAACTTATTTTAATTATTTCATTTAAAGGTAACTATGTTGTGGATGATGATGATGATGATGGAATGTTGTCATCTGCGCGAACGGTTTACGCTTTCAGCGTACCAGTTTTATGTATGATAATGGAATGATAACGCTGGCGGGGTACCAGTGCAGGGTGATAAGATGAGCATGAGGTCAGGTCAGTTAGTCCATCGTAAGAAATTCACCAATGATTTATCACGATGGTTTCCAGGGGTACCGCGTGGAAGTCAACCTGACATGGTACATTGCTAGCAATAAGATTATCAGTCCATATTACTAACCATCCCCATTCCCCCCCGGCGTACCAGTGGATGATAGGATAAAGATAGAGTCAGATTAGTTAGACCTTTGTGGCCAATTTATTAGCAATGAAACAGTTGCCAGTAGGATCAGAATTATCAGCATTCCCTTATCCTAAAAATGGCTATAGTGATTATCAGTGTGCAACCATGTTGCTTATTTTATTTAACTTTTTATAAAATTAGAAAATAATTCTGTATCTCTAATTTTTTAGGAATTTTGGAATGATTAATTGTTTGTGATGGTAATTCAATACTTCATAGTAAATATAATTCCTTGCATTATTTGAACGCGTATTTTTTATTACATAGTTCTTGAAAATATAAATATAAAATTTCCAAAGTTACGTGAATAATCTTAGATAACTAGTTGATAATAAAATATGTAAATGTTGCCGAAAAATAAAATTATGTTTTTGACGTTATTGAGTATCTAATCATCATAAATCCTTCACGTAAAATCACGATTTTGTTCACATTAATGTTTAACATATGTTTGTTACATGTATATCTCAGAATATTTAAAGTAGCCGTGATTTTCTTTTTTTATATAATGAATTATAAACCTGGACAATTCATCTACTACCATCTAGTCTCTAAAGCTAAGCAGGGCTTGTCTTATGGATACTAGACAACTGATAGAAATATGTAAGTACATTTATTTTGCATAAAATAATAAATATATACATAAGATACATAGAAAACATCCTACAGACTAATGCAAACACTCATACTTAAGAATACTAATGTTTGCATCGTGCCAGGAATTGAACCTGAGAACATCGGCAGTAAACCAGTGTGTTAAAGCGCAAGACCTGTTAGGCAAATAAGCTGACAGTTCACCTGATAGTAATCATCGTCCTATATAAAAGAATGGAGCCTCTACATACCATTGTGAAAAACTAAGCCATCATACATTTAATTAAAAATTACAGTATTAATAATAATACTGTAATTAGTAATTATATTTGTGTATTTTAATAGTGTGTAGTATTATCGATTACTATTTTTGTTTACTTAATCCGACATACTTTTAAAGTGGTTCATAATATATAATTATTAAATTGCCATTATTGAACTGATAAAGCTTTGAACGCGTCAATTTCCTTTCGGAATACATTTGGCTGTGGTTGATAAATTAAAAAAGGATTGGATGTCAACCAGATTCGACATTACGTCTAATGATCAATCATCAATAGAATGATAAATCTAATGACAAGTCAATCCAAGTCGAGTTTACAAACCTCAATACAATAATTAGACATAATTAAACAAATGTATAATAAATAAACAGGTTTTTGTTGAACGAAGAAGTGCAAGTTTGTCCAACAAACATATTTATTGATTAGTAATTTGTGATATCGCCGCAAATCGGTGCGGGCACGCGACATTCGCTCAGTCAATATTTATGTTGACATATTTGTTTCATCGACTCCCCGGAGTTGACTCCAAACAGGGCCCGCGTACACAGAAAGTTCCAGGAAGTGGTAATTGCAATACTGTGTGCAATACAAAATATATATTATTAATTAAATATTATATAAAATGTAATAATATATATTTTAATAAAAAAAACTGTTACAGGACAAAAATCAAATCAAAATATCTTTAATCATGTAGGTCTATTACAGACTGTCAAATCTACCGTCAGTTTGAAGCGTGGCATCTTAGTTCTCAGGAATGGCAAAACATGAATGGATTACGGATGTCACATGATCTCCGTATATAGGTGACAGTTACCGTCGCCTATATATATGGTAGCTTGTTTGTCATTCTAGTTACATAAAAAAAATATAAAAAATAATTTGTTAAATAAATTATCTTAAAAATCCATTAGTGCTATTTTTGGTATCAATTATATTACTATCCAATGTATATTATATTAGTGAAAATATTATAGTATCCTCGCTAAATCATTGACTTTCTGCACAAGACAAGATTCTGGCCTCTATCGCATATTATGGTGGTCACTATATAATTGAATTTAAAATTAGATAGATCTGTATTATAATAATCTGTATTATAACTGTAAACGTCACTAACTATAGCGCAGTGTTTTTAGAGCATTTCTCAATCAATGTATATATTTATTACTTATATGATGTCGACACTATTGTTAATACATAATTTTAATAGATTGGTTAGGGTTTCCAAAATAAGAGTTCACGCAGTTCTTAAATATCAGAACATCTATGTGTAATTTGCTAAATATACAAAATTATTACAGCAACATTTAAGATGATGAAATAATTTTGTAATACGTATAGACGTATTTTTGGCAGTACAGTATAAGTTCTTTATATATAAAATTCTCGTGTCACAATATTAATTACCATACTCCTTCGAAATGGTTTGACCGATTTTTATGACATTTTATATTCACATTCAGTAGGTCTGAGAATCGGCTACTATTTATTTCATTCTGTCATACCCCTAAATGACAACTGTTGTCCACCCCTAACAGTTATTTTTTATTTTCTGGACAAGTTTTTTTATAATGTGGCATTAAAAATACATACAACCATTAATTTTCACTCTTCTATCAGAGACCCCTATTTTTTTTAATAGCAATTTTAATTTATTTGGCAAAACAACGTTGGTGGGGCAGCTAGTATTGATATAAAATCTGTTTACTTTAATTAGTATCTGTTATATCATATAGGTGTATATTTCACGATGTCCATGTTTCAATGCAATATTTAAAATTCGAAACCACAAACAAGTTTAAAACTTTGAAGTGCCTTTTTTCGTCGCTGTCTTGCTGCATACGTTTTAAATATGTATTTTGTTTTTATTTGCGGCTGTCTATTCCTGGCAGCACGCACAGTAAGGCACGGCAGACAGTTTTCCCCTTTTTTTCATGATAAAATTGCTTAATAAGTATCTATTTGGGATTCAGTACGGGGTAATATTGCTTGTGGAATTTTCCGCGGGACAAAGACCCTGTCGTGATGAGTTTTTATTTTTTATTTTGTCTATGGATTCATTTATGGTTACAGCGGATTAACATTGTGGATTCGTGATTATTGTGCACGCCTTTCAATATTGCCTCAACGATGTCGTACCATACCACGGTCCGCCATAATTTATTTATTTCGAGCAAATAAATGTTTTATATATTTATCTTATATACTTATCTATCAAAGATTTATTAGTATGTAATTCTAGTCAACACGTTCATTCGTCAAAATCAATTATATTTTTTATTTAGGCTAATGTCATAGTTGACGACTTCGGTAATCTAGAGGTAATCACACCGCCTTACTTCCGATGGTTGCGGGTTCGATTCCTCGTGCGGTACAAACATTTGTATTCATGGGTATGTATTGTTTGTATCGGTCTGGGTGTTTTATGTGTATGTGTATTGTACGTAGCTATGTAATATATGTATTTATATCAGTTGTCTACTACCCATAACAAAAGCTCTACGTAACTTTGGACTAGATAGCGCTGTCTGAATTATTCTATGATATTTATATATATAAACAAATTATTGTTTAGCCACAGCTTGTTCGCCATACCAAATACAAAAAATATATTAGATATAAATTAAGATGTACCTCATTTCTCTGTAATTTATATACACGTTAAATATTTTTTAAGACTTAGGTAAAATTGTGGGTCTATCCTTTCTACCACTACCCAACAACTGCTTTCTGTCTTTACCTAAGTAGAGAATGCCATATGCCATATGTGCAATAAAATATTAAATAAATTAAAATTTTTTTTTTTTTTAACTTTTTTGCACCAGTTACAGAAAATATTAATTACTATAAAAATATATAACAATGACGAGTACAAAATTTGTCTTAAGCAATTCTTACAGGCAACCTTTAGGTAGACAGTGAAAATATAAGAAAAAGAGTAGGTGGTACAAATGACAACACAACTAAGATGGGTATAAATAATACATGCAAATATACATAAATATATATAGACATACATATGTACATAAACTTAATAATACACATATCCATGGAAAGTTTGAAGGAAAGAAAGGGTCTATAAGAAAAGGAAAAGTAGAACGTAAAATGAGTTTTTACTGATGCTTTAAAGCTAGCAAGAGATTGAGCGCGCCGAGCGGGAATGTTCCACAACCTAACAGCCTGGACAGAAAATGATTTTGAATGAAATGATTGGGAAATCTAAGACGGAGATTGTTTATGATTGTTTATAAAATAAATAATTTATGGTCTTTGTAAATTTCTTCTATCACAATAAATAACAAGTAATTTGTCTTAAGTTCTTAAATATGAGCGGTGACGGGAGATTTCGTTTTCCGTTTTTAGTCTTTGGTTATAGCCAATATACTATGTTTGTATAGCAACCTGCCTATTATCCAACATCAATTTCAAAAGCATAAAATGACGTAAATTGACGCACTATAGCTTTGACATTGACCCGACGATGTCTATTAACGGCACGATATGTCACATGAAATGTCGTATTACAACATTGTTGGATAGTTACTAGGTAAACAGTGGGCTTAATCGATGACCTTTGATATAAATACCCGTGTTTTATAACCCGCTGTTTGAATTAAAGGAAATGTTTACCCTCATCTTGAAATCACCCGCTAGCGGCCATCCTGATTTTGATATCAACTGCCCACGCTGTTAGGTAAATTTTTAGCCTATCGTTAATTCAAATCTGTTCAAAGAAACGTTACTTTCCTCAGTAACGTGATCTTTAATGTAACCTTCTTCAATACATGGACTATTAAATGCAATAAAGTTTTTCATATATAGTTATTAACGCGATCAGCCATTTAACTTTTGAGCTCCGTAAAAAGGTTGCTTATAAATAAAAATGAAATTTTATTAAATAGTATTCAATTGTGTAGTCATGAAAACAGACAGACAATTTAATACACTTTGCCATTTAAAATGGACCGACACATCAATAACTCAAGTTTTTTTTTTATTTTCGAAAATTTTCCTATTGCACTTATTAATAAGTCAAGAATTTTAAATTTTGCAAAGATTTTTCTGTTACATCCGAATGGCTCAAATATTTTTTTTGGAAATCCACGAAGATATGATCATTATTTCCGGTAAGAAAAGTCGCAGGCGATGCTTTGACTTTTATACGGTTAGAAATAGCTTCGCAAATTACTTTATGACGACTATTTGACTAATACTGATGACCTATAATTAAAAATGTATAATTTTACTTTTAAAACTTTTGTTATCAAAAGCGACGCGTTGAATAGCATCATGATGTCGATGAAAATTCAGAGAGACAATTTATTTGTTTATTTATTTATTAAAACTGTAATAAACATATTAAGGTGCACATGGCGGACTTCTAGACCTAGAAGCATTTTCTCCCAATCAATCATAAGGTAAACAGAAATTCATGTGGGCGATGAATTATCAATTAAATTGTTGTTTTGCCTATATAAATAAATATCGCTATTAAAAAATAGGGGTTGATGGTAGAAGGGTGAAAAATTAGAGTTGTATGTATTCATCATAAAAAAATTATGATATAAATTACGTCCAAAAAAGAATTTACAAAAATAGATAACGACGATAAATAGGTTGCTGTTTCAGAGAAGTATGACAAGTAATACTGTCATACGAGAAAATTACTGATATTAATGCGAAACTATGTCAGTACGGATAAATATGTTTTTGATTACTCTTTCACGTAAAAACTATTGAACGGGTTTTGATGAAACTTTAAAGTTAGCTTATACATCAAAATAACACATAGCCTATAAACCTGCGGGCGAAACCGCGGGCACAGCTAAGTTTATATACATGTATAACCGTTTAATAACCTAACAATATATATCATAACTCAATAATATTTCCTATCGAACAGTAAACTACAGTTCAGTAACACAGCCGATAAATTATCTGGTATATTAAATGATAGCCCACAATATTGTCTTCTCTATTATTATCACTGTATTTTCCAATAATTTATTCAAGATGGGAACAGCAACATCGGGTGGCGTAAAGCAATTAGAATACGTTAGCAGGTACTGTATTTGCATACATTATTTATTATAATGGTTTTAATTGTCGACAATAGATAGTACTAATATAGCTACACGTGGGTAAAGGGGATGGTTAGTAACGTGAACTGATGACCTTATTCCTAGCAATGTACCATGTTGGTTGACCTTACCGCGGTCTCCTTGGAAACCATCATGATAAATTCATAGTGAATTTCTCACGATCAGGTCAGCCACCTGACTTGTTGATGTTCATCTTATTATCCTTCACTGGTGCCCCGCCATTGTAAACAGTTAGCGCAGGTTGGTGCACCATTCCATTATCGTCCATAAAAACGTATAGCTATACCTATACTTATAAAGAAATTGGAAAACAGAAGTCATTATGTTCTTATAAAACATTTATATTTTATTTATAATATTCTTGGAAATAAGACCAGAAGTGATTTTTTTAAAAAGAAATAATTACAGCTACCTAAGTAAATTAAACTCAAAAATAAATTTATAACAAAACAATTTTATTGTAACCGTTTAGCAATACATCTAAATTTAACTAATCCGAATCAAAATGATAATCACATCGCTTATTTTATACTGCAAAAATAATTAACTACGAAAACTAATTACAAACAGAAATAATTAATCTCGATTCAAATCAAATACTATCAACTTAGAAAGATTATAACCGATAGCTTAGCAGTTAACGACCTAACATCTAAATTAGTGTGTATTAAAATCGCCTTTTATAGGGTCTCCCCTCCAATAATCTTCTTCCCAACACGGCCTTTCCTGACAGGAGGCCGTCCATAGGCTCCATTAGCTGAGATGGTCCGTATCCAGGATTGGCATGGAAGTGCCTTCGCTGCCGGACGAGATCCTGGGTAGCGTAGCAGTTTCTTCCATCGGTCCCTGCTTCCCGGATGTTCCAAGTTGTGCCTCGTCAGCATCAGGTGCTTGAAACGGATTCCTCGCTATCGTCGTCTGCATCTATAGAATAAAAACAAAGCACAAAAACTTGTTCTCAAGCTTAAAACAAAGGGACACCTAAATTAGATAAGTTTAAACATCAATACGGTAGGCTAGCTTAATTAGCTTTGCAACAACGGATATAAAGCAAACTGTTATCTGTTCCGATATGCCGCCTCACGACTCGTTAGAGATCTACGCGCCCTTACGTGAGACATAACTTTGCGTGTGTGATCGGTGCCACACAAAAGAATGCTTCAACCCAAACTTACAACAATACATGTACAGTGCTTACTACCTAAACACTACACATACACATACGCCACGACTAATCAGAAAACTATCCAAACTCCAAGACAGTGTCCGAGCAAAATATCAAGCACGTTCCATATACCAGAATCGCATGTCTGAGCGCACTCCAAGACAGCATTCCGCAACATGAAACATAACACACATTAGTATATATAAGAAATAGATAACGACGATAAATAGGTAACGGGATACACAATAAGCTGTTTCAAAAAAGTATGATTTTTAAGTCAAAATAATCAAACTCACTCACCGCTAATGAAAGCAAAACGGACATCAGGAGTCCATTCTCAGCCATCATCATTATCATCATCATCATGTATTCCACAGCGACCTTTAGGCAGTATCTTCATCGCCCTGTAAGGTCCTCGCATGCAGGAGTTTATCAGCTTCCTAATTGCTTGAGCTTGTTTTCTGCGGTCTTCTGAGCAAAATCAGCTGTCAACTGGCTAAACCCATGAAATGGCGAACATGCTTAATATTTTGCGGTTCAGGTGAGTCAATCAAAGCTCCGAGCTTCTCATGACTCGGCCTAACCTGACTTTCACTAATAGCCTTCACTATAGAGGTCGCAGTACTGAATATGAACAATTTTACAAACTCATTTATGATCTCTAAAAGTTTTTGTAACTCGACATCAACAAGAGGTATGTTTATGATAACTTTAAATCTCTTTAAAATATAACCAAACAGTTAAAGTATTTCAACAAGGATGAAATAACACAGTTGAATCGCCGTCTATAAAAAACCTGTACTAGAACGCCCTGAATAACAGCCACTACTACATCATTATTGGTGGAAGTAACCAAAATGGCAAAACACGTATCGACGCTGTGACCCAATTTCTTACAAAACGAACAATATATATCATGATTTACTCTTGAATAATATTTCCTATCGAACAGAAAAACATTTAAAAACTTTTTCGTGTCGAATCCGTGGTCTGGTTATAAATTATCTGGTATATTAAATGATCAGTTTCGCATTAGTTGCCGACGCTCGTATATTGTATTCTCTATTATTATCACTGTATTTTCCAATAATTTATTCAAGATAATAACCTCAGCCAAGATATTCGCAATATCGGGTGTCTTTGGACATAACGGCTTAAATTCCTGTTTAAAATTTGTCCATGAACGATCACTTGACACCACTCGTTTATGAAGCGTCACCTTTAAGGCAGTTACCGATACTGTATCATTCCAATGATTACATTATTCATATTATAATCGGATCGAAATTTGAAATATAATTGTCGACTACCCGCATAGTTAATGGAACGTATTGCGTCCAATATAGATACATTTTTCTGGCGTCGATCGCGGATGTCTCAAAATGCGTTCCGAATCGCGAGATGGCGATGGTTATGCGTACGATCACGAGACGGCGACACGAGAACGTGAGTGCGTACATGACCTTATACCTATCCCGTGATCGCGACATGCGTCTATTTGGCGGATTCAACGTACGCATAGACTGCGTTGGCGATGGGCGACGTGTACATGAACGTGACAGCCCGGACGGCGAACTACGTCGTCGCGGTGGTGACCTATCACGGCTCTTATTTCGTACCGGTACAGATGGAGGCCTGATCTTTTCTTCCAATGCTCTAAGACGAGCCATCAAAGCTTCTATTTCAGAAGATCGATCACGGTGCCTACTACGACGATCGTTAATATCGCGGCTATCACGGTCACAATACATGCTACGACCATCGTCTATGATCACGCCCGTGATCTGACATTGACCTGTTGATGTTCATCTTATTATACCACAGTACTGCCAAGAATATCCTTCACTGGTGCACCCGAAATAAAATTGTAAACAGTTAACGCAGGAAATAAAATTGGTGCACCATTCCATTATCGAAATAAGACCATAAAAACGTATAGCTACCTAAGTAAATTAAACTCAAAAATATATTTATAAAGTTTGGAAAACAGAATCAAAATGATAACATTATGTTCAAAAATAATTATAAAACATTTATATCTTATTTATAATCTATATTAGATTTCATTTATAGTAACAGTCTAAATCACAAAGTGAGAGTTGTCTGTTCAGTCTCCCCTCCACTCTTAATCTTCTTCCCAACAATATATATTTCATTTCATTATACTTCCGTTGTCTCGTATATTAGATTAATGGATTGTAATGCAGTTTTTAGCAATGAATAGTGATTCAAGATGATTTGTATGTAGATATAACACATGTACACCCGTGCGGGGCCGGGATGGGTTGCTAGGACACAATAAAATATCGGGAATTGTGAACAGATTTGGATGATTCCAGTTTTAATTAGAACGTTTTACTTCCGTTTTGTTGCCATAGTAATTATCGTCAATATTGAAATGACATTAAAGTTCAATCTTGATTATTTTATTATTCTTTCCGCCATGTCAGTCAAAAAAGACCTTGCCTGTAATGAAATTAAATACATTTTGATTAGTTTTATTTTTTATTAATGTTTCACATCACCAGAGAGTTAATAATAATTTGGAATTGACACAGAGCCTGATACCAAAGACATTTCTTCTCACAATCTTTGAAGTCAAGTTACTATAAGAGTTGTATTAATGAATCTGTATTCATCATCATCATCATCATCTGCTTCTTCCTTATCCCATTTATTTGGGGTCGGCGTAATATGTTTTTCTCTTGCATTAATCCTTGTTCAACATGAATTTGTATTATTTTGTTTAATTTCGTCACCATTAGCATTTGTGAGACCACAAATATTCAGTGCGGAAACCTGACCGCCACTACGGGAAGTGCTACGACATTCACTTTTGGTGATCAAATTCCAACCATTATTGAGTCTACACCCATATTACAACACACATGCTAATGGTATCAGAATTAAACAAAATAATATAAATCTATACAGTAATGAAATCGACTTACAAAATTAACTTACCTAATTCGATTAAAAAGAAAACAAGAGTTGTAATTATAATATATTTGTTCGCAGTTGTTCGAAGTGTGGAATATGAAAATGTCACCATATTTGGGTGGGGGCAGCCAGCATGGATCGACGGTCGACACTGTCACCATCTACGCCCAATAGCCGAGGCATGGACAAGTACGAACAGTTGGCAGTCGTGAGTATATACATTTTTTTTATTTATTAATGTTAACAAACAAGACTTTGTCATATGGCTTAAGCCTATTTTGATACATCGATTAGTATTTTCTTTTTTTTATACTACGATGGTGGCAAACATGCATACGGCCCATCTGATGGTAAATGGTGACCGTAGCCTATTTTATTTATGGTGAATAATTTACATTGTTGAATTATTACATTGAATTTTATTAAAATAGCATGAATTATACTTTACTAGTTAAATGTCTGAAATAAATACATAAATTAAAGGAAAATGTCTGTTTAATAATATTTTTTTAAGTATGTCCATTTTACAAATGTTATAAAATAATAGCACTTATTTAATAAAAATCTTTTCATTTGTATTTAACTTCATCTTAATATACTTAATAAGCTTTTCAAAATTCTGACGGCTCTCTGTGAATTGTCCTGGGATAACAATATTATTATTAATTCATCCAATACTATATTGAAATCAAACGCTTTTTCCTTAATAAAGAATAAAAGACAAAACCTAAATAATGTTGTAATAGGTACAATTAGGTTTATGGCCTTGAAATAAACTAAATTTCAGCCTAATTACGTTATGTTTAAAAATAGCAAGGGACTGGAAGCAAATAGCTAGGTACATTAGACCGACCTAATTATCTTATACTGAAACAGTTGTTTGGAAACTCGCAAAAATAATCTTGCACGCTAGTTTTCGACCTTGACATGATAATTAACTTTAAATAGCATAGTTTTTTTTAATGGAACTGGAATGGCAAATAAGCTCACGGTCCGCCTGATGGTAAATGGTAATCGTCGCCTACGAACAACAAGGATATTATGTCATCATGTGACGACGGTGGTGCACCTCTTGCGTTGCTATATTAAAGACCGAAGATGCCTTTGTATCGTCGTAGTTCTCTTGAATTGACGGCCTATCTCATTCGCTTGTTTGTTTGTAATTCTTTATTGTACAGATTATTAACAGAAGGACACATATGTTTTAAAAAAATGGTACAATGGCGGACTTATCCCAAAAGAGGGATTTCTTCCAGTCAACCTTTGAGTGACTGAAAGGAACTGTGGAGTGGATTCAGGTACAATAAAAAAAATACGCGTCGAAAAGCAATATATGTATAAATATTCGTATTAGTTATCTGTATATTAATACGTGACCTATTATTCAGTAAATTTTGAGTCCTGTCGGCTGTAATATAACTGGTGCAATAAGGAGTCTTATTACATTAATTCGTGAAGCAAAAACTTTGTGCCCTTTTTTAGAAAAATTGCAGCGGGCGGAGTTGCAGTATGAAATTTCGCACACGTATAGTTTATAAAGGAGTGCAGAATGCTAACATTTTTTTTCATAATTGTGCATATATATAATACAATAAATCAATAAATAAAAACTTACCCACACTACTACGCTTTTGACAGACACACACGTATGTGTACTGTTTTGTTTAATTGTTATAGCTTGTTCAAAGATATTTTAGTATTATTTGAAATGTTTAAATCTCGACCATAATAGCCAATAGTAGCTTTTGATACATACACAAATGAAAATATAAGAGTTAGGAAATAAATTCCATTATCTATCAATCACAATTGATTTCAAGTTTACCTGACAGGTGGGCGAAGGTTCGTACGGCGTGGTCCTGAAATGCCGTCGCCGCGACAACGGACAGTTGGTCGCAATAAAGAAGTTCCTCGAAACAGAAGACGACGCGGCGGTCAGGAAGATGGCACTCAGAGAGATAAGGATGTTAAAGGTATTTAGTATTGCTATGCCTTTTTTTATTTCTCTAGTTCATTCTTACGTCTTCTACCACTTTCCGTCTTCTTTCCTCTACCCAAAGGTTGTCTGGAAGAGATTGCTTACGCATAAGACCGCCCTTTGTGTCTTATAGCTTACTGTTTATGTTGTTTGTAATACACTTCTGGTGCAATAAAAAGTAAATAAAGGTAGTAATTTAGAACGAATAGGGAAGACATAACAAGACTTTACCTGATCTTCCGTCCAATTCAAAGAGGGATCGATATGACTACGGGCTTTGCCAAAGTTCGCACTCCTAGCGGTGTCTTCAGATTAAAATCGTATTCGTCAGATAGAAGTTGGCCTTAAGCTGCTCCATAAGTCTAAATAAATTGAATTTTAGAGTTCCATTTGCACTCGTCCCCTATTGTTCAGTGAATGTAAAGGCCAGCTGCGACCAAAACCGTTAAAGTAATTCGTAAAAAAAAAACGTAGCAACGTGTTCATGTTCATCACGACATGTTGTAATGAAATAGGAAGATTATTTTATGTTTGCTAGTTGTAAGCGTGTCTACCATAGATTTTTCTTTAATATTATTGATTTCCAATTGCGCGAGGCGATTTTGGTAGTTATCATTAATAAATTGGTACTTATATTTTTATATTTAACTAGTACATAAATTTTTATTTCAAAATAGAAATTGCGGCATGATCATCTAGTGAACATGATCGAAGTATTCCGACGGAAGCGGCGATTCTACCTGGTGTTCGAATACCTGGATCATACGCTGCTTGATGAACTAGAAGCGTCTCCTGGTGGATTAGGCGAAGATACTGCCAAGAAACATCTTTATCAGCTGCTGAAGGGTATCGAATACTGTCATCAAAATTCTGTAAGTAGATATTCAATTCAATTTATTTACACAAAGAAGTATACATATAACATTTATTTAATATTTGTTTAAATAATTTAATTTTAAATTGTTGAATATATAATATAAATTGCTATAGGTACTGGCAGATGATTGTAAATTTTTATGGCCATACAATGTACTTACATTATTTGAAAAAAGAGCTAGTCTTTGTTTAGGAATATAGATGGTTTTAAATTTTATTCTATTTTGACTCCTCATGATAATGTGAGCATCGGTAACTCTTCCCAACGAGAAGCCAACCTAAATATATTTGAAGTTGTCTAATACCTACAACACAAGCTCTGTTTAGCGGGGACCAGATGGCGCTGTATGAATTGTTCAGAGTCAATATTATTATATAAACCATACTGTTACCACTGTCTGTGAAGTGGACCATCAGCTTGTTTGCCATTGCAATTAAATAAAAAACAATCGAATGATTCAGATAATTCACCGTGACGTGAAGCCGGAAAATGTGTTGGTCTCCAACGCGGGTATAGTGAAGTTATGTGACCTAGGATTCGCGAGGGCTCTAGCTGCCCCGGGCGAACCATATACAGAATATGTGGCCACTAGATGGTACAGAGCTCCTGAGTTATTGGTCGCAGAGCACAGGTGAGTGTTTATACAATTTGTTAGATATCCAATCAGCCATGTTTTCATATTGTAGTGTAGTATTACAATCAAAACTATTTTTATTCATGTCATCGTCAGTTCGGAATGTATTGTAGTTTGAATCGAAAATAAATCTCAGTTTTCGAGTTATTTTAATGCTATTGGCGTCAGATGATTTCTGTAGCTTCACTAGGGGTGAGTGCAGATAGCACTCCAAACCCGTGTAAGGACTTATGTATGTAGCCGACGTGCCTCGCGACTGCAAACCGGAACTGATAATAAAACTATGTAATATTATGTTATCTGTGATAAAACTAAAATATTAATAAAAATAAACACATAAAAATATATAGAAATAACCATAATGTATATATAGACTAATACTTACCTTTTACTATATATATGTATAATTTAATACTTTACTGTTAAAATATATTGTTTGTTTGTAGGGTGTATCTATAAGATTCTATATTACTTGCCTGAATACGTACTTATTTAGTAATTAAATTAATCCCACCGCTTGTGTGTAGATAGCGACCCCTATGCAGTTATCACTTCCCTCGCACCGCAGGCGAACGCGTCCACTATCCTCACGTATCCTCACTATATGCGCAAGCGACACGGACAGCTGTAAACTTAACTCATTATATTCACAATATCTCACCACTCCACGTTTACCTGCATCGGCTTCAACTTATGTAGCGGTCGGAGGCTCCCTCTGCTCAATACGGATACGACTTTAGTCTGACGGCACCACTAGGGGTTCGAAGTTCTGCTGAGGTCGTCGTAATTTCCCGTTGTATTAAATATTTAAAGATGGCAGATGGCAGTTTAAACTTTGATATATTTTGCAATGTCTAAGTTCAAAAAGGCGAACTGAATATTTAGATTGCATATTTTCTTTACTAAAGCATCTTTCCAGGTACGGCCCAGAGGTAGATATATGGGCCATTGGGTGCCTATTCGCCGAAATGCTTACTGGGGACCCATTGTTTCCTGGAGACTCAGACATAGACCAGCTAGCGCTCATTATAAGGATAGTCGGTAAGGTTATATTTATTATTTTAGATACATGTATATCATTAGTCTTTCGATTAAAGAATCAGATTAAACAGTGAAATTACAAAATAAGGAGGCTTAACATCATCTTCAGGAAAAGCAACATATCAAAAGTACCTTAGATGTCACATGAGGACGTAATGACCAAGGTTCTGTTCATGTACATAGGTACCATCCGATTACTTGCCAATCCAGAAATAAAAAAAATATATAATATTTACCGCCACGGCAATTTTAAAAAATCTGGCCAAATTGACATTTTATTTTTTATCACATTCCACTGCAAACTCTAATTCTACTGCAAGAGGGAATGAGGATTTTGTGAACTAATAACACCATTGCTGGCAATGTTCGCTATCAGGGTGACCTCCAAGTAGTTCCCCCTGTAAACCATCCTGATAAATTCCTTGTGACTTATCACGATAGGCCAACTGACTACCTGACTTCGTGCTCATCCTATCATCTTTCACTGGTGACCTTTTAGCGTAAACCGTTAATGCAGACGGGAGTACCATCCCTAAAAAAATCGACTGCATACTTATTATGAAAAAGCATGATATTTCAAAAAGTGTCCACAAAAAATTTTTTTAGTTTTTTAATAAGTTTTAAGCAAGTAAACACAGTACGATATAACTCGTAGTTGGCGTTCTAAAAAAGAACCCGATTTACGAGTTACCTCGTAGTTGGCAATCAACGTGTTAAGGGTTCACGACCGGTCCAGGTAAGCTGGCGCCTCGTCACCAGCAAGTGGTGTCGCGGCTGGCGGCGGCGGCGGCGGGTGTGGGTGCGGCGCGCGGCGGGCCGGGTCTGCCAGGCGCTGGCGCGGCGCGTGACTTGCTGGCCGTATGCTTGCGTACCGAGCCGCGCGCACGTCCGCCTGCTTCCGCACTCTTACGCCACAAGTGAGACTTTCATGTTTTTCTAGTGTATATATTATCTGTACTAGTATTAAAAATATGTAATGTCTCGGTCTATTACGGTTTACCGTTTATTATTTTGATTTCAAAGCTTTTCAATGACTAAGTTATATTATTTCATTCTCAAATTCAATATTTCTCTGAAATAAATAAATTAAATGTTTATTTATTTCAGAGAAATATTGAATTTGAGATACAGGTTTACAAGTTTATTTTATTTCAGTAATAATAAAGTAAAGAACATTTTAACTTACTGACTAAATGACTTAAGAAATGTATAATATTTTTCCATCTATATAGAATTAGTATATATCTATATAGTAAAATTCCTTTATTTAATTTAAAAAACTTTTATAAATAAATGTAATGTGAATTTTATTTCCAGATATTTTATTACGGACGGCTTTGCGGAAAATTTCAATGCTGAACTGAGGAAAAAACTTGGCAAAGAAATAGAGGTAATAATTCTAAGTTAAGTAAGTAAGTTAAGTTAAGTAAGTAAGGGTATAATAAACTAGACTTATATTTTATTTGTATCATAATACATTGTCCCATATTCTGATTGTTACGGGTTCAATTTCCCATAGGTGCTTTCTTAGCACTATGTACTATACAAGTAAATAAAATTGAAGTGTCTGTTTGTAATTTAAAATTAACAGCTTTTCACTAAATGCATTTGAAAGTATATACACGGCACTTATATAAAAAAGTCAGTCTGTCTAGTCATTCATCTAAGACGGCTGGGCCGATTTTGACGGGACTATTACTCGCAGATAGCTAATATTATAAGGAGTAGTTGAGACTAGTTTTATTTTAGAACTTCTATTTATTTTAATAAAAAAAAAGCCGGTAACAGCTGTTAGTACCAAATATATCGATTAACTGCATGGAACTGCAACCTTTGGTATATACCTCTTTAGGTTAGAAGGTTTTGTTGTTGTTTTGTTCCATTAAAAAAAGTATGGCGTCGCATTATGGTTGTTGAACATATCTTTAGGTGACGTGTACTATTTACCATCAGATGGGTCACCACTTTGTTTGCTACTGTTGGTACACTTAGAAAACACCTAAAATTGTAAACTTAGGTGTAAACTAACAAATCATTCAAAAAAATACCTTAGTTTTTCTTGTAAACATGATTCTTCATATTTCATTTTCTCTAATCACATATTTTATTCTTATATAGCCACCTCCAGCCCAACAAAATACAGCACGACCACCTGGCAAACCTCGTCAGCAATGGACACTGAGTATAATCCCGGTATGTTCTAACAATATCAATAATTTCATTGACTTATGTTTACACGGCAAAAGCACAAGGTCTCAACACTTAGGTGTATACTACATACTTATTAATTCCAATAGATGGCGATATAAATGATCAATATCGTTTTTAATATTTTTTTTGTTTTTATTTTGAAAAATATATCATAGTCTAATTTAATTAATCCTCTAAAATATATTTTTGGTTTATAAATAATAATTTATAATAATAATAATACTTTGAACAATTCACACAACGCCATCTAGTCCCAAGGTAAGCAGAGCTTGAGTTATTGGAACTAGACAACTGATATAAATACAGATATTTTTTTATTGTAAATACATACATATAAAATACCCAGACCGATACAAATAAAACGAACTCATGAATACAAATGTTTGTGTCGTGCTAAGAATCTAATCCGCGACCATAGGAAGTAAAGCGGTGTCCTAAACCGCTAGATCACCGAGGCCGTCGAATAATGATTCTGTACTATAGTAATTTAGTTACAGCATAATGAAGTTTCACAAGCTAATTAAACATATGTTTGCAGGATCACAGTCGATCTAGGACCGACAGCACTGCAGGCGAATCCCTTATAGACTACAACTACACTCCCAGTTAGTACCTATTTATAGTTTTAATTAAATAACAATATCATGTATGTCTCATTGCAGACACTTATGATAAGTGAAATCACACCGAAAGTAATTTGAGTAAAGAAGACCTGAAAAAACTCGGCCCTCACTCTTTTCAAATACATCATTATATTAATAGATAATTATTAAAAATTAGTTTTACAATGAATACAGTAGCCACCAGCATATGCTATTTATTACATAAATTTTCACTAAATAAAGATAATCAATCAGAAAACACATAAGACCACGCTATCGACTCCCGTTCAGAGTATGTTTATATTCGAATATCGTATATCGAATCGGTATATAATTCAATCTAACAAGATGCTTACATGATATTATGAAGAAAAATATTTAATTTTATATTTTTGTATTGGATAAACTCAAAAAACACTTGAATTTATGAATTCTGTATAAAAAATAAGCGGCATTTGTTTTAAATTTCGATTAAGAAATAAAACATAAAATTGAAGATTGAGGACTGTATATTTCTAATTGAAGTTTTAGAAAAATAAATACGCTGATATTGCAACTTATATACAACCATGTAATAAAACGTCCACAGACGTTAGTTTATAATCCACAGCTTAGTTAATGAAACTATAGCAAGCTCATTCAATGTATCCTATATTCTTTAGCCTCAGAACTTCGATTAGAGACCAGTTCAACAGAGAAGAAGACGCTACATCAGCCAGCACCAACGCACGAAAATACACAAGTGAGAATTTACCTGTTTTCTTACATTTATGAAAAAAAAATATATACAACTTAAATTTCTTTAGCAACGCGAATAATATACACTCTTATTAAAAAATCAAATGAAGAGAATGGTAAGAACAAAACAATATTTACAGGACTATAAACATTTGGTGTTTTTAAAAACAAAATGGAAAAGAATAAAGCACAAATACATATAGTATTTTCAAGATAAGGAAATAAACCTAACCCCAAGGCTAGGCAGACTGACTCTTTATTCTAATACTGATGGTCGTAGCTAGCCTTTACCGCTTCAGCAAACGATAAGGGGAGAGTGCGGACGGCTCTCCAAGCCCGCAAAAGGACTTATAGAGCGCCTGAAAGCCAACTCCTGCCTGACGGATAAAACTTTAGTCTGAGTCCTAGTAGGGGTTCGGTCCTGGGCTCAGGATGTCGTAATTTCCATCGCCGTTTGAATAGAGCTATGGATCGAAGGAGAACTAAATAATGTATGGTGTTTTATATTATAATTACACTCCCATTTTGGATATGGATTAATATTTTAATATTTTTAGTCTATGGATATGTTGCCTCCACCCGCGCGTCCCGCCCTACCGCGCTCCCTCGCTCGTGCCATCAACGACACTTTCCAAGTAAGTTATGCATAGACAATATAGAATGATTGCAGAATTCTACTAAGCAAAGGCGGACTAAGGCCTATGCAAGCTAGGTACGTGCCTGAAGCCCGTAATTTATGCGGTCCAAAATTTTTCAATTTTTTTTACAGAAAAATGTGAAATTTTTATTATTCCAGATTCATTAATTGATAATGCCTAGCCTGGAATAACAGGGTTGCTTTATCGTTAGTCCGCCACTCATGCTAAGATATTAGTTTTATTATTCATCATTCATCATCGTTTCTTTTATGGCTTTGAATAACTAGATACCGTTAGTTCAAAATGTTACTATTGATGGCAATAGCCGTAAACTTTTATTGAAGTGTTAGCTTAATTACAATGGTAGCTCCATTAAACCAGAAAAAATTTAGACAACGTTCTGTAAAAGATAAAGAACGCCATCTAGTAAACATTATAGAAATTAACTTCAAGTTACAATTTTTTGGGACTAGATGGCGTTGTGTAAAATATGTAAGGCTATTATTATTAGAATACCTAAACAATAATAAGTAAATATATTATTTTCAGACGTTCCCAGTACCTGTAAATAGTTACCCGCGTACGCCATATATTAAAAAGTAAGTACATAATTATATATAACTATACCCAAATAAGAAACAGACATCATTACATAGTATAAAACAAAGTCACTGTCGCTGTCTGTCCGTCCCCATGTATGCTTAAATCTTTAAAGCTACGCAACAGAATTTGATGCGGTTTTTTTTAAACGATAGGGTGATTCAAGAGGAAGCTTTATATGTATAACAAGTGGGTAGCTAGTAGTATATAATAAAAATACAAAATCAAAAGTATTATAGATTACATTACTATAGAATATCTTTGGCCACTTAAGCACATAAATTTTTATAGTTTACTAGTTGTGCCCGCGGTTTTACGCTTGAAATTTGTATTCTATGTGTTATTCTGATATTATTCTAAGTTTCATTAAAATCCATACTGGAGCTGTTTATTCGACCCTCTATACTTTAGAGAGTGTTTTAACCCTACCATCCAGTCCTTCATACAATCTATGCATTAAAAATATAAAATTTAAACATGCAAATATATGGATTTGTTATCTGTTATCATCAGGGTGAACAACAAGCTGGTGATGGATGAAGAGTTACTGCGTGGTCGCGCTGTCACGAAGAAAACAATCAAGAAACCGCCAGAACTTTCGCTACCATACGTGCCAGGAGGTTAGTGGTGGAACTGGACAATCTAGACCCAACCCAACCATCATCTAGACCCAAGCTAAGCAGAGCTTGTACTTGGGTACTAGACAACACATAGAAATAATTAAATATAATATAACATATTTTTTTCGTAAATACATACATAATATTTATAGAAAACATCCAGATTACTAAAATCATACTCATGAATACAAATATTTGCATAGTGCGTGGAATCGAATCCACGACTAACGGAAGTAAGTCGCTGTGCCAATAGACCAACGAAGCCATCAAAATTAGTTAGAATATCAGTTAAAATGTAGTTCAAATAATATTATATTATAGCGTCGTTTTACTTCCGTTGTTGGAATTTCTCGTTTCTTCATACGATTAAAATATAATAATAGTAATAATAATAAAAACTCTTTATTGCGCATAAAAAAAAATAACAAATAGTTACAAAAAAGAAAGAAAGAAAAATATGCGAACAAAAGGCGGCCTTATCGCTCAAAGCGATCTCTTACAGATAATCATGTTTACCAATATTTGTATTGGTAAACATGTTTGTTTGTACTATTTTTGGTGTTATAAATGTATTGTATGTATTCTAAAAAATGTATTCTGTACATCTATATATAATAGATGGTATTCTGTGAAAAATACTGAATTGTTAAAAAAAAATATTTACATGTATTTTCAGCGAGCAACAGCCCAATGAAAAAAGCGAAGAACCCACCCGCGCACACCACCGGCTCAAAATCATACGACATGTGGGTTACTTCGGTGAGTTTATAGTTAATAATAATAATAATGACTTAGTACATACCTGCTTTTATCCGCGACTCATTCATCCCTTTCATCCCTTATTACAGTCCCTTCATTATTTTTTAACATGAAACTCCTCTTAGTCTATGTATAATAATAATAACCCAGGACTATTCCCCCAGGACCATCTAGATTCAAACTAAACTAAAAAAATTTTTCCAATGTATTGGCGTAGCTCAAAAACTTTTCCATGGCCATAGAGTAAAAAACAAAATGTAAAAATTTTATAAAAAGTTTTTTTCATGCTTCATCTTATGATTGCATGAGAACCGAAGCACTTAAATTTTTTTATCACAAATATCTGAAAACTAGAATCTTCAAGCTTCAAGTGCTTATTTTTTTATTTTCTGTGCGGCCATTTTTCACTGAAATAGAGCCTGTTGAGAATCACCCATAATTTTGGAAAAAAAATTCTGTTCCCTTAATTTTTACGAGAAGTGTAGTTCATGACACAGAGATAATTATGTTATAAATTACTTTTTATTATAAAAAAGTAATGAATAAATTGTTTTTTTTTCATTTTGCAGCGAGTGCCCGAACTGGCAACGAACGGGCGATCACCCACTAACCTACCGTATATGTGACCTCACACATTCGGGTTATCGAGAGCTTACTACTGATCCGATCGCCCGGTTTTACACGATTTTTAACTACTGTATGTAATATCTCTAATAAGACTGCTGTTAAAAATAGTACTGAGGATTGTCCATAAAATATCATTGGGAATAATAATAATCTCAGGATAATACAAGCAGCGCCATCTAGATCCAAGTTAAACTATCTAAAACTTGTGTTATGGGCACTAGATAACTGATACAAATACATAGATATTCTTTTTCGTAAATACATACATATTATACACAGAAAACACCCAGAGCGATACAAACAATTATACTCATGAATACAAATGTTTGTGCCGTGCGAAGAATCGAACCCGCGACCATCGGAAGTAAGGCGGTGTGCTACACCACTAGAACATCGAGGCCGTCAAAATCTTCTTATTCGATACGATCTTGACAGAACGGTCATTTACATAGCGTCTTTATGTAGTGGTGTGAGAGGCAGATTTTATCCGCCGTACGACAGACCATTTCACCCTACTGGTTGACATACTGGTACACTCGTGTAGTATTTACGCTGTCTAAATTTTGCTCGTTTTGTAGCGTGTTGTGTATGTATCTACAAAAAAACTGGCGGTTTTTTTGTAGATACATACAAACAAACTCCGATATTTTTTTCACACACAGACACACAAGTTAACTTTAATTAAACATGGTTTTTATATGATTGTAAACATACTACAGGAATACAAAAATAGAGCAAAACTGTTGAAAAATCGTGGCTGTCGCCTATAGACCTGCATAATGTACATATAAAATGCTTTGTGTTAAAAACATGAGAAGTCCTTTACAATTTCCCTTATCTTCATACTGCATTACGACAGGCGCCCTCTACTAGACTTCAAAAATAATAATTAGTTAAAAACATTGATGGGGCTCTGTTGTGAAAAAAACCAACTAATGAATGGAAGATCAGTCCCCTGGTACCAAATAGAAAGCAGCAGAAGATAACTACTTATGCTTGTTACATGACCCTAAACCAGGTCTCATCGTCTCTCAAATCGACAGGTTTGCGATTACGTATAACTTTACCAGAAATAACTAACTTAAACTTGTGTAAAGTCGTCTGCATAGAGAACTCTGTCTTCACCACCTATTGCTGCTAGCCGTAAAGCAGCTTCTTTTTCCGGTATGTTATTCATAATAATAAACCTGGACAATTCACCCTTCACCCTGCATGTAGTCCCAAGATAAGCAGAGCTTGTATTATGGGTACTAGAAAGAAAATTAAGTGTTTATATCAACAACTGTTTTTTTCTTATACACATAATATAGATAGAAAACACTCAGATCGATTCAAACAATCATACTCATCTAATTAGTCAAGGGTGTTTATTATTTATGTTTGCACCGCGCGAGGAATCGAACCCGCGACTGTCAGAAGCGGTGTGCAAAACCACTAGACTATAGACTACTTATAGGCCGGGAACTTGAAACGGGTACTATCTTGGGAACCTGGACCATGATCATTTTGGGACTTTTTGTACAGTTTCTCTATGAGAAATCTTTGGATTTTTTTAATTAAAATTAATGATTGTATGTCATTAACAATGAAATTTGACACGGACAATCCTCGAAACGTCTGCACAGTTTTTGTACAAGTAAATTTTAGTATCATAAATATTATATACATCTTTGTTAATTAGATGTTAGCCCCACACTTTTTGTTATTGTTAAAACGTTATTACTTTGAAGATTTAAAGAAGCAATTTATCATATTTAATTTATTTATTATATTTATTAATTATAACAGCATAGAAAAGGATATAAATGTTAAGTATGCAAAATGTCAACATTAACGAAACGGCCAAAGAAATATAATATCGAATTTGTCCATAGAAATTTTTGACACATTTTGTATATGTAGATTTATTATTTATATGTATAATGACTATAGTGAAAATGTTTGTAAATATGTATAGTGTTATGCTGCTTATTCGCCTTTTAATAAACGCTATATTAAAATAACCGTATTTTATTGTAATGTTGAAGTCCTACATTTTCGTATTCATTTTTAATTTGTCTTCAGTACAAAATCTTATTTGACATAATATATGATATGGTTTATGTTCTCTATTAGTTTTTTTTGTTCTGTCCGTTGATTGACACAACATAAACGATAAATTATATATGTTTCATATGATATGGGCCGTACCCTTGTTTGCCAGAATCGTAGTATAAAAAAAAATTGTCATGACATACGTCAGATAGCTTTATATAAAAACTAGTTTTAAATACAGATTTGAGGACAATTTAAAAAATAAAACTTTTTTTTGTATATATATTTTATTTTAGTTGTCTATGACTATATATTTAGTAGTATACAAATTCTGATGACTTGAAACTAATTCTACAACATAGTAGATCTATCTGTTCTACTAACGACAAATGGCATACACATCGTTTTAAACAATAGACCTTAACGACTTGAGAAGAAGTCTCAAATTCTGATGCACAGAATTTAAACTTTGGCTCTTTTACTCCGAACTAGGTCGTAATCATATTTTAAGCATTGTAATACTGCAGCGATGTGTATTTATAGGAGATTGGTTGATTATCACAATAAATAACTACACAGTAAAGTAACATACTTTGTTCTTATTATTGCTAAAAATGCATATACTTACTCACTTATTCACAAAAACAAACTTATATTACTGAATAAGATGATCAGAAACACTAAATATAGAGAAAATAATAAGGGAAGCACAGAGTAGATAACACCGGTAATCGGTAGCACTATGGTCGACCACAGATTCAACTTGTGTCAGTATCTGTCCGTCTGTCGTAAATTATTCCAATATTATATGATACTCTTTCAAATTAGGAATTTTATTTCATTAAAAATTAGGATTAAATAGTTGATAGCTAAAATAATTGAACGTTGATTTTTATGAATAAGGAAGGCAGTGTTTTAGATCTTTCGAACTATCGAGATCAACCCCTACTATAGATAAATTGTGAGGGGGTATAATTTATTCGAATCAATTGTTAGCACCACGGATAATTGCCAACGAATACAATACAGGCACAATACATTAGCATAAACTTATCATAGAATATGATAACATTCTTAACTTAACACAATGTGCCGTTGATTTCGTGTAGTAACAATATTAAATCTCGGCTTATCACGTCCTTAAAACTAGCGATAAAGGTGAAACTATAATAATATACAAAAAGATAGCTTAGTGACTAAATATATGACTGATGCATTAAATCTCATAGGAGTTACAAGATTAGACAAAGCAGAGCTAACACAGAACGTCCGCCGAGTGTGTTCACAACAATCGAACTGACAATATTTTTTCCAAACATATTGTAATTTATGACAAAAATTCAATCTCTAAATTTATTTAACACACAAATACCTAATAATTTATTGGAAGACTAATGTTTGTATGATTGAGGAAGTAAGTACTAAGTAATTAGCTCTCTGATTAAATTGAATAGTTTGGTATTTAATATTCTATAAGATTCTCATAAATACCAAGATAATTTGGCAGTGAACTGATATAGTAGACTCGAGTTAGGCGCCTCACATGCGTCGTAAGTTACAGATCTACCGTATTTATTGTCACACAGTTAGTATTAAAAACCTAATCACAGATTTAATTTATGTATTTTATACAAAGAGAGTTTTAAAAACATAGATAAAAAAATAAAGTAGAAAACAGAAAAGCCACGTTTTTTACGTAACCAGGATAAGGCAGATTTATCCAGATCAAGTGATGAGTACAAGGCCTACCTCATGCATTGAAAATAAGGCAAATTGCGGTATCCCATCGCTCACTGATAAATAAGACATGAAGTTACGAAAGTGAGACGGTCAGTCAGTAATCTCGAAAGACGATTATAAGGCAGACATGCAGACGTCTTCTTTATATCTCTCGTAACTAGGGTGAGATATAAAAGTCTCACGTGACGGGTGTAAGGCAGATGGCTGCCTCATATGAGTTTAAGGCAGGCGAACGGTTGCTTCGCGCAATAAGTGTGAGATAGACAGGCAGGTATCTCGTGTGACGAATGTAAGGCAGGTGTCTGCCTCTTACGAGTGTAAGGTAGGTGGCGGAAGGCTCAAGTAGCGGCTGCAAGGCAGGCGGGAGTCTGCGCGACTACACACGCTGTCCGCAGCAGTTCACCGCCACTCTCTGTGATGGCGACTTTCTTATGATAATTTATGAGATCAGCTGAAACAATGTAAACAAATTATTAATAGCATATCGAGTTTCTTAGCATTCCATGGAATCACTGCGAGGGTGCCAGCTCTATTATGTGGCAGAGAGAGAAATTACGAGCGGTTCCCGGGACTTGTGTCCCGGGTGTCCGTTTAAGGAGCACCATGCCGACGTACGACAATAAAAAAATTAAAATATTTTTTTATTTAAACGTACTCTCATATGCATTTCGTGAAAAGTCATTAATTTGAAATTATAAACAGACACTTAATTCTATTCATAAATTATAATAATGTGTTTATCTAGTGATAATTTATAGTCTTCTTGTGGTTAGTCTGCGTTCCGAATAAAAAAAAATGTGCCTATTCAAAAGTGCTTATATATATCAAGTTATTTAACTAAAGATTATTTGTCTTTCTATTTAGTTGTATAATATATATACATTTATACCTAATGTGTCATGTGTGGGTTGGTCCGCCCCCAGCAGCCGGTAGCCGACCCCTCCTGTCTCTATGAGGTAGTGCTTGCAGCGACCACCCTCGCGGTACGAGATCGCATATCCCCACACGCGCTCCGAGATACGGACCAAGAAGCTACCCGCCGGCTGACCAGACAGAATCTGCTCTGCTTCTGATCGGGTGATCAGACCTGCCATTACAAAGGTTCATGAGCGATCATTGTTAGTAATGTGGGCTACTGTGGTCTGCGTTATTGACTGAACCAATAACGCAGGCGGGAGCACTAAGCTCAATTTCATTATCATCAATGAAGAAAATATTCATTAGTTTAACCATAGCAGTCTTTAGGCGTACCTCATCATAAAAGCATTCCTTCATTATTTTTAACTCTGGTATAAACCAGAGTATATTAAGATAAGGTGCGTGTTCTGAAGTATAAATTTGGAGATCTAAATATCAAAATTATTGGATAAATTTTGTACATATTCGTCTTATAATTTGAGAAGCAGATAATCTAACGGTTTCTGTGATAAAATGCGGTAACTATCACCTATATTCATGAACAGCACTGCTCAACAGTGTCCCAATATATATTATTGTTATCAGGAGTTGCCATTTTAAAGATTAAGGCGTTATGACTTCGTGTACTGGAATTTTCCTGCTCACCATTCAAATTAGACTAAAGATTAGAATTGCAACATGCTGACAAAATTAGGTGATAAAGAGTTGCAACAGAGTTTTACGAGCTATTAAGAGTAAAAATGATTTAATTGCCTTATTATCTTAGAGTGACGGTTGACTGGTAAAGAATGACATCCGGCATAAAGTCCGCCATGTAATTGTTTTCAAAAGAAAAATGGAACAAATAAAAATTACATATTTGTAACAAAATAATAATTCACCATGAAACCATTCTATGGGTTTATTGTTATCATCGAGCCCCACGCCTCGCTTCAGTTCCTGTGTCCTGAACCACTCCATCACCGCCTCTCTGCTTGGTGGTTTTCCAGCTGA
Source organism: Achroia grisella (assembly GCF_030625045.1). Taxonomy (NCBI): domain Eukaryota; kingdom Metazoa; phylum Arthropoda; class Insecta; order Lepidoptera; family Pyralidae; genus Achroia; species Achroia grisella. The sequence continues at coordinate 155,869 of NW_026712817.1, forward strand.
AAGTATGTATTTAAAAATAATTATCGAACCTACTCGTAATTCAATGTTCTCAATAGTTCTCAACTTGATTGCACTCAGTTGCATATTATTATTTCTTTCAGAAAACTAGAGCCATATTATAAATACCTTATAGACTAACATACATATGAAATAATATTTAAGTAGAGTAGTAGAAAAAATACAAGTAAATATATATGTGAGTTATATGCACTAGGCTACTAACAGTCCTGTCTTGAGTCGCACAAATGACGCAGACTAGTGACTAACATTCTGGTTAGTTGCAGGGATACTTGATGACACCACGAGGTATGTCCAAGAGATTTGTCGTCGACGAGATATAAGTTACAAAAAAAATCTCGTGCCTCATAATAAAAACTAATTTACTACGAAGATGTTACGCGTGCGTGTACGAAAATTCTAGAACATTCTCGTTAAGTGATTCGCAATTTTCTCTACTCTCAGCGAATTGTTTATATGTACGTAGTCTAAGAGTGCGCAGCGCGTTTACATTTGGATATCGGAGTAGATAGACTACGATACCCAGCGAACTGCTTAAATGAGTGGACGTAGCCTAAGAGCTCTGATCTGAATATAATATAAGAACTGGTAGGAAAGTTACCTTGCGGCTGGGGTGGTGGTTGGACTCCCCGCAGTTCTGTGCTACGCCGATGAGCCTCTCGCGCTTGTCGTGCGATTTGACGCATCGTAGCTTCTGCTTCTTTTGCTTTGCGCTCTGTGGTAATAATAATATCCGTGTTGTGATCAAATCTTAAAATTAATTTTAACATAAATACGACAAAGCGACATTCATTCAATTCTTGCATATCATATATTTTTTGACAGCCGCGGCTTCGGTTATCTAGCGATTTAGCACACTTTACTTCGCTTATGATCGCTGGATCAATTCCTCGCACGGTACAAACATTTGTATTCATGAGTATGATTGTTTGTATCGGTCTGGCTGTGAAAAAATGTATATAATATTTCAAATTATATTAATTATACACAAGCTCTACTTAGCTTGGGATTAGATGGCTTGTGTAAAATGTTCAGGGCATTATATTATTATTATATATTATTCCAACATTATGTGTCTTAAACAAAACAGTTAATAGATCTCCTTTGATGATATTTTTATTCTTGTAAATTAACGGATAAAGCGAACGCTGCAATACTTATTGATTAGACAATCAAATCGGCAAATAATAAATGTTAAAATTATTTAAATTAAGATCAAAATAGTTTGCGTACCTTGGTCGAGCCAGGCGCGGTCGTCGTCCCTGATCTGGTTGTCGCGGAGAGCACGAGCGCGTCTCGCGCGCAGTCCGCGCAGCAAGTCTCCAGCACGGGCCGCAGCCACGCGCCGCTCCCACGCCGCCACCCGCGTGCTCACGCCGGCCGCACAACCCCCGCCCAGTTCCTGCACACACACACACAGATTAGTAGCCTTTACACGATATGTTCTTTCACGTACGATCAGAATTTGATGATCAATTTAGCGCGGAAAAGACAGCGCACGTCAATACGACGCATTTCCATTTTACCTCTTACCATTTTTCCCCGCATTCCAAGTCAACCAGCCGATTTCGCTTGTTGTTTTTGATTATTGTTATTTATTCCCCCGCCACCTCATGACGGATATAAGCTAATTCCGTCGTGAGGTGGCGGAGGAACCTCAAACCTCCTGTTTTAATTTTCCTGACCTTGTCCTATTGATTGTTTGGGTTCGCCGTAACGTGTATTTTTTAACTACATTATTCATCTCACAATGGAAACCGCGACACCTTTATTCACTTCGCCCTCAATGGGTGCTGAATACTCAATTGAAATTAAATTAATGCTATTACCATAGATAACAAAACTAACCTGTAATACATCTCTCTTGCCTTCGATAAAGTTGAAATGCAAGGTATTCTTGTTGAGGTCCAACTTCAAGGTGTCACTACAGTAGTCCGCGCTGTCGCCAATATCCCTCATGCCATTGTCAGAGATCTTCACCTCAGGCTCCAAGGCCTCGATTCTCTGACGAAGTTCATCCACTGTGCAGTATATTTCTAAAGTATCTTCTAATGGGTCTAATGTTTTCGGTGACAGATCAAATTTCTGAAAAGAATGACACAAATATTTCTTTAAAAAACATTGATTACCAAAGTGCACACTGTTTTAATTCGTCTGCACAGTTTATTAATTTTCATACAACATTCAAGAATTTAAAGACCAGAGACCAACAACCCGCAAGTTACCTGTCACGGCATATGTCGGCCATCTTGCCCACCAGAAATGTAATGTACGTTTTAACGTAACGTTAATTGTTATTGTATGTATGTTTATATAAATGTAATGGTTGTCAATTAAAAAAAGTTCCTTTTTGTTTAAGTTGCTAGGTGCACGCAAGGTAGTCAGTACCTACTCCATAAAAACATATTCAAGGTTTTTATTAGATACAGAATCAAAACTGCGCTGGTATTAAAAAACCCAATAACACATTATGATAATACAAATGTAAGTGCAAAGAATGAGACAGATAAAATATATGTTAGTTTAAACAACATCTCTGATAATAGTGCTCATTCAATATATACCTACTCGTATACCCTAAATTATCTTATCGTATATATACATTTTATGTGAAGTGGAAAGGATGTCAGTGTCGTTTCAGTTTTGTGATTTTTTCACAATGTTTATTATACTCGGGAAAATCCAATACCTAATTAGTTAACAATTTTTCAGTACTACGTGCCTACTTTAAGTGAAATCTTTTACAAATACTAAACGGTTTTGTTAATAGTTTTTTTGTTTGTTTTATTCCTATGGTTATCCTTACTATGTAGTTTGATACTCTAAAGCTTTTGTCACAATTATTATTAGGTTTAGATATTGATGATTTTATTATAAATTACCTGCTACTCGCGACTTTGTCCGCTGTATTGAGATAAAAGATAGCTTATGCAATAGTCTTCAAGCAAATTTTCATTAAGATTCGTTCATAAGTTTAGTAGTGATAAAGTAACAAGCAGATAGATAAATACATTTATAATATTGGTATGGATTCGCTTTTTCTTTGACTTTAACAAACACACAAACATTGTAACAAGTAAAAAAAGCGTATAAACATTAAATATATCTACGAATATTGTATTCATACAAAAGCGTGTGCGGGTTGTTTTTAAGAAACAAGGACGAGAATCTTCTGTTCGATCGCCATGTATGTCCATATATATTTTGGTCATTTATGGATCGAGTTTAAAAAATATTTTTTTATATTATTATTTATTTACTTACACAACTATTATTACAGGCCTAAGCCCAATACAATAGTGTATCTAATTCTATATTATACATGTTCGTTAATATAACATATAACATACAATGTTGTTTTTGTGAATTCACACAGACTACACACAAACAAATCCGTTGTCTCTGCTATTTTATTGAGAGTGATATGAATAGTTTATGCCTTTACCTGTTCTAAACTGTCGAGTGGTTTGTAGTCTATGAGCTGTGTGAGTTCCTTCTCCACTGATTTCCTGAGCTGGTGGGCTTCCTCACGCGCCTGAGCAAACACCCGCTGCCTTGCTTCCTCCGTCAGTATAGTGTCTATCGACTTGTCATCTGGATGTTCACCCATCACCCACACCTGCAATCAAGGATAAAAATACGTATAATTATATACTACTACTATACCCGAGAAAACATGTTTTGCCATATAAATGATTTCTGGATAGAGTCACTCTTATGTCTTAGGGGTATAAAAACAGCTTAGTACCCATTCTCAGACGTTCTAAATATACACCAAAAATGACCTAACCTAACAATGTATGACTAGGTCATGTAAGTTATCATAGAGAGCGGTACATAGCGCCAAACGCGCCAGTGAATGCGAGGAGAACATTCGACTGAAGGAAAGGAAAACTTGTTAGTAATGTGGACTATTGTGGACTAATAATTTCTTGTCAACAAGTTTCTGTGTCAAGTGTTCTTCTTCAATTCTTCTCATCTCGAAATCATTCCGAACTGACGGTAGATTTGACATAAAGATATTTAGTAACAAAAAAGATATTTTGTATGTGGAAAAATTTGAAATTTGAATGACCTCATTGCTAGCAATGTCATCATGTTAAATTCCTAGTGAATTTGCCACGACAGTCATCCTCCACCGATGCCCCGCCAGTGTATACCGCTATCGCAGGCGGGTGCACAATCGCATTATCATCCCTTACCAAAGAAAAAACATTCAGCTAAAATTTAAAAAATCGATTAAACCGAATAATGTGGCCGGACTTATATTATTCACAGTTTCCATTAGCAGTATAAAGTACAGCAATCAATCCACTGCACCTAATAAAGAAACGAGGCATTCAGCAATTGTGGCGACTTTTATTAATTACCGGCACTCCGGATATGGCATTGAACTCAAGATACAGAACACATTGTATTCTGTTTGATACAAAGGTCCCTCATGTAGTGTAACCATATGTAAATGTAATTAAGATACGTCTGATTTGACCACTTTTTTAGTGATCTTTTAGATGCCAAGAGAATTCTATTTAGAATGGTTTTTTTTGCGTCTATCATATACGATAGCATTAAATAACTTTTCTTCTATGAAAATTTTGTTCAAAAAGTTTTATTTTATTCTATAATAAATCTTAATTTCTTTCATTTTAATGATAAAATTTGGACCAATTCAAGCCTGTGTCATTTATAAAATAACTAATCTAAGTTGGTTTAGAATTTTTAAATACGTTAGCGGTTTTACTTTGATGTAAATATGAACAAAATATGACAGACAATATCATTTATTGAGTGCAAAAAAATATTACGGTACATTCCATAATGTACACCACACACACACACACACACACACCCCACCATATAGCTAATCTATACATACCCCAATGAACGAAACCTTCACGCCATTGTCAGTGCTCTATTAAATCAGTCAAACAGGTTTTGTTAGATAATCATCAGTTATATCTTTTTATCTAACTATACATTAACCAAAGCTGCACAGACAGAGATACTTTCTGTTTCTCCGCCATACTGGATATTTCTAAAATCTACTTAACTGATTTTTTAAATCCTTTTCCAATATCAGGTTCATTATCAGATAGTAAAATAGGCCATATGCGGGCAATATCGCGGGAAACGATTAATATTGACTTTTACTATTTTTTTAACTCTAACTCTAACTAACATAAGATGCCAAGTAGTATAAGAGTTCAGTAACGTAGAAACGAACTCTTTAGTATTACATGGAGTCCATTTTGAGGGAAACTTCGAGCAGTGTGACCTGGTTGTAGATTTAAGGGCCTTTTGCTGAACGCTGACCATGACCCTTCGTGTTTTTCTCCCGGCCCAGCCTAACCTGGTAATAGCCTGCTAGTACAGCTTTACATACGCGTTCTATTACAGAACCCATTGAATTTCTAAACAGGCCAAGATTTTTCAGATGACCTCTCGCTCTCACTTCGACCGCATATAAATTAACCACAGCCATTGATGGATGGATTTTTTTACTTTACATTATGTTTACTTAAAATGGTAAACCGACTTCACATATCATATTAATATGGGACATAAAAAAAATCCAAAGCACAGTAACGAGTTATAAAGGGATTAAACAAACGAAGTGATAAAATAGAATAATGATGAAAGTATTGAATGTGAACATCCAAAAATGCAATGCAAGAGATGTTCGCCAATCGGCATTGAAAGCTTTAGCCATTATTTTGCAATACGATGATTGCATGAATGGCGATTGTAAAGGTCACAATGAGTACTCAAGGCCAATATATGACAAAAAACACTTAAGTTATTAATGGAAAATAAATTAGCGTTTAGAGGGATAGTTTTTTATGATAGTCAAGGGGCGTGCTCTGCCAAAGCACTTAGTATAGATGTACAATTGTACATGTATAATATCTAGTGGTCGCCCAGTGTCCAAAATTTGAAGCATAATTAATTATTCGTCTGGGTATGTATGTATTTATTTACAAGAAATGAACCTTATAAAAATGAGCCCACGACCTTCAGGCGTAGAGCTTTGTGCTAAACCATCAGACCACTGAGCCTGTTGGTTTATAGTTATGGTACATACATATTATAGTCCAGAAAACGAAGAAATTCAAAGACTTGTAATACAGCCGATGCCAGGGCGGAAAAATCTCAATCAAAAATATAATGTTGTCCCTAGTATCTACAGTACATAATAAGGGTAACTGAACTTACCCAAGGCTCTCCATCCTCGCCCTTAAGGAATTGCACTTGTTTCTTGACGTTCTTCTGGAATTTGGGCCGTTCATCATCTTTGCTCACCTTCTGGTCCCACGCCTGCCAGCGACGCACCTGCAATCATTTTCAGAAACATTATGACATGTCGATGATTAATTTGAATAGTGGTCACCCAGTGGTCGAAATTCGACCATAATTAATTTAAAATTCAGTAAGACTGTAACAATCTGCAGATTTTGCAACCAGAGGAGGAAACGCCACTACACATCTTATGTAGTTGTAGTCCACTCATGCATACACGAAATATCTCCTTTGGAAAGTATACACTCTATCCTGAGGAGATAAAAACTATCGCCTCTAAGAATATCCTTCAATTCTTGTCCCTTCCGGGTCAAGGGAAAATGGCGAGCACAATAGATCTATGCAGGTCGCAGTGTCATAGGTCTCTGTTCCTAACAATAGCCCGAAACCCCAAATTATAAGAAAAAGACTAGACAAATAATATTTAAATATATTAATAATTTCTGTTAATAAATATTAATAAGTTCTCTATTTGACCATAGACTTTAACAATAAACAAATATATGAAAACGCGCAAAACATTAAACTTTACACACACTATCATGTGTGCAATGTAATTTTTTTATTGATTTAATGTATTTTTAAGTATAATTTAAAAAAATATTAGCACTCTGCACTCCTTATCTATGTAAACTATAAGTGTACGGAATTTCATATTCCTCCGTACCCGCAATTTTCGTAAAAAGAGTAACAAAGTTTTTGGTTCACGTATTAATATATACATATCTTTATTTTGCTCAGCTATGTTGTCATTATCATCATATACAACATATAGAATGTCGAGTTATATAGTATCTGTCTTCTGACACCGACGACGGCGCGACGGAATCAAAATGGTCGAGTTCAAAATGGTCTATGCGACCATTTTAAACAAACATGCGACATATTGAATTCATACATATTTTTATAATCTAAAAACTTGTATTAAAACTACATTATGTTTATACATTTTAATACAATTACATATTCAAATATGTGTCAGTTATCTAGTACTTGTACATAGTATAGGACCGTGTAATAAGAAATAGTCGATTGAAACCAATTTAAAACAAACACTTAGTTGATTCATTCATATCATTAAACTTAATTGCTAACAATGTACCATGGCAGTTTGACTTCCACAAGGTTTCCCCTGGCAACCGTCGTCATTTGATCAATTGATGATTTGTCTTGATTTTGATAAATAGTAATTTATATTATCGTAAATAAAATAAAAAATTCTTGAGATGAAGTGATTAGCTATATAAATACTCACGTCCCTGATTATCTACCGGTGCTATTGAACTATATATAGTTGTTAGGATAAGTAGATACTTAAATTCGCATTATAAATACATTCCCCGAGCCGAGTATAAGTGAAATGAGCAAGTTCTGAGTCATACTCGTAGGTTTATTCCAGGAACCGCTTTGTTAGTAATATCAGTATGACTGGAGGGTTATTATTCACTAACCACTTTAAAGAACACTGAAATCAACATTCAATTGTACATTTTACAAATAGGTAGAATAAAGAATTAACTAATATTATATGTCATAATAATAAAAATATAACTACTCGCTGTCTGTACATGTTTTTATGAAATAACCTATGGTTGGGAAACGTAACATAACCCAAAACAATAATCGAGTCTACACCCATATTGCGAAACGTGTTTCACCTCTAAACGAGGCATCATCATTGGATAGAGGTCGGATATAACTTGAAGCCCAGTGCTGACTTCGGCGACCAAACTAGCAAAAACGACTCTAGCAATTTGGTCGCCGAACAGTAAGCACGTCGCAATATGGGTGGATACTCAATAACGTTCGGAATTTGATCACCAACAGAGAAGGTTTCAAGAAGAAGAAGAAGGAGAACGCTTCCAATAAAGGTTTCCACAATAAATCTCAGTCTCACACATGCTAATGGTAGCGGAGTTGAAAAAGATATTATAGATGCATTAAATAATGAAATGGGTTTCCGCAAAAGAACATCTAATTCGATAAAAAATTTCTCAAACATTGTGGTAAGCTTCACTTAAAATTTAGTATTTGCTTTAATCGTTTAACAATTTTTGTGCTTTTGTTTGCAATGCGATTCTTTGTTTATAAAAAAATATATAAAAAAAATTGTATAGTTTAGAATATTATTTTATGAAACACACTGATTGCAATATTTCATCCGTAATGTGTTACATAATTACATGATTTATTAAAAAAAAACAACTGTCATTAAATTGTATAAATGTAAATAAATTACATTAAATAAGTCTGCTTTCCATACTGAATTATATGAAAATCAATGTAAATTATCAAAAAATATTCAATAACAATAAACGTTTTGATTTATTATAATTATGTAGAAGTTTATTGTTTTCTTTATCTTCAGTAACACATTATATCAATAGTTAAATTACACAGTCAAGGTTCATTTCACCGGCAAATTACATCTATTCGTAATTAAACAAAAACTGCCGTAAAATTTTTATAATGTGGCAACACTGTACTGTTGTAAACACATTGAGAAGTTCGGACACAGTTGGGTAAGTAGCTGACTCCGTAAGCATGACTACGGTAACATCACAGAGTATCGTCCATAGTCTTGACTAACTTCTTAGAAAGATTATCACAATAAAACTATAATATTTTATTTATGTATGTTATACAATACTCGTTAATTATTTTTTTAGAAAAGAAATTATCTTTTTTTAAATAAGCAGTTCTTAATAATCTCATTTATTCTATGACACATTTGGAACGCAGTTTCATCAAAAGAAGAATGAGCGAGAAACTTGTGGTTTGTTCTTTTAAATTAATTACGAATGTTTTTCAGAACGTATTTAAGACTTTTATGTGAATACGTACTGCCAAATGTGAATACAATCTGAAGAATTTACTTTTATACTGACAACAGAAATATTAACATGGCATACCTATTGATTTTGTTAAAATTGATATTATAGATTAAAAAGAAAATTATTATAATTTTTATGATTTGGCAAAAGTAAATATTTAACTGGCTTTTAAATAATGAGTTGTTGTTTTATAATCTAATATTCATATAGTAACTGTATATTTACTTAATATATCATTAGAATAATTAAACAAATATATTTATGTTATTATTTTGTTTATAGTACATTGTAAAGAGGAAGGAAAATAGTTTGAAATAAGCATATTTGAAATAGGTATACCAATTGTATTATATGATATTTCATATATGTATATGTATATATATATATATATATATTGTGTACCTGTTCTTCTCGCATCTTGCAGAATAGTGTCTGTTTCTGAGTTTCATCGAGCTCGGCGAGGATCTCCGGGTCCACCCACATGTCACGCAGTATCTGCTGCAACATGGTGACAGCCCTGGAAAGAAGAAAAAATAATATATATTTTCTGGACATACTCCAAAACATCTAGACAAACTTAGGTAGGTATATTGCGAATTTCCTAAAAATTCGCAATATAAATAAGTATAAGTTAGCGCTAATATATATAAGTTCGCGAGTATAGAGTTAGTTGATAGATCAGGGTAGCTCAGAACAATAAAGTAAAGAGGTGTATACACATACATATACATAATTATGTTTTTTTTTATATTAATGGAATGGTCCACCTGCCTGCGCTAACGGATTACGCTGGCGGGGTACCAGTGGAGGATAATAAGATGAACACGAGGTCAGGTCAGTTGGCCCATCGTAACAAATTGACGAGGAATTTATCACAATAGTTTTCAGGGAAAACCGCGTGGAGGTCAACCTAACATGCGTAGATATCATCTATAGATGGCGCTCTAGTGGTAGAATGTGGAAAGCGCATTCTTTTTATTTATGATTTTTGTAATTGTTGAGTTTAATACAGATACCTCATATCTAAACCAATGTTTTACTTATAATTAATAAAAAACATTAAAAAACAATATCATCCCATCGTACCTATAAAGTGCATAATACACCTTTATCACATTTTTTATATTAATTGTATGTTTAGGTATTAGGTATATATTATATATTCACCCAATAGTAATGTTTGTAGATTACTACAATTTTTTTCGTAAGCATGATAAGTCAATCAAAAATAAGTATTTGTGATTTTATAAGTATAGTGCATATACGAATACATACTAGTTCTTTTTGGTTTCCGTGCTCCCAACCCCAAAGATACAGGTCTGACCTAGTTTGAGAACTACCAATAATACTAATGGAATTCCAATGTAAATAAAGTAAGTAAATAAATAATGTAAAATTATAAGTAATGGAATCGAAGTAATCAGCAGGACAATGTGCCTGAAAATATATGGTCAATATAGAAATATAACATGACATATATGCAAAACAAAATTGTTGTTATTCTTATTATAGTGCTTATTGTAATGTTCATACTTAATTGTTACCGCTTTCCTTAAGGCTAAATAGCTAAATTAGCTATTCGACAACCGGTAATGTGAGTTTATAACATTAAATATTTGATTGAACTATACTTTGTTCAAAGTTATCTTTATTACCTCTGTATCACTTATTTAAGTCGCTGAAGTGCTAGTTTTGTTACGCTATGTTTCGGTGTTAGATATATCAGAATAGCAATGTCTGTGGCCTGACGTTGTGAAATGATGTTCTTGCTGCTTATGGTATTATTGATGGTGTTAGATCTTACGATTAACTGCACCTTGTAGAGCTTGTTTACCATTCCGATTTTTTATTTTGAAGCTAAATACTTCAATGCACATAATACAATAATAATAAAATCTAAAGCTTTTTTTTCGGTATCCATCAGTACGTTGGATTGGTTTGTTGGTTTAATTTATATTTATTATAATATTGGTGGATATGGGGTAGCATATTTAGGTGAAGATCTCCTTACAAAAGGTAATAAATAACATTTGTTGATATTAACAGCATGCGGCATTTTCACCTAACTGGTAGAAAATGTATATATGGACATATTTATACATATAAACTCTAATCGAAAGGCGGGATGCCGATTGAGTTTCCATATTGATAGTCTATAAACCTCTTGGGAACCGCAATTTCCGAGTATATAAAACTAATACGGTAGTGGTTGACCTACCGGTATATAAATGGTAAATACCTTGTAATTAAAAATAAGTATTTCCCGCAACTACATCAATTCAATATGGTAAGGAATTTGTAGGATACTTAAGTAATTGAATAAACTATATTCTATTTAGAAAAATTTCTAAAATTTTCTAATATATATCAAAACTTTGTAGTTTTGCCACTTTTGTAGTTGCAACACCATATAAAAGTTATTATTAATTATCAATGAAGCTTATATGCCATTAATAAGTTCAAGGTATCTGAATATTAGTATGTATTATAGTATGTTATTTGTGATATTAGATAAGAAACATTATTCTTTTCAAAATCATCATCGAGAATACTCTAACCTCATATTTTGAAAACGAATAAATTTAATATATCGTTATATATTGATATTAAATAAAAATCTTTTATTTGTTTATTATGAAGTCAAGTTTTTTGTGTAAATTTTTAGTTTTCTGTTCACTTTACTGACTATTGTTTTTTTTTTAAATCATATACCTATTTAGCTGTCTGTCGGCCGCACTCACAGACATTCTTCAAATTATCGCTAATAAATTATCATATTATTTTAATTAATCAAATAATCAGTAATAGGTTTTTCTCAGTAAGAATGTTTTAAAATATAAAGGTAACTCCAGAAACTTTGATATTTTAACGTCGCTATTACAGTATTACTACATACAAACAGACACTACCACATTATAAACATATTTAATGTTTATGGCAAATGATATACGAGTATATTATGAAAGGAATGTCGACCATTCAAAACATTATTGAAAAGAAATGGCTTATTATTAATATAAACATCCATATAAAATTTATCGGAAGTATGTTTAAACATTCTTCGAGATGATAACTGATGTTCATATTCGAGTTATGCATTACTACCAATACATTGTGAGAAGATTGCTAGTAATGTACATGTTAGGTTGACCTCCACGCAGAAACCATCATCATAAATTCCTGGTAAATTTGTCACGATAGGCTGGCTGACCTGACCTCATGTTCATCTTGGTGGCCCGCTAGGGTAACCCATTAGCGCAGACGGACGCACCATTCTATTATCATTCATTAAAAAATACTATATTGATGAGAAAATATAATATATTCTTTAAGTTTTCAATAAAAGCATTATCTGAATGTGGCTCTATTTTTTATGTCAACAGACTTTCTTAATTCTTTTTTACTTGAAAGCTCCTCGAAGCTGAAAGGTCTTTTAAAGTTCTATATGTATATCGATCTGATATAACGGCCTCGGTGGTCTAGCGGTTTAGCAGGCCGCCTTATCTCCGATGGTCACGGCTTCGATTCCTCGCAGAGTACAACCATTTATATTCATGAGTATGATTGTTAGTATTGGTCTGGGTGATTTCTATGTGTATTATGTATGTATTTACAAACAAATATTTATGTATATCTATCAGCTGTCTAGACAACATTTTAACACAAGTTATACTCAAGATGGCGCTGCGTAAACTGTCTAGGGTTTATCCTGCTAATAGGAGTATAGCTTATACTCGTAATTGCAACAATAACTTTTATGTGTAAAACATTATATTTATACAGTTTAAAGCTTATTTTTACAATCAGATTGTTATCTAATATAATATTTTATACAAATTATTGAATTACACGTTTATGTTTTAATTAATAAATGCTATTATCATAATAATAAAGTTATTTATAAATTGCGAACAAAAAAAAATTGCCTTATACTATGATATCTCATTAGTATTCATAAAATAGCTGGCCATGTTTTATGTTGTTCGTTCGTTATTTTGGTAACCGGTTACATAGGTTGTGTACCCCACAAGCATCATGCTAAAACGGTTGAAACCAATAACCGAGTGATTTATAATCAATGCATGACCTTAACGTTTATGATAACCGGCCGGTATGTAACTTTTGGTTAGTTAGGTAATAGGTTTTTAAAATTCCCATTCCAATTAAAATTCACAAGGACCAACGGCGGCGGCCATTTCTCTTAAATTGTTACACTAACAATGTTAATCCTGGATAATTCACTCAGCACCATCTAGTTCCAAATTCCAATCTAATCAGAGCTTGAATCAGTCCCGCGACGATTGGAAGTAAAGCGTTGTGCTAAATCGCTAGACCACACAGATCGTCAAAAATTAGACTGGTGGTGACAACTATACTAGCTGAGCCCGCGGTTTCACCCGTGTGAAATTTATAGCCTATATTTTATTCTGATACATAAGCTATACTCCCGTAAAGTTTCATCAAAATTCGTTCAGTAGTTTTTGCGGGAAACAGTAACAAATATCCATCTATACTCACAAACTTTAGCGTTTATAATATTAATAAGCTAAGATATATAGAGACCAATGCAGCGTTAATAATTCATGTGATTTAAGATTAATTTATGGATCGGAATAAACGCGGCCCAACCCTGCGATCTGTCGGCCGCGCGACATATTTGTCGTATGAATGATTAATGGTACACGACATTTATAATGTTTACACCGTGCGAGCAATCGAACCCATGACCATCGTAAGTAAAGCATTGTGCTAAACCACTGCTAAATCACACCCCGAGGCCATCAAAAATGAGACAGGTGGCGAATATATTTTACATACTTATACAGACCAATGGAGCGTTAATAATTGAAGATTTAACACGTTAAAGACCGCATGCCCATCGGTGGGTCACTCCGGAACGAAAGTAAATTTAGACATTGGGACCCGGTGATCATCCATGGGCACTTTAATTGAAATAAATCTAGGGGTTAAATAATGTCTACCTGAAATTATTGTACATTAAAAACATATTTAAATAAATTTAGTGGAAGTTAAAAAAAAATAACATACAAACAGTTACTAAAATATAGAAACGAGAAGAAAACATTAATATACATTCAATATATTTAATAAATAAATATTATATTATATATATAATAAAATAAACATATATAAATACCTAAACAAATACATAAATACATAATAATGATTAACTAAGAAACCGCATCATGTATTGATGGAAAGGAAATGGGATTTTATTCTTTTTTAAATGTGGTGATGGAAGAACGCAGGAAAGAAGCAGCTCTAAAAGAGAACGAATTTCCCATGAAATGGGCTCTACAGTTAGGAAGCTTCAGCATTCTGGACTTAATCTGACATGTTCTTTTTGGACGACTACGGTGGAGAATTGGACATATGTGAGAAATAAGATTTTTCAATGCGTTCTTCAATGTGTTAAGATTAATTAATGGATTGGAATAAACGCGGCCCAACCCTGCGAGCTGTCGGCCGACATATTTGTCGTATGAATTATTAATGGTGCACGACGTTTCTGTACGCACATTAGAATTCCAGCCGGGCGCAGGCGTCGCCGCGTTTTATGTCGTTTCACAGAACACGGTTACCATACAATGCTCTTGTAACCAGACAAATGCTGTGCTGATTGTTAAATCATTTTAAATTATGTCATATTCTAGTAGGAAATCTGTTTATCGAGATATTTCGTGTGTATACTAAAGTTTTTTCACGCTTTCTTCTACCACTACTAATATTGCTGCATAAATTTGTAGCGATCTGCACTTGCTTCTGAGTTATGGGCATGTATATAGCCATAGATAAGATATGAAATAACTAAGGACATAAAAATTATGTATATTTAATGGTTATATACCCTGCTAAACATATTTTAGAAATTACAGTGAATACCAATAATAATACCAGTACCATAAATATCCAAAATTAATAAATATAGAGTCGTATCAAGATCCTACAAGTGTTTTAGTTAGAAGAAGTAACAGCGATTTTCTTTTATACTATTGGAGGCGTGTGAAAATATAAATATTAAAAAAATATACAGTGAATACCAATATCATAAATATTCGAAATAAATAAATAAAAAATCGTATCAAAATCCTACAAGTGTTTTAGTTATGAGAAATAAACGAAACAGTGATTTTGTTCTATACTTTGGAGACGTGTGAAAGTAATAATATAAAACAATTAAACATTCATTATACTAGAGTGAAATATTATTAACATCATTATATTCAATAGTTTATGCAAGCTAACATAATAGACTCAAACCGAGAGCGATCTGACAAAGGAATCGTGACTGTTGCTACACCCAAGTACATACTCATAATTATAAAAGCGTAGGCAGGTACAAGTAAAGGTGACTTTAAATGTCGGATAAGCTCTCATACTAAGCTGGATGCAGACTACACTAAGACGAAATTATTCTAAACAAGGCCCGTCCCAACTTCGCACGGATGTATTATCAAGTGACCCCATAATACCCCTTATATGTTGCCATTCTGAAGGACTGCGATGTCATAGGTTCATATCATGTATTTTAGTTACTTTATCTCCACAATTGAGCCTAAATACAACTTATAGAGCAAGCGTGGTGGCTGAAATAGATGAGACTGAGATAAGAACGCAGAACAAACTAATTATAGTAATCCCCGATATAATAAGAATAGAATAAAATAGAACTTCATTTATTTATTTGAAAAAATGATTTTTAAGAACTTACATTAAAGCACTTTTCAGAATAGTCATCACATTTATTTTTTAATCTACCGCTCATTCGGAAAGCTGTCTCATCTCATCACAAGATGAATGAGAAAAACCTGTGTGTTGCTCTTTTAAATTATTTTATTGTTATTTGAACTAGCAACTAGCACTAATTCAATTAAATACCTAAATAGAATATATTAAATATACAACCAACTGGTTGAGTAACTAAATCTTATTAATATAATATATTATGGAATTTTGATCAAACTTTACAGTAATATAGCTATACATCAGAATAACATATAGGCTATATATTTCACGGGAGTGAAACCGCGGGCACAGCTAGTAAGAAATGCTTTGCACTTAAATAACTTACTTATATTTAGTTCCAAAACAGTGATTAGTTTATGGTGAAACTTTGTCTTAACGATATTAATCAAATTCACTATATCTATGAGTAAGCACATTATCCTTACAATGAAGAAAGTGAACGCACGGCCGGTGCAACGAAGACTGCGTGGGCGACGCCGGGAGTCAAGGCCAAACATGCAGACGGGTGTTGTAAATACATTCATTGTTAAAATCAACTACTACTAAACATTTAAACCACGAAAATATGGTCTTCAATTGCATTATTAAGAATAAATATAACAGGTCACATCTTGATCAGATTTATATGAGAACTAAATGTGCCCCGCGGTTTTGCCCGCGTTAAATTTCAATGTAAAATATAGCCTATATGTTATTCTGATGCATAAGTTATATTACTGTAGAGTTTCATTTAAATCCGTTTAGTAGTTTTGCGTGAAACAGTAACAAAAATCCATACTTACAAACTTTCTCGTTTATAATTATATAGATTTGGCCTCAGATAAATATGATCAATCAAGTAGCAGTATCATTATACAAATAAAAAATAGTTCTTCTTGTAATGAGTCCGCTTTCCGAATTAGCAGTAGAATAAAAAATATTAAGGTTATTTGAATAAAGATTATTATTATAGTAGTGATAATATAGTAAAGTTTGTTCGAACAATCGGACATGAGATTTCTATATAGATCAGATTGACAGGACACACATTAATAATACGTACTTTGAAATTTAAAATGTTATGTGAAATATTGTAAAATTGCAAGGAATTAATACAACACCTCGTTCTTCGGGAATTAGAATAAGTAAATGGAGTAACACATTATGATAACTGTTTCTATAGATGACGACATAACTTTCCATCAAGTATCCATAGCAGTTGTTAAAAGAAACATTATCATTTCACAACATGTGCGGTCCATACCACTACGTGTGAATGCCCCAAGTTCAATGGGGTCTTTTGGGACCAAATGTGATACTTTCGAACGATTAGTCCGCATTCAAAGTGAATTATTACCCGTTAAACGGCATATAATGGTTGCTTAAATTTCCTACCATACAAAACACTCGTCTAAGTAATAATAGGCGGAGATATTCGCAACATAACCGCAGTCCGCTTCATACAAATTGATGTCAATTAACAAAAACGTTTCATAGTAAGATATGTAGGCCGGCTGTAGGGTTGGCAATATTTTCAGCAAAAATTACAGTTTCATAAAAAACTACATACATTCTTAATTAATGGACTAAGAAAGTATAGTTGTTTTCTAGCGATACAAAATCATATTTTTTTTAATGTTACATTTACTATATATGTATACTAGGTGAACCCGCGGTTTCACGCGCGTGAAATTTATAGACTATGTGTTATCTGCTTGGAGGAACCGAGTTGAATATAATAACATATCCCTTTGCGCAATATGTATAAACACATTTTAAAATATTGGTATTAAAAAATACGGTAATTTAAATCATGCTGCTTGATTGTTAGTATAAAAAGTCCCAATTTTTTTTTACCTTTCATATATGGTTGATAACCCTAGCCTTACTATGTGCGTCGGTAAAATACGGGGAAAATGCTCTTGTACTGTTTAATGCCCATTTAGAATCCGTTAAAGTGCTTACTGTTTGCCTCGAGATGCGAGTGACTGACAAGTAAAACGATTATGTTAGTAAGTCGACTTACATTAATAGGCCAATATTACTGATTTTTTATTCCCTATTTACTACAGTAGCGGCCCGACCCGGCATCACACATGTGAATATTTATTTTTTAAACATTTTGAGACAAAAGAACAGTAAACATATCTTTATGTAGGACAGAAGTGGTTCATTATCCGAATTATTATTGATATTTTACTTATTAAATTATTTCGTTTGAACCTTAGGTTACTTTATTGAAATTTTAATGTTACTAAGAGACAATGTAGCATTCTAATGGAAAAAAGATATAAAACATGGGTTAAGCCATTTTTAAAAACACAAAAAAATAGGTATTTTGCGCTTTTTATTACTTTAGACAAGTCTCCTTGTTTAATCTTCTTCTATAATAAGCCTGGGCAGTACACACAGCGGTATCTAGTCCCAAGCTAAGCAGAGCTTGTGTTATCGGGACTAGTCAAGTGATGTAGATATTAAAGTATTTTAATTTTCTATAAATACATACATAATACACACAGTTTATAATACAAACTTTTAGATTATTGGGAATGATATACATATTAGATATCTTATAATTTGTTATAAATACGTATCTTTATAATTTGTTATAAAACACCTGATTTTTAAACGACATAGAAATTAAATTGCCTTCGACTCTACACATGTGTAGAAGAATAAATAATCTACTACTATACTACCAAATCTAAACAGAACGTGTATTAATAATCCGAACTCGATAAATAAACCCAATTGGTTGTAAAAAGAATCCTCAAAATGATTAAGATGTGAAAGATTTTTTATGACTATAAAAGAATTTTGAAAAGTATATTATTATTTATCTCCTCTTTTTTATTGTAAAGTACACATAAGGCGCGCCGCGCCGGTAATACCGTCCTGATAATTAACACGATTACACGAAGCAAGTGTGTAGATACCAGCCGCTAGGATTGCCAACCATAAAACAAATAGCCTCGTGCGAAGCATTAAAAAAAACTAGTACATTAGCTCAATTTGGTTTTCTAACTTTATACATCATAGTATTTTGACAGAGCGGTTTGACAGAGTCAAAATATCGTACAAACTTTTATGAGAATAAAAATGTTTTAATACCAAAGGCCAAAAATTTCTTTTTTATGTAATTGTAATCTACGGACATTTCAGACGACTACGATGTCATCTTATCCTGTAATTTCACTGCCTAATCTGCACCCTACAACCAAAACACAGCTTACAAAGCAAGCTTGGCGGCTGAACACCGCCGACTTTTTACAGTCCTATTTGTACGAGACGTCTCGTACAATTGACGTCCCTAAGTAAGTACAACAGCTGCATTCTCTGTCCCTCTTTAGCCGGCGCGGCGTCAAAATGGCGCGAGACGACCGGAACAAAGCGGCGCGGAGGGGTGGCGCGGAGCGGGCGGCGCGGCGCCGGCGTGGCGCAAGGGATGTCACATTCTGCTTACAAGATCGAGTAGTAACAATCGATTGTTTAATTAACATATAAATCGATTCAAAAATATAAACGAAGAAATAATTTATTTCATAGAATAATTGATTGTTTGGGCTTCATGGCCTACGAGTGCTGTTATTTTAGTTCATCACTTGATCTATTTTTTAAAACAACAGGCATGGTATGTAGCCTTTATTATTAAGATTGTTTTGGTCGGATGAAAAAGTATTTAAAAAACTATTTTTAATTAATCGAGTTGTAATAATAATATCGATAGTTTAAAATACATTTAGAATAACAAAATAGATGTTTTCTAATTATAATCGTTGAATATAATCGATTTTTTTTATAATTATAATCGAATAGTTTAATCGATTTTGTCATTTAATGTCAATCGCTTTTTGACATCCCTACGTGGCGTTGCTTGCGTGCTCGACCGCCGCGCCGCTAGTTCGCCGTCGGCGCCGGCCATCGCTAACTGTTACCAGTTAAATACTGTATTCTTTATTTAGTAATTTAATTTTAACAATGGCGGATATTGATAAGCTTACGTTAATGAAAACAAAGTTAAAACATCTTTCTATTAAAACATTGCATTGTTCCTCAAAAAGTAGTTTTTGTTGGAAAAACTTTGGATTACTAATGATTAGTGTGAACGGAAAAAAACGTTTTGTACCCTCAGATCAAGTGTTTTGCATGGTCTGTTTAGAGGACGCCAAAAACTTATATGAAGACGAATTATTTGGAAGGTAAGTACTAAACTACACATGTAAACATTACTTAACTGCTATAAGTTCTCTATATAATCATTGGATTTGGGCACGCCAAAATGTTTAAAACCAATTCATATTTAAAAGCTATAGATCGCTTTTAAACATGAATTGGTTATATGACCATATGGTATATATTGGATATGGCCACAGATTCTTAATTTTAATTATTATTTTTATTCGTATTATTATCACAGTAGAATATCTCAAGATGGTCGTTTGAGATTAAAGAAATTATTGAATTCGCTTATTATTATGTTTCAGTGTAAAAGTGAAATCGTACAGTAAGAAAATAAGCACAGGAAACCTTATGAGACACCTGAGGGAAGAACACCAAATTATGAGTGACGAACCTCGTAAAACTCGCAAAACCCGCAAATCTCGTCAAGTTCAAGAACGTAATGATGACCCTCAAAAAGAACATAACATTGCACCTTATAATGAATCTAAACCCCGTGATGAACTTTGTGAATCTCAAGAACTAAAAGAATTCGCAAATGTCGGCACAGGCGCCTCAAGCAAAGCTCTTGTTGTAAACAAAATATCTAAGTGGAAATTGGGAAAACATCTAGCATTATGGCTCTGTCGTTCACTTTTGCCATTTGACTCAATAAACGACGAAGCTATGATTGAATTGTTAAAAAATTATAATGTTACTCTTACAAAGGAAGACGTTCCATCACAAAGTATTATTCGATGTGCTCTGGATAATGTTTACGAATGTACGTTGGAATGCATAAAACAATCTGTAACAAAGTCAGCTTCGCAACATGTTGCAATTACCACAGATTTGTGGAGTGATTGTTACAGACATAACAACTATATAACTATTACTTTACATTTCCTTAATGAATTATTTACTCTTGAAAACATAACCCTTGCCACGCAACTCATCATAGGACCCAAAACAACTGAGAATATATCAGATTATGTATTGAAGACCCTGCAAAAGTTCGATCTTCTGGAAAAACATATAGTTCTTGTTTCTAAAACGGAACCAACTGCAAATAAAATGGCAACATTATTGTCAAAACAATTAACATGCGAAAGCCATTATTGTTTAGGAAAGGGCTTGCATGACCTTATTGTTGTGGACGGAATTAAAAATACGACTAATGTATTCAACCTAGAAATCAAGTGCAAAAACATTATCAACACATTAAGATTCAAACAATATGAGTTAGAAGATTTAATTGATAAAGAAGAACAAATTATATTAAGTTGCATAGCAGATGCTGGTCAAGTGATTGAAATTGATGAAAACGTGTACATTGAAAATGACAACGATTCTGAAATGGATTACAATGGAATAGCGGAAAGATTATCAGGATTAGAATCTATAAACAAATCTATACCAACACGTTGGGATAGCACACTGACTATGTTTGAAAGCTTATACAATAAATATAACATAATCCCTATCAATCGACTACTAAATAAGTTAGAAAAACCCGAATTAATATTAAATGAAAGCGAATGGTTACTAATACAACAGCTTACAAATTTCTTAGCTAAATTCCGAGATTGTGTTTTAATAATGAGTGCACAAAATTCTTGTACAATCAATATGGCATTAGTATTTAAGATGGAAGTCGCTGAAATTTTAGATACACTGGATATAAACGACAGCCTAGAAATATTTAATATGAAGACAAACATGAAAGCTAATTTAGACTGTCGTTTTCCAACAAATAAATTAACAGTTGCCGCCACATTATTAGACTGCCGATTTCAAACAATTAAAGAAATAGACGTGTATTTACAAAATCATAGTCTAAATCGTGTATCGTTTTTGGCAAGTTATATACGAGAAACTGTTAGTACAAATGATACGAATTTATCTAAAAATAATTTATCAACTACATCAAAAATCGATGTAAACGCTTCTCCGAAAAATTCTACGTCATTACTAATACAACTTGCCATGAAGTACGAAGCTAATAGAGATTCCGATGAAATTGAAAACAAGTCGATTGAAATTGAGTGCTGTAAGTACTTCGCGGAGTGCGATCCCCAGGATCTAACTAGGAGTGACATATTAAGTTATTGGAATGAGAGAAGAGTGTCACATCCCTACTTGTCTACACTAGCAAAAAAAATATTATGCACACCGGCCACTACTGTACCTAGTGAACGTATGTTCTCTATAGCTGGCCTAACAACAGCAGCAAAACGATCGCAACTTTCTGGAAATAACGGACATAATATAAATAAAATTCTATTCGTCCATGATAATTACAATAAATGTAAAAACTACATTGATAACATTTAATACTCTTCCTTATACAGTATCTACTATTGAATCATCTTTTAAAATTTATTATATTAGTAGTTTAAAGATAATTGTTTTATAATATTTTAAATACTACACTTTTAATCTTGTGTGATACATACATTCATTAATGATATCATAAGTACTGACAACAGAGGTTAAAAGCTTATATTCTGACTAATAAATGATAAGTAAACAATAAATTTTATAATAATTCAATTTCATTTCATTTATAAAAAGCAAAAAAGTTTAAAACACGCAATTAAACGAAATTCTGTTTAAAATGGAATACGAGTACTATTATATCGAACCGGGCCCTACAGTGGGTTTGCACTATTATCAACAAATACCTTATAGGAACATATAATATAATATAATGCAATAAATCTACGCCTTTCGTTTGCGCTGCTTTATATTCAAGTACTCTAGAGTACAATGACTACCCCTGATGGTAAATGGTAATTGTCGCCTATCATGTAACCCCCTGGCACCACTTGCGTTGTCATTTCAGAGGACTAAGATGTCTTGCCTCGTATCCTATATTTGAAACAGAAAAAAACTATACAGCAAGCTGCTTCGCAACCGAACAGTTTAGACTGAAGTACCTATCCTCACAGATCTCCAACATTGGATAATTTATTGCATTAATAGATAGGTAAGAATTTTAGTCACTACACATATAAAGATTAAATTACAAATCATTTACTTTAAAAAAAGTTACCACAGCAAAATACTGTAAAGAAGTTATCCTTAAAAAAATTGTATTGACAATAAAACAAGGCCTTGTTGTTGGTAATAATTTAGAAATGGCTAATAGCAATCATATCTATGATTATGAAAAATCTATGATATTATCTATTCCGTAAGGGACTTGCCGCAAAGATAGATTATATATTTCGTAATTGAAATGCGATTATTGTAAACGAGTACATTATCAATAAATCTGTTTCACAAACTTAAACAGCCTTCCATTGCAGACCTTGACTGAAATATTATGTAAGCAAAAAATGCAAGGCATTTATCTGCGATAGAAAGTGAAATTGAAATTTATGTGAAACATATAATTAATATTTTTGGCAGTATATCACGCGGCACTGCAACTAACTACTTTAAAAAAACTAAAGGTGACAGATGAAAGATGTCCAAGGTGGGAAACAAAGCAAACGTGCGAAAGTAGGTTGTTCATACAAACAATTAGAGGTTATATTGTTAACTTGGTGTCACGGAGTTCACGTAACAGATTTCTAGATTATTTTTACTTTCACAGGATAGATGATTCTTGTCTATATTTATATTTAAAAACGTAATAACCTATAAGTAGTAGAACATTTATAAAATTGTTTAAACGATAATCAAATCAACACGTGGCCATATTATTATTTTTTTTACTACGATGTGGGCATGGGCGTGTCGAGTCGACTCGACTAGTCGACACATGTTCAAAATCCTTCGACTTTGAGGCACATAAATATTTTATGAGCATATTTTTTGTGCACAGTGATGGAGTCTGTACCATGTCAGTGAACTTTAAATGTCCCTTGCTAACTGATGCAGCAAACTGTACGTATACTCGTACGTACTTTGCCTTCGCTGGTTTATTTGCTCTACTCTAATCGAAATTAAGTAATAATATAATCCTGGATAATTCATATAGCGCCATCTAGTTATAAGATAAGCAGAGTTTGTGGTATGAACTGATAAAGACTTATTTTTTTATGTAGATACGTACATAATATGCACAGAAAATACCCAGACCCATACCAACAGTCATACTCATGAATACAAATGTGCATTGTGCGAAGATTCGAACCCGCGACTACTGACAGTTAAGCGATATGCTGAACTGCTAGACCACCGAGATCATCAAAATTTAGGTTTTAATGACCTTCTACTAGAGATTGTGTGAATACAAAGTTGTTTGCGTGGGTGCCTATGCTTTACCTATTTTTTCGGGTAAGATATTTCAAAAACAGTGACTGTATAAGGTTCCGAGGTATTATACCTTAGTCTATCGGCTGAAACATGAGAACACATACTCATTTTGTGATGTCTGTAGTGTTCATTAATTTAGGCTATGATTATCACTTGAGTTATCAGATAAGCAAGCACCTTCAGATGAGCAGTCATCTTCAGATAAGCAGTAATCACCAGAAGATGACTGCTCCATTAATGTAAAAAGTTAACGTTATCGTAATGCGAAATTTACTAAGTATCTCATTAGAGTCAGAACCCTAATTAGAAAACAAAATGTTTAATAATTGATTATAATATATACATATTGCGCAAATTACAGTAAATGCAAACTAGTGGATTAGAGGTCGATGACTCAACGGCGGACTTAGCGTAATAATGGATTATGTTGCATTAATTTTATGATCATGAAAAGTAGCATACGACATACCTTTGAATGAAATCACTACATTCAAATGTTGAGTATTTAATATATTTAAAATATAATAAAAATAATATCTCAGGACAATTCACACAGCGGCCAATTCACTCTACTCGCAGTCTAAGCTGAGCTTGTGTTATGGGTACGAGACAACTATAATGAATACATAGATGCAAATATCCAGGCCTATATAAACAATCATATTCATGAATAAAAATGTTTGTAGGTACCGTGAGTGGAATTGAACCTACGACCGTAGGATGAAAGGCGGTGTGCTAAACCATAAAACCCATATCTATGAGTGAATTAATCAAAAACCGTTACCTTTTAACTGAATAAGCAACACTAACAGTTAATGGCAAAAATATGGAGAAAGTATGGTAGGTTCTAGAAAAGCGAAGTACATTATGCTGATTTTCAGAAAAAGAGTTTTGAACTGAGTTAGAACTAAAGATGCTGTGAATGCCTACTGTTATTTCTGGCCGAGAAAGGAGGGAGAGGGCAAGAAGATGCTTATTGAGAAATTTCTTATATAGTATCGTACAAAATATCTAATGAAACTACCAGTATAGCTCTGTAAATACATATTTGGTACGAACACTTATCTTGACATAGAAACTTAACTGGTCCAGTTCGAAACGTGGTGTTTTCTTCAAGGGAAAAAAGGGGAAATTCAACAAAACCTGAGCTGATAAACGAGAGAAAACTTATCTAGACGATGTCCTCATTTGGTAGTTTAACGACATTTAGTTTCTACAATATACCTTGCGTGGAATGTAGACATATATGGGCGAAGTCATAAAACTAAACAGCATTGTATCTAACCTGTCAGCGTGGATACGTTCTGCCACTTATTTCTACTGATAATGGGTCAAATTACATGGTAGGGAGGCATAAAACAATCTTCAGGAGTGAACTGAGAAGGACTGGATCCTTGAGTCAACGTATTTTGTGATGTATTGTCAACAAATTTACGTTAGTTTCATTGGAAATTTCTATTATGTTTATTTATTATTCGTATTTCCACATTATAATAAATTAAATAATACATTCAAAAGGAAATAATGTGTCATGTAGTTTCCCATTATGTAGTCATGTTATCGTATGTGTGAAATGGGTGGAAATTCCGTTGTTGTTTTTGGCTACTAATATTACTTATCTAGCTGTTATCTAAAGACAGAATATGCGGGAATAAAACACTTAACCAGAACACAGTAAATAGCTGTTAAAATTAGATTAATATCTGAAACTGTCCAAATATATATACATAATTGCTAATCTGTCACTAGCAATATCCTTTAAATAAGAATCAATAGCTGTTACATCAATAATAGTTTTAGTTGTAAACCGATCTATAGAAATACAAATAATCTTTATTCAAATAAACTCATTACAAGCACTTTTGAATAGTCATATTTTTATTCTACCACTCATTCGGAATGCAGATTCATCACAAGAAGAATGAGCAAGAAACTTGTGTGTTGCTCTTTTGAATAGATGTTTTTTATATAAATAATTACAGTATAACAAGTAAGAGGCATGCGATAATCAACATAGAAATCGCTACGCACTCATTATTAGTGTAATTAGATAATATTGT
This sequence comes from Achroia grisella, assembly GCF_030625045.1. NCBI lineage: Eukaryota > Metazoa > Arthropoda > Insecta > Lepidoptera > Pyralidae > Achroia > Achroia grisella. The sequence goes on from NW_026712817.1 coordinate 182,249, forward strand.
CAGTGCTATGGATTTAAAGTTTTTCTATAAAAACATTATTATCGTTAACGAATCCTTCAATTTTATAGTAAGCTTTTTTGCAAAGGAACTTTTTTATTTGACATTTAAATCTTTTTTCTGGCAGATTTATAACAGATATTTTATTGTAAAACCTTACGCAATTGCCATAAAACGAATTACTAACTTTAGCCAAACGACATTTAGGTAAAATCAGTTTGTTATTGTTACGTAAGCTTTAATTGGTGCAATCACTAACTCTTTTGAAACTGTCTATATTCTTCCTGGCATAGATGATATTTTCATAAATGTATTGAGAAGCAACGGTGAGGATATTTGATTCCTTAAAACACTCTCGCAATGACTCCCTGGAACCCATACCATAAATGGTATGGGTTCAAATCGTAATTGAAACTATCAAATGATATTGACAACCCTACAAACTGGGAGAAGGGATTTTTAGTAATGGAATGGAAACCAGTGGACGGGCCATCGTGGTTAATTTGTAGAATTCATCACGATGGGTTAACGGACCTAAATTATCCTATCATCCTCCACTGGTACCACGCCAGCATATACCGTTAGCGCAGGTTTTCATCCATAAAAACCTAACTGACAATTGCAACTTTACAAATATGAATTAATAGAAATAGAATTACATAATCTAGTTGTGGTTCATGCATTGTTGTTGCGAAATCTTCTGTTTATAGAACTGAATTATAACGTCGCAGTATCTTGATCTACATTCTAGTTTTTACATATCGTAAAGTAGGCTCGCAATATCTCAATGTCACGCCATTAAGCGGTACTAATGTTACCATACATATATACATACGTTATAACGTTAGCGCGTTACAACGCGGAAGGAATTGTATCGCGCAGTAACGTTGCGTGGACCAGAACATAACGATTCAGATGTTCTTCCTCTATAGTTTCCTTTTAGCCCAAGAGCCCACGACGGCCAGACATACGTCATATTAGTAAACGTGAAAGTTCTTGTATGTGTGTCCCCAACACAGGTAAGAATGATCCCCAAACATGAAACCTGGCTCGTGGTTCCTTTGGCAGGTAACAGGTAACAAAGGTGTAAAAAATTTCATATCAAATTCGTTATTTTAAGAAACTCCATATTTTCATATATTGTTCGTAGCATTATTATAACTTGCGCTGCTCATTGCCAGACACTTAGTGTGGTTCCAACCCCCCGCCGGACCCCCCTAAAATATACTATTTTATAAATAAACTTACGTCATTTTAATAAAGCTGAACTTTATATATATTATTGAGAGAACCATTAAACTGAGTTTCCTAAATAGCCAGACAGTTGTCTTGGTTCCTTATCCTACCAGACTCATTAAAACCGGGTTTCGTGTTTGGGGATCGTTCTTACCTGTGTTGGGGACACACATACAAGAACTTTCACGTTTACTAATATGACGTATGTCTGGCCGTCGTGGGCTCTTGCTCTATTTGCAATCAACTGCCTAACGGTGGTAGTTCTCAATTCTATCGTGTTTCTGTGTCTTTTATAATATAGTACCTAGGATACCAAGCTTGGTTAAGCGTTTTTATTTATTACTGCACATATAACTCTTCCATAAACACTCCAATAATTTTTTTTCCAAAGTTATGTTATGCATTTTGTGAGATTAATATTTATATTGTAATTGCCTTGTTTAAAGTAATAGAATATTCATTAAAACTGTAGGCACAGTTAATCTAATTCCGAACTGAATACAAATAATATATCAGAAAACAAAAGAGAAATGGCATATCGTAATGTTCTTCTGTTAGGGTTATTAATATTATTAAATTAAAATAATGACTACCTGTAATTAGTACTCCAGGTAGTCATTATTTTAATTTAATATTGTTAGAGATAAAGCTATCTATATAGTGTTGTAGATGTCGTGTTGAAATCATATACCAATTTATCAACTACAGTTTATAAAAAATTTACTGGTTTTCTATATTCCTTATAAATAACCAAGGTGTAACAAATAACATTTCTGTTCATATAACAGAATAATATTAATCTTATATACGTTTACATAATATGTGCAGTAGGTAATCTGTGCCTTTACAAATAACTCTGTGTGGACACAGTTCTATAAAAAGTATTTAACGAATAATTAGATATTTTAAACGGAACGCCATAAATGCCTTCTAACCTAAACAATAATTAGACCACAACAAATTGTTCGGTTCATTCCAATGTTGAACTTTCAAAACGATAATCGGCTATCTTTTGTATATTTTTTTGTGATTTTATATATAAATAATAGTTTAAATACGCCTTTTATTCTCATTGTTTAGTATTACAGTTGACTGGTAGAGAATGGCGGTTTTCATAGCGGTTTAGTGTAATGGAGGAAATTTAGTGCAGGAATTAATATGGCAAAACAAAAATAAAAAACCTTAAAATAGTCATCAAAGAATTTACAGTATAGCGGTATAGTCTGTAACAATATCTATGAATAATAACCGATTTTGTATGAAACATGCGGTATACGGTTTGATGTAAAATCGATATCTATTCAATTAATATAATCTGTAGTGTTGAGTATCTGATGGAGATATTCATTGGATTATATACAGCAGCAAATATAATTTATTCTTGATCTGATTCAGTTACACGTTACATACCAACTGTTACTTAGCAACAGGATTTTTTTTTTAAATTACTTATTTTAAATGTGATAGATTAGACTTGTTCTTCTAAAATCAATGTGCCTAATAATATCATATTCTGAAGAAATCCGTCAATATGACAATCGTTAGAAATCAGTCATACTAAAATTAATCTGTCGAAAGATAATGACTGTTGGACTCTTTGTCATTCCTATAAAGATAAACAAGACAAAACAATTAATCGGTAGATAGAACGGGAAAATGGAACTGGTGAATTTATATACAAAAAAGTTTTTCTCTTAGATAAATTATAACTTATTACAAGATAAGATTAATAAAACCAACTGATTATTAAAGAATAACTGTAATCAATAAAACTAATTTTAAACAACTGTGTTAAGTCAAAACACAGTCAAACATCGAGTTGACCTTCCTTTCGAAGTCGGTAAAAAAACTCGCAATTAGTCAAGTCATCGACCTCCGAATAACGCCTAAGATGCCTAATGAAACGCCACAATCACTTAGATTCAAGTTGTGAACAAGAAAGCTAGGCGACAATTACACTTAGGTACCATTACTAAGCAATATTCACTTAATACTTTCTCTTTCGGCAACCATTTAGTGAAAATCCTACATACTTAACTAACAATTTCACTATTGTAGTAATATTATACCTAGTTTATGAGTTTGGAAATCTGTGGTTCACAACACAGATTTCACACAAACTCGTTTTAACCTTTAGACGTGTACTATACGACAATAGACCCAGTACTAGTCAATAAATAAGAAATTACTAAGCATTTTTAAGGCGTCAAATACTTTACCAAATATTTGCAATCTATTTCAAAATAAAACGCAATTTTTGTCGTGAATAGCGAGGATCTGATGGTAAGTGGTAACTGTCAAACAGCAATAGACAACGGATATCAGATGATGCTCGTGATACCGTGCGTACCGCTAATATGTCATGTCTTTATATCCTGTAATTTCTCTTTTACAAAGCAAGATCGGCGGCTGAAATAAGTGAGGCAGGGTACCACGCGTGATATCTGTCGAAACTCGGAATTGAAATTAATATTGCAGTCTCCTATGATGGAACCTTCGTTTTCTATCTATCTATATCTAATATTTGCGTAGGGATTTACGGGGTGCTGCATGACATGTGTTTTTGTTACATAGTAAGATCCAAAACTGTAGCATAGATGCTACAGTTTCGGAGATCGTAATAATTTATTTATTTGCTCACTACAGCGAGCAAATAAATAAATTATTACTATCTACTATATACTCATTTTATGTTCTCGAAATGATTCGGTATTTTAATGTTGAGTTACGAGTCACACTGACCAAGTCTTTTTATTGCATTTATTATTAAAATAAACATATATAATAAACTAAATTTATCAGAGAAATGACTGTAGGCTCGCAAGCTGTCACAATGGAGTTAAATCTATCTAGAGAAATAGAGACATTCTGTCATTACCTGATAACCCGATCTATAACACAACTACACTGTGGAATAACCTTCCAGCATTTTTTCCAGGTATTTCCGAACCGATATTTAAACCCTCAAGAAAAGTGCTTATTCCTTTTTAAAAGGCCGGCAATGCACTTCCAATTTGCCTGGTGCTGCGTGTGCTCATCTGCCGCGCTAATTGCTTGCCGTCAGGTGAGCCCCAAGCTAGTCTGTAACGCCCCTATGCAATAAACAGCATGTATATGCAATAACAGTAGTAAAAGTATATTTTAATATTACAATAATTATCTAATTACCTCTTGTTGGTAAATAACAACACCGATAAAAATGTGTAATCCGGTGTCATATTTACGGCCATTTGCCGATAAAATATTAAATGCATGATAATGAATGTTTATAAACAAATCTAGCGATAAAAGCTATGAATACATTTTTGGTACTCATTAGTCAGTACTTATTTTTTTATTGATGATTTCATTTTATATATAAACATGTTTTTTTCGTCTAATTAGTTATAAAGTGTAAAATATAACTATGAAATCATTGACTGACTATTAAGTTACAGAATGGGTACAGTAGGTACTTAAAAATAATAATATTATCTTCGGACAATTCACACAGCGCCATCTAGTCCCAAGCTAAGCAGAACATGTGTTATGGATACTGGAGAACATACATAATATACATAGAAAACACTCAGACCGATTTAAATAATCATACTCTTGACTACAAATGTTTACCGTGCGAGGAATCAAACCCGCGACCATCGGAAGAAAGGCGGTGTATTAAATCGCTAGACCACCGAGGCCGTCAAAGTTATTAATAGTATGAGGAGGAATGTATTAATAACGTTTGTATGTTCATTGAAGGTCAACAATATAAGGAAGTAGCAATACAATACGAAAAGCACTTTCACTATTTCCCTGTTATTATGTACTTAATACTAGTATTTACACGCAGCTCCTACCGCATAACCCGGATACATATCCTATAATCCGGAACTATATCCTATATCTCCATCCTCAATACTATATGTCTTCTGTGTATCTCAAATGTTATATCTAGTGAATGAGACGTTAAGGTGCTAAAAGGAAACAGATAAATTCTTATATTATGTTAGGTAACAGTTTTTTTTAGTATATGAGTACATTTAACACATCTTGTAGTATAATATTTAAAATAAACTTTAATATACCCCTAAAATAAACTTTTGGGTTATATTATTAAATATGAACATCAAAATCTTACTTGTATTATAAACGCGAAAATTTGTGAGTAGGTATGGATGGATGGATGTTACTCTTTCACCCAAAAACTACTGGACGGATTTTGATAGCTTATTAATCAGAATAATACATAGGCCGTAATTATGTAAATAAAGATATTATGTAAATTGGGCGAAACATAATGAAAAATTTTAAGTAAGTGTGAATAAATGAAAATATATAAATAAAATTTAATATTTATAACATGCACCACATCGTTTCATATCCACGTAGACAACTTTGTCCAAAGGGTACATCTTTCTCATTACTTAGTAAGTAATGAGAAAGATGTTTTCTATGAATAGTGGTACGAAGTAAGATAAGGCAGTTAAATTACAGGGTATTGAAGCATGATACCGTTCTCATGCATTGTAGAAATAATAAATTTGAAACCATTTTTCGAAGTATTCTAATACTGTTGGCCGCAGCAGACCTTCACCGAATGAAAGGCGACTGCAGATGGCACTCCAACATCGCGGAGGGTCATATGGAGCGGCTGAAGACCAACTCTGCCTGACGGATACTACGTATATATATGATGTAGATACTGTTCATGTATATATACAATGAATAGGCTCATCAACTCGTTTACCATTCCAGTTATATAATAAAAAACCTAAACTTACGTAACAGAACGCTGCCTAGAAATAATTCGTATCAAGCAACCAGTTGTAAATACAATACTTTCATTTTTAACTCATTAAAACACTCGCCGCGACTACAGCGGGCATGTGTTATACTCATTAATTATAATTTAGTGTTAATTATGTGATGCGAATTATATACTTACTGCATGTGCAATTTATAATTAACTCTAAATATTATACATTTTATTGCGAACTTTCTAGTTACGCGGCAAAAGTGTTAAAATGGCGGCCAAGTGCTCAGCTTGTTAATATTTTTAATCGACTACAAAAGACAATATATCCATTACTAGCTGTGCCCGCGGTTTCTATTGCGTGAAATTTATAGCCTACTAGCTTTTGCCCGCGGCTTCGCTCGCGTTAATTTATACCCTTAGGGGTGGAATTTATCAAAATCCTGTCTTAGGGGATGCCTACGTCATAGTAGTTTCATACATTCAAAGTGTCAGCCCGATCGGTTTAAAATTGACAAATTTTCATCCCCTATTTTATCCACTTGGGGGTAGAATTTATCAAAATCCTTTCTTAGCAGATGATGTAGTCATAACATCTGCCTGGATGCCAAATTTTATCCCGATCCGTCCAATGGTTTGGGCTGTGCGTTGATAGATCACTATGTCAGTCACCTTTGAGTTATATATTATATTTAGATGTGTTATTCTTATGTATAAGCTATATTACTGTAAAATTACATTAAAATACATTCAGTAGTTTTTGCGTGAAATAATAACAAACACCCAACCATCCATCGATCCACACTCACAAACTTCCACGTTTATAATATCAGTAAGATTCATTGCGATTTTGTTAACTAGTATTATTAAAAGAGAATTGATGTTTTTTTTTGTAATAATAGATGTACTCAATAAAATATTAACAAATTTTAAATATTAGTTCAAATGATGATAATTTCTTAAATACTAATTAGCCTAATAAATCTGTATCGTTCTCGTGTTATCAATACTTTTGGGCTCGACGCAATAAATTATCATATTTTGTTTTATTGCGTTGTGCAATTCAATTAAGCTTCTAGTGTACGACGTTATTGATGAGCGATTAAGGACATTGTTTTACTTTCTTAATTGTATCCGTGTATTCCTTTATCAAGTAATAGTCCTTATGAGGTATTCAATTTTCTTTTATATACTTGTAATGGCAATCAAACAGACGCCGCATTGGTGATATACACATGAGCAGCACTACAGACATCACATTTTCATGTTATACCACTCACACGTAGCTATTCCAGAGGAATGACGTCATAGCTCTAACCCTGTAATTTCTCTCTCAAATAGCAGGTAATACCCATAAAGCCCATCTGTTGGTATACAGATGAACAGCACTATGGACATCACATTATCATATGAGACCCGTGATAACACTAATGCGTTGTCATTCATCCAGCACTAAGATATCAGACCTCTCATGTTGGAACTGTTTATACTCACAAAGAAAGTTGATTGGCAGTTGAAATATAAGATCGAGGTGTACATGGAGACGACTTTTCACAGTCTTTTCTCTGGTAAAGTAGTTTGTAGTCCAGTTGTTTATATAGTTTCTAATTGTACTAAGTTTATAGATAAATATCAATGAACATAAAACCCGTCAAGTGTACTATAACAGGATTATACTCTAGGTCGTCTATCGACATTTTAAATACCGTCTTTATTATAGTAGACTGATACCCGTTTTTACTAACCAAGTCCAAACGTATCCTTAAATTAGTATCCCTTAGTTTAGAGAATACCAAAATCGGATACTTAAGTTCGTTTTCACCACCTTAAGTTTTTAGCACCTAGGAGTTCCTTAAGTAAGTGATGGGTTGTTTTTATTAATAACTCATAAAATCGATTGTTTACTTTTGTTGCGATTATATTACAATTATCCTAAAATGTATGTATGAAGGCCGAAATAGGTATGGACTGGGTGAATGCGAACAGGGATGAATGGAAGAGAAAAACATATTACGTCGACCCCAAATAAATGGGATAAGGAAGAAGCAGATGATGAATATAATTCAAAAGTTCGTCGTGTCAAGTGGCAACATATTTTCCCACCTATTCTATAAGACAGATTATACATAATTTTTATAATCTGTCCTTCTTTAACCCTTTGCAGTACTTCTTCATTTAGCTAATAATATTTCTAATATATATACCATTTGAACGTCATAGAACAATATTTTTTGTTATAATCTATGCAAGCGCAGACGACGCGATAATACGTGCCATTGTGTTCAACAAGTAGAGCGGAAATGAAATAATATACGTATATTTTAATTCCGCCAACATTGCGAGCATAATGGAACAGGCCAATAGGTTATCAGAAAAAGAATTACGATGTTTCAGGCCTTTTTTAATGTGAATGATTTGAAAAACTGAGTGGCGGACCACAGATTCAAAACAGTAACCATAGATATTACAATATATTTTTCGACATCTTTGCTAAAACTAATACATCACCATTTCTGTGGACTAAGATAACATGTAAAGCCAAATATGTATAAATAATCATTACAAACCTTTTTTAAGAACAGGGCTAGCTGAAAACGTGGCAAGTCATCAACACCTGAAACAAGACAAACACTTTTAGAATTGTACACATATATACATATATGTTTATAATCTTCATTGTACCAGATAATAAAAAACTACTTGGCTAGGTCACAGCTTGGTGAAAAAATTACGCCACACAATTAAGAACAAATTCTGTGAAAACTGCGTCCAAGTGCCTCCAGCCATTTTTGTTCAAAAGCTTAATATTCGATGAGACAAACACAAAATATATAGTTTTCGGCTCAACATGATTTTACAAGCTACCCGCCCCGGCTACGCACGAGTGTACATGTATTATACATATAAATCGTCCTCTTGAATCGCTGTATCTATTGGTACAATTGCAAATCCGTTGCGTAGTTTAAAAGATCTAAGCGAACAGCGGAAGCTGACTGATGACTTAATTTTATATTATGTAAACATTTTTCATAACATAACATTGGTCATAAGATTAGTGGAAAATGAGTCTGTTTTCCAACATATTGTGAATACGAAAATTTTCTTACTTTTATATATGTATATATTTAGGCATTACATTCTTGTTTAAATAAGGTAATACATTGGAACACCTGTTTCTTTTTAATTTTCGCTTCAATGAAAGGAAATTGCCCAATAAAGTAATGTACACGACAAATAATGTGTAACGTTTTTACACATGTTTTAATTAACGGCACAGATACCCAGTTTCATATTCTGTGACATAATTAAATTATGGCCGCCACGTGTAGAATAAAATTACTATTATGCCATTCAGTTTCCTGTTTAGTTATGTACATGGGAACATAGAATTTACGCCTCCGATCGATCCCCCGTCCAATTCAAACGGGGACCGATGTTACGACGGCCTGAGCCGAGGTTCGAACCCCTAGCAGTGCCCTCAGACTAAAGTCGTATCCGTCAGGCGGGAGTTACCTTCAGCCGCTCCATAAGTCCTTCCGCGGGTTTGGGGTGCCATCTGCACTCGCCCCCTATCGTCCGGTGAAGCTGTAAAGGCCAGCTGCGGCCAACAGCATTAGACAAGTCCGAAAAAAAGAAAAAGCTAACATGGAAGTTGGAATTTTGTTTTGTCTTCAAATAGCGACCCGTCAGGGCTTCGCATGGATGTATTTAAAATCTGCGAATTTCTCGGATTGTTCTATATTCCTACCATACATATATTATACATATAAACATTCCTTATGAATCACTCTAGTAGCGTAGTTTTAAAAATATAAGCGAACAGTGACTTGAGGCACATTCTATTCTGTACATAAATGTATTGTTTCTTCTTTAATATTTGTTTATTGTATTTAATGTGAAATGTATTAAAGTAGAAGTTTATCTAACCAATTCATTAAAGTCGGAATATTTGTGTATATAAACCATAACATCGAGTAAAATATAAGATAAAATATAATAGGAACATGTTCAAGTTTATATAGAAACTCTATAAAGTTGGTAGAGCCCTCAACTATCTCAACCCTGTACATGATAATTTATTTATTTATTTTAAATCAGGTAACGTAATATTGTTTATATTGGCTCATATTATATATACCTTGAGAACTCACATCTATATAAAATAATAATATTGTCCTTGTTATCACCACATTCACTATAGCAATCTGCCACAGTAGCGTTGGTACACCACCCCCTTCGGCCAGTAGTCTTCCTTCATGAAGATGAGTACCATTTGCATTCAGCCTTTTTTTATAAAGGTAATTTCTCTTTTGTCTGTGGTCAATCCTTTTTGGACTCGGGGTCACTAACCGTTAATAACGTTCTAATCATTGGTTAAAATTATTAATAACCGGTTTCGCATGTATACCCAGGCTACTGACGCTTTACCCATAATAAGTGACTTAATCTTACAATCATCGTTACATCCATCACTTCTGCCCCATCAGCGTATACCATCAATACCAACATCCATTAAATAGTAACCCATATCCGGTTCTGAATAAGGTTTAGTATTGTTATAACAAGGAAACTATTTGTATGCATCTGTACACAACTGACTATTAACGAGTTGCGTAGTCGAGTAACATGTGACTATCAATGGCTTATTGAGTATTCTCAAAGTACTGCAAGTGTTGTAATATAAAACACATATTATTACGCTGTTACGATACTTCGTTTTGTTAAACTGAAACGTATAATATAACTAGCAATTATCAACGACTTTGTCTGCGTGGAATGCCACATATCGTCCAGAATATTTATATATTTTTATTAAAATAAATAAAATTTGTAAAATAAATATAGTTTACCTAATATACTCTTTTGAATATTAGCTATCTGCGAGTGAAAGTCCCGTTTCTACCGTTTCATAGATTAACAAGAACAAACATACAGACAATATTTTTTTTAATTAATTCTCAGGTTGTAAGTTCCATATATATTTCCATAGGCATTTAATGAAAAGCTGTTAATAAAAAATAATTATTTTAAATATTGTCTCTTCTTGCTAAAAACAGATATTTCAAGTTATAAGATTGAGATTTTGTTTATTATATTATGCTGCTTAAAATCGTTACAGAACTCATATAACTCATTAACGAACATTTTTAAGTCAATGGGTCTTTTATGGGAATGGGTACAAAATTTTACTGTAAGTTACTAAAGCATGTACTGGAATTTCATATATTCATTTATATATATTTCAATTTAAATCATATTTATTAAGCCAATGCATATTACACCGAAACAATTACTTAAATGACAAACGTGCATGGCAATAGTTGTTTATTGTTGGGATTGTCATTAAATTATAATCATAACATGTAAACAAACTGGCTTTTAAAAAAACAAATTCAGTTGAGCTTCTTGGCACTTTTCTCAACTGAATGTATAAATTGAACTTGACTATAGGGAACAAATATTAATTATAAATAATAAACATTAATAACAAACACCTTAACGTTCAAATGAAAATTAAGTGAGCGGCTAAAGTGTCCTACATGAATAAATAGTTTTTGAAAAAAATATAATATATTTCTGAAAAAAAAAAAAAATATTATAAATTATAAAAAATATTTGTATTTTGTAAGAAACAAGACGTAAAGACATCTACGAGTAGTTGCTAATATATCTGAGTTATTTGCAATTATTATTTACAACGGTGACTTTGCGCGGGCGTTGTTATGTAAATCGAACTTTGAGAAAGCGTAGCAAGTTTGTTGCTCGTTAGTTGTAACGTACAAGTAAGTTACAACTGTCAGTCGAGTGCGCTAAGTTATGTAACACTTACACATATAGTGTGCCTGGAATTCATATACATAGTAATAATACCGTACTTATTTACAAAGGTACGGCCTTATTACGCGGTTACCGCTTGCCAACAACTGGGCCGTCAGTCGCCATTCCGTATTCAAAAACAAAAAAACACATTTATAGGAAGATCCATAAATCTTTATAGTTCTCTTGGAAGAATTAATGATCTTCCAATGAAAAATAAAAAAAAATATTTTCTTGTTTTTGAAATTGGAATGTCTAAATTGTACGCATTTGTTATATATATATAGCACTACGACATCACGTTATTACTAATGAGTGGCCATTCCGGAGAACTAAGATGTCATACCTCTTATCTTTTAGTTTTACTTTATTTTTTAAAAACTGAAATAATACCGTATGTAATACTACCCTTATACGAGTATACATATAAGCAAGAATAAAATATATAATGAAGAATAATATAAGTAGAATATATTATAAATAATATGCAGTCACGAGTGGGCAACGCAAAACTTAACATCGCTGGATTATCTGAATACAACTTGGCGTCTCTCTGTTTAATATGGTTTGTTAACAGTGTTTCCATCACCAGAGAATGTCAGAAATTTATCGCAGAGACGTTTATAACCTTTTTTGAACACACGAGTTTACGGTATAACAGCAAAACGCCCATTAGAAAAAGAAATGATTGTAGACAGAATCAGGTGAGAAAGAGGTAAGCACGCAGATAACTTTTTGCAAAGTACCTCTGCCAAATTAGCACCGAATGACCTTGAACCTATGAACAATGGAATGTTTTGTGTACAAAACGGAAAGTTCAACAGACAACAAATGAACCGACAATTATTAAGGTCACATCCTTGTTAGCACTGGAATGTTAACTTATTTGCACCAAAACCAGTGACCTTGGTCAGCGGATTTATCACGCGGAATCGATTTCATAGAAGTTGACCTGGATTGTAAAGATTCTCGTGTGGTGACCTCGTACTAACAGATAGAGTGTAATTCAATCCTTCCCCTATAATATAAACTAGCAACTTAAACATGAATTTTCACGGCCTTTTCCGCATGGTACTGTTAGTATATATAAGAAAAAGATCTTTTTAAATTATGTTTTAAGTTTATATAACACAAACAAACATTTTGTTTGTGTAACTGGGATGGGATATAAGCTGACGGCCCACCTGATAGTGGCAACCGTCGCTTATGTACATGAACAGTGCTTATGCATTGTAACTTTAAAGTTATAGGGCATAAGGTCCATTATTTTCAACAACGAAATTGAAAAGCTTCTGAGATTCCTGTGTGCCTCAACCAACAATTATACAAGTTTCAACCGGCAGGAGATTAGTCGCATTAAAGTGATTGTTGATAACTTACAGTGCAAAATTACAAGGAAAGATAATGTGATTTGGCTTTGTACAGAAGTCTCTCGCGAAAATTTCGCTAGGTTTTTCTTTCGCGATGATAATGTAATACTGCATCTGCCTGCGCTAACGGTCTACGCTGGCGGGCACCAGTGAAGGATGATAGGATGATCATGACGTCAGGTCAGATTGCCCAAGGTAGCGAATTTCCAGAAATTGACTAGAAGGAAGTCGACATGGTACATTGCTAGCAATGGTGCTATTAGTCCACATTACTGACAATCCCCTTCCTCTCGCGCTGTAATATTAGTTTATCCATAACGTAGTGAGATAATGTTTTATTTCCAATTTGATAAAGCTAAGATCTATACAATGTGATGCTTTGTCTCATAATGTTATGATGCAGACTAAATAGATGAGTACCTAATATTAGCTATACTGTAGAACTAGCCTCACTGTTATAACGGTGGACGGGTTACCTTGCTTCGCGAAGCATGAAGTATATTTGTCATGCACACTTCATGTCGCTCGAAGCTATTTTTACATCCGACTTTGAAAACGGAGTAATTAATTCTCTACGAATGAAATGTCATATTCTTCCGGCCGTGCAATTTTCATAAAAAGGGGTACAAATAGCATTTTTGCTTCATGTATTAATATAATGTCACATATTTACACTTACACAATTTTACATACATACATAAAGGTTAGTCGACATCACAGAAGACCGAAGAGCTGGCAGCTACCTTGGACAAAGAATTAGTCTATTCAAAGAGGGAACGCTGCCAGTATCTTCGGAACGTTGCCTAAAGGGACCTCTTTTAATAATATATTTTAGTCATCAGATATTTTATATTTTTTAAGCTTTTTAATTTTAAGTTCTTAGTTGTACAATTAGGTTATGTAAATAATAAAAATAAACTTACTATTGCGTACATACATATTATACGTAGAAGACACCCAGACCGATACAAACAATGTTACTCATGAATACAAATGTTTGTACCGGTACCGTACGAGGAATCGAACCCAATAGTTTAATCCGCCAATTTCCAAAGCAATTGGAGGAAAAAAAGCATGTCCATTGTAGCAGTATAAAAACAAAACATAGCCAAATAATATGCCATGGACATGCCAGAATTCCTAAACAAGAATATAACCATATTTCATAGAATTATTACTTGACTGGTGTATCTATGGGCCACACCCTGATTAGCTCACGGTTTCATCTTCCATAAAAGGGCGTAAGGTCGATGGAATATCAATTATATTACACCATTCTCGGCTCTATGTCTTCACCATGTATTGTCTTCACTATAAAGAATGAATGGATTTGTTTGCTTGTGATGGACAGACTTAAAAAAATAAGTACATTTAGATTTTAAAAATTCTTTCACTGTATTTCTTTTACGTTATTTTTTATAAATGTTGCTGACGTACTGGCCACATAACTGTATAGTTCATATTTTGTATTTTTTTTTTGTATACAGGGCATTTAGGCCAATAAAAATTTTTAACAATAGCAACATTATTAAAACCTATGTTTGCGGAGAATTATTTGTATGGAAAATTCCAGAGATGAGAATCTTGAGATAATAAAAATCGTAGATTTCTGGTTATTTCCTAATGAATTATTTACAATGGTGAAACGTTACGTTAGCGAAATTTTTTAATCTGATTATTTATGACCCCTGAAACTGTAACTGCATATTTGAAAACAGCAACACTGCCATGTGGCGACGTCTTAGTGTTGCAGTCTTTAAATATGAAAATTGACCGACATATTCATAAACTGAAACTGAAGACCTATGTCATATTATATCAAAATGTCATCTTTCCATAGCATAAAATGAACTCACTTCCGTTGTCTGTTCGCTTAGATCTTTAAAACTACGTAACGGATTTTAATGCAGTTTTTAGCTGTAGATAGTGTTTCAAGAGGTTTATATGTATAATATATGTAAATCCGTTCGAAGCTGATGGGAAAAGCTAAGTGATAATTATGAGTACCCACGCCAAGATATAGGTGCTACTATCTTGACTAATATTATAAAGAATATATTTTTTTGTACGTTTCTAATGAAATATTAAATAAAAAACCTAACCTCTTTTAAATATCTCGTCATCTATGAGTGCCTAACAAAGTAGTATGTATTTTTTTTAATTAGAGATGTCTATACATTGATAGTCTCTTTCTTATTCTAATGAGTCTGCTTTCTGAATGAGTGGTAGAATAAAAAATATGACTATTCATAAGTGCTTATATTAAGTTTATTTCAATAAAAAGACAAGATTATTTTTATTTCTATTGTATTCGTACAAAGATGATGTATGATAGGAGTACCTAATACAAACTACGATAGGTATTTATTTATATATATAGGTATATATATATACAAACTGAAGTGGTCATTATTACTTTATTGTTTAAACACTTTATTACACCTATAAAGATTTATAGTCAAATAGGAGGGGAATGAACTATTAATTAGCAATTAAATTGAAATAGAAGATTCTCAATCTGGGTAGTTAGTTAGTTAGTTTACTTAAATTTAAGTAAGATAATTATTGCGATTAATTTTGAAAATATTATATATGATAACTAGCTGTCCCGGCAAACGTTGTTTTACCTTAAAATAAAAAAAAAAAATTAGGGGTGGACTACCCCTAACATTTAGGGGGATGAAAATAGATGTTGGCCTATTTTCAGACCTACTCAATACGCTCACAAAATTTCATGAAAATCGGTCAAGCCGTTTCGGAGGAGTATGGTAACGAAAACTGTGACACGAGAATTTTATATATAAGATGTACACGTTTAATATACATAAGTATGTATATTTAATCTGTTTCATAGGTTTTTTTTACCCATGCCCCATGGATGACTAGGTGAAAATGTTTTATTAGTGTATTTGTCCATTAATGTTTTAATAAATAAAAATTAATTGTAATTAATTACATTCGTCTTTTTTCGAACTATTCTATTGATAGAGCAACAACTATAGCTAGATTTACAGCTTCACCAATAGGAAGCGAGTGCTGATGGCCATCCAAATCCGCAGGACTTAAGGAGCTGCTGAAGGGTACTGCCTGACGGATACGTTTTTAATCTGAGGGCACCGGTAGTGTTCGAACATCGGCTCAGGTCGTCGTAATTTCAATCTCTCTCTCGATTGAACAGCAATTCAAACGGGATCGACCGGAGAATGGAGTGCGACTGAATAAATGATATACGGACTGTGTAAAAAACGGCATACATAAAAAGAGAGTAAGTTCTGATATGACACCTGCAAATATAATTCAAGGCAATGATGATAGGTAAATGACTAAAATCAATTAAATATATCACTATATCTATCAATGACCAAGTCATTATTATGCTAGACACAAATTGAAATAGAAGACGCATGTACTTACCTCAATTTATGTGAAAACTATCCGTGCCACTTCACTACTAAACTACTTGCATGCTCACTTGATGCTATAAAAGCTATTTATTAGTAGAACAAAGTAGTAGTACAAATATAGATGTGTGTGGGTATGTATCTATTTAAGGCAAACGTATCGGCTTTTTCTTGTGTTTTATTGAATTAGGTATTATTTGACTTAATTTGAAATTCATGTATTTTTATTTGGACAATATAATTTTGTATTCAGGTAAAAGGTCTAAGAAACAACATCCTTAACATAAAAAAAATTATATAAACATTAAAATTTTTAATGTGTTTTAATTTTTTATATTAAGATTGCATGTTTCCAACTCCTCTCCATACAAAACGTGCAACTATGAAAATTTTGTACAATAACTAATTAAACTCCATGAATATTTGTCTATAGGATACGGCAGCTAATATAAACATTTCTTATTAGTATGATTTTCTTTAAACAAATTTGTTTTAGAATTACGCATATCTGACAAACTCTATTTTTACCTAGTTCACTCTTCAAGAACCTATCTACTTCATCTAGCTTATTCATATTAAAAATCCAAGACAGTATAAATTAAAAAAAATGTTAGAACTGTAATGAATTTTCAGAATAACTTAAACAAAATAAATGATACAGAGGTACCCCACGCAGATAACTTCATACAAAGTCTACCTTCGTTATTTACTATATTAGGTAAACTGCGTAAACGCGTCAGTTTGTAAGTGTGGATGGATGAATGGATGGATGTCTGTTTCTCTTTCACGCAAAAACTACTGAATGAATTTTAATTACATGGGCCATAAATTCCACACGGATGAAACCACGGACACAGCTAGCTAAAAAAATAAAATAGCAAATAAGTATTCGATCTTAATATCTCTAGGTACCTCCAGCCTGCGTATCTAGTTACATACTATCTGACAGCTATTTACATAGATATCTTATCTCCCAAGACTATGCGTCCCTTGAAAGCGTGTTTACTTTCTTATTCCACTATTTGGCCTTCAGCATGTTGTGTTGCGAATACGTGGAGTTCCCGTTATCAGTCACCAATACTCTTATCAGTATGTTTACCGGCTGTAATAGTGTAAGTATAACAATCCGAAATAAGAACTATATATAACTACAAGGAAATTAATATTAATAAAAATGGAAAATTATCCAACAAGCTTGTGGCTCTGCTGATGGTAGATTATTCCCACCGCTCATAAGCACACGCAACACCAGGAGACTTGCAAGTGCGTGGCCGGCCTCTTAAGAAGAAATAATCTCTTTTCTTGAAGATTTGAAAATCGTATCGATTCGGAAATACCATTGCTGGAATGTGATTCTACAATGTGGTTGTACGACAGATGGTGGGAGACAGCCATTCGTCCAGATGATCACGATGGCAAGTTATTTTATACCAGCTAGTGCGATGGTGAAATTCAGCAGCTGGTATTAATACGAATAATTCCTCAAAACACTCTCCATGATATAGGCGATGGAAAATGCACAGGGATGCAATATCGCGTCGCAAAGCCAGTCGAATCTTTCAAAAAGACGCTGATAAGATTTTGAGAGCTTTCGACGTTTTAGTATTGCTGCGGATAACGCTTGACGCAAACTTGTCACTATACTATGCATTGTCTATATTTAAAATAGTGTAATTGTGTATGAAAATCATATAAACGATTTATCTATCTATCTATCATCATTTATAACATCTCTTCACAAATATACAACCGTGGTGATTTGTTGTACCCAAACTGTTACAGACTGTTTAAAGAGAATGATAAGAGAATTGTGGAGACCATGCGCTACCATTCCTGACGACTAAAATGTCATTCGTCCGTACCTTACTCTCGTTATCAGTTACCAATTCTCTTATCGTTCTATTTGAACAGGCTGTAACAGTTCGGGTACAACAAACCGAAATTAAGTTACAATATGCGTCAAAGTAATCGCTTTCTACAAGGAATTTATGTCAAAACTGCATAGTTACTCAGCCCGTCCTCGCACGGCACATATTGAGGAAATACCGTTTTTTTAAAATAAAGTATAGATCATATGTTTCACTGAGTTTACATGCATGTGTATTTTTTTTTAATCGTTCAGTTATTTTTGTATTTACAGGTATCATCAAAAAAAGTATTTCAAATTCATAATCATTTGTTTATGTAGGACATTGTAGCAACTTTATGTAAAATTTCTTCCACCCTTCACTCTCGTATTTTTAATTACAGATTCCTAAATATTGAACAACTTTAAATTTTTTATATTAGTGATATTTATTTATTTATTCTTCATTGTTCTATTTCAATTATATGTACAATTAGCAGGCTTAATGCAATATGGCGTTCTCTACCGGCTAGGACAGTAATAGGAAAAAGCACACCTTTGGTATTTATTTAACTTAGTTAAATATCCCAATACTGATATGCTTTCATAACCATAGCAATATGTAGTTGATGTTAATAAAACAATAAAAAAAGCTTGCTTAAATGCTTGTTTAAAAATTGTCAACTCAGTAAGTAATAATGGCACTAAACGATAAATATAATACTTCAATCAGTACCTACTCGGAAAACACTAGCTATAGACAATATTAACATCACGTCAACCTATCCATTATTTGTAACCGGATATCAGTATCAAGTATTATATTAAAAAACAGATGAAAAGAAATCATTTTTATCTTTGCGTAGACATTATAATTCTGATAAAATTGACTCAGAAACGTATTACACATAGGCAGCTATTATAAATAATAAAAAAAACATATTTTTCAATCAAAATTGTTACAATAATATTCATTTTTAATATAAAATCTTATTATGTAAATTAATTATATGTGTTTAAATGAGATTTAAAGTCTATTATTTGAAACTTATGTTAGTAGCATAGTTTATCTTAAAAAACAGATGAATAAGAATAGTTTTTATCTTTACGCAGATACCTACTATTTTACTGTAAAACATTATACACCTAGGAAGATGTTGCAAATTTAAAAATTTTCTTTTTACTTCAAATAAAAAAATCGATTTTCGAATGTTACCAATGTAATAACGGTATTAAAAAATATATTTTTTTACACATTGATAGATGTCGTAAATTTAAAAAAATTGTTTTCAATCAAGAAGTGTATTTTGAACATTACAATAAAAATAGCGATTTATGAATAAAAAATAATTTGTAAAGTTATAGCTGTTTAAAACGAGATCAAATGTACATTGTTAGAGCATATGTCACATGTCCACACCTCATAAATATGACACGAATTAGGTACCTAACTACTAGGTACATGCCCCACACGACGTGCCTCAATTCCGTTATTTCTGATTCACACAGTATGACACCATATATACACCACCATCCCATTGTATAAAGCAAACCAAATACAAAGAATCGATGTATTACCTATACATATACCTACTTTGTCAAATTCTAGAACTATTTCTACATACCTGTGAGCAAAGGGACTTTCTTATTATGCTGGTGAATATTATTACTGAAAGAGTGGTTTTTGAGAAGAAATAATAATTTATTTGTGTACAATTTATTCTATATAAAATATTATACCAAAGACATAAACATCTATATATATAAAAGGGCGCGTAATAATTGGTATAGGCACTGGAGCAATGTATTACTAAAAACACGATATATATACGAATATCATCTAAAGTTAGTATTTAAATTGTATAGATTACAACGAAATAACAACCCTGGACAACGCTATCTAGTCCCAAACCAAGCAGAGCTAGTACAGTAGTACTAAACAACTATGAAATACATAACAAATACAAAAGAACTAGAATAATACAGACATTAATACTCATGAATCCAATTTCCTATATCTTTCAAGAATCGAACCAGTAACTATCGGGAGTACCTACCTAAGGTGTGCTAATCCACTAGATCACCAAGACCATAATTAAATATGGTGATTACAAACTGCGAAAACTTAGAGATTAATTGGACTCTAATTTTATCGGACGGGTTTTTCGACTTTGGCGTATTGAAACGGTTACCTTGAAATAACTAGAGGGTCTATCATTATAATAAATAAATATATTGTTATTTGTTACACTGATTAAAGTTTACCCAGTAAATTAGTTTTTATTTAAAACACAGTTCAAGTTTCAAGAAAATTTTAAATTACAAATAAACACTTTAATTTTATTTATTTGTATAGAAAAATACACCTTGGTACATGTGCAATTACTGCATAGTTCATATTGCAAAATAAATATTGTTATCATTTATCCGCAAACAAAACCAGCATGAAATCTTCTAAACGCTACAAAACACCTACTAAAATGTAAGCCATTCTTTCAAAATGATAATCTCGTGAAAACAAACATAGTAATGTATATTTAAATGAAAGCCTGGCTTTCTACGTGTATGTTTTCTACTTTTCTACATGTAGACACAACATACAATCATCATTTAAATGTAACACATGGCGTACATAGTTCTACACTATAATTTTTTTTTAACATCATAGTATTAAAAAAAATAACGCCGTCTTTGGTAACTTATAAATAATTATTATAAAATATAAACTTACAATAGAAAACGTAGGACGACACAACTCCGGTTCCTTTGTCAAAATTAAAAAAAATCACGTATTCACTGCACAGTAAATTTCACAGATAAAATAAAATGCGTCGGAAAAAACTTTTTAAAAACTAATTTCCGGTAAATTTAAAATTGGAAGCGATAGCCCGCGCAACGCGTGCCGACGCTGCGCGCTCTCGATCGACTGGCCGCGTTCGGAAATCCAAGAATGTGTAATGTGATTGTAGCGCATACGAGAGAGAAGCGTTATTCTTTAACTTTAACTAATAATTTGTTTAATTATTTCAAGAGAATTTGTACAGAACAATTAGAAGGTATTTATATTCGCTTCTTATTTCTTACGGGGTAAGGAGAAGACCGGAGAATTTAACAGAAATGTTGCAAAATTACGTAATTTTCAATAAGTGTTAGTACTCATATATTATGGACGAATTTTACGGAAAGATATTAGATTTACACGTTCATATACATAAATGGTTTTATACACAAAAAAATACTCCTCCTCACTCAGAAAACTGTGTTGTGATGTGTCTGCACTCCAAACGCAGGCTATTTCAAGGTGTCAGCCTGCTAGTGTCACCAGAACTTTATGTTTATTTTATGTTTCAGGGTGTAGTTATGTTTGATATTTATTTATATATATGGTAGTATGTCGTAAATGTTTCCTCTGTGTTATCCGCCTAGATCTATGTATGTATGTGTATTATTATTATTATTTTATTATATTTATTATATATGAAGGTATCCGCAGAATACCAGCGTAGTGGCACCCCGTCACTACATATGCTGAGCGGAGACCTATTTGGTACTATAAAATTAATATAAACCGATAAAATGTAAATTAAAATTTAAAAATTATTTTCAGTATGTCATGTACCAAATAAACAATTTTCTTTCTTTCTTTCAATGTAAAACAATTTGGCTCTCCTTAGTCTCTGTTTACCTACCCTAATTCGAGATGTGACCTTATACGGTTATGTTTATTCAATTTCTATTAAAACTATTTAGCTATACTACTGCTGTATTATATATAACGCATTATCTGTTAAACCATTTTCTTAAATAGAAAAAATATGATACCTAGGTTTGTAAGACAGATTTTGTGAAGAAATAATTAATAATATATTATATAGGTACGCATTAATATATTATTTATACCCATAATATGATATTAGATTTTTTATTTATATTTTGTAATAAGTTCATCATATATCACCATAAATAATTGCCAAATAGTTATAATATGTATAATAATATATAACAATTTGTTATGTCGTGATATAAGACAATAAAATTACATGATATACAATGCACAATGGCTGTGGAGAATAGCTCTCGACATACTTCCGCCGCGCGGCATATCACGACGCAGGGTTGCCAACTGTACGAGAATTCTCATATAAGTATTGAAATTTTTTACCTTCCCAGCAAGAACGTATTGATAAGTTGTAAAATGTTGTGACCTACAGCCATCAGTCGCAATACGATGTCCTAAGAGAAACAATTTTAAGTTTTTAATGTTTTCGTACGTGGTTGGTTTTTAAAGGTGGCAACCCTGGCACGACGGCGGCGGCGTCGCAGGCGCGTGTTGGAAACTGGGCCCATTACATTTAACACGACTATTAAATTACCAATACTGTACTAAAAAAAAAGAAAATATTCCACAGAGTACACATCATGTGATTTTGTTTCATTACTACATACATTTTGCATGTATTAATTATAAAAAATATATAATTGATATTAAATAAGTTACGGTAAATAGAAATTAATACATTTTCCAAATGTCTATTTTAGACAAAATTATTCTTCTTTATAAATTATATACTACATACACCTCTATGACTTAAGTAGTAGTTTTTTTAAGTAGCAGTCGACTTCAAAAAAGGAGGATCTCAATTCGGCTATATTTTTTAAATTTATAAACCTATATGAAAATAAACTTTATTTGAAAGATTCAGATTTTCACATTCAGACATTCTGATTGAACCCATTTTATTTTTTTAATGTTCCGAGTCGGTTCTTTATTAATAAAAATTATTTATATAATAAGTTACAGTCTGTCCATACTCAAGATACAATCTATTCTATATCAACATTTTATTAAGATCCGTTCAGTCGTTTAGTTGTGAAAATTTAACAACGCACGTTCGCAGTTATCATACTATTCTATGTTCACTGTTTACTGTTACAAGTTAGAACTACGCGTTGTGTTTACATTTTTTGTACGCACCTAACGTTATCTTATCTACACATTGTATGTAGTACGGTTAGCTGCGTCTGCGCACACCTGCGGACCACGAGCGTGCATTATTGTCATACCTCAAACGGCACGTTGGAAAGAAATGATAAACCTATGAGACTATCATATTTAGTAAAATGTTGGTCATCCGCACCCTCCTATACTATGTGCCTTCTAGCATGGTGCGGGTGACAGTTGCCTGTATTTGTAGACTAGAACATTCTGGCTGGTTAAATTTAAATTACTACAATTATTTAATATATTACGTATGTGGTGAACAGTTGAAATACTAAGTCATAATTTGTAGATCGCGGCAACTTTCAAATTGAAACGAAACGTTACTGAAACTGTCACCCGTACCATGCTACAGCGTACATGGTATAGAAGGGTGAAGGTTGGGGCCTAGGGGCCCCGGCAACAACTTCGGGGGCTACTGTTGTAGCATGTAATCTCAATGGTTTCTAATTAATATTTTAACGTCTATTGTCACTCTACTTCTTATAATTCAATTTTACTAATGTCTACCTATTCTTGTTGTTTTTTTAAAATAGGTACAACCTTCTGATTAACTGGTTGTAGACCTCTTAGGGCGGGTTACTTAAAATGAACTTAAGGTAGGGACATAAATTGATTACAATTAAACTAAACCTACTAACCTAAATAACTATATACTAACTTAAGAATTAAACGGTTGTCGCCACTGTATCATGTTCGGGAATTAGTAGCGCCATCTTTCCCAGACTATCTGTCTCAAATAATGGTGGTGGGAGCAATATCGGCTGGTAGGAAGAAAAAACTTCCTGAAGAGACTCGCGGGAGATTCGCGGGTTCTATTCCTTGCACGGTACAAACAATTAATTAATGTTTCCTATGTACATTATGTAGGTAATTACAAAAAAAATATAAATATATCCGGCAGTTGTACCCATAACACAAGCTCTGCTTAGCTTGAAACTAGATAATAGTTGTCCAGGGCAAAAAAGTATTATATTAGCTTGACCGAAACAAATTACACTGTAAATATATACCAACAACATTCAACTTCTCTCCTTCAACAGTTATCCGGCAAGTAATTGACAAAGGTTATACAAGTCACGACACGAGCAGTATCACCTTTAAAACTAAGTAACGCAATTACTATTTAACCGACTCTAAAATCAAATAATATATTATCCACTATTTAATATGTTAAAAAAATCGTAATAGTATGTAATATGTTATCTGTGATAATAGTATGTAATTTGTCGCAAATTTCAAATTCAAAAATCATTTATTCATTTTAGCCGCTATATATGGTATGAACGTCAAGTCTATTTTTACATTATTTATGTTTATGTTGTGTTCTTGTACCCGGGAAAGAAGGAGGTAAAATGATGAGTCCAGATTTTGTACATATTTATAATTACGAAATATTTACAATGAATATATATATGTAATAGTATTGACAGTTATTTTATATTTTCACAACAGTGTTGCCGCGCGATTTGTTTAATTCGCCACGTTGGTTTGTAAAAACTCCTCTTCTTGGAAAAGTTATTATTATTTTACTTAGATTAGTTCAAGAATTCAATCGTGAAAAGGTAACAAATACACCAGACAGACACACCTTCTCTATATAGTATTACTGGTAGCAGTGTAGATGTTTGTTTGCAATCTTGGTTGGTGGTCGATTGTAACGACATAATCTCATTAGATTACCGAATTTATCGCACCGTCGTACATTAATAATCTCATAATTGATTTCTACGTATATATTTTATACATACATATAATTGATATTATAATGAGGCCCATAGACAATTCTAAACAATAAACTTGAGTAACTGCAAGGTCGAACTAATCTAACAAAGCAATTTGACAATGACTCAACGTCAACCGTTGACATATTTTCTTTTGTTTTCCACAGATAAAATAACGAGTGAAAGTGGTACAACGTTTGCTAAAACCGTGTAATTCGTTTATCGAGTTTGTATTCTTTTAAAATAGGTTATAAACGCACTTATTGTCTATAGCACAAACAAACACAGGATGGTATCTGCAGACGGATTATGCAAATGAAAAAAAAATATTTGCATATAGCAAAGGAATAAATAAGACAATTCTTCAATCTTTACTGTTCTCGCATTGCCTACTTATAACAAAATATTTATTGTTTTTAATTGTGTGTTTCAATTATTTTGTATGTTTTGCGATTATCTGTAAGCCAAATGTGTGCACGGCGCACTTTTTTATGTATATTGTTTATTTATTGTCTATTACTTTATATGTATAGAAAAATATTTCATTCTAACAGCCATTCTTATTTTATCTGCTTTTCTTTGGAATCATATTAAATATATGATGTCTACCTAAAAATCTTTTTTTTTAATAATTATATTTACCAGTATAATGAGAATACCTACAGTCCCTTCGTTCACAACCGGCTTTCTTGAAACAGAACTATTTTCATATGATAGCATACAAGCACTCCAAATTTAAAACCACTTTACAAATCAAATCTATTCAAATTTTATTGAATTCTCATTAACACTCTGTGTGGGGTAAAATCAGTTTGATGTTCAACTGTGAAAAATCGGCGCTTGTGCACAGGGCGGTCTAGGACGAGAGATTGCCCTGTATGCAGCGCAATGTGATTTGGAGGACCCTAAATCTCTATCTAGGAACCTCCCAATCACCACACTATTAGTGGCGTGTGTAGTAATCCATATTATAAAATATAAAATTAATTTCTCTGTGCTTTGTTCTTTTATAGGTCTCTTTACAAGTTGTATTTATTATATTTGTGTACATTTTTAATTCTATTATCATATTTGTAGATATATTTTGACAAAAGATAGCAAATTACGATATGTACATAATCGATCACAGCCATGTTATTTAATATCTAATCCGAACATACTATTATTTAACGTGTAAGTGCACTTTCTCCGAGGTTATCAATAAGAATTACAATTCACAGGAACAGGTTGGTAGAGTTTTCACATGATTAGCTTCTACACGTTGTTCATGTGGTCATAAAGGTAGCGTTTATAAACATTATTTCGAAAAAAAATTTCTTAAATTTGAAATTTTTCTCATGAAATATTACAAAAACTTATATATGCAGACAGTTTTGTAAAACCAAGGATCCATTCCAGGAGAAATTCCAAGAAACCTCTTTTTATAATATTAATTCGTTATTTAATTTCTCATTTATTATATTTTTAGAGAATTACAGTTAAGGTTTTACGGTATTATTAGCGTCTAGTTTGCTTACAAGAAACAAGAAGTCGAACTTTCTGGCTAAAATCGACAAAATTATGCCTATCTAAAAGAAAAGGTTTTACAAATCCATCATAGCATTTAAAAACATTGTTATGAAACAAGCGAGCTAAATAAAAAGGTTACCAGTTTCACGAACCAATTGAAATATCAAAAAACAGTGACACGTGATCGGAGAAAGGATCGTCCGGATCTAGATTTCTTTATCGGGGAATTTTTTCTTCTAAACCTACACTTTGGATGGTGTTTGGGTAATGTTTGGGAGTAATACCAGATAGTTTTCTGGCAACACTGGTCGCAACATAACCTATAATTAAAGTGAGATTAATACACAATGTGCCGGCGTACGTCCGCTGATTCTATGGCCACATTGCACTTGATAAATGATAGTCATCGTTGATGTCGGATCATAATGCTCTTTTTTTATCTGTAACTTTCTGTAACGTTAAAAACTGCTATTGATGTTATTTAATAGCGGTGTTACGAAACTGTTTATATATAAAAAGATTGTATGAAAGTCTATGGTTTCGAATACATTTAGCACCTTGAGAAAAAAGCTGAAAACACAATGACGTTCTAAACACATAATGTGTGTACATAAACAGTGAGGATTTCAATCTAAAAAAATAAAGGCCCACTAAAATTACCACTAGTATTTATTAAATAGATATTATGTGGACTTTTAAGAAATTTATCGATAGGATAGTTCAGATAGGTTTCGCCAGGATATAGGCTCTTTTAATTTAAAAGTTGGCTGTATGTTATTTTAATATAGATATACAAACGCATTGTAATAAGTATCCGGATAAAACCTGAGCGCGTTACCATTTTTTATAAATCAACATGTCTCAACCCAGGTGAGTTATACCTGCACAACATTATAGAGAGCGTGGACTGTAGGATGCTGGTAAAATATTAAAAAACAGTTTTTGTATACGAAATTTGTTATATCAACAACAAAAACATCATTATAAAACTAGGTACTTTGTTTTAACATGTTTTTGCTATTATGAATCCGTGTTATTTTTCTCTTTTCAAAAACGGGCATCTTTAGCTAAGGCTAAGGACATCAGGATAGACAGCCTGAAACCAGGTCAGTCCCGCCACAATCAGGACGATTAAATCTGTATTATACAGTAAACATGTACAACATTTATTTAAAAAGAATACAAGTTGAGTTTTTTGTCAGTTCTTCTCAAACTGATGATAGATTTGACATATCATGAGAATCTATAATAGAAATTTATTTATAAAGATATTTATTAACTTTTAATGTACATATATGTACGTTATGTATACATGAAAAACGGCGAAATGAGTGGGACGCGTCGGCGTCGTGACGCAAGCGCACTTTCGCCGCAAACAATGCACGCCGAACTTACAATGCAGTTTTTGTTCGTTCACTAAATGCACTTCGACACGAAATATTTAGTATGCGGCATAGTCTTATGACTGAAACAAGTATCAGTGGTATCGATTTTTTTTTATTCTACGATAGTGGCAAACAAGCAGGCGGCCCATCTGATGTTAAACGGTTACCTATGGACGCCTGGGACACCACCACTTACACATTGCCAGTATTTGGAACAATACATACAGTTTTAGGACAATTAGTAAGAAACATGCATGACATGTATGGGTAATGCAAAAAGGGAGGTGTTATAAGTTAGACGTGTCAGAGCGTCTGTAATTAGTAACTTCATACCTAAAAGACCGATTATGATGCATTTTTTTGTTTAAAGGCTTATATAATAAAGAAATCTTATTGTCAATAACACGAACATCTTGTTATCATGTGACGCCTAGATCATTGCCGTGCCGTGTAATTTTACTATATTTTTTATGTTTACAATTTAATTTAATTGCGTCGACGGGCCTGTTTGTTCATTTATCCTATTCAGACTCGTCAACAAGACCCCACGGCCACTTCTCGTCACATGAGCGCAATAAACATGACGCGGACATCAATGTCTATTTATTAAACTCACATGTTCTAATCACTTATAATAAAACTCTTATTGGATGATTGGTTGCGTAGAGTAAACATTTCCATAAAGTCAATCAGGGTTGTCTAGCGGTTTAGCACACCGCCTTACTTCCGATAGTCACGGGTTTGATTCCTCGCACGATTTGTATTCACGATTATAATTGTTTGTAATGATCTGAGTATTCTATGTATATTATATATATGTATTTAGAAAAAAAAATTAAGTATAGCACAAGCTCTGGCGCTGATGGCGCTGTATTTTATTTGGTAGATATTCAAGTTACATATAAAGTACTATTTTCTTAGTATTTCCTTTCATAATTCACTATCCTATGTATAGTGTCCCTCCAGCGTACGCCATTCCATCGTCTGAACTGATTTAGGAAATTCTTTTACTAATATAAAATTACGTTATTTGTGAGTATCCTAAGCTATATAACACCACGTTACGATCAACAACTCTACAACAACACCAATCTTAACATATTATAAAATGAAGTCGCTTCCTATGTATAATATATTCGCTTAGATCTTTTAAACTACGCAACGGATTTTAATGCAGTTTTTATCAATAAATAGAGTGTTTCAAGAGGAAGGTTTATATATATACCTGTACCCGAGACTTCGTCCGCGTGGATTATAACTTTATTTTCTAAAATAATAGTAGCCTAATTTACTCCTCATTACATCAGCTACCTGCCAAACCCGTCAAAATCGGTCTAGCCATTTCAGAGATTAGCCGGAACAAATAGATAGTCAAAAATTGTAAAAAAAAATATTTATTATTATATTATATATATATTATAAACGGTTATTTCAATATTACAAACAGTCACTCCAATTTTATTAAGTATAGATTAGTTTATAGTACCCGTGCGAAGCCGAGACCGGTAGCTAGTATCATACTACAATATACATACCTTGTAATTCAAATTCAAAATATTTTTATTTATTTACTACTATTTGCCTACTACAGACTCTTATGATATGTCAAATCCACCGTCAGTTCGGAATAATTTCGAGATGAGAATAACTGACAAGAAACTCAGCTCGTATTCTTTTCAAATAAATGTTGTACATGTTTACAATAATACAGATTCATTTAAATTCAAATTTGGGAGAATAGAGTGACCAATGTACCTTGTGTCTTGTAATAAAGATTTTCTATATTTAGTTACCTTCTGTGTGGTCAGTTATGTGACAAAACGAGATTATGTTACCACTTGCCGTAACCAGTTAGCTGAACACTGATTTAATTACTTTGGAATGCCTTTGTGTTGAACTAATTCGAGTTAATGAGCTGATGGGAAACTAATTTCAACTTCGTTATATTTCAACGTTTTTCAACACACACATATATGTTTACTACTAATTGACGCGCGCGGATTCGTTTGCGCCACATTTTCCTAGTTTTTGGCAATACCTTTTATTTTGAAGCTCTGCTGCCTATGGTCGTAGCGTAATGTTATATAGCCTTCGGCGAAAAATGGCTATCCAACACTAAAACAATTTTCAAAATCGGTTCAGTAGATCCAAAGATCTCCTTATAATATTATTATATTTTACTTCTTGGCTTCATTCTTAGCGATTTATGTTAACAAATTGTAGCAACATCTCCAGCTGTCGTCAGCCTTGCATGATATTTAGAATAAATAAAAATCATATTTGAGGGTACATCATCTCTCCCCTAGTCTACCTCTGTGCAAACGCTGTGAATATTGTTCATTCAACATAACCATGCTGAATCATTCGCACGTCTTAAAAAAGTCTATCGTATATTCGGTAAATTTTTTGCTTTACTTGACGGTCATCCTCTTTTTATGTAATAGGATATACAAGCTTAAGGCTCTCTTAATGGAAAGTGGTAACCGTCGACTATATACATGAACAGCACTATGGACATCACATCGTAATGTGATGCCCATAATACCTTGGCCAAGGCTCATGCCTTGCCATTCCTGAGAACTAAGATGTCATGTGTCTATATCCAGTAATTTCACTTCTTTATCTCGCCCTTTAACTTGCAAAATATGTGTGAGAACTTACCAAAAAAAAGTATTCATTTAAATAACATAATTAATCATGAAATCAATGGAAGCCAAAAGGATTTATTACAATAAAATTATATCTACCTAGTTAATAATCACTAATTAGGACACCTTATCTATACATAGATAGACAATAAATAACACTTCCCACTATTATTATAACAATGCTATCATATTACACCGATATATACCGAAGTTCAATACGGTTACCAAACTTAGTGACCTAAATACACAATTTCAGAGTGGTATGCTAATAAAATATTATCGGATATGATTATCTTGATTCTAGATATTATGTGACATTGAATAGGTGGAGGGGATTGTTACTAATGGGGACAAGTAACCCCATTACTGTATCATGTAAGGTTTCTTAAGGGTCAGCAACGCGCACGTGACCTACCTGGTGTTTCAGCCGTCCATAGGCTACGGTAACCCTTTACCATCAGATGATCCGTATGCTTGTTTGCCATCTACGTGGTATAAAAAAAATTACGTTAGATCGACTTTCGAGCGAAAACGATAGTGTTATACACTATCGTTTACGATTTTTTCCCGCCAAATCCTTCCAGGGTGGCCAAACTAATTCTCATTCTGTCATCCTCCACTGGTGCCTCCCCAGCATATGCCACTACTGTCAGTATGCGTGCACAATCATCCGGAGAAGCTGTAACGGCCAGCTTTGGCTAACAGCATTAGAGTAGTCCGAAAAAAAGATACAACAGTTCCATAAGAAAAAACTATTAGCCAGTATGGGATGATATTTCACTTACTTTGTACGTTATATTTAAACTGCATAAGTAGTAACTAAATTTCTGTTCACAAAAGTTATATGCTTCTGTATTATAAATCTTTTACTGCTTATAACATGAATTAATTCGCATATGTGTAATATAAAATACCGACATTTTGATATCAGAACTTTCTTATTGTTTTTAGGAAATAGTTTTTTATTAATGACCACTCGACCCCTCTATTCTATTCTATATTCAAAAGATATTGATAATTTAAAGTCTAAATTTCATTCATCCATTTTTGGTGATTCATTTTTCATCCATTTCATATGATGGAAACTCACTATTGGTATCTAATTAAAACATTGCAGAATAATCATAAAGCGGTGATAAATATGCTTTTGAAATAACATACCAATACGACGCAATTTGTACTTAGTCATGACGTCAATGTTCCATAATTGGCGTAAATATTAACGGCTGCTGACTGCTAAATATATTATTGTCTTGTTTATGGTCTGTCTATGGTTCAACTCTGTAAAACAAAATAGTATATGGGAAGATCCATATTGATTAACAGAATGTCTACTTTAACTCTCAAAACTTACTAGATTTCTCATTGTCATATATAAATTTGATATAGGTATAAATAATTAGCAAATGTTGAATTCATAGTAAAAACTATTAATTATATTATCTGTGCTGGTACTAAAGGCATGCATATCATTTATAATAAATTGCTTTGCAGTTTCCAAAAGTGAATAGATTGTTTATATACAGCAAATCTTCTGTTTTCAAATTCAAAAGCATTACAACACTCTCGCGTCACTTACATACAACAAAATATGTTTTGTATGAAACTATGTGCAAATATTTGTTTAAGAATAATATTTCAATATCAAGTGATTGCATAGATTGCATTTAGGCTGCTACTTCATTAAAGTAGTGCGTAATCTTAAAACGTTATGTTTATTTGTTCAGTGCGTTACTAATATAGGACATTTTAGCTAAATATACATTTTTTTTTAAGTTTTACGAAATATACCCAATAATACCCAAGTTTTTTTAATTAAAGAGGCAAAGTTCTTAGTATATAATAATAATAATAATAACCCAGTACAATTTACACAGCGCCATCTAGTCCCATTGTAAGCAGAGCATGTTTTATGTATGCTAGACAACTGATATAAATACGTAGGCATTTTTTTATACCGATATGATTGTTTGTATTACCGCTACAATCAATACTACATGAATACAAATGTTCGCACCGTGCGAGAAATCGAACCCGCGACCATTGGAAGAAAAGCGGTGTGCTAAACCACTAGACCATCGAGGCCGCCTATCATTTAAGTCTATATAGACTTATTCTTCTTTGTTCTTTGTCCTGATTGTCCATGATTCCTCAAGACTGAGGGTCGTGACCAGCAGGAATGTTTCTTCCAACCAAAGAAGCATTCCTGGTAGTCTTGTATAAAGACTTATACTAAATAAAAATTTGCGATATGTGTCAAAATCGCGGCCAAGCGGAAGCGGCGAGTGAATACAATATAATAACACCAACATAATAGGCTGTGTCCAATTAGAGCGGGTGTACGCCTCACTGCGCCACCAGTAGATCTTATAGGGCTGTTAGAATTGCACTTGTATTGTTGCAAATATAGATATGACAATTTCCATAAAAAAATATTTCTCGTACATCATAGATAGGTACATAAACATATTACACCGACCCCAAGTAAATGGGATAAGGATGAAGCAGATGATGATGATGATGATGATGCTATATAGGTGATGATGATACATATACTTAAAGGCGGGAATATGATTTTCAGACGTTTCGCTATAAACTAAACACTATCTCTTTCAAGTTAATTATATCTCATTATTTTTTATTCGAATTGTTATTATTTGTTATTTTATTAAAAGCTCATTATTTATATGAAACACTGGCGAAATATCGGCAACTTAATAAAAAGAAATAAAACGTGTTTTTTTTCTATTTTTACGTACAATTATGTCTTTTCAGTTATTTATTTATTAAGATTTGAATTAAATCGATTTAAAAAACCAATATTGCAGAAAGTTTATTACAAAAGGTGGTCTTGACATCAGCTATAGGTTACAATCTATTATAGCCAAGTCTATAAAATATTGTGTTTATAGTAATTTCTATAGTATTCTAAGAAATAAATATACTATTTTGTTTGTGGCAACCCTACTACATGGTGAATTATAAATGCAGATGATCACTGAAATGTTACATCACGGTTT
This sequence comes from Achroia grisella, assembly GCF_030625045.1. Lineage (NCBI taxonomy): Eukaryota > Metazoa > Arthropoda > Insecta > Lepidoptera > Pyralidae > Achroia > Achroia grisella. The sequence continues at coordinate 215,936 of NW_026712817.1, forward strand.
CACTCCAAAATTCAACATTCACCATCGCCCGCACCTAATATGATGACTCTGACCGTCTGATGAATGGCATCGGTCAATCTATATTTGTTATGAATGATTATGGAATGGTGCACCCGCCTACGCCAACAGTATACGCTGGCGGGGCAATGGAGGATGATAAGATATTTAAAATGATAAAGTCTGTTTTAATGCTCTAATCTCTGGAACTACCAGTACAATTCTACAGGAATATTTGGCTATTATGATTTTTGCGTGCACATAGAACATTTGAGTCTCTAAGGGCTATAATGTGATGTTCACATTATAGCTCTTAGAGACTCAAATATTCTATATGCACGCAAAATAGTTCACTTATTTCCAAGAGCCATATTCATAACATTAATAGATTTCAAGACAAACTTGCTGTTCCTAAGTATCGTTTAGAAAAAGTGAATAGGTCTTTTATGGGAACGGGTATAAAAAATTACAATAACATACCAAAGGAACTGGAATTATCTTTAAATAAATTCACAACATCTGTTAAATTATATTTATTGAACAAAACCATCAAATTATTATTTGAAGGACAAACTAGTAGCTAGTTCATGAACGGGATTTTTACTTAATCTTATCTCTATTCATCTCTACCATCTTTGAGTCTTGCCAAGGATAATAATACAAAAAATTTTACGATTTTTAATTTGATTGTACAAAATATAACTTAGAATTAAAATTAAACTGAAAAGTTACAACGTTTCATGGACTTTGTTAGTCATCATCTTAGAAAAAATATTTTTTCTACGGTGACTATCCGAATTTAACCTTTGTATGGAGTCTAAGTTAGTATCATAGCCATGCCATGGCGGTATCTGATCGGTTTTTGTCAGTAAACCATACGACAAAGGAAATTACTGCGTAATTGACAATAGCAAATTAAATAGCAAATAAGGACCTTGGTACAGACCTTCTATTGGAAACACGCATCGGTGCACACTACCGGCCCTGTACGTTACATACTACATTTAAACGCAATCGATTTTGAACCTTAAAAACTTATGCCATGAAGGAACAATTTAAAATTACAAAAGTGTTTATTCATTAAAATTGCGTGTTCCAATATTTCAGCTGCGGTATCCTTATGGTAGTGTCATGATCATGACAATGCTTTATTTATTCTTCTTTCTTATGTACATATTTATTTTATTTATACTCTTTATGGTACCAGAAACACAGAAAATAATTATAATACTAAGTTTACATACTCACTCAAACAACAACTCATACAAAAGGCGGTCTTATCGCTACGCAATCTCTTCCAGAATACCTTTGGGTAGAGAAAGTAGCATAAAGATAAGAAAAGGGTAGATAGCGCACGTAATGAACAAATTATGTATATATGTAAAAAAATAACAACATAGACATACATATACCTACTAATAGTGCACGCAGATCTTTAGAAAGAATGAAGTAAAAGGGACCATGAGAAAAAAGGACAATAAAAACTTAAAGGGAAAGAATATATGATAATTTCACTGCCATATGTCTCTTAGCCATAACACATAGTACATTAAAATAATAAAGAACAAGCAAACCGTAACTTATCGGGCCGTAATGTTGTTTTCCATTCAAATTACATAAAAACAAATGTGAAGACTCTATGTACAGAATTAGATGTACTATTTCACATCAAAATTAGATTGAAATTAGACTGAAAACTAGATTACATTCATACCGACCACAAGTGGGACTATCTTAAACAAAAGTATAGGATCAGTAGCAGTAAGCAACGTGCTTCCTTAAGGTTTTATCTATAGATGCATTTCTAAATAAATAATACAATTCCCACGTTACAATTATGCGTTCCGTTTCACTTGAACGCTTGAACATCGGCTTATCTGTTACGGTACTGTACAACGGAACTGTTAGCCGGACCGGACTGGGATACTTTGTGCGTGTAATGTTACGCTATAAACTATATATATACCTTCTTACTGGTTTTTTTTATTAAGGGATTTGGGTTATCATTCGGTTATTTAGACCTGTAGCATTGCGACCTACATAGATCTTTTCTGCTCGCCCTGATTTAGAATAGAATAGAAATAATCCTAATCAAATAAAGTTGATATAAGAACTTTAGAATTCTATTGTATCACTCATTCAGATTGCAATCTCATAACAAGAAGAATCAACTAGAAACTTACGTGTTGCTCTTTTAAATAGATGTTGTTCTAAGTAAATACACATTATCAACAAAGGTTAGGCATACGACAATCAACATAGAAACCGCATAGCACTCAATATTTGTGCAGTCAGACAATATTGTTAGCACTATGATTTTTAAGTTTTGATTTTTTCTACAGAAAGAGTTCACTCCAAAATTCGTTTTGTCATTTCGCTGTGAATAGGTAACAAACATCCTGACAGATCCGCTTTCAAATTTATTATATTAAAATATGGATTTTGATTCTTGAAGAAGTATATTCTGATACAATTAACTTATTAATGACGTATCTTTCTCAGCAAACTTGATAAAAAGTGAAGCAGTTCTTCAGTTCTATGCAAATAACGGACATAAATAGATAGACTGTAAACACAATTACAATCAAACTTACTTTAAAAAACCGGCATTTACATACCATATCCGGCACTGAACAGTAAAAATTGAGAGCGTTATAATTATCACAAACGTTATCATAAAAAATACATAAATTTAAATACAACTAAACCGTATGAGACAGAAACAGAGTTGTGACTGGAGCGGAATCACTGCACAATATAAAGAAACAGAAATAATTTTACGTGTACACATTTGCAAGTAGAGCTCGCAAGGCAGTCGAAAGTAGGTAATATATAGAAAAAGATTATGAAAATAATATTAATATTTATAAAAAGAATGATGGACAATCTGTCAGCAACAATAATACCAACATAATCGCCTAACAAATTTATTACGGTAGAAATTAACGGAGTCTGGTCCGAGTTGATTGCGTAAGATCACTTTCATTGTTGATCCTTGTGACAGTTGCGAAACTGGTTTGGGTGGTTTTTCTACAAGTATGCTAATTTAAAATGCTTTGTCTCACTTTATCAGAACAATAAATATAAACATAAGTTTTTCTTATAATAATCTGGTTTTATTACGGAGTAATAATTGTTGTAACAACTTAGACGACTTCGTAAGTAACCTGCACGGTAACTTTTTATAGAATAGAGATCAAATTGAAAACTCAGCAAGTAAGCGCCATTTAGTATTATACTATCAAGATAAAGATACTTATTATTTGCACAATTGTTCGTTAATTTGATTTTCCTATGTTTATTTATTAATTATTTTGTATCCCGCAGTACAGAGTGCCTTGTGGCAAATGCCTTTAGATAATTCCTATCAGTGTACTCTATTTTGGGCTACCCTTCTCCAGTCTTGCTGTGAGACTTCATTATTTTTGATTTTTATTTCAATTGAGTTCATAATTCGATCTATTTATTATTACTGTTTTTCCATATCTATATAAATAAATAAAATACAAGTGACTGTTTGTAGTTTGAAATTAATTACTTTTCACTAATTGCATATGAAAATATATACGTGCCTTACATAATACGATTTTGATTTTTTTTGCCTCTCTATTTGTTTTTTATCTGAGACGACTGGACCGATTTTCACGGAACTTTCAGTTGCAAATAGTTAATGTTATAAGGGATAACTTAGACTACTTTTATTTAAAAAACGATATTTAGTTTACTTAACATAAATATTCCACGCAGTCGAAGTCGTGAAACAGCTATGATAGTTAGAAATAAAAATAGTTTTTAAAGTGATCTCACGAGTATCTATTAGAATAATTATTTTTACAAGTACAAAGCTAATTACTTGTGCCTACCTACTTAGATAAATTCTGATTTTATGCGTAGTTAACATTAATAATAATTGTTTTACTAGTTATTTACAGAGAGCCAATTAAACTGGTTGATCGAATAGATTGATTGACACAAGCCTACACTGCACCTACATTCTTTATAAATATACAATCTTTTACGAATCCTAGTTTAACTGTGATTAAGTTACTAAAATCATGTTTGTATGAAGGATTTGTATAATTAATATAAATTTTCCACATGTCTTCTTGAGAATATTATTCAGTTTAATGAATACATCTAGCACATTCTTTTGGTCCACCTTTACGACGTATCTGTTCTAATCTGATTTAGATAAACCACAATGAATCTATAAAATGTTTAAAAGTAATGACATTATTTGCAGTCTATTGCATGTATAAGTAAACGCTGACTATCTTAAAAATTAACTCACTAACGAAGCTAATAATGTAAGTGTTTATTTAAAACATTTCGATTTCACTCGGCGGCAGTGCCGCTGCAGTGGCTGCGTGCCCGCCACCTCGCAGTCTCGGACCGCGCCTTAAAAAGTTGTAAATTAAAAAGTTGACTCGTTTCGTTGTTGCTAATGCAGAGGTAAATCGTGCATTTCCCGCTGTCGCGTCGTTGCTAAATATCTTCACTGCACTTTCGTGTGCGAATCTTCTAATTACTCAGTAGAAAGTCACCGCTGCGTTTTTTCATCAGACGATTTGCGGAGCCAACAACGGCAGCGGAACGATTTTTGTGCGTTACTTTATTATTATTACGTTTAGATTCCGCACTAACAAGATGAAAGTCTGATCACACTTTTAATGAATTCCGTTTGCATTCCTGAGGACGCGGACGGGAGAGGGACGCATATAGTTGTTGCTAACCGAAAGTTTATTGGCTCACTGAGTTTATATAACTAATTAATTAAAAAAATATTTTTATTTCACTAAACATATAATTGTCGGTGAAAATAATTCTGCTTGGTGATATTAAATAAATGTACAATTGGCCGTCGTTAAAAACATTATTCAGACTCTGTACTCTTACGAAACTTGCGTGTTTTCAAACGACACTCTTCTCTAGATATATTTACCATAAAGATTGATACTTCTTGTTATCTTAGGTCCCCTTGTTTCTGCTATGCTTAAACTAAACCATGGATTTTGATGCGGGTTTATCTGTCATTTGCACAAATACGTATATGTAGTATATTTACAGAGAGTTGTAGTAGAATATATCGTAATATGAAGGGTAAAAAATAGGTAACTAGAAATCTATTAGTCAATTAACAATAACAATATTTTTTTTTCATAGACTATTTTGTTTAAAAATCACAGATGACATATGAAAATCTATAAAATAACTTAATAAATAAACTACCGTAGTCAATAGAGTTAACACGAGTGCCTTGTTTGTAGTAATCTGTATTTTTTAAAATTATATTTTGCTTTAGTCAATAGCTAATAACAATTTCTATATCAGAAAAAGTCTTTTAATATTTTTGAGTTTACCAAATATAATTGAAATATAATCATCCCGCCATTGATATAGCAAAATTTATCTAATTCGATTAATATTATACATGCAAATTATTAGTATGGACGGATATTTGTTACTCTTTCACGCAAAAAGAAATGAAAAGATTTTCATGAAACTTTACAGTAATATAGCTTATACATCAAAATAACACATAGGTTATAAGTATCAAGCGCGAGAAGCCGCAGGCGCAGTTAGTCTAATATATATTTAATGTAGTAATACCCTCTCTATCGTATTTCAAATACAATTAAGTAAATTACCCGGGTATTCATTATAAAGATTATCTATATAAACATGGCCCGTTGTAATGTTGTTTAATTTTCTAACACTGACAATGTTTCGTAACGGCAGCCTTGATAACTAACTAATTACGCTAACGCATTTTTTTTCAGTTTTAGTGCATTAAATGCATGTAATGAACACTTTCACAATATACTTACTGCGTAATACTATGTTGATATTGTTGTAAATGTTTACCGAAGTAAAACAATTAATTCGAAAGATTCTCAAGCTAGGATATAATCTATACAAATATTATAACAACCTCGGTGGTGTAGTGGTTTGATACACCGCATTAATGCCGAATCCGTGACGGGTTCGAGTCAGTATTAACATTTGTATTCACAGTATGAACGAGGATAATAATTGTTATATGAATGTGGATGGTTATGATTGTGTTGTATTAGCGAAAACATATTACGCCGACCACAAATAAATGTTGTTTATGTATATTTTGCAGGTATATATAAAAAAAATGTATCTAAATATTTTTAATAGTTGACTAAAACCTAGGACTAGATTGCGCATTAATTAACAACAATTATTTCTATGGGGTACCCCTATAAAACTATCCCATGGAAATAATCGTTGTTAATTGCTGGTTAATTCACTACGACGGACTAATAATAATATATTATCTACGGATAAGTCGCACAGCGCCATTTAGTCCCATGCTAAGTAGAGCTTGTGTTATGTCTACTAGAAAACTGATAGAAATACATAGATACATTTACATAAAATATACACTCATATAGAAACACCTAACTAACACAAACAATCATACTCATGGATATAATGTTTGAACCAGGCGAGGAATCGAACCCATGACTAGGCATAAGGCGATGTGTTAAATCGGTAGACTATCGAGGCCACCAAATATTTAAATTAGATTCATCCTAATCTTATCACCTACCACTGGTGGCACCTGCATTTTAGCGAATTGAACATTCCATTGTCATAGATTAAATGGACCAACATTTGACAAAAAAAAAACAATAAACACATGGTTTGCTGTAGCTCAGCTAATAAGCATTAAAATAGAGCACGGATGTACCTACGGCACGTAGTTTTTTTTTTATTCTTTTATAATAAAGGTTGACCTTGAGCGATCTAACCTTCTAAACTCAAGGGTAGAGCTCTAATAAATAATTCCTCGTAGACTACGCTAAAAATCTTAATACATTATCCACAACTGAACTGATGTGGTTTAGTTGAATATTTAGCAAACCATATTGTTATTTAGTTAAATTGGTATCTTTAATTGAGCGGGGCACGAAGCGCGGAGCGATCTTAAGGATCAGATTCGCACTCTTTGTTACGATACTCCTCCGAAACGGCTTGACTTAAGGTCGACCTTCAGGCCTCCATCGTTTAGCACTAAAAAATTCTGTTCGGTCAAATTTTTAAAAAGAAACGCGCTCCGCTCTACATCTGATCTTTTTTTATCAAATTTTATTTTGAGGTGTTATTTTCAAACATGTGACCTGGTGTGTAAACAACACACCGTTAACAAAACTAGTTTACAGTACACGTTACAAAAGATGTATTATGTATTATCTTGTTTAGGGAAAAAAGGAGATTGTTAGTAATGTGGACTTACCCCATTGCTAGCAATGTACTATGTCAGGTTGATCTCCACGCTATTCCCCCTGGAAACCATCTTGAAAAATTCCTGGTGAATTTGTCATGACGGGCTAACTGACCTGACCATCTCAATACTATATTTATTTCACTCATCTTATCATCCTCCATTGGTGCCCCGCCAGTGTAACCGGATGCACCATTCTATTATCATCCATAACAAAAAACAAAGTTGTGTTATCAGGGTCCTCACATTGGTTTACTCAACTTTCTGCCACTTAGTTCCCTAGTGTTAATTTTAATTGTTATACATATTATACTCCTTTTCCTTTAAATGTTGTGATTTATATGGTAAGTGTGCACAAATAAATTATTATTAATATTATTATTTATTTCAGAATAGCTGTTACACGCGACTTCGTCTTTTCAAATAAAATATAGTCTTTATCCGTCATCGTGACACCATCTATGTTAACGCCCAATTCCATTAAAATCTGTTTAACTGTTTAATCATGAAAAGGTGACCATACAGGCACACTCGAATCTATACAAATAAATATGTACTTACACCAAAAAATTAATTTAATTTTTTTTTTCTCTTACAGACTGCTTCTTGTTGCTAATTTCTGAAACAGCTGGATCAATTTTGGCGGGACATTCACACGCAGATAGATAATAAGTTTCAAGGAGTAATTTACGCTATTTTTGTTTTAAAAATTCTATTTATTTTAATTCCACACAAATGAAATCCACGACTTAATAGCTAATTTACAATGTCAGTATGGATATATTTTGTTATGCAAACCGAAGACAATCTGACTACCCACTAGATGCATAGAGGCAAGCGTCTTCGATAATCTATATCGAGTACAGAGCAATGGACATTACAAAATTAATTTGTAATACCCCACAAACTGCCACTGAATCTTGACATGTCTCTCCATACTCTGTCGTTTCACTATCTTATCTGACCCTTTAAACCGCAACACAGCTTATCAGCTTGGCGGCTGAAATATTTATATGAGAATGAAAAAGAGAAAGGAGAGAGGTAAAAATCACTAGCACAATACAACTGAGTATACTAGCCATATCCTAAAACTCTGTGAGTGGGAATGCAGATAAAAAATATAGTATGTGTTAATCTATGAAGGAATTGTTTGTCATGGTTACTTGTGAATCTATTCATAACAATATACCATGTCAGATCTCCACGCGATCCCCCCAGGTATACAACCTTGGTGTTCAATTCTTATGCTACGTTTACATTCAGACGCTTCCCCTGCTACTCGCGCTGCCGGAAATATTGCCGGGCGACAACTGAGCGAGAGGGCTGAATGTAAAAACACGCTGCCACTCGTGCTGCCAGTTCTTTGACTCGCGCACGAAAAACCGACAATCGAGGGAGCGCCGGGCAGCGCCAATGGTATGGGAAGTGTTTCCACTCGTGTTTACACTCTGCCGCTGCTCCCGTGCTCACTTCCCTGCCCGAGTGAATATCGCGATAAGTAAAATGACCTGACTCATTTTATCATCCTCCACTGGTGCCGGCCAGCGTATACCGTTACAGCAGTCGGGTACATCGTTAACATTTTCACGCATAAAAAATACTTATATCTTTTATCTGTGTTCTAAATTTAAGATTCATTTGGATCCGACGGATGGAAGTTATAATGTTTGTTACTCTTTCTCACAAAAACCACTAAACATTATAACAACCATCCATCCTTACAAACTTTCATGATTATAATATTAAATAAATAACTCTGAACAATTAACACAGCGCCATCTAGTACCACAGTAAGCAGAGCTAGTGTTATAGATACTAGACAACTGATATAAATACTTAGACACTTACGTAAAATACACCCAGACCGATACAAACAAACAACTATCATACTCTAGAATACAATTTTTTGCACCGTGCGAGGAATCGAACACGCGACCATCAGAAGGAAAGCTGTGTGGTAAACCGCTACACCACCGAGGCCGTCAATAATATGTTAATTATATTACAGCAATGATTATTTAGATGTTATTAATAATTCCTGTAACACTTGGTCAATGACGTAGGTTGTACGTAGTAATTGATCGCACATTTTTAATATCATTAATAATAACAAATAAATTGATGAAAAACCCGATGAATGTAAATATAAATCACCAAAAGAATGTACAGCCTTGTCTCTAAATTCATGTGTTCCCAGTCCTAAAAACTATATGTGCTTTACTCCTTTGTAAGTCAAGGAAGGTAGGCATATAAATATTATACCTCTCTGACTACTCCGTAAAGGATCTAGTGTGAAAATAGAAGAACTGATAAATAGTAATGAAAAATGACAGCATATTCTTTATTTACAATTATATTTTTGACGATTACACGATTGTTTTCATTTTTAGATCACATGTGTATTTTCATTTAAAGTTGTGATTAGTATTTTAATATTACCTCTTACCTTACAACACTGCATCCAAAAATGTATATTGATATTTAAAACAACACGGCGATATTGATCATTTCACAAAACGCGCCTTTGTCCGATATAAATCAAATTAAAAAGTAACGAAAGCAACCCAACCTGTCGACGAGGCGATGGGTAACCAACTGAATTGTTCTGGTTATGGCTTATGGTTGCCGGTTACCAAGTTTCACTGCTTTGTTTACGTCGGCAAACTTGTTAGACGGTTGGTTATGCCCCACTTATAGGAGATATATAAAACGCTAAAATTATTCAATACTGGATTAAGCTAGTTGCATAACTGTTACTATTATCTATGCGAAATAGATTTCCGTAATGAAAATCATGTCTTTGGTCCCACCGAAGACATGTTTTGGGGTGATAAGTGACTCGATAGTAAAAGTAATAATTATATTAACTGGGACTATCAATGCCATTTAAGGTCGATGTCCATATCCATACGGATCCCCCTAAAAACCACTATTTATAAATTAATTAATTGACCGGACTTACTTTATCTTCGTCCAGTACCCCGACAGCGTATAGATACCATCCACAATCATGCATTATAAAAAAAGCTATTAAGTTGGTGAGAATAATGTGATGTTAAGAAAAAAATTATGAAAAATCGGGCAAGGAATATTTGAACCCACAACTCCTTAAATCGACGTTGCCTCATAAATGTATTTACATAACGAATTACTTGAATAGGATATTTCATAAATTAACCCACGCATTGAACTCTAAGAAAAGAAAATACGTTTCAACTTTTCAAAATATGACAAAAGTTTTCGTAAAATTCGATAAAATCACCTCAGAATTTTATGGTATTCTGCAGACATAAATCTATGTAGATAAAACAGACAGATTTACTGGCACAATTAATAAATTAATGATAATTTATGATATGACAATAGGATCTTTCATTAAATTCAAATTATAAGTAGCGGATTTGATTTATGTGTGTCCTGACACATAAATCAAATTCGCTACTTATGTAACGATTTCAGTTACAACAGCGGTTACGACCTATTAAATATAACAAAGAAAGAAATTAAGATCATTAGAAAATGAAGTTCATAATTTTTTTTTTATTATTTGTTACAGATACATTGTTTAATCTATTTGAATTAATTATGAGTGGTAGCCTTGTATAATTCGCGAACGAAATTAGAACTAGTTCGCGTAGCCTATGGACGTCTGAAACACCAATACCCACTATAGAAGCTATATCTATTGATAAAAAAGCAACTTGCTCGGACTAATCAAGAATGAACAAAATAAAATAAGGAACTAGTTCGCAAGAGATTATGCATAAAAGTAGCTACCAGAGTGTAATAAAATACTAATAATATATATCTCATAAACTAGAAATAATAATCATGATAATTTCTAACAAATAAATTTTAATTTATTTAATACTTTAAGTATAATTATAATTTGTTACAAATGCGCATAGAAATCAAATTTAAAACGGAATTATGTAATTTTTTATTGACACTGGTGTTTTTTGTACCATGGCAATATTATTAACATACTGGGCTGTGTGAAAGGGACGGAGTTCCTTATAAATAAACCTCAAGAGATAATGTTCTTCTATAATTCATTTTTAATCAAAAAAGAACATTAGGTGTATTGTAATAAGGTTAAAATAATTTTTGTATCGTATATTACACTAATAATTCTCTTGCCACTGACAGTCATGTTTGACAATGATAATTTATGACAGTGACAGTTGAGGACAATTGTTATTGTTAATGTCACGAGATTTATGAAAAAACACCAGTATAACTTTATTCTTTATTTTCTATCCTACCACCAAATTATTGGATTGTATTATGTAATTGATAACAACTAGATTTGTTGTAACATGAGCGCACTATCATTCATAAAGTCGACAAAGGGCAAGGTTATCTTGGCTACAGTGGCTGCACTTCACATCACGATCTACGTAGCCAAACCTTCGTATTTCAAAGACGAGAGTAATTCACAAGCATTGGATTCGCGGCCTAAATACATGCCGGATAAATAATTACAGTGACCTTCTAGTTACTTAGTATTTATTTGCAAAAAATAAATAGGAAATTGATTTAGTATAGTATACCTATTATGTTTCTCTAATGGTCTATAAAGGCATTGTACGATTGTCATCGAGGTTAATTTGTAGCCGGAGTTTAACAAGAAAAATGAGTTCAGGAAGACCAGTCGTTTATATTACTCGCAGCGATATGCCAAAATGTGGCGTCGAATTACTAAAGAAAGAGTAAGTTTTGTCATACAATTATTTGATTTACAACTGACTGCCTCTCTGGTGATGGAATCCCTGAAAACAAACTCTGGATTAAAATATATTTTTAAGTTTATTTGTCATGTCACATATTGCATTTTTCCCTCGACACACACCTCTGAATCCCCCAACTAGAATATACAGTTATGAAAGTATATTATTATAGTTACAACATACAAAATACAATATAAATATTTATAGAAGTTGATATACATGTTATACACTGTAGAACAGACTTAATTAACAAGAAAGAGCAAGAAACTCATCTGATTAAAAAAAAAAGAGTAATACAAGTTTTCTAGTTTATGTTGATACAACAACCAACTAATAAAAAACAAAATTAATTAATATTATGAATGAAAATAAATAAATTATTTATTTAAAATTAAAAAATATATCAACATCAGCCCAATGCAGTCTGCTGCTGGACGTAGACCTCTCAAAATGCACTCCACTGGGCACAATCTCATCCAGTTACCACCTGCAACCCTACATATGTTGTCGCTCCACCTATAAGTATTATATGTAAATACAATTGATACATGTTTTTGTTGGCCAGGTGTGATGTAAGGTCATGGCCTAAACCATCACCAGTACCACGAGAAGAATTCCTCAAACAAGTATCAAGTGCAGCTGGCATCTATTGTTCCCTCACTGACAAAATTGACAAAGATATCCTCGACTCCGCAGGACCCAACCTGAAGGTAGTAGCGACTATCTCTGTCGGATACGACCACATTGATGTGCAAGAGTGCAAGAAAAGAGGCATTAAAGTTGGTTACACACCTGATGTACTAACTGATGCTACAGCTGAACTTACAGTAAGTTGATATGATTATACATATATATTTGGCACAATGCACATGAATTCACCTCTGCCACATGATGAACTTGGCATAAACAGTGCCTAGTCTTTTCTCTCCCTGCCCAGGCTAATCTGGTATGAGTCTGCTAGTGCTGCTTTAGAATTGAACTAGAATTGCTTTAGAATTGACGTGAAGATAAATTGTAGTCAGTATGGACATAATGATAGGGAATAATAGAGTAGAGTTTGTACATAGGAAGACAAGGTAACAGATAGTAGACAATATTAATGTATTTATTAGTAATAAGAAAAAAAGAAGACTATAACTTATAACCATATTTGGAAATATGAGATAATATAGGTTAAAATGATAATGATTGCATTAATTACTATATTGTATATGTTTACCAGTTGAAATTTGCTATAAAAATAATAAATTCCTTAATAAATTTGCTTGCTAAGCTTGAAAAAAATACAGTTGTATTTTTACAACTGTATGTTTTTCAAAGCCATATAAAGTATTTATTCTAGTAATTGATTTCTTAATAATTGAGTTAAAGACTAATCAATCAGATTACTTTTTCAATTTTGTAATAAAAATCACATTTATGCCATAATAAAATAATGCTAATTTAGTGAAAGTTTTCTCTGATAACAAATAAAACTATATACTATGCATATGTCTCATTCCAGTTGGCCCTTCTGCTATCAACGTCACGCCGATTACCGGAGGCTCAACACGAAGCAAGAACCGGTGGGTGGGTATCATGGGCACCAACATGGATGACAGGGCCAGGTTTGGCTGGTGCCACTGTCGGTATCGTAGGTTTCGGAAGAATCGGCCAAGCAGTCGCAAGAAGAGTGAAAGCTTTCAATACATCTAGAATTCTTTACTGGAATAGAAGTGTGAGATCAGAAGCCAAAGAAGTCGATGCAATCAAAGTTGATTTTGATGATCTACTAGCTGAAAGTGACTTTGTGATATGTTGTGCAGCATTAGTCCCGGAAACTAAAGAGATATTCAATAAATCAGCATTTGAGAAAATGAAGAATTCAGCTGTATTTGTAAACACCAGCCGTGGTGGTACAGTTGATCAAAATGCTTTGATTGAAGCTCTAAAAAATAATACGATAAGGGCAGCTGGACTGGATGTAACTACCCCTGAACCTTTACCTTTAGACAGTCCATTATTTAAGTTGAAGAACTGTGTTGTACTGCCACACATCGGAAGTGCCTCTATTGAAGCTAGAAACGTAATGAGTGAATTGACAGCTAAGAATATATTAGCTGCTATACAAGGCACTGAAATGCCAGCTGAATTAAAATGAAACTGCCGATATAGGGTAATTCTATATATGTATATAAATATTATTTATATAAGCAATGTTATTATTGAAATGGATACTTAACATATGTATATTGGATTTCTTATAAAAAAAATATATATATTCTTGTTTACATTGTTGTTATTAAATCATTTGTCTATTTTATAATATACAAAGAAATAAATAATAAAAATCCTACTTTACATCCATTACAAATTCAATACATATTGTTCACTCTTAAAATTTTACACTCAACATTTTTCCCATCTGAATTTTATTATTTATCCAATACCAGGAAAGCCAATAAATGAACCTGGCCAGGATAACTTACAACTCTAATATCTACATCAGTAAAAATGTGGTAATATATTTGTTAAAAGTCAGTCTGACTTGATGAAATGAGGAGCTGACAACCTAATTTGAAACTATAGGGGAAATAATATTTCATAAAACTTGCAACAAGCAAATGGCATGTATGATATGTATTATTGAATTTGCAATACCTCTTGTTTTATAATACATTGTCACATTTATTCCTATAGTAACTGAAAAGCATGTAACACACATATATTTCTCATATATGCCTTTGGAATTTAAAATTAAGGTACTTCAACAGTGACTTCAATTTTGCAATTACACAGTAAATAGAATGATCAGCGAAATAAGGATATAATTATAATAATATTATGATAACAGCCTTGTCATAAATATAACTGTTTAATAAATGTAACAAAAACATGCACCTAAAAATAATATTGAATGACATTAGACTAATCATTGTGTTCGTGCTGTGCTTCACTCTCTCTCCAATTGTTCTGCACCATCTCCACAATCATTCTCCACCATTTTGATTGCATAAAGTAATACAAACCACATACTATAATGAACAACCAAGATAATATCAAAAAGTGGTCTGTATCCTTTTCAACAACACTCGATACTGGGCCTTGGAAGTCCTTTGATGTGACGAGTAACCCTTGTGGATGCTTCCCTGTGATGGCATGCACAAATTTGCTGAATGACTGTATGTTATACTCTGTGCCATTGAATTTCCCAACTGGGCGTCCATTGTGGAACATTTTCAGTGTTGGCACACCAACAATCCCATACTGTGCATTAATACCGTAGTACTTCAATGCATCTAAAGCAACCAATCTAACATTAGGGTAAGACCGGGCTAATGCATTGAAGTGTGGGGCCGCGTGAGCGCTAAATGGACACGGTCTTGCATAAAATAATACCAAAACACAATCTGCCTCCATATCCCTACTTGTGATATCTGGTTTTATTTGTAACAACTTGGATAAATATGTGCCATTTATAATTTCAACAGTGGGGTCCAAATGGTCGTCGGACTCATAAATATCTTTACATTTCACAAGCTTCTTTGTTTCATTAGCTGACTGAGTGGTATTCTCTGCTGTGACGTTAGCAGATGTTACATGGTTATAGAAGTTTGTTAAAGTCTTGTTAACATCGGAAACTACGTTGGATAGTAAGGATTCTGACTCGTCAACGTTGGGAACATCGCTGTCGAGATTTGGCGTGTCAGCCAAATGATCTTCATCGACATCGAACTGTTCTGTATATGCAATAACTCCTGAAACATATATTTATATATTATTTCTATATTACCGGTTATAGAAATATTTTTGAGAGTTTATATGTACATACCTAAGATTAATAGAACCTTAATTAATGTGTTGAATGTAAAATTAGACATTTTCATAACATTTCCAACTTAAATTCTAAAATAAATAATGACTTATTATTGATGCGGCTTGACGATTCTTAACACAATAATTTTATATGTAGTCGAAAGCCTTTATTCTGAAACCTAAACCAAACATGTATCAGATTCTAATTTCTCAATTATCACAGTACTACAACTACCGCATTTATTTTTATTATTTGTTTTGCTTGCAATCCTTCTCAATTAAACTGTACTCCGTGCGTTATTGCAAGGTAACAGTGACAGTGACAGCTCAGAAAGACTGAGGTAACAGTCGCAGAAGATAAGCTTCGGTTGCTCAAAGAGAAATACTTATAAGGGATGGCGATGTGAGATTAATTAACCAAAAAAATTACTCTTTCGACCAAGAAAAAGGGATTATTAAATCAATAAGAAACACGATAAAATTTATTCATACTAGATGTTGTAATACGTACGTTAAATTATTTTTTAACATAAAATTATTTATGATTGTTGTAACAATTACTCAAAAAGTCTGTGGCGAATTAACTATTATCGCGCGGCAACACCGTTGCCTAGTTACGACAAACGAATAGAATAACAAGCTTGTCATTCGAGACCGAATCACTTTCTTGTACATACCTATATATTCATTGTAAATATTTCGTAATTATAAATATGTACATAACAACAATCTGGACTCATCATTTCACCTCCTTCTTTCCCGCTGCTGCTACAAGAACACAACATAAACATAAATAATAGCGGTAACAATATAGACGCTAAAAGTCTTTCGTGCTAATACTTATGCCTTATTGCAGTTATATTGATATTGGTAATTATTGTCTTTTTAACATTTTGTAATAATAGTGAAATCGATATCGAATCAATTATAAATTCTGTCATCCATAACATGTTAAGGTCCTCGAAGTATAGAATTACTGATTTAATTTTTTCAGTCAACATATTACTTCTTCAGTCAAC
This sequence comes from Achroia grisella, assembly GCF_030625045.1. Taxonomy (NCBI): domain Eukaryota; kingdom Metazoa; phylum Arthropoda; class Insecta; order Lepidoptera; family Pyralidae; genus Achroia; species Achroia grisella. The sequence goes on from NW_026712817.1 coordinate 232,732, forward strand.
ATTTGTATAAGCTGCGAATATGACATAGGGTATTAAATTCTACAAATTTTAATAATAATAATAATAACTCTATTTATAACTGATTTTACTACCATAACTACTTACTATTTATAATTTCTTACCACAATCGTTTGTCTACGTTATTTGTAACCCTATCCTTACTAATATTATAAATGCGAAAGTAACTCTGTCTGTCTGTCTGTCTGTCTGTCTGTCTGTCTCGCTTTCACGCCAAAACTACTGAACCGATTTAAATGAAATTTAGTACGCAGATATTAGACGCCGAGGATGGACATAGGCTACTTTTTAATGCGAAAAAAGGGTTGTAAGGGGTTCAAAATGGAAATACAAGGTTATCTTTATGCGGTTGAATCCTTATTCGTTATTTTCATTTTTAACCAATCAACACATCGCGTGCGTTTGCGCCATTCGCCATCTTTTCATTTCACTAGCTAACAACCAATCAACACATCGCGTGCGTTTGCGCCAATAAGGTATCCATCACAGAGAACAAAACCACAGATAACATAATGTAAAACGAAAGATCTTGCCGGAAACATGACGTTGACGTTTAGTGAAAATATTGTTTTTGACACTTTTTTATGATAAAATCGTATATCGTGTGTATGTGTTTTTTCTTTAAACCTGAAATTGGCCGATTGCGAGACAAATTTGGCGATTTTTTTTATCAATTTGTTTTACGGCTCTGGATATAGCCCAACTTAAAGTTTTACAATATAAATTACAAAAATTAAAGTCAATATCCAATGTTAAATAATAATAAAATTTGAAGAAATTGTGATTGTACTGAACAACTTAAAAAGAAAACTTAATAGTTTTTTTTTAAGTTGTTCAGAACAGGGAAACAACATTTGACATTTATTATTATTTACATTTTTTAAAGAATGTTGTGGTGTGGCACTATCCGAAATTAAATTATTTACCCATTTTTGTAGGTTATACAGAAATAATGTGTGGGTGTTTATTTAAAAAGCATTAACACAAAATTAATAAAGTATAGGTATTAATAAATATATGGTTGTTGTATCAAAATAGAATTTTCTTATTTTTCACTAAAATAAAAACTGTCTCTTTTATAAAATAAATGACCTTTTCATTGTGCCATATATTATGGAACTATTTAAATTATTTAGCTGATTGTAAATAACAAAATGTTGGTTTGTAGATTAATACTGCAAAATTATTATTTGTATGGAAACGATAAAAATATATTTTTGTGCTGCGACAAAAACTAATATTATAAATGTGAAAGTAACTCTGTCTGTCTGTCTCGCTTTCACGCCAAAACTACTAAACCGATTTGAATGAAATTTGGTATACAGATAGTCTAGACCCTGAGAACGGACATAGGCTACTTTTTAATGCGAAAAAAGGGTTGTAAGGGGTTAAAAGAGGGGATGAAAGATTGTATGGAAGAATCGTCATTTTTGAAGCTAGAAGCTTGAAACTTATTTTTGAGACTGTTGATTAAATATAAATAAAAATGACATTCAATGTTTGTAAAAAATTACCCTTAAGGGGGTAAAATAAAATAGGGGATGCAAGTTTTTATGTAAATTCGTCATTTTTGAAGCTAGAAGCTTAAACTTATTGTTGAGACTGTTGATTAAATATAAATACATATGACATTCATTGTTTGTAAAAAAATTACCCTTAAGGGGGTAAAATAAAATAGGGGATGCAAGTTTTTATGTAAACACGTCATTTTTGAAGCTAGAAGCTTGAATCTTATTGTTGAGACTGTTGATTAAATATAAATACATTGACATTCATTGTTTGTAAAAAAAATACCCTTAAGGGGGTAAAATAAAATAGGGGATGCAAGTTTTTATGTAAAATCGTCATTTTAGAAGCTAGAAGCTTGAAACTTATTTTTGAGGCTGTTGATTAAATATAAATACATATGACATTCTTTGTTTGTAAAAAAATTACCCTCAAGGGGGTAAAATAAAATAGGGGATGCAAGTTTTTATGTAAACACGTCATTTTTGAAGCTAGAAACTTGAATCTTATTGTTGAGACTGTTGATTAAATATAAATACTTATGACATTCATTGTTTGTAAAAACAAATACCCTTAAGGGGGTAAAATAAAATAGGAGATGCAAGTTTTTATGTAAAATCGTCATTTTTGAAGCTAGAAGCTTGAAACTTATTTTTGAGGCTGTTGATTAAATATAAATAAATATGACATTCATTGTTTGTAAAAAATTACCCTTAAGGGGGTAAAATAAAGTAGGGGATGAAAGTTTTTATGTAAACACGTCATTTTTGAAGCTAGAAGCTTGAATCTTATTGTTGAGACTGTTGATTAAATATAAATACATTGACATTCATTAAGGGGTAAAATAAAATAGGGGATGCAAGTTTTTATGTAAAATCGTCATTTTAGAAGCTAGAAGCTTGAAACTTATTTGTGAGACTGTTGATTAAATATAAATGAATATGTCATTCAAAGTTTGTAAAAAAATTACCCTCAAGGGGGTAAAATAAAATAGGGGATGCAAGTTTTTATGTAAAAACGTCATTTTTGAAGCTAGAAACTTGAATCTTATTGTTGAGACTGTTGATTAAATATAAATACTTATGACATTCATTGTTTGTAAAAACAAATACCCTTAAGGGGGTAAAATAAAATAGGAGATGCAAGTTTTTATGTAAAATCGTCATTTTTGAAGCTAGAAGCTTGAAACTTATTTTTGAGGCTGTTGATTAAATATAAATAAATATGACATTCATTGTTTGTTTTTTAAAATAAAGTAGGGGATGATAGTTATTATGTAAATTCGTAATTTTTGAAACTAGAACGATGAAACTATTTTCATTGGTTCTTTTGGGGTAGATTTTTAAAAACCCCACTAATGTTATAACTGTGAAAGTAACTCTGTTTGTCTTTCTGTCAGTCTTACGCTCCAAAACAAAATAAAAATTTAAATGAAATTTGGTACACAGTTAGTTTACACCCGGACAAAGAATATAGGGTACTTTTGAATGTGAAAAAAGGATTGTAAGGGGGTTGCAATGGTAGGCTGTATGGAAGAATCGTCATTTTTTAAAACTAGAAGTTTGAGACTCATTTTTAGGCTGTTGTTTAAATATCAATAAATATGATATTCAATGTTTGTACAATGTCTACTCTTAGGGGGAGGGGGGGTAGTAAAATAAAATAGAGAATGAAAGTTATTGTGGAAATTTGCTGTTTGTGTGGTTGTGGAAGCTAGAACGATTAAACTTTTTTCTTTGTCTTTTTAGGGTTAGTTTATTAAATACCTTAGTGATATTATAAATGTGAAAGTAACTTTATCTGTTTGTCTCGCTTACACGCCAAAAATACTGAACCGATTTAAATTGAAATTTGAAACAGACATAGATAGACTAGATCCTGAGAAAGGACATAGGTTACTTTTTAATGTGAAAAAGGGTTGCAAGAGGATTGAAAGGGTAGATCCAAGGTTATATACATAGATGTATCGTCATATTTAAAGCTAGAAGTTTGAAATTTATTTTTTAGCCTATTGATTAAATATTTATTTTTACTTTTTATCATTTTTGAAGCTAAAACGATGAAACTTATTTATTTGACTTATATTGTGTTAATTGAGTTAAATATTTTTTCATTATTTACGCGGCAGCTAGTACATATATTATGAGTAACACTCGTTTCGTAAGCATAGTGATTACTTGCTCAATTTTTTTTTTTAATCATCATACAGTGTAGGCTAGTCTTTATCAAATTGTCAATGTCACTCATGTCATTATATATACTTTATTCTACATCCGCAACGATCGAGTGTGATTTGTGACCGAGTAGTGCATGAAAGTGCGTCGTAAATATTTCCACTGAAAATTATACAAAGAACTTCTTTTTATGTGTAATTATGATATGACAAAAGCTTATAATCGATATAGTTGAATTGTGAACACTGTGCAACGATGGCTCGTGTTTGTGAGAGGTTTTTGAAGACATTTCTGCCCTTATTAGGATGTCTAATAGTGATTCACTTAGCAGAACATGTAAGTGTCTACTACCTATATTACATTTATTTTCTACAATTCGTTCTGCACTATTAATTTCTACTGAGAATTTATGATTTGTATATCAGAATATTCATTATTGCGTGTTTTACTTACGTATCCATTACGGTATCAATCAATTTCTTGTTAAGTAGGTGGGCACATTAATTTCACCAAATCTACCTTCTTTTGCATTTATTTTATATCTGCTGTGTATACTCATGTATTCTTCACTATGCTATTCAGAACTGACTAAGTATTAATTTCTTGAGTTTTCTTGATAGTTTCAAATATTTTATAATAATATTTTGGGGGGAGGGGATTGCAAGTTTTGGAACATAGTGATCTCATTGGTAGGAATGTACCTTATCTGATCAACCTCCATGTGGTCTCTTAGCAACTTTCATGGTTACATCCTGTAGAATTCTATTAATGTAATAGGGAAGTTACAAGTTACATACATTTAGAGTGTTTTCATCTGCATTTTCACTCATTCTCTGTTGAATCTCTTCCATCTCAAATATTTCTAAAGTACCTAAAACTGTACAATCTATGTTTTTCAATCTATGTCACTCCTTCATAGTTACATCGACTAATGAAACTAATTGATAAATGATCTAATGGGTTTAATTTAATTCTTAGCACAATACCTAGCAAGTTAGAAAGAAAAATTATGTGTCACATTGTTTGTATGCGATGGTCTCTTAAACTACTGAACCGATTGTAAATTTGATTAGCACATTGTGTACTATTTGATCCAACTTGAAAGATAGCTTACATCTCAATATATAGTCACAATACTATTTAATTCAAGAACCTTAGCCACAGCAATGCATGGCCGGGTCTGCTAATATATTATATATACCTATATCTCAATTATTAATAGCTGGTAATAGTTCAAATACTTGCATTACAATCCTTAATATAATTTATCTTATATTAGTAGCACAAACCTCATGTTATTGTATTGATAATATAAAGTAAATATTTAATTAAATAATTCAGGTGTATGTGATGTGATTTATAATGTTTTAGATGTCTATAGGCTATAGTAACTGTTTATTCATCTCATGGGTTTAAAACCCAGCATTTGTTTACCACCATTGTAGTATAAAAAATATAAATGACAATGTATAACATTTGATAAATAAATAAACAGCTTCTGTGATCTACTGCTTTATATCTGATAATTGCAGGTTCAATTCCTCACACAGTGCAAACATTTGTATTCATGAGTATTGGTCTGGGTGTTTTCTATGTATATTATAGTATTTACAAAAAGTATTTAAGTATTTATATCAATTGTCTAGTACTCATAAAACAAGCTCTGCTTATCGTGGGAATAGATGACACTGTTAATTGTCCAGGGTTATTTTAAAAAAGAAAATTAATTCTGCATCTCTCCATTTAGCATCTAACCTGGGCTGTTGTGCATTTTAATACCTATACAATGACCCAAATTAATGATAGTTAAGTGGAAAACCTGTATATGATGACTACTTTTAACTTTTAACTGGAATTAAATTAAAGACATAAATATTTTTGAATCTTCAAACTGAATCTTACTAACTTAAATCTTTAATTTGAACCATATTTTATATTTACAGAAGTATTTGTTTTCTCCCCACATAGTATCAAATATATTTAGTATTTTATAATTTTGTTACACATGAGTGTAATAATTTTGAGTAAATATACCATTTGTATGTGCAAAAGCTGCCAAAACAATGAAGGAATACAAATATCATTAAATATAGTGCATTTTATTTATAATGTCATAGTAATTTTGTCTGATAAGTGATATCAGCCATACAACTTTTCCATTGTTGGTTTTAGCTCAAAGAGATTGCTAATTTTAATACATAGATTTTCTATTCATGTATGTACTTCATTTATATTTGTTTCAATTATAATTGATATAAAAAACAATTCTTACATAACAATTACAAGGTTTTAGAAACTATAAACAGGTTAATAATTATGTGTAGGGTCCTAAGCCAAGAACTTCAAGTAAAATACTTAGACAGACTGTAAATTTGTTTAATTTAAAATATGTGTTATAGACAATACAAAGAATGAAAATATAATAGTTGGCACATAGAGTAATACTTGGTGGTGAGATGTGAAGTGGACGCCACACAACTTTGCTTGCAGACTCCAGTTAGGCGAGCCCGTAATGTTGAAGCATTTATATAAACTTACTTCTCTTGATTTAACCAATTTTATAACTTGTTAAAATGCATGCATTTACCTGGTACCTGGATATCCTCAAAAGGACATAAGTTGTTTATATTTATGTTTGTGTGTTAATAGACCATACAACCATAATATTATGTACCCGAGGTTGACATACAAGGTTGATGAACAAGATCTGCCTACTCAATCCCTCTATGTCTGTGTATGTGATAATTACCAAGCATCTTGATTTCTAGGCCTAAAAAGCTATGAAAATGGTTGCAGGCATTTTAAGCTGTTAAGACATGAAAATAGAATAATAATGATTTATTTATTTGCTTGCTGCATTGATCTTACTAATAAAATTACAAGATAAGTTAAGTCCCTGTAGTGGTATACAAATATTGAAAATGTTGTTAACTGTATATTAGACTTTAGAATCTTGTTAAATATTTATTTGAATGGACATGCTGCACTTCCTATGGGTGTGTATATATTAAAAATGTTATCCAATGTATACACTTTAAATAACTACATAGCAACCAATGCCTTATTATTACATGAATAAATAGAATGATGTATGGCAATCAATAGCAGACAGAACTAACCAATTAAGATTAATTTATATCAATAACATGATGTATGCCTCCAATTGGTTCACATTAACTGTAGGTTGACCCCCATTCTCTACTAATTGTTTGAATCGGTAATTTAATAATATTTATTGAGATGAGGGTATGTATATCCATGAAATAAGCCATGTCAAATTGAACATACAAATCTTGTTATTTAGATTTCCGTTTTAATCCAATTTAGTGTAGAATTTGATAGATATACTTAGAATGTCTATTTTTATTTTCCAGAAAAGATTTCTATTTCCTGAGAGAATTTGATACGCTTTTTACATAAAGGTTTAGTCATAGAGTTCATATTAATTCTTTTAATTATTTTGTTGTATAGAAAGGTAACATGGTAGCAAAAGAATATTTTAATGAATGAGATCTTAAATTTGAGAATGCAGATATTCTATTGCCTCAGTTTAGATATAAAACCGCTGCTGTGTCGGGAATATTCCTCAAGGGAGTACTTTCTAAGAATGGTGTTCATAATTAATAGTTGCCTTACAGTGAACATCTAGAAAGATAGGTATAAGCTATAGGTAGGGAAAGGGACGGAACTGGCCACCATAATTATCAATTTGAACAAAAGAAACTGTTATATAAGGGGTAGATAAACAAACACAGAGACAGTCTGTTACGCGCTGATTTAATAACGACTTAGTTAGTTGGACTGGAGCTAGAAGACCAGCAGTAGCTCTAGGATGCATTTGAGTAGAAATTTCTAATGGGAAGCCACTCTACATCTCTACATGATTGCATCACAGAACAGATTCGCTTATAGTCTTAGGACTGATCACAAATATACTCGAGGACAAAAAAATAGTTACGTAGACGCAGCCACATCTTTATCTACTTAGGAATTTTGCTTAGGTACATTGCAAATATAACACAAATATATTATATATATACAACATATATATTATATACAACAATCATTCTCTGCACCACTCATGGTTGGTAGATAAAGCCGCAGGGTATTAAGTCCGCCATATGTACACATAGTTTTTGTGCATTGATAATTAATAAATAATAAAAAAAATATTTCCTCTTTACAATAGTACAGATTTGTGTTAATATTAGTCACTATGAATCATTGCCTGCTGATTTAGTGTCATAACAACATATTATTAGCTCATTGTATGACACGGGTTTCTTCATAAAATTAATGAAACATAAATAATAATATAACCTTGGACAATTCACACATTCCATCTAGACTGAAAATAAGCAGAGCCTGTATGTACTATGGGTACTAAACAATAAACCCCTCCGATCGATCCCCCGTCCAATTCAAACGGGGATCGATATTACGACGGCCTGAGCCGAGGTTCGAATCCCTAGTGGTGCCCTCAGACTAAAGTCGTATCCGTCAGGCAGGAGTTGGCCTTCAGCCGCTCCATAAGTCCTTCCGCGGGTTTGGAGTGCCATCTGCACTCGCCCCCTAACGTCCGGTGAACCTGTAAAGGCCAGCTGCGGCCAACAACATTAGAGTAGTCCGAAAAAAAAAAACTAAACAATTGATATCCATTTTTATGTAAATACATACTTACATCATATAGACAGAAAACACCCCATATGAACAGAATATTCATCATCATACAAACAATCATCATACTCAGGAATACAAATGTTTACAAATATATTATTTTATTCTTATATGATGCATCATACAAGAATAAATTCCGCGCCCATCGGAAGTAAGCTAAACCGCTAATCAAAGAGATATAATTAATTTTAGTGTATATATTTAATATAAATAAATAATGTAGAAAACACCAAGGTCACTCTACTCATGAATAAAACTGTTTGTATCGTATAAAAATCGAACCCGCGCCTATCGGAAATAAATCGTTGCGGTAAACAGCCAGACCATCAAGGCCGGCAAATAAATATGATAAATCTGCCACGCTTGAAAGCCGGTAAGGTATGGTTTTATTATAATACTGTCAGTCGGTCGGTTGTATATCATCTTCTAGCCTAAAGGTTTATTGAAAAGTTTCCTTTCAGTATTCAGGCTGCCTTCTATACACTGGCTTAAGTACTTTCTATGTGAGGTTCATTGCAAATACGTCAGATGAGGGCCTCCTTTTATTTAAAAAAAAAACTCAATAATAATACGTTAAATTGTTTAAAAATAAGTTGTTTAGTAAACCCATACTATTATTATAAATGACTAGCTGTGCCGTGGTTTCACCCGCGAAATTTATAATATATGCGTTATTCTGATGTATAAGCTATATTACTGTAAATTTTCATCAAATTCCGTTCAGTAGGTTTTGCGTGACAAACATCCATCCATCCGTACTCACAAACTCTCGCGTTTATAATATTAATAAGATAGTGTATGTGTGTTTTTTTTTAATAAACCTATCTCTTCGTTCCGAAGTTCTGTGGTATTTGCTCTCTCTACCATCATATTTTTACGCCATTGATTATATATAATAGTATAATTTAAAGTATATTCTATACTAAGTCAGTCCAGTAGTGTTGTATTCTAAATAATTATAGTTCATAACTGTTTTGGTTGTAAACAGATTGGAATAAAACAACACATTTAGGCCGTTTCCAAAATAGCGCGCGCAAACTGTTTATATTTAATTATTTTGGGTTCTTGGTTACTTTGATACATAATTAATCTATTATATATTTAGTTACTTTACCAGTTATTGTTTATTTAATCTTTTGACTCTAATGAATTTGTGTTAATTGGTAGTTTATATTTACACTCAACTTAAAAATGTAAAGTTACAACAATTATTTAAAAGTCAACACGTTAAATTTATTGGAGTCGTTCTTCTTGTGATGAGGCAGCTTTTGCAAAGAGCGGTAGATTAAAAAAAAAAGTATTACTATTCAAAAGTGTTTCAATGAAAAATAAAATATTATAAGTTAAGATACTGAAGGTGATGTAAACTAGCTTCCATGATAAGAAGATCCATAAGAATAAATGTAATATAAATTATAATTGTTTTTGTCTTAAGTATCGTGATTTTTTTCCATAATTCTAATAAATTATTAATTACAAATTAATTATTTATTCACGAAAACTGTACGAAATTAATGAATAATTCATTTCAAGTTGAGGAATTATGTTTGAGAAATATATTTCATTAATATTTATATTGTACCATACTTACAGAGCGTGATTGTACTTAACTGGGATTTCCACCCGACCATAATACATAGGTATATAGTAGCTTCCTATATATTAGTAAAATTTTCTACGTGAAATAGAAAAATAATCTACTACGAAATGTACAATATTATGATTGCTAACTTAACTGTTGCAGTCAGTCGTTACATCAAAACACATTTTTCTTAATTTCCCAATACGTTTATAAAATTATTTTACCATTTAAAAAAAGAAAATTGTCTTTTTTGTTAGTAAAAGTGGCAACCCTAGTGATTTCACTGCTTAGGACATAATCTATGATATTGAACTTCATGTTCTTCAAGGCGTATTTTTTTAATGTATGTATATTATGGTAGTGCTATTCACGTATACAGGTTACCATTCAAATTCAAATTCAAAATATCTTTATTCATGTAGGTCTATTACAGACTCTTATGATATGTCAAATCTACCGTTTTACATTTACCAGCACATGGGGTGTTGGAAATTAAAACCTCCTTGTTAATATTTTTTTATAGCCATATACTTTTAAATGTTCCTGTCACTGTTCTTCTTTTGTTTTTTTCATTGCATTTGATCTTTTCACAATATACGGAAGCAAATTAATTTCATTTATCCACAATTACCTAGTTTTATTACAATCACCATAATAACCAACTGAGAAATCCATAATACTCCCCAACATGGGGCATCATCTTATTTGCCATTCAGGTTAAAGTAAAACGAGAAACCTGACATGGTGCATTGCTAGCAATAGGGTTATTAGTCCATATCACTAACAATCCCCTCTCCCCCCTCTCAGAGTTGTTATTTAGTTACAATTATTTAGTTAGCAGCCTAGCTATGTAAGCTGTCTTTTGGTTGACAGGTGAGATATGGCAGTTAAATTATAAGGTATGGAGGCATTACATCTTAGGGCTCTGGAATAGAAACGCCTAATGGCTACCACAAGCGTCACAAGACTCGATTATGAGTACTTCATAGTAATTTTGTTTCGATTAATATTGGTTATTGTAGATTTTTTTTAACTATGATTGTGGCATACAAGTATATGGCCCATCTGATAGCATATCTGGTAAACGGTTATAATAGCTTATGGACGCCTGAAACACCAAGGGTGGCACTTAAGAAACTTTAATATATCCTTTTTGAAAAGTCCCATGGTGTAGTGACGCGACAAAACCTCGACAGGCAGTTTTTTTTTTGTGGATGATAATGGAATGGTGCACTAGCCTGCGCTAACGGTTTACGCTGGCGGGGCACCAGTGGAGGTTGATAAAAAGAGCATGAGGTCAGGTCAGTTAGCCCATCGTGACAAATTCACCAGGCATTTAACACGATGGTTACCAGGGGGAACCCCGTGGAGGTCGACCTGACATGGTACATTGCTAGCAATGGAGTTATCAATCCACATTATTAACAATCCCCTTCCCCCCTCGACAGGCAGTTCATTCCACAATCTGAGTGTAAGCGGTAGAAATTCTTCAGAAACCGCACTGTCCGAGAGCACTTAGGTTACAAAGTGTTGGAATTAATTAAATATACTTAAAGTTAATTATCTATGCAGAGTAGGTAGATTCCAAAATTGCCAGAACAAAAAATCATTATGATGATCACATCAGAATGGCCTTGGTATACAGATACTATCTATTTACATGACCACTATGTGAGTGCCAGATATTTTATTTATATTAAAATAAACATAATCACAACGATTAGTAACGCACACGTGCACACGAACTTTCGATAGATTAGATTACTATCTAAATTATGGTCATAGACTATTAAAAAAAATAGATTTGTTTTTTACATCTATAATTCTATGATATTATTGCCTTGACTTTACCCCATTATTTGTGGGAGTGTATATGTGGAGAGGATGGCATACCGCAGTATGCCATCCTCTTCCACTGATCATATCTGAGCATGCTCTCCTTTTATTCATATCATCTTTCACACAATCCATCCAATTGTTTTTTCGTCCTCTCCCTATGCATTTATCCACGTTCATACATCTATAATTCTATAGGTATAATGAACATATAATTGATCGCTATTACATGGAATATATATGAGAAAAAATATTATTGAAGGATTTTATGAATGTAATAAAAATAAACAATCGTAATAAAAATAATGATTGTTAGAATTTTTGTTTGTTTGTTGACTTGAAACTCAGAAACATGTTAACCAATTTGGGTGCTTGTTTTATGTATTCTAAACAAAAAAGTTGTACGGGTACGGAGTCACAGGGTAATCTAGTATTAATTATAATTAAAAACAAATTTTGAAAGCAATCTTAAATTTGATGATGAACTTTGATTTGATTAGAAATATATGACAAGCCACTAATCATCGAGATAAGTCAAATTACCCCAAATTCATTGTGGACGATAACATCTTTTAAACTTTGATTTATGATAATCTTAAGATTTTATCATAAAATTATTCTATTATTTTTCTTTAATTTGGAATGGCAAATAAGCTGATGCTTCACGTGATGGTAAATGTTAACCGTCTCCTGTATACATAAACAGCACTATGGACACATGCCACGGGCTTGTTACCGTTGATACGTGGCTATTCGGGAAGACTATCACATCATATCAGTAATCTTGTAGTATCACTGGCAAATTTTACCCTTTAATGTAATGTAGACGTAATTTAACGTGCTGAAAAAAAAATTTGTCCTAGAGATCACAAATCTGCTGCTTAGCCTGCTATTTCAATTAGTGCCAAGTCATCCAATCTAATCGTTAGTAATCGAGTAAATGAAATGTCGTCGTATGTCGTTGCCCTATACTTTACTCTTTTTTTACATGGCTGCATGTTTAAGTCTACTTGGTTGCCAGTGTCATTTTAATTGCAATAATGATGCAAGTATGCGGTATGCGCAGGGGGGGGGGGGGGGGGGGGGGGGGGGGGAGAGGCACCAGTTGAAGATAATAAAATGAGGATGAAGTCATAATGATGAATTCGACAGGAAAATAAAAAAAATGTATTTCAGTATTTATACAACAATACAACCTATGTTTTATAATGATTATTATTATCTTATATGATCATTCGTAACATCCGTTTTCATTTGCATACTTATATCATTATTTAGGTATATGATATCGGGAAATATAATCGGTAAATGCTATTAAATTATACATGCGTGTGTTTTAGTTCCTAGTTCTTATGAAACTGTTTATATTTTTGTCATAATATTTGCTCTTATTTAACTATAGTTAATATTTTATAGCGAAATGAAAATACTCCAGTTTAGCAATTTCCGTATTATTGAAGTAAACTATTAATTGCATAATGAAGGTAGGTAGTGTTTTGTCAACTCGTTTGAAAATAGAATAGATAAAAACATTTTTTTTGCAATTTTTTTTATTATTTCCTCTTAGAATGCGTTCGCAATGTTATAAGAAAATATGTTATTTCGAATAACCGCGTTCATTAATATAGAGCATAGTCTTCTGAGTATCAAACCTCTAATTAAATCATACAGCTATTAGAGGTTACGGAAAATTACTAGCGTTACATACAATCATTCACGATTAGAGGTTACCAATAAAATGCATGGTTTTGTTCAAAGCTTTAGGAAATAATTTTATTGACGTATATTACGATCGTAAAGGAACCGTGTTTATTTTTTAAATAATGTACCAAAAAATATTACATGCATAAAAAAATATAAAATGTCGTTCTTCTGCTGTCAGAATTTAAACATAGTTAAAAGAATTTTTGACTGTGCATTTTTGCTAATTTAAAAAATAATAATATCTTAGGACAATTCACACAGCGTCATGGAGTCCCAAGGTAAGTAGAGCTTGTGTTATGTATGCTAGACAACTGATAGGAACACAAAGATATTTTTATACGTAGAAAATCTGCGTATTTTCTATGTATAAAAAATGTATCTACAATACAAATAATTCTACTCATGAATTCAAATGTTTGTATTGTGACAGTAATCGAACCGGCGAACATTGGAAGTAAGGCGGTGTTCTAAACCGCTAGACCAACGCGGCCGTCATGAAAATTGTCTGAACCGATTAGATTTTGTTTTTCAATCAATAAATAAAACAAATTTATCGATTAACATCTAAAAAGAAATATATATACGTACGTATTCTTATGATAATAATCTATTGTTATTGTTACGTAGTCGCGGGCACAGCTAGTGGTCATTGTTTACTTAGATACCGTTTGTACCTGCCAAAATATTGCTCGTATACGATTAAAATCAAATTATGTCAGATTAATTATATGTTATTGCTAATTATTTAATTATTAACCGGCGACTTTACCCCCTTGAACGATAATAACATAACCCAGGTTATCAGGAAAATATTGGTTTTGGTGATAAAGTTTTCTTTTGTTAATCGGTTTTTTTACAGAGTGTAATTTGTACTTGTTTGTTTTCTTGTAATTTTTCTTTTACACAATATTTGTATTATTTAATATAATAACAATATCTCATTTAGGATATGGTTTATCGATTTTATTAAAATCCGGCCAGCTGTTTAATCGCGTTAATCCTATGCTACTATATATACTATACTTATAGTATTGATATAAGTACTGTTCATGTATATAGGCGACGGTCTAGCGGTTTAGCACACCGCTTTACGTCCGATGGTCGCGTGTTCGATTCCTCGTATAGTACAAACATTTGTAATCATAAGTATAATTGTTTGTATCGGTCTGGGTGTTTTCTATATATATTATGTATGTATTTACAAAAAAAATATCTATGTATTTGTATCAGTTGTCTATTACTAGGACTAGATGGCGCTGTGTGATTTGTCTAAAATTATTATTATTATTGGGAGTGCGTTGATAAACAGACTGCAAAACTCCAGAAGTCATAGGTATTTTTATTTTCACTGTTGTGTCATTTTCTCAGCTTTTGCTCGCTTTTTTACGCTTTGTGGCGTATATTTTTAGGAGGGCGTAGATAAACAAACTGTTCCAGTACAGTTTGCTGGAATAACAGAATTATTCCACAAGTCATTACTCAATATATTGGACATTGAGTCATTATTAGAATCACTGGTGTTATTTCGCGTCGTTAATATTCCTGCTGCGGCCGACTGCGCCAAGGTGATACCATCTGCCGAAGGTCGGACAACCTTGGTTGAATCGTGTGCACTCATAAAATTGCAGCTTACCAACTTTCGCCTAAAGTAGGAACGTTTGTCGAATGCAGCGTGATAACTGCCACTTATTAGGGGCTAATTCAGTGTTTCGTAACGTAGAGCCCATGCCCCACAGGGGGGCAATTCGAAAATGTACTCAACACGAGTTTAACCCTTTCGCTCCGGGCCATTTAAATGAATTACAATATGTCTGTGCCAAATTTAATTTTAAAAAATCTTAAATAACCTTTTTATAACTAAATTAAAATAATAAATTAATAATGAAAAATCTTTATTAAAATTATTTGGAATTTTGATTTCAGTTTCAGTTGAATCGTCTAGAGTTATATTAGTTTAATATAGTAATGTAGAAAATGTATGGAAAAGGACTTCTTTTCATAGTGTTTGGTATATTTGAGATCACTTAGTTTTTGCCTCGTAGTTTTAAATATTATATTTTTTACACAATTACCTGTGTACGAGTACATATGTAGATGTTTAAACGAAAATAACACAAAAATAAATCGATAAATTTGAAATTAATGAGAGCACCTACTAATGCTGTACTAATAATAGATTACATTTCACTTAAATATTACGGTGTATCGATTCTATGTATAAATAAATTGTATAACATAATTTATGTATGGTTAATAATTGTAGTGAAATATGGTTCTCTCTCTCATCTTAATTGAGATCGGCTCCCCTAATCAACCGTCACCACAGGCTTCGTGTCTGGATCCTTTAGCTTGGTGGTCTATCACCTTAGTACACACAAGCGCTCGTCGCGATGGTACCTACGATTTTGTTGATAAAGATAATAATAAAGATGACGTAGTTGTTTACAAAAATATATTTTCTATTAATAAAACAATCAATCTTGATAATTGCTCCATATTAAATCATCAATCAGAGAAAATCCTGATACCGGATGTAGTTTCGACCTATTCTCAGTAAGTGGTCTAAAATAAAACGAAAACCGCAAATTTCCTCTAACACTATAGGATTAATATAAAATAAGTCATGCATTTTTTAGGAATGTTGTCATTGTGTATGACGTTACAAATCCTTTGTTTTTAGAACTATTCAAATACTGTTTAATACGGCTGGCAATTGCAATGATGTATTGTAGGGTAAATCAATCATACTCGTGAACGGGTGCTGCTTGTGGTCTGTTCGGGTAACGAACACTGATTAGAGTATTTGCTTTTGCAGTAACATATACTGATGGTCACTCTATTCTCCCAAATTTGAATTTACAAATGAATCTCTATTATTGTAACATTTATTTGAAAATAATACGAGCTGAGTTTCTTGTCAGTTCTTCTCGTCTCGAAATCATTCTGAACTGACATGGTTGATTGGACATATCATAAGAGTCTGTAATAGACCTACATTAATATTTTGTATTTTGTTTTTTTTTTAATTAATAAATAACTTACCATTTCTTAGCAATAGAAAGACAATACAGAAAATATATAGTGTCAAAAATTGTAAATAAAAAGCATGGTTATAAATATGAAAGAAACTTTAAAAGGAGGTCTGTCGTCAATACTGATGCAGTTGTTAATAAAAGAGCAACTACTCATTTATTTCTCTTGTAAGACTTGAGAAAACTTAAATATATAATAATCTGTTCAAACCGAATCCTTACTTTCAAACTCAATCGGAAAATCGTTTAAAATTATTAGATTTACTAAATCATATATTGTTTAGGTATGTAGTTGTCACATTACGAATACAGGATGTAAATCGTCCAATGATCCGTACATCGGTTTGTTTATTGACACATCATTATAATGAGTGACACAGTGCGTCATACAACTCACATTGGTATCATGATGTCCTGGCTATACGAGGAAACAGATTCTTGTTTACCAAGAAATTGTTTCCTCATAATTTAAATATATATTTTTTTATATTGCTTAAAACGACACAAGTATGTATGTAGTGTAGTCATATTACCCAGTTTATTCAAAATACAGGTATGTCTCTTTAGATGATGGCAAATTAATAATTTGTTTCTATAACAATATACATATATATAATAAACAGGAAGGATTGTTTTTTATATATTTGTTTGTATTGGGTAAACTTAAAATGTAATTATCCTAATTTGAAATTAATTTTTATTTCACTATGAATGTTTTTTGTTATTTTTTCTTTTTGTACAGTTCGCGATATTTAAATCGACTATTAAAGGGAACTCAATTAGTATTATTATAAAAAGTATTACAAGATTTAGTTTACTAGTCCTCTTTAAGTTTATTAAAAAAATACATGCTGAAAATATCGCAAGTTTTAGTATAGACAATGGATATCCGACTAGACGTATAGATGAACTTCGTACTACGATCCTATGAAAGTGTGTACATATAGTCTGAGTTTCTTATTATATGAGTATATATTATATTCTCAAGCTGACCCCGGGGTCGAACAAGGGCATTACCTTATCCGTAACAATGAAACTGTTCCTTTCATACCTTTATAAACCAGTAAACATGTTTATATGGATTAATTTTTAAAATATTATCGGAAACTACCCAAATACGGCGTTAATTAAGATTGCATGAAATATTGAATGAAATGTCTCAAGATATAAGTGATCAAAGTACATATAAATTCTTTTGCATAAATTATATAAACCATTTATGCAATACATACAATAATCAAGAACAACTACAAATAACAATTTTATTTATAATTTAGCATAGATCTGTAAAGTCCTAGTGCAGTAGCACTTACTCTGTGTTTTTTGGCTAGGCTTAGAGTTTGGGATCTTCAATAAATAAATATACAAATACTCTAAACAGGAATACCGTATTTTATGTGTTCATTTTAACACAATAAATATAGCATACTTAGTAACTAAGAGCAAATTGCCTACAGAAAAAACCTCACAGGAGTTTTGCAGGACAAAAAATGTAATGTTGTGTAAATTGGGAAAAATAAAGCTTTTTGTCTATCTAATTGATGTATCTAATAATAAAGATTTCATGGAGCAAATTCTATTGAATTTAAAAGTAATGGTTGTGAGGCAAGTAAATATAAAATCTATATAACAACATTTCGACCGTGTATTTAGCGGTCAACGCACCGTCTATACAAAAAGCAGGACAACAATATCTTATTCAATGGAGGTAGACTTAGTATAGAATTGTCTGCGTAGGTACCTCGGTCTCAGCTATTTCTGCCGCTAATCGGCTTGCTCTATATGCTTTGAAGGGTAAGAAATGAAATGGCAGCGAAATTACTACCTCGGTCTTAGCTATTTCTACTGCTAATCGGTTTACTCTATAAGCTATATTTAGGGTGTTCTGTGTTCAGCTTTAAAGGGTGATTGCAGCGGAATGACAGGCAACGAACGCATTATATATTACAGTAATAAGAAATTGTATACCTAATACAATTAAAGTTTTATATATATATTCTTTAGTGCACTTTTAAACAGATTAGAAAACTAAATTTATTTTATTTTAAATAAACAAAAAATTGCAATTCGCCAGTAGTCCCTTGGTTGTCCACAAGATGTCCATAGTGCTGTGTATGTATATAGTCGATAGTTAATCTGCAGTCGGAAGGACTACAGGCTGCATATTCGGTGTATGACCAAGTCTTCATCTTACCTTTACAGCCTCCGGTTGCGCCATCTCTTTTCTTTTTCTGTATCTCTTCCCATTATTTATAAATTCTTACACAAATATCTGCATTTCGTCACCCGTATCAAATAGCGAGGAATTTTAATTATGATTAATGGAAATGATTTTGCGTCAAGTGTTTTATTGTTTATTTTGGTAGAATCAATCGAATTATATATAAAAGATTTGTGTACTAACTAATACCGTTTTGAAATTGTAACTTGCATCTTTTTCACCATTCCTTTCCGTCCTTTGAAAGTATAGTATTGGAATGTCCTATACTATACTTTCAAAGGTTTATAGTGCGTAATCCCTTTAAGGGGTAAATCCATTATAACACATATACATACAATGTCAATGCACCTATCTATATATTTCATAATAAATGTGCAATAAAACAAACAAACGTATTATTTTGCGGTAATCTATTTGTGGTTAGGGTATTATAATAATGCCCTAATTAGCCATCGGGTACATTACTGATAAATCTATTTTAATTGATATAGTAATAAAACAATTTTATGTTAATTATAATATTTTGTTGATAACATCTCGCAAATCTGCGTTGTGCGCGTTTCTTTTCTTGCAAAGTGAAAGTATGATGCGTCTGATTCGCAGAATTTTTTTTTAAAGTATGTATATACGGTTTATTGATAGATAACATGCTATTCCTCATATAGAGTACCTCTATAGAACTAGGTTTAGTATTTGATATTTCCCGCACCAACTTTGCGTGTAACAATTAATAAAGAATATTAAACGAAATTTTCCCTTTACGATACGATCATGTAATGAAGTAAAATGATAATTTTATGTCATTATATTTCATGTTTTTATATGAAGATTTATTCAATAAAGTTTCCTTTATGATTTTCAAACGTCCTGGAAATTATAAACATCCAAAAATATTGAGTTAAACCGGTAGCCGTTCTGAATTGATTTGTTTACATAGTTATATTACGTGAATTTTTAAGAAGTTTCGTGAAGGCTCTTTATTTTTTTTTTCTCTCGAATGGCTTCTGTGTTACGCTTGCTTGCCAGTGTCACGTCTTATTATTATCTGTCAGAATCCATAGAGGTTGAAGTTCAATGTTCACAATTTAAATATTTATGCGTAGAACAGTTCGATTCCATTTTGAATATTGCATTCATGACCCAGAAATAGGACTTTTAGATTTTTTTATCTGTAAGTAACTGTAATATTTTTGACTTCCTGCTGGCGGGATTTTGAAATTGCATATTTCAATAAGAATGTTCTAGAATAGTGGGAGAAGAACGCTTTCAATTTTAAACTTTAATCTGAACACATTAAAGGCTATATTATACTATAATAACAAGTTGTTTTGTAGGACTAATTGCTTCGGAATGTTTACTTTCCACATAAACATTGTATACGTTTAATGGTTCATTCAAAGAGTATAAATGAAAAATTGTTCTGCTATAATAGTTACTGTGTATGATAAATCTTGTAAATACGTTTAGAGACTGAGTAATAAAATTTGGCGAAGTTTGAAAAACATTACGACCTTCTAATAGAACACAAATAGATATATGAGCTATTACAGATAGTATCTTTACAAACAACAAAACAACAACAAAAAATATTAATGAGTTTAAAATATGTGTACCTGACAACAAAATGTTCTGCTTATTGATTCGTCCTCGAAAGGGTTTGGAGGTAATATATTATTAGGGTGTATACTGGTATACAAAAAAAACACAACCATGGAATTTCCAAATAACAATAATATTGTTTTTAGTACGATATATATTTTTTAATGGATGATAATGGAATGCTGCAATCGAATGCGCTAACGGTTCACGCTGGCGGGGCAGCAGTGGAGAATGATAAGATGAATATGAGGTCAGGTTAGTTAGCCCATCGTGACCATTTCACCAAATTTATCATGATGGTTTCCAGGGGGCACCGCGTGGAGGTGAACCTGATATAGTACATTACTAGTAATGGACTTATCAGTCCACATTACTAAGAATCCCTTTCCCTTCTATACGAGTATATTGTGTGTGTAATATATATAATATATATAAGTACATATAATAACTTGCCGACAGAAACATGTAGGCTTGGACTAAAAAAATACTAATATCACGTACTAATTGTTCGTGAACCCCGAACAAATACAGAATGCCTCTAATAATATTTTAGCACGTCTACACTAAACAACATTGGAGAAGCAGGGGAACAACAAAGACTCGCTAGTTTGTTCTAAATCTTGACCTTATTTAGCTATACCGTCTGGTTACTTGTCTCGCACACTTATACTTGTTGCTTGATGTTAAATCTTAAAATATCAACATTTTCCTACTTCAGCGCCATCAAGCAGACAGTAATAAAGTTATGAAAGCGAAGCTCCGACTAAAAGCTAGTAGGCTATAAATTTCACATGGATGAAGCTAGTGGGCGATATAGAGACAATTGCCGTCTACTTTACGCCACCAAAACATTATTTTTACATTTATGCGTTGACCGTTCCCATTTATCATTTTCTAAAATCATGTCTAAAACATCAATATCGGTGTAACAAGCCGGATTGCACCTTTATTATTCCTGTGGCCCATATCAACGGTTCTATGCTGAATAATGTATATAAATGTTTGAATTTACTGTGTGTTGAAACTTTTGGATGGAATTTTTTTATGTAGGCAATTGGAATGGCAAAATAGGTGACGGCAAGCGTCTGAGTAATGGCAACCGTTAGCTATATGCATGAATAGCACTATCAACACCATCATGTTGTAGGACTAAAGTAAAACTAATATTGTTATATCAGTTATACATATATTCTTGTATTTATCCATTACAAAAAATAAGACTATCGTGATCTTGTGGTTTACATTCGACTTAGAGCCAAGAGATCGTGAGTTCAAACCCGACCGATATCAAACAATTAGTATCACGATATATAACTAATAACTCTCCGGTAATGGAAACACCGTTAACATACCAAATTAATCAGACCACGGTAGAGCTGCTCGTAACGCAGACATTTGATGACTATTATCATCATCATCTAGGATAAACGTCGTCCCCGCAAAAACACTATCTGGTGCAAATTTGGACATGTTCGAAACAATATTTAGTACTGTTGTATATGTTTAAACCAAAATTATACAAGCTATTTAAGACGACGACAGACTAGGTTTTAGCGCTTAGACATTACAAACTGGAATATTGAAACATACACTAGTGGCGGCCTCTTGATTGAAACGCTCATTATTAATTCGAGTACCCTGTATATTATTATTAGTCACAAAATATAAAGATAAATACAAACAGATAGATTTAAAAAACATCCAATAAATGTGTTTTTTTTTTATTTTTTTATACCACGTAGGTGGCAAACAAGCATACCTACGGCCCATCTGATGGTAAACGGTTACCGTAGCCTATGGACGCCTGAAACACCAGGGGTATCACATGCGCGTTGCCGACCCGTAAGAAACTTTAACATAGGGTATGTTAAGGTTTCTTTTCTTGTTGTTGAAGGTGGCTTGAAAAACCCATGCTGTAGTCTCTCGAGGAAAGTATTATTCAGTTTTTGTAATTACATACTTCAATACATTTACGTTCAGATTTAAATAAATAATTAAGCTCGCTCACAAAATATATCGAAGCCAGATTATGAACAAAATGTACTCGTTATTTTAATTCCACCTTGGGATAGTGTTATTGATAACCTTTGTACATAATTTTTCTTTCTCTACTTTGTATATCTAAGATACAGTAAAAAATTAATAAACACTACAAACATTGATATAATGTACTATCAATTAAAAATAATGAATGTAATATATTACATATTTAATAATAATTACATGAAATAAAAATAAAATAGTCTACCATAATAGACGGACTCGGCGGTCTAGCGGTTTAGCACACGCTTTACTTCTGATGATCGCGGGTTCATTTACTACCGCGTTACAAACATTTGTATTTATGAGTAGAATTGTTTGTATCGAAAGAAGAAATTATTTATTTGGTACATAACAATAATAAAAATCATTTTTAAATTTTAAATGACATACTGGTTTATATAAATTACATAGTACCAAATAGGTCTCCGCTCAGCATATGAGTATGTCGTGATGGCCACGACGCTGGACGACATAATAATTATATACATAAATCTAGGCGGATAACAGAGTAAACATTTACGACATACTACCATATATAAATAAATATCAGTCATAACTACACATTGAAACATATAATAAACATAATGATCTGGTGACCCTAGCAGACAGACACCTTGCATTACCCTACATTTGGAGTGCAGACATATCACAGCACAATTTTCTGAGTAAGGAGTAGTAGTTTTTTTAATTTATTTTTTAAAATCTGCACAGTAAAGAATTCTTTATAGGTGGAGTGATATTATTCCAGCACTCCGAACGCGTTACCATCCAAAGTAAGTTGATGTGCTAAACCATTAGACTACCAAGGCGCTCTTATTTCCTCTAAATCATGCATTGGATTTTGATACAGTTTTAAGTGTCATTTAGACAATTTATTATTTTAAATTTATATGTACTAGTGGTCACCTAGTGGTCGAAATTCCATAATTAATTTAACATTCAGTAACACTATAGATAAATAATATTAAAGACACAATATTAATCTATTCTTAATTTGACCACAGACAATAAAGAAAGGAGTATATATGCGCGTGTGAGTCAAACACATGGTAGTATGTAATGTTTTTTTATTGAGTTAATGTGAGGTATTTTTTGTGCATAATTAAAAAAATATATATTATCCTTCTATATAAACTGTGTGCGAAATAACATACTCGTCCGTCTGCGCAATATTCGTAAAAAGAGGTGCAAAGTCTTAGCTTCACGTATTACCGTATATATGTATGTATGTATAATACATACATATATATTATACTTATACAACCTCTTTCACAAATATAACAAACAAGAAGTCGAGGCGATTCGCAAGTTGTTATATATACCTACAATCTGAGTATTTATATCTTAACTTTTGTTGAGGCTTGAAATTATACGGCATTCGTGGAATGACGTCATAGAGTTATTTCATATGCAAAGTTTGCGTATGCGCATATTACCAAAGTTTGATTGAATAATGATTGAATAACAAAACTTTTTGTTTTATACTTCAGTCAACAAACAAGTAACCAATTATTCAATTTTAGGCCAGCATTATTTCACTTATATATACGAATATCATCATATCATATACACGTTTAAAATACTACACGTAGTTTTTTTAAGGCAAATGCAATAAGTATAAATATAAATAATCTTTCTTCAAATAAACTTGTTATAAGCACTTTTGAATAGTCACATTTTTTTTGTTCTACCACTTATTCGCAACGCAGGCTCACCACAAAATGAGCAAACTTGCGTGTTGCTCTTTTAAATAAATGTTGTTCGAAGTAACCATACATTAATAAAGTTAGGCATGCGACAATCAACATTTAAACCGCAACGCACTCAATCTTTGTTCAATCGGATCGTCTATAGGATCTTGTAAGTTCATATTTACAAGTCGGAACGTGTGAATACAGCCTACCAACCAGCACTAATTTATTAGGGTCAAATATAAATACACAATAAGATTAAATCAATCGTAGTGATAAGAGCAGATCAGTCCCTACAAGCAGCACTCGTTCACGATTATGACGGATTATGTTATTTAGTACCTACATAAAGTCAATATATGTACATTTGGTCAGTTCATTATCATCTGTAATATATATCATGTCAACCGACAACATATTATTATTAATACTCCGCATCAGTAAGTCATATTACAGAATAGATAATAGTTACTAGTTTATTTTTCTTCTTTTTGAATACTGCTAATTAGGAATATACTTTTTTATATACAGTAGTCCAATCTGATGGCTGAATGAATGAATTTTTGTTTGTTTGTATTCCTTTTAAATTCATGATGCTCCTATGAATCAGACCTCAGGCGCTGTCTGCGAATCTTTCCGCTAGTCCATCTTTTAAATTGAGAGAATGTTAGATTCTCCGATCCCTGCTGTTGCGCGGCCAGTTCATTTCTGTGTCCATTTACAGTAGACTAGTAAAACGTAATTAAAAAATTCTTATCTCGCTCAACTGTAGACTAGTTTAATGAGATTAGTGTTATTCATTCGACACTGATTAACTTCATAATACAATGATAAGGATTGTTTTGACGTCGGTCGAAGAGCGGCGATGTGAGTCATCGGCTGTCCGGACGAATTTCTCAAAAACATAAGTCAAAGTTCAGTCAACCAGTCTGAATGAATCTCGACTGCCGTTAATGGTTGCATATAACTTTATACGTATCCTATTATATTGTCATTTAATCTATACTTACTAGCTATAACCGAGACCAACCAAAAAAAAACATATTTACTTAATAACCTATCCCAAAAAGCCAAAGAAAAAAGTTTTATCTTTGTAGCTTTAAAAATGACGATAGTTCCATACAAATTTTCATCTTCTCTTTTCACAACTTACGATCGTATTGTCGCATTAAAAAATAGCCTATGTCCTTATAAACTTTAAACACTATTGTTTGTACATAATTGTTTATATTTTTTTTATGTTATCTTTTAAATATGTATATTGTATTTATTTACAATTATTTAATTTAATTTCTTCTTTATGTTGGGTCCGTAATTTTGCGAAGAATTAACATACTCGTTTCTATTTCTTTATTGGATCTAACTGCATGCGGTTTTGTTCATTTTAATATAGACAACGATGTATCGTAACAGTACAAATTTAGCTGCTAATTTCAATATTAACATTTATTCATATTCAAGAATATAATTCTCCATGTATTTTATAATATTAATAATATTTCGATATAATTCCACCTGTGCCAGTAGTAAGCTTCCAGATTAGATTACATGTTACCTATTAATAACATAAGCCCAACTAATAAGTCTAAGTGGATTTATTACCTACGCTTATATATTATGTTATGGTAATAATAATAATATTATATTTATAAAGACATACATACACACACTTATTACACTCACAGACATTACATGTGAGTACATGACTACATAAGACTTTTTTTTAATATGTTATGCTGTATCTTCACGAAGTATGAGTAGATTTTGTGATGTATTTTTTAATTATTTAACTTCATCTCGAATGTAATTGTTGTTATTGATTAAGTCTGTATTTAGTAGTATATTAATATCGTATATTGTATTTTTCTTTTAGATTCCTACAGCCGCAGCAGATGGCCACTGTATATGGCATGGCGTCTGTTGGAACAACACTGAAAATCCTTTTAAGAAGAAAAATTGTTACTACGATGGGCCGGCCCTCCCCATTGAAGAATCTACAAGGGTAAGTCAACAATAATGTGTAAGATGTGATTCGGTCCATCGGTGATGATCTATGATAAGGTAGTGATGTTACAGGATAAGAGGCATTACATCTTAGTCCTTCAAAATGAAAAGACATGGATGGTATCACCGGTGTCACATGATAACGTAAGATCTGTAATGTTGTAGATATAATCTACTTACCATTAGAAAAAGTTTCAGCTTATATCTCATTCTAATCTTTATTATTTATTTATATGACAATATCTTCACGGTTTGTATGATTGTTTTCAACAACCAACAAATTATAGTTTCTACCCCTCAAGGGCGGGGGTATGACCTGTTCGAACTGGGTCACTGGTCTCTTGAACACTGCTATATTTAGCACATGCATGCAACAATGACGTCACAAGAGTCCTACTTTAGGGTAAAGAACTTGACCTGGCAATTGCACGATTTCAAACGCCTGCATGCAAACGAGAGTACCAAGAGGCGTAGATGAAGAACGGTGTCCCACATTTTTGTTAGAAATGTTAGTTGTTCGTCTGAATTTTTTAATAGACAATCCATCCATCCATTAATCCATTTTACCACCACTGTGGTATAAATAAATATGTTTTCACTAAGATTCGAATAATCGTTTAGTGGTAAAAAGATAACAAACACAGACACGCTCATTTATGATATTACTAAGTATTTATTAGTATGGAGTTGTCATTAAGTATAAGAAAAATTCTGAATATGGCCATTCCAAAGAAAAACCGAGAGTGAAAATATATAAAGTTATCACAGTGATCATTGCTTGAAAAACTAGAAATATTAAACATATTACAGCGTCATACTGCAGCGTCATTCTGTGGCAATTTTACTTCGTCACTTTCTTTTTAATTAAGAGAATACCACGAAAGAAAAGGACTAAACAAAATAATAGTTAAAAATATATACTTGGTCCTTGACAATGTTTTAAATAAGAGGAACTGAGTATAAAATATACAGAGCGTAGTAATTGTGGAGCATACGTTTTGATCGCCTTTACTTGTATTTGTCTCTCTCTCAATTAAGACTTCGCGACATTGATGTATGAGCACACAAATTACTCCTACTGACCCAAATAAAAGCGAGGGTCGTCTCGCAGAAGTTACATCTTGATAAATGGAAAAGTTTGGAAAAGTTCTCAATGAAATATTTCACATGTACTATAGATACTTAGCTATAGGTGATTAGCTTCTATTCTACCTGAGCTTTCATCAGTCTTACGTTTTCTTTTTATTGGATTTTCAAACAAACATATGATCATCCTGATGGAACTGATAACAGTTATCTAGAGGGAGTCTAGGGGCTGTTGCTTTATTGCTAGAAATGTGGAATGTTAGGTTAATCTCCACAAGGTTTTTCCTGGAAACTATCATGATAAATTCACAATGGGTTAACTGACCTGATCTTGTGTTCATCTTATCATGGTACAGAATGAAAATTTCGTTATAATCCATTAAAAAAAATACATTTTATAGATACATAGTATACGTGATCAGCTTTTATTGGAATAGAAGGTGGACCTTTATCAAACTGATGACCCTCCTAATGGAAACTGGCAACAGTCGCCAACAAAGTGTATGCAAATTCTTAATTTCCTTTCCTCGTAGCAGAAACAGCGAGGTTGCCAAATTCATATTTCAATGTTATATTATTAAACAGTGTAAGATGTGAATCATGACGTCATGCGTTCTTGTTTACTTTAATAACGTCAAATGTACTAATTTAACTAAATAACTTGTATATATTTGTATACCTATATGTAATTATCGATCAGTCTATGTATTCGCCAGGACTCTTACCAGAGCTTATTTTGGCTGTAACTTCACGACTGTTCGAATATATGTACATTACTTGAATGCAATATTTTTTTATCCTAGACGAGTCTGGGTCTAGTAGTCTTTAGGACTATTTTTTTACTTTATTATATTGAATCAAAATATTTACAATTTTACGTTCTTTAAAACTAGATTGAGGGCATTAAAGAAGTGTTACTACTATTCCGTAGATGATTATTATAATGATGACCATAAAGGCTTCAGTTGACCTATTGCACTGTGCTTGCTAACATAACAGAATTTGCTGTTTAAGTTACTATTATGTGTTAGACCTTGTATATTATGTTATCCTACACAATTTATATTGTTACTGCTAAATAAATAAATATCAGTATTTCCATCGGAGAATCATCCAGAAATATAAATTGACACACCTTGATATTGACGTCTGTCAGATTTCAATTCACGAGCTGCGTCTGAATCGAGGTAGTAATTGTTCCCTCTAATACAATATTGTTTATTGTTAGTGCCACGATCTATATTAAGGTTACTATATTAAAATCGGCTTGTTGTTGGGCTGGAGGTAACCTATTTTTCTATTTTTACGATGCTCTTGACTTCCCTCTATATTTACAGTAAAAGGAAGTCTCCAATCGTGTCTGTCTTTCTCACGTATGTATATATATCGATGATGCTATTTTAACACCCATTGTAGAAAATGTAGAATCTTTGATGTACCAAGATACTTTTATAAATATGGGCAGTTCATAAAGGGGTATTACCGAACTGTTTACCATTTAGATACAAAAAGTATTTTTATAACTAAGAATAAGCCTGGACAATCTACACAGCGTCATCTAGTACCGCAAGCTAAACGGAGCTTGTGTTATGGGTACTAGACAACTGATATAATTACTTAAATACATATTTTTGTAAATAATAAACATGAATTCAAATGTTTGCACCGAGACGTCAAAGTCAAGGGAATTGAACTAGCAACAATCGGAAGGCGATGCGCGATATACTAAAATTATCGAGGCCTGGGTATTGTGTGTTCGGTTAGAAATAATTATTATTGTGATATCTTCGTAAAATGGTGTTGATGTAAATATGAGAACGGTTTGCTTCGTTGGTTTAAGCATGCAGAAAGGATGTCTGATGACATAAGAGATGTACTATATGAAAGTGGATCAATCCAGATATGCAGGAATCGGAGTTGGCTCAGCCTAGTATAACCAGGTTGCTCGTGTGTTGTCTCAAGGAGAAGAATTGTGCGTAAAGACGAAACTAATATCTCTCTGACTACCCCATAAGACCTGAATATGGATGGGTAGTAATATCTTTTAAGATTATTAACTAGGCAACCATAAACGCATGAGTTACTTTATTAGTTTGTATTGCCATCATTAGCATGAATACAGCAACAACATAATATCTGTGCGCGTTATTTAGACGTTAGTCATCGCTGTCATTGCCTTCTGCCTCTGTACCTTGTCTTATATTAAGCAAAATATATGAAAACCCTCGTTTTAAACGTTTCATGTACACGTGAGACCTTGTAATTTAACTTAACATTATAAAGTCGAGTTCAAATATGATCTTTTGTTTAATTGGCTAGTTCATGCGCTTTTAGTATCTGGGTTCTGTATTCGATTCCATCTTAAAGTATCTTACATGCTGTACCTAATGTGACTCGAGTATGAAATCAATTCCAGTTGTTTTGCATACCGCTTTACTATCCGATGGTCGCGGATTCGATTCCTCACACGGTACAAACATTTGTATTCATGAGTATAATTGTTTGTATCGGTCTGGGTGTTTTCTGTGTAATATGTATTTATTTAAAAAAATGTATTTATATCAGATGTCTAGTACCCATAACACAAGCTCTGCTTAGCTTGGGACTAGATGGCATTATGTGAATTGTCCTGAGATATTATTATTATTCCTTATCAGCAAATTATAGTAGTTATTCTTCATTATAATTATCGTCTTACTCATGCAATTGATCGCCAGTCCTGAGTCGAGGTTAGAACGAGGTGTCCTTACTCTGAAGTAGTATAGAATCCGTCAGATAAGAGCTCAGTATTGCTGATGTATAAGTCCTTTCGTGGGTTTGGAATACTTTTTGAAGTTATCCTTTGTTGCGTCTGATAAAGATGTAAAGACCAGTTGTGGCCAACTTTAGAACAGTAAAAAATGTATATCTAATTGTTGGCATTATTTAGTACATTAGTCATCATCGGCATTGTCTTCAGTTTCTATACCTTTATGTGATATCAATACTCATTTCAAATGGTTCGTGCGCACGTGAGAACTTGATTTGGCTCAATATAATGTGTTTAAATATTTTATGATCTTTTGTTTAATAGGTTCATGCGCTGTTAGTTCCTTGGTTCTGTACTCGATTGAAAAATAATCGGTAACCGTGGTTGAAATATATTTTAACGGTTTAAGTGAATATTTCTGTTGGATGGAGTAAGTTATGGGTAGGAGTAGACAACTGATATAAACTGTCACAATACATGGTTTTGTAAATGTTTCATCCAGACCAATACAGTACTTGGTTAGGATGACCAAAGACCAAATAATCATACTCAAGAATACAAATGTTTCCACTGTACGAAGAGTCGAATCCGCGACCATAGGAAAGTAAAGCGGTGTGCTAAACCGCTAGACCACCATGGCCAACCAAATAGACGACGAATTTTTAGTCTCGGTAACATGACTAACAAGAGACTAAAGTTGACAATAGTCAGAGATAGAATGAATGTATTGCATGTTTTCGCGGCTACAATTATCTCGCAAGTCGTAACTTCTCTCATCGTTTAATTATACAAAGAAAAATAAACTTGCTTTCCTGTAAACGTTTGTAAGACGTAATTTGTTAGTTGTGTATGTACTTATGATTATGACGCAAGTTCTTGTTATAGTCGAAGGACTCCGTTTATCAGTGGCTGATCTTAGTATAATGCTATCACACTGATGATAATGGCATGTTATGGTATTTAACTGGTTTAAGGATAAAGTATTTTGGTATATGTTGTAACTGGCTAATCAGATATGTATTTTATTTTATTTCTAAATTTGTATTTGAATTTATAGTTCTTTTATATTACATTCTTGTTTTTTGATACTTCAATTCATTCTTTCTGTTGTCAATATGTTAGTTCTCTATTATTAATATATTTTCTCCGTTTACCTAGTCTTCTTTCTTATTACTACAACAGTATATATTTTTAGAAAAATATCAGCTTTGAAAAATTATTAAGATGTGTCACGTAAAGAAAATGCCAGCCGTAATATAAACCTCATTTGTTTTAAGTTATCTAATATTTAGGATACATACATATATGTATTTAGATATCTACATCTACACTAATATTATAACGAGGATACATTTGTATTTTTGTATGTTTCTAGCACAAAAACTACTGGATCAATTTCAAACATTCTTTCAACATTACAATTCTACATTCTTCCGTAATACCTTAAGCTATATTTACTACTAAAAAATAACTATATTTACAACTAGAAATTTGCGAAATCGTTGCTAATAAAAAATGTAATGATTTTATTGATTATGATGACTACAACGGTTATCTAGTTGAACTTAGGTGTCTGATGACGCGAGTCTTATTACTTATAAAGATAAATATCTCAAGTGCTTAATTGTAATATGATTATGAAGAAATTCTTAATAAGGAAATTGGGAACAACAAAAATGAGTCAGTAAATACATTTTGCCGGTTATTTATATGATAGTTTTTTTATATATATCGTTAGTCAATGGATTTATATTATTTTATTTAATTCCGCTACCGCCGTATATGTGAGATCACAAATATTCAATTAAAAAAATCTATATCATTACTCCATGGATTTATATTATTTTATTTAATTTACCATTAGTATATGTGATATCACAAATATTCAATTAAAAAAATCTATATCATTGCTCCATGGATTTATATTATTTTATTTAATTCCGCTACCATTAGTATATGTGATATCACAAATATTCAATTAAAAAAAACTATATCATTACTCCATGGATTTATATTATTTTATTTAATTCCGCTACCGCCGTATATGTGAGATCACAAATATTCAATGTGGAAGTATGCCCTCCGCTACTGGAAGTGTTACGACCTTCTCTATCGGTGATCAAATTCCGACTGTTATTGAATCTACACCCATATTTCAACAAGTGGTTCGCTTCTGAACAAGGCATCATCAAGCTTAGAAGCCTTAGTGTTGACTGTTCGGCGACCAAACTGCTTACCTATCCGAGTGACATTTGTTTCTCTTGAACGCAAGTCATGCATCATCACAACATCTACAAAAAATTTTTGGGATTAATACAGAAATTAATTGATTGCTAAAAATCTCTGAAATCCGTTCAGTCTTTGCGACTATAACGTGTGATATACGTATATATATATAGATATATGTATTATACTTTATACAAATATTATAAAAAGAGAAAGCTGGTTTTATTATAACGAAAGTTAACTCCGGAACCACTGCACCGATATGAGAAATTCTTTCACTGTTTAAAAGATACGTTTTCTGAGTGATTGGCTATTGATTGGATAATAATAATCCAAGACAATTCACACAGCGCCATCTCGTCCCAAGCTAAGCTAATGTGTTATAGGTACTAGACAACTGAGAGAATATTTAAATACATTTTTTTTTTAATATATTTGTAATTTACATAGAAAACACCCAGATCGATACAAGCAATCATACTCATGAATACAAATTTGTACCGTGGTAGGAATCGAACCCACAACCATAGGAAAGCGGTTAAGTATTATGTTTATATGAATAAAATTGATAAAATCGTGAAAGACTGCGCTAAGCAGCACCGGGTTATTAGTAACATAAATTACACAAAAAATAGTACATATGTATATATAAAATGGATACATATGTACGTTTTTTGTGTAGGTGCCCGGTATGCACAAATCATTTGAACATGACCTATCCATTACCATTTTGATTTTATATAAAAACAAAATCCGGTTTAGACGTAGGTGGAGGTACAGTCTAAATATTTATTTAGATTTCAGTTTCGTTATATTTATTTCAGTGCAGTTAAGTTTAACTTATTTGCATTTTATATTTTTTTTTGCAATAATGTAGTAAAGGTAGATAGGTATATAAAGAATTATACATTTTGAATTTATGTGTATTATTTTTCGATAAAAAATGAAAAGAATATATTTATGTAACCGACTGTAACCTGGTGTGGCGTAGTCGCATAACAATGCCTGGGCAAACAGCCAGGTAGTATACAACTATTTCATTATATACCTTATGGGGTACACAA
Source organism: Achroia grisella (assembly GCF_030625045.1). Classification (NCBI taxonomy): domain Eukaryota; kingdom Metazoa; phylum Arthropoda; class Insecta; order Lepidoptera; family Pyralidae; genus Achroia; species Achroia grisella. Next base: position 265,944 of record NW_026712817.1, read on the forward strand.
TAAAGTCTATATTTTAGACGCAGGCTATGGTGCATGCACTATGTTTTTTGTTTACCCCCGGCAGCCGCGATGAAGTCAATATGCTTGACTTACGACGTGTTTGTGAATCTAATGTTTATGAAAGTATATCTAATAATAAAATCTTTATTCCTTTAATACATCAACATTTTAAATTGTTACTGTTGTTCTATTTAAATTATTACAATTAAAAGGTTAATAATATATCAGGACAAATTACACAGCGCCCCCTCAGATCGCCGCAAGGGCCTGAGGTGTGACCGCGGGGGCGATTGCGTCTCCAAGAAAAGCCCGAGAAGGTGGCGCGCGTATCCCCGCGTGCCTTCTCAAGAGAGGTGGGGTGGACCCCCAAAATAAAAGCGAAGGGGCTCGCAAACTAAAGCGGGCCGACGTCGCCAGAGTTGCGGTGGACTGACATTTGATCTCGCGACTCCGGCTATAGGCGCTTCATCGGGATACCTTGGAGTTTTTAGTGAGTAGGAGTCTCACAGTACCCGCTTGCCTCCCCCGGGGCGGGCGAGTCTCCATGAGGGATTTTCTCCAAGTAAAAAAAAAAGCTAAGGCTTGTGTTGAAGGTACTAGACTGGACAACTGATACAAATATATTACATACATAATATACATAGAAAACACCCAAACTAATACAAACAATCATGAATATTGTGAGTCTGTACCATGCGAGGATCGAATCCGCGACCATCGGAAGTATCATAAAGCGGAGTGCTAAAATGCTAAACATAAATAGGTATGACTATTCTATAGTGCTTAAATTTAATTTTGGCGAATATAGAATTTCTACAATCTGTTTTGGTTACCGTGCAAAACTAAAACGTTGCGGCTGCCAATTTTTTTTATTACATTCCTAAACATCCGGCGTAATAAAGATGGAGTAAACTCATATTTAATGTTCGAAATTTTAACTAGATTGTTTTTTATGCGACTGGCGTTCAAACTGACGGCCCGCCTGACGTAATGTCACCTACATGACATGAACGGCATTACAAACAGTATTGCAATGTATCAGCCTCATTGAGCCAGCGGTTTAGCACACCGATATATATAAATATAAGGTTCGATTCCCCGCACAGTACAAGCGTTTGTTTTTATGAGAATGATTGTTTGTATTGGTCTGGGTGTTTACTATATACGTTCACTATCAGACTATCTATAGCATCAAGGACAAGGGAGTTATCTAGTCCTAATTTTATCCAAATATGTACTGTAGTTTATGTACAGTTTTAGTTCCTAAACAAAATTTTATAAGCGACTAGCTGATTTTAATTTATATGACAAAAGTTGTTTTGCCATATTAATTAAAAAGTTATTAAAAAATAGGAGTTGGTGATAGAAGGGTGAAAATTGAGGGTTGTATGTATTTTTTAATACCCCAATTAAAAGAAATTGTTGAAAAAAGTAAAAATTGATTGTAACCCTTATCACTTAGGGGTATTAAAATTTAGGGCTACTATCTATTAGCCGATTTTTAGACCTACTAAATATGCATATAAAATTTCATAAAAATTGGTCAAGTCGTTTCAGAGGAGTATGATAACTAACACTATGACACGAGAATTTTATTATTTGTTGATATAAATACATATGTTTCTTTATGTGAATGTCTTTTGTAGCTCATTATTGGGTATTATTAAAAATATTGAATACTGACTCACGCGATTTCGTATACATTTTTTAATTAAAAGACAGTCTATGTCCATCCTAGTAACACAGGATGAACATGTCTATGTTGTTATATATGTCTTTTGTCTAAATACCAGTACTATTAAACAGCCAGTATTCAATATTTAGAATGATTATTCTAAATTGAAAATATCTTCATTTTAAATTTAATTAAGATCCATTAAGCTGTTTAGTCGTCCAAAGATAAGGCTTATTCGCAGGCAGACAGACTTATCCGCATTCATAATATTGGTATCGATATTATTTTATATGTAGATAATGCAAACTTTACAAATATTTGATATCAATCTCAAAACAAATAACTAAAGTATAAACGTTTGGCATACCAAAAACTATGAGATGACAAAATTAACGGTGGATTCTCAACTTCCTATCTTAGATTACGAACTTTGCGTCGTTTCAGATAAAGGAGGATTTGTATTTTGTCTGATGTGTCGTGACATGACGCGTCAGAATGGTATCTGTTTAGTACACTTTGTATGGTAACTGTTCATACAGTACAGAGTCCCCGTTTTGTCATAGCGGAGGAGTGTAGGAACGGGGCGTCATAACATGTCAGACAAAAGTACAAGCACCAGTGTTGTGTTGTGACCCGTTGGTGTTTACCTTACCCAGAGCTTCGGCTGTTTTGAATCAAACTGTACAGAAGGCGTTAGAAGATAACATATATATATGAAAACTAACCGTCACGTAATGACACGACACGTCACGTCACAGCAGACCAATTTAAATCCACCTTAATTTCGTCACACAACAATGTATTATCGGTCAAACTATTTCTTACGATTCTAATAGTACTTCAATATTCTTTTGTTCCATTATTATATTTGTTCTTAGGTTCATATTCCTCAGAATATAAGAAAATAAACAACTAAAGTATAAAGTAAAGTAACGACATATGATAAATTCTGAGATGACAAGATTAAGGTGGAATCTCCACGTCTTATCTTAGACCAGCTACCCGCCCCGGCTTCGTACGAATGTACATGTATACTACATATTAACCTTTCTCTTGAATTACTCTATCTATTACTAAAAACTGTATTAAAATCCGTTGCGTAGTTTAAAAGATCTAAGCGAACCGACAGTGTATGCGACTTTATTTTATACTATGTAAAGATTATGAACATTGCATCGTTTCAGATAACTGCATCACAGAGAATATTATCGCTCTAAGTATTTTTTTTTTTAATTGTTATTTTGTTTATTAAATACACTGCCCACATATTCGTTCTTTGCCCTAGGGGTTGACTGGGAAGAAATGCCATAAGGTGTTCAGTTCACCATCTGCATCCTTTATTTGTGAATTTATGCTTAATGCATAATTTTACAAAAAATAATGTTTCCCTAAATAAATAAATCTTTAAAGATTGTCCTATGTAATATCTGTTTGTTTTTGTAGTGATGTGACCAAATAACCTTGAGACAGCGCAGTTTGTTGTTTTTATATTTGTTAAGTAGTTAATAGTTAATAATTATAGCCCAACGTTTATTGTAAGTTGGAATAATTATTAAATTTTTAACGTGATCACTTGTTAATAAGACAAATAAAAGATATTTAAAATTTTGCCGTAAATTCTACGTCAGTTCAAAGTTACATCGTCCATTCGTTCCCGGCCTGTGAAATGATGAAATCTCTGAACAGCCGAATTGTAGCTAGAATCCTTAAAGAAAGAAAATTGCTTATATCTGTTCTGTGAAGCTTATCTCATTTGGCGTCCTCGTGATCAGAAGCGGGCATTTAAAAAAGGTTCATTTTGAGAAACAATAAAAACCCATAAGTGCTTTGTGTTGGAGATAATACTTATCCGACTGATAATGCAGGTGTGCTGTTAGTTTTGTATGATAAGCACTTATCCTAGTATGACTCGTGTAGTAATCCCACTGTCTATCTATCAATTGCGCTATTACCGAAAAGGAAGTACCTGTTTACATTTTTTTCCATGAAATACATTAGAAATGTATGAGTAATGGTATTATTATGGGAGATTTTTTTTTCCAATATTGTCATAAATTTTATTTTGACAATTGAATGGTGCGGCTTTCAGGACTTTCTTAGTGTTAACCAACATTACAAAAAAGAAAATGTGTTCTCAAGTTAACAGTGTATTAATTATACGTCATTATGCCATTATTTCACAGGTTGACTTCTTCAAAACATTTAAACATACTCTGCTAAAGCGAGCGTAACCTGAAAGCGGAAACGCAGAAGCTAGGAGTTTTAAAAATATGCTCACTCAAAATAAAAAACAGGTTGACGTAATAGAGTCAGGATGTTATAGACTACTCGATAGCATTTGTCTACATATAGTATTATCGGAGGTTTGTTCCACAGAAATGTAGCTAGGACCCTTAAAGAATTACAGTACTGTATTTTTATTTACATTTCTGTAACATTTGAAAATCTAACATAGTTCAGAGTCGCATTTGACATTTCTAGATCTCGTTTTGTTAAGGTCTAAATGCGTCAGTTAGTTTGTTGAACGAATGCTCATGACTTTGTCAATCGATGTGTTGATCCTCTTGTTCCTATACGAAATTTGTAATTTGAAGTCGATTTTAAAAAATATGTGATTTAATTCTAGTTTTAACTTAAACGGTTATGTGGCACGATTTCCTTGACATTAATGAATCTGGTTCTGACGTAAGATTTAATTATAAGTTGGTACTTTAATAGTACTTATCTACACGATCATTTGTTTTTTAAAAATTATCTATAATAATGCTTGAAGTATTGGAAAGAGATAACTTTTACAAATATCCTAATTGTTAATCTATGATGTTATCTAACTGTGTACCAAATTTCATTGAAATAAGCTGTTTTTTTTATAATAACGATAAATATAACTCTCGACAATTCACACAACGTCATCTAGTTCCAAGCAAAGGAGACCATGTGTTATAAGGTACTGATAAAAAACCTCCATTCAGTTTTTTTAACACCCAGAGCAATACAAACTGGCGTTGTAGGCGTCCATTGGGTACCTTAACTATTTACCAACAGATGGGCAGTATATATGATTGTCACCTTCGTGGTATAAACAAAAATCAATACCTAATTATTCATTGTTAATATTATTGTTTCAGTCAATCCTAGAGTACTACTGCCCGGATATAGCAGCGGGTGGGCTAGCATGCTGCGACAGTGAGCAACTCATGAACTTGAAAGAAAAAATCGCCCCAGCGGAGAACATGCTCACGAGATGTCCAAGCTGCTGGGAGAACTTCGTCAAACACATCTGCAGTCTCACATGCGCCCCCAACCAAAGTGAATTCCTGTTCCCGAAGGAACTCGCGGATTACAATGGTTAGTAATAATATGTCTTGATGACTGTCACAAATGGGTTATTCACTATAATAAAAATAATCTCATGACAATTCACACAGCGCCATCTAGACCCAAGTTAAGCCAGCTAAAATTTGTGTTATGGGTAGGTACTAGATAACTGATACAAATACATAGATATCTTTTTCGTATATACATACATATTATACATAGAAAACACCCAGACCCCGATACAAACAATTATACTCATGAATACAAATATTTGTGCCGTGCGAGGAATCAAACCTGCAACAAAATCGGAAGTAAGGCGGTGTGCTAAATCGCTAGACCACCGAGGGCGTCGTAAGAACCTGCAGCACCTTAATATTATAACTGACCCGGCAAATGTTGTTTTGCCATATAAATGGTTAAAAATGGACTCATGACCCCATTGGTAGTATGTGTTTTGGATAATAACGACTGAAGATTTTGGCTAACAAAAAGTCTTGTCCTAATAAAAGGGTAATAAATAAAGGGGCTAGCCTGGCCATAGCGATGGGCTTACTGACCTGACCTCATGTTTATCTTATCATCCTCCACTCGTGCCCCCCCAGAGTAAACTGTTAGCGCAAGTGGATGCACTAGTCCATTATGTCCCTGGAAAAAAATTACATTGTCAAGATTTTCTGTGACGTCAAGACATTTGTAGAAAAGAACAACAGCAATTTTCTTGTCCATTCTTCACGGCTGAATCTGCATTCCGTATGCTTGAAATAAAGTTTAAACACTTTTCATTCTACAGGTTTTTGTATCGGCCTGATTCGTTTATTTATATGACTTTTTTCAGGTACAAAGAAACAAGTGAAGGAGGTTGACTATCATTTAAGTATGACTTACATGTCTGCTACATTCGACTCATGTGCACAGGTAAATAATTATTGCACTTATTAACATTTATACTAACCGCTATAGCTTTGTGTGTACTTATATACATACATTCAATACAAATAAATTATGAAAATATGCTAGAAAGTTCATATTCAAAGGCAGTGTTATCTGTATAAACAGACTATTACCTGTCCCACCCAGTGTCTTAGAATGGGACAGTATAATTTTCAGGCAATTGCGTGTCTTATTACGTGCCTTTTTTTACACAGAAAATATTTTATAATGTCTTATAAAATATTTTCTTTGTAAAAAAGCTTATTATAAAATTGAAGAATTTACAAATGATAATAATGTTCTTGTAGAAAATATCTAACTTAAAATTCAGAGGGCTGACAATGTTATCTCATTGAACAGAGATTAAGTACGTAGCGTTTTCTATGTTGATTGTCGCATGCCTAATCGTTGTTAATGTAAATATAATTAAAACAATATTTATTTAAAAGAGCAACACATAAGTTTCTTGCTCATTCTTGTGATAAGTCTCCATTCCGAATGAGCGGTAGAATAAAAAAACTTGACTATTCAAAAGTGTTTATATTAAGTTTATTTGAATAAAGATTATTTCTATTTCTATTTGTATTTATAGTATGAATAAATGATATATATGATACTTTCAGGTCCAAATGCCTTCGAGCAACCAACTGGCCTTTGATATACTGTGTGGAGATTACGCGTCGAAATACTGCACGCCGCAGCGGCTGTTCGACTTTTTGGGCAACGCCAATTCACCTTTCGTGCCCTTCCAGATAAACTATATTAGTAATGAAACCAAAGGCGATGGATTTATACCGAACAACCCTCCCACTACGCCCTGCAATGTTGGCAAGAATGTAAGTTATTTCAATATAAAATTAAATTTTGCACGCTCAATAATAAAGTGCTATAACTCAAAAATGATAAATTTTGGAAAATCAATATTAAAGTTTAACATTAAGGTTGAATTTATAAAAATTGTATTTTTAGTTAATGCAATTCATTATTAAGTGTTCGATTTTTAAATACAAATAATACCGTGTTTAGGATGCAAAAAAAACTTACTTCAATCACTTTATCACAGATAAGTGAGATTACTATCATATTTTGTTCAAAATATGTACCTCATGTCTTTCTATAATAATTAATTAATATTACAAAATGGAGGACTGACTATAGAACAAAGGGAATTATAGAGTTATTTATAATTTATAAATCTTAAACGTGTCAAATTTGTGAAATAATGTGAAATATACGCGTTATCCCAGGGAAAGAGTGATCACAATGAATAGCAAAATGCACTCACGATGGCTTTCCCGCGGTAAATCGCGCGCGCTTCTGTCGTGATATTCTGTAAGCGTTTCATCAATTCATTTCACTCATCGTGTCATTGAAGGCACTCGTATCCACTTGTCAAATATAAAGTTCCTACTCAGCTGTCGAGTTCGCCTATATTTCTAAGAAAATCACTAGTGCCAGTTTTACCTCCATCACGCTCTCGAGCGTGTGGCACTGCAGTCGCTATCGAATTTTACAGAAATCGTAAGTGATGCTCACAGAATAGTTCTACTGATCGCGCGTGAACGAATGCGTCGTGTGAAGGCAACTATTGATAGAATGCCCGATGTGTAGGGTCAACCGGGTTGTTCGTGCCTGGACTGCGCGGCTTCGTGCCCCGCGCCCCCTCCGCCTCAGCCTCCGGCGCGTCCGTTCAGCATCCACGGCGCGGACGGGTACGCGGTCATCATGGCCATCGTCTTCGTCATATTCACCACGCTCTTCCTCAGCGGTGTGTACTGCTGCAACCAGCAGGAGAATGCCATCGGTGAGTCCTTATTTGTAGCATCGGATATGATACAGGTTGTAAGATAAAAGAATCTGTAACGATACGAGTCGGCAGGAAGTGAGCAATAGATAGATAGAATATTATGAGTACTTTATTTGTAACATACAGTAAAGAAAAGACATAAATAATATATTAATAAATAATATATTATAGTTAGCGCCAGGAAGTAATCAATATGTAGATAGAATATGAATATATATAGAAATATAAGTTCTTTATTTGTAACAAATATTAAAGAAAAGACAAACAATATATTAAAGAACACATTTATAGTTACAGTAACACAGCCTTATTCCTAAAAGCAATATTTTCAACGTAACCAGCTACAGTAGTAAAAAGGTACAGTAGGCAAACAGGAGAAAATAAAAAAACACATATAATGATGAAGGAAAATAATAAGTGGTGATCGATTTTCGCCGATATTCAATAAATGTTTAGTGCGAGAAAATCCATTGTTTGACAATTTTTTTATAATAAAAACAAACAATAGATACAGCCTATTTTACTCATTCCAATGTCTTAGGTCTATGCCTAATAAGGCATTTTCAAATCATTTTCATATTTTTTTAAGTTATTTATAATAATAAATAACTTATCAAATTATCAAAACGAAGAACGTTGGTGAACCAATGTTCTTAATTTTGAAAATCTTTTAAGTATTTTTTTCTTTTGATCTACCTTTTTATAATATTAGTGTATATAATACTATACAAAATTAATAATTGTATTAATTAAAGGCAGAATAGTTTAGCAGTTACCAGGATATCATAAATATGTTATAGATACGGGTACGGAAGCATATTTCAAACAACTTCCTGGTTTCAATGGTGGTGGACAATTTATTTATCGTTCCTCAGAGACTGGTCAAAAATTTAAGTGACTTTGTTTTTCGAACGGCTTTCAAATGGCCAGTGTTAAATTATATATTATTATTTTAGTTTACTTGGTAACAAATAATTTAAAAAAACAACTTTAGTGGTATTAGTAATAATAGATATTTAATTAAATTAGTATATTTCATCTTTAGCAAAAAAAAAATATACCATTTTTGCCTCGTTCTGACTGTTATATATAGAATCATATGCCTTTGAAGTCTCTATTGAACGATGAAACCTTAATAATCTTAACCTTATAGTATATAATACTATAAAACTAAGTCAATATTCTTTGTTATTAATTTGTAGTGGTTAAACGAGGAGAATATATTTTTTAATTGCATCAACAATACTTTATTTATGTATATACATACATTATATTAAATAACACGAATGACGTATGAAATGAACACATTTGATTAAGTAAATAGCACATTAATATCAATATCATACTGTTATATACCTCGTTACGAATATACATAAGTTAGAGCGGGACGGCTATATCATACGTCTTAATCTCTCTCATGCATTCAGTAATTGTAAATGAATGTATTTATTATTGATAAATTAAGTTAGTACTCGTTATTTAGTTCTGATTATTTCGATTTTATTATTAAATTTAATAAATTAAAAAAAAAATGCATGATTCCAGTATGTAATGGTATGATATGATACTGAGTTTTCTAGCACAATGGGTGCAGTTTTCGATTTTTTTTCATTTCGATACGTTATGGTGAAGGTAATTTGTTTTTAAAACGATGTTATCATTATATGATTTAGTAATTGTATTATATACTAGTATAATTTACATTTTAAACGATTTTCAATATTTTTAATTGTTTATTCTGTTATAATTAATTGCGTCCGTAATAAACTTAAATCGTTAGTAATCTTAATCTAAATTGTAGATTACATTAGTTTACAATACGTTATCTATATTAAAAACATTGTTTTAACCAAAATTAAGATTTAACTTTTTTAAATCGGTAAGAAATAAATCAAAATAGAACAGTTTTAGTAACGCCACATTAGAATATGGATGTTTCTTCTATTATGAAGATGACCAAACAACTGCATGCAACAAATGCAACGGTAACCACTTTAAAATTGAGTACTGCCTGTATAATAAATATTATACACACTCTGTATAATAAATAATCGTGTGCAGTTCTACTCTGATTTATTTGTGTGCGACCGGTGTGAGGTTAGAGTGTGAGTAAGCTAAAGCTAACAGCGGTGCTTGGGACAGAGTGGGCGCGGACGGCGGAAGCTCGACGCGGCGGCGGCCCCGAGACCAGCCCGCTACACAGCCACCGCTCTAGTACGTACCCGCTCACATACACGTGCACACGCAATCGCAGCCGTACTCTCGCAAACGCACGCGTAATCACGCGAACGTGCGCGTACGCATACACACGCACCAGTACATAATAATACGCATAAATACCATGCGTACCGACACAACTGGCATTTATACGCATCTAGCTTCTATTCGATTTATTTTACAAATTTAATAAAATTGTATAAAGTATGTAGATACTTTTTATTGAATTATAAATACAAAAAGGCACAGAAAAACAATATATGACTCGACAATTGCTTTTACGTACTTTGTCGCTAAAACGATATTTTTTAAATGTCCTTTAATTCGAAACGTGTATAAATTTAGGATTGGATAGGTTGATGCATGAAATTGAACTTTGCGTGAAAGAGAAACAAATCTGTGTGAGAGAGAGTTAAAAAAAAATCGGGAAAAAATAAAAGAAGGAAGTACAACGTAAAACTATGGAATAGGGATGGACAAATCAATCCCCTCAGACTGATTCTCCTTTAATTTATTCATTACAACCCCTAGCGACTTTAATCTAAGGGGGTACCCTTAGACTAAAGTCGTATCTGTCAGGCGGGACTTGACCTTCAGTCAGTCCATAAGCCCTTCCATTTGTTTGTTTGTGGTTTAGAGTGCTCCGCACTCGCCCCCTATCGTCCGGTGTAGCTGTAAAGGCCAGCTGCAACCAACACATATTAGTCTAAAAAAAGGACAAATAAACGGAACATTGCAGATATAAGAACTAACTATTATTTACTCCCACTAAATCCCATATAAAGTACATTTAATTATTATTTTATTACATCTGAATGTGATTTATGTATTGCATGCTCTCTATTTCATATCATTAACAAATTATGCATGATTCTTAGCCGCATGTTATTTTTATGGTATGTATATTTAAAAATTGCTTATATTTGGTTTGGTAATTATTTATTACATATAATAATACAGTTACATAAACGTTTAATATTTTATAAACGATCTGATCAAATACTGAATAAAGAAATGAAAAATATTTAGACATGTTTTCACAATGAATGTAGAAATAAAGTAGGTACATACTTAAATGGGAATATTATTTGTAGATGTGAATTATTAGGTAGATCTCTCACCATTCGTGACTTATTAATGCAGAGCTGTCCAAATGATGGACCGCAAACCATGCGACCGCGTGCTAGATATCAAGATAGATAGATAAGAATTTTTATTTGATTAGTATAAACAAAAAGTGTTATATATTTTATTATACCCAAATTGTGTATTTGTCGGTCGCAATGAATTTATTTCTGCAACCCCAGCATTATTTTGTGGCTTATACGAATGTAAAACCGTAACTTGATTGGTTGATTAGAGTATCATTTGTAACGTTTTGTTCACATTGTCCGAATTTGTGATTTGTTAATAGTAATGTTGTACGTTAAAAATAAGTGTTGCAGTTTATTATAAGTCAAGGTTGAAACGTTTTAGAATATAAGAATATTTGTGAAATATTGGTTCGAAATGTTATGTCTAATTTTATTATAAAAAAACAACCAATTTCAATTGAGATTTGGGATAAAAACAATGTAGAACTAATACAATAGTACAGTCGATCGATTGTAGAAATATACCTTAATTACGATGGATTATTATTTACAAAATATACAATTTTTATAATTACACTAGCTAATTTCTTCATACTAATATGATTTTGTTGTTTCTACCTTGACTTATATGAATACGCAAATAACATATTTATATTTAAAAATATCATTCGTTATAATAGGTGTAGCCTCAGAAGGCAATCAGGACATGCCTGGTGAACCCACGTCTGGATGGAACGGGGAACAAACCGACGGTGTCGTTGAGGCAACCTTCTTCGAAAAACTCGGCGCTGCAACGGAAAGAATACTCGAAGATTTCTTCGAGTGGTGGGGCAATATAATGGCGTCTAGACCTTGGGTCGTATTGTTCTGGGGTGCGTATATCAATAATTTTTAACTATTATGAGTTGCTCAATTCGAATGCCTGTTTTATTAGGGACCTATAGGAGTTGACCGAATTATGTGGATCATGCCGTTTGATTGGCGCATTGTTCGTAAACCCCGCCCTCTTTAGCATTGTGCCAATCAAATGACAATGTCGACACAGTTCATTCGGTCGGAACGCAATAGTGTGAACCTAGTCTTAGAATCGCCAAGGATTTCGTCTGCTTTATTGTTTTATTTTTTAATATAAAAGTCTACATCTTTCCAACACGAGGACGGATGCAGACTAACTTTCTCTCTTTATGTCAAATTTCGATAAAATAAGTTCAGTCAGACAGAGAAACACTTTGAAGGAAATAATATTAGTATCTAACTCAAATGTTAATTTTTCCCACAGGTATGTGCGTGGTCGTCGCTTTAGGGTACGGCATGAAGTTCACCCAACTGACGACCAACCCAGTGGAGTTATGGGCATCGCCAAACTCCAGGTCACGCATCGAGCGCGAGTACTTCGACTCGCACTTTGAACCATTCTACAGGACTGAGATGGTCATCATCAGCTCCAAGGGTTTGCCAACTATAGAACACGAAACACCTGACGGTACAGTCAAGTTCGGGCCAGTATTTAATTCAACTTTCATGCTGGACGTTTTGGAACTGCAGAAAAGTATTATGGGTAAGTAATTTTTTACTACGATAGATAATACCAATCCAATCAAATATAATAAAATTTTCTCCTTCTTCCGTATCCCATTTATCTGGGGTCGGCGTAATATGTTTTTCTCTTCCATTCATCCCTGTTCGCAGTCATTTCGTTATTTACTCCCATTCTTACCATATCATCTTTCACACAGTGCATCCAGCTTTTTAGGATAGCAGTAATGAAGATATTTTTATTTTTTATTATGATTGTTATAGCACTAAACAAAGGCTACGGGATCGAGGATATCTGCTATCGACCGCTGTCATCGGCGTTTGAGAGCGAGGTGACGCCTGACAACTGCGCCATCATGTCGGTGTGGGGCTGGTTCGAAAACGACCCCGATCTCCTCGACCTGGACAGGATCATCTCCTGTAGCAAGTTAGTATCGTCTTATATTTACACCGGGTTACTCGTAAAGGGTGTGTATTAAGCCGCAAGGATATGGATCCCACGCGCAATTTATTTGTCTTTATCTTTGTCTTATTTGTTAAATTTCGAACTGACCGCTGCGGGACGCAAACGGTAAAAAAGAAAAACGACGGAAAATACGTATCATTTCAATAATTGTAAGTACAATTTTTGAATGATACGTATTTTGAGTTATACAATTATTGAATTTAAAATGAACAGAATATGAAATAATTTTTTATTCTACATCCTCGCAACTGTGCTGAAAAACGTCGGACGACATGCGTTTTTAACACACTCTGCTCTACAACGCCATCGCCATCGGCGTGCACTGAAATTCCGCCTCGTGTGTTGTAACCATCATAATGCACTTATATAGTAATATACGTATCGTATAATATATATGGTGTGTTTGCAGCAATCCTTACTTGTGCCTCGCACCATACGGCGGGCCGGTTCTGCCAGCGGTGGCGCTGGGCGGGTTCCTGGCACCCGGGGAGCAGCTCAACAGCAACACCCGCTTCCACGAGGCCACCGCCCTCATCATCACCATCCTGGTCAACAACAAATACGACAAGGAACAGGTACCTACCAGATGCAGTATTACTTACATTGATGTCCTCTGTGGTCTAGCGGTTTAGCACACCGATTTACTTCTGATGGTCGCGGGTTCGATTCCTCGCATGGTGCTTACATTTGTATTCATGAGTATGATTGTTTGTATCTTATGTAATATGTATGTATTTACGAAAAAATATATATCTATGTATTTATCAGTTGTCTAGTAACCATAACAAAAGCTTTATGTAGCTTAACTTGGAAGTAGATGGCGCTGTGTGAAGTGTCCTGAGATTATAATAATAATAATTATTATTATTAAGTTTTATTACTATGATACTGATTAGCTTAGTAATATTACTGTAACCTTTCAGCTGAAACCGGCCCTCGAATGGGAGAAAGAGTTCATCAAATTCATGAAAAACTACACTGAGAATTCAATGCCAGAATATATGGACATCGCATACACATCGGAACGCTCCATAGAGGACGAACTGGACAGAGAGACACAATCCGACGTGTCCACTATACTCGTCTCTTACTTCATCATGTTCGCGTATATCTCTATCTCCCTCGGACGCTTCACAAGTTTCTCGAGACTGCTGATCGACAGTAAAATCACTCTTGGTCTTGGAGGTAAGTTTTTAACCTTTTTTTATAATACGAAGGTGGCAAACAAGCATAAGGGCTATCCGATGGTCATCTAAACCGTTACCATAGGCTATGGACGCCTGAAACACCAGGGACGTCACCGATGATGTTTTCTAACGTAACTGTAAAGGCGCTATAATTTAAAGGGCTACTTTTAGTCCTGGTAACGTCCCAAAATTCTTATCACGACTCATACACACTAGCTACTCAGCCCGGCGTCGCAAAAATCGACTTTCTCTCACTTTTTTCTCAAAGGAATTCTATTGATTCGACTCCACTGAACTACAATATATATATATATAATTAAATAATTGTAATATCAGGTGTGTTCATCGTGCTGGCGTCGGTGGTGTGCTCTGTGGGCATGTTCGGGTACGCGGGCGTGCCGGCCACCATGATCATCGTGGAGGTGATACCGTTCCTGGTGCTGGCCGTCGGCGTCGACAACATCTTCATCCTCGTGCAGACCAGCCAGCGCGAGGCGCGCCGCCCCGACGAGACCATCGCAGAACACATCGGCAGAACGTGAGTGATCATCTTCGTGATGATTATAGTAGGTGGTCTACAGGCCATACTTCCGATGAGTGAGACGGGAGTATGATTATATAGGTCTGGGCGTTTTCCATTTATGTTATGTATGTATTTAAAAAAGAAATAAGTATTTCTATCAATTAGCTAATACTCATCACACATGCTCTGTTTAGCTTTACAATAATTGATTTATATTATAAGTTTGAACATTATTAAGTTTAGGTTGTCAAAGAAAGGTAGTCAAAGACTATTTTTCTATGCATGACTATGTTAAAGACATGGTAGTGTATGTAATATATTTTATGCATTATTAAAAAAATATTAGCATTTTGCATTCTTGCCTTCTCTATATAAACTATAAATGTGCGAAATTTCATATTCTGTATAAAGTTGTCGCTTAATGTATTAATGTAATGTAATGATACTAAGCACGATCAACGGCCAAATTTACGGGTAAAAATAAATAAAACGTGGTAAGAAGATTCCGTGATTTTTCTAAGGATTAACGTAATGACGATGCATAATACTAAGTACAAAAGGATTTCTATGGCCATGATCACGGGTAAAAATAAATAAAACGTGGTAAAATCATGCCATTTTTCCTAATACCTATATAAATAATGGCAGCGTCAAATTTAAAAAGAATATATATATATAAAGAGGAGTCTCTAAAGCGCCGAGTGGGTGTAGGCTGGGCCAGGTGGGCCCGTCGATGTTCCTGACGTCGGTGTCGGAGTCGGTGTGCTTCTTCCTGGGCGCGCTGAGCGACATGCCGGCGGTGCGGGCGTTCGCGCTGTACGCGGGCGCGGCGCTGCTGGTCGACTTCCTGCTGCAGGTCACCTGCTTCGTGGCGCTGCTCGCGCTCGACACGCGCCGCCAGGACGACAACAGGTCACACGCTTTCTTTTATTTATTTCATCATTCGAACGGCAGCAGATATAAAAAAATTACCATCCTGTAGGACACTTAGTATTTTTTTTATTTCATACTAGCTGTACCCGCGATTTAGTCCGCGTGGAATTTAGTAAAAAAGTTAATTACACAATTTTTCTAAAATAAAAGTAGCCTAGGTTACTCCTTATTACATCAGCTACCTTCCAATCAAAATAGGTTCAGAGATTTCAGAGATTAGCCGGAACAAACAGACAGACGGACGTACAAAAATTGTAAAAATTGTTATTTTGATGTATACTATATTTATATTTATATACGTATAGTAAAAAATCTTTATTTCAATATTGCAAACACACTCTCCAATTTTTGATTTGGTTGAAATAGCAGCTATTTTTTAAATAGAGGCAACCTAACCTAGGTTTTTATGAAATTGCCTTCAATATTTGAATGCCCGGGGACCCATCATTTAGTTATATATAACTTACTTCGAAACTTATACTAAGATTACATGTTTGTCTAAGTTTTTGACCTCACACATATTCCACATCCTACATCATCTCCTATTTTCGACCCGTCTGTAAACCAGACTAGGTCATCCTTGTATCATTTTGATGTATGTACCATATTTATATTTATATATGTATAGTCAATAAGCAAAAGTCATATTAACATTGGAACGGCAATTAGAGATTTTAATAATATTGCATTTAAGTATATAATAGTAATATTCATCAAAAAATATATATACTATATATATGTTTGAATTTATTAATGTGTCGCACACACTGTGCGAATATATACTGGTATATATTATTTTCAGTACATGCATTTAAAATATACATATACGGTCGATTATTTTGAATTATAAAAACCTTCATTCCTCTTGGGAGGTGCGAATGATCAAACAATATTCCTAACCTATGTATTGAAGCTAACATAGATATAACTCGATACCCAGGTTCGACGTGGTGTGCTGCGTGTCTGGCACGAAGTCTGCCGAGGGCACGGGCGGTGAGGGCGCGCTGTACAACTTGTTCCGTCACATCTACGTGCCGTTCCTCATGAAGCGCGAAGTGCGCGCCTCCGTCATGATCATATTCTTCGCCTGGCTCTGTTCCTCGGTCGCAGTGAGTACTCTATTTATAATACATCATTGTCTTCCCGTTATTATTTAATTTTGTTACTATCCTATTTTTATGCTTAATGAATAATTAGTTTGCAATTTTGTTATGTTGTTGTCAATTTTTTATCTTTACTTGTTAAGGACATTTTTAAACTCGTAGTTGATTTTATTTATATGTGTTATTTAATATAAAAAAATAAAGGCTAACATTTATGAAAAATAGATGTTGGCTGATTCTCAGACCTACTCAATACGCTCAAAAAATTTCATGAGACTCGGTCAAGCCGTTTCGGAGGAGTATGGGAACGAAAACTGTGACACGAGAATTTTATGTATAAGATTAATTTACTAATAAAGGCGCACTGTCCCCTCTGAGTTATACACGGTTTTATCACAATTGTTACCTCTAAATTTTATTATAATAAAGATGATTATTATTATTATTTATTTCTCGAAATTCGTCGATATTATAAGTTAGATTTAAATAAATATTAGCACGGTAAATAGTCACACTTTATTTAACACTTTTGTACAGGTTGCACCACACATAGACATCGGTTTGGATCAAGAACTATCCATGCCCCACGATAGCTTCCAGCTGAAGTACTTCCAGCACCTCAACCGGTACCTGAACATCGGACCGCCTGTGTACTTCGTGATCACCGAGTTGGACTACTCTACCAGGGACACGCAGAATATGGTCTGTGGCACGAGGTTCTGCAGACCAGACAGTGTCTCCAACCAACTTTATAGCGGTTTGTAGAAATTCTTCACTATTTTTACATATTATCTTTACATAGTGAAAAGTTGCAACCGCTGTCTGATCGTTTATATCATTTAAATTACGACAACGGATTGTAATGCAGCTTTTAGTAATAGATAGAGTGATTCAGTAGGAAGGTTTATATGTCAAGAATATCGAATATCGATCGTATCGAGTCGAACAATATCGTAATTTTTCTGTAAAGTCTTGTTGTGTTATTTAATATTTTGACTTTACTGAATTACTGCTAGTTGGTAGTTTGTATTCACACATTCATTTAAAAATGTAAAGTTACAACTATTATTTAAAAAGAAACACGCAAGATTCTAGCTTCTTCTTAGCGTTCTTCTTGTGATGATAATTATGACTATTTAAAAAAGCTTAAATTTAAGTTTATTTGAATTAATAATTTTTCTGTTCTATTCTATTCTATTAACTCTGACGACGCTTCATAGCAGTTTCACTGATGAGACCAATTAGATGTTATTAAATGTTTAATGTTACAGCATATCTGGCCGCCAACGAGACGTACATAGCCCAGGCTCCGAACTCTTGGCTGGATGACTTCTTCGACTGGTCTGCATCATCTACCTGCTGTCGCTACTTCCCGACTAATACCAGTTTCTGTCCGAATGACCGTAAGTACATTGTTTATGGATGATAATGGAATGGTGCACCCGCCTGCGCTAATGGTTTACGCTGGTGGGGCACCAGTGGAGGATGATAAGATGAGCATGAAGTCAGGTAAGTTAGCCCATCTTGGTAAATTGCAATTTACCGCGTTGGTTTCCAGGGTGTCCCGCGTGGAGGTCAACCTGACATGGTATTTTTCCGGCATGGAGTTATTACTCCACGGTACTAACAATTCCCTACCCCCTGCTGATTACATATTGTATTAATATGGGTGAAACATCGTGACAAAAGCTGCTTTATACAACTGTAACTTTCTTTTACAGATGGATCTCCATGCAAGGCCTGCAACATCCAACTCACTGGTCCTGAAAAACGTCCAGACCAGGCAGACTTCCAGCGCTACGTCCCATTCTTCCTGCAAGATAACCCAACCTCCAGCTGTCCCAAAGGTGGCAATGCAGCATATTCAGAAGGCGTCAACTACAAATATATTAGCCCCAATGTCTCCAAGATCGGAGCTACTTACTACAGAGGTTATCACACAGTGCTCAAGACCAGTCAAGACTATTACTCGGCTTTAAGAGGGGCCAGGACCGTGGCAGCGAACCTCACAGAGACATTGAACAGGAATCTGATGGAAGCAGGAAAGAATACAACAGTGAATGTGTTCCCATACTCAGTGTTTTATGTCTTCTACGAGCAGTATTTGACGATGTGGCCAGACACACTCAAATCTATGGGAATATCGGTGCTGTCTATATTCATAGTGACGTTCATATTGATGGGATTCGATCTGTTCTCTGCTTTGGTGAGTGTAGTCTTTCTTGTATAGCGTAATCTATTATTGTCAACGAATTTATTTATAATTTCGAAGACTGATTACATGATAATTGCTAAAAAAGTAATATCATCAAATTGTATAACAATTTTGTATATCTGGTGTTTGTATACTACCGGAAATTTCGAATATTGTACTAAATAAAGAAATATATACTGTTGATGTACCATAAATAAAATAAAGAAATATTAAATGCTTAATGGTAAACTGCAGTAAATGATAACATCATACTGACTCTCGAATAATAGCCATTTAAAAAAATTCATTTGATACGGCCATTAAACATGAAATCTGACAAGAAGATCTGACAAGAAATTCAATTGGTACATTTATGTATATATATTCGTTATTATACTTAAATACATTTTTAGTTAGATTCCTTACAACTAATGTTAACAAAAGATGACTTATCTCTAAAAGAGATCTCTTCCAGTCAACTCAATACAGCGTGGCATAGGATGTGTTGAGTGGGTCAAAATGTGCAAATAATCTTATTATTATTATTATAAACGCGAAAGTTCGTGAGTATGGATGGATGTTTGTTACTCTTTCACGGAAAAACTACGGAATGGATTTTAATGAAACTTTGCAATAATATAGCTTGCTAATAACATTAGAATAACACAAATTTTAAAAGATATTATCTAAATTAAGTGATATATGATGAAATTGATAAGTGTGATGCAGACGAACCCGCGCGGCTTCGTTAATAGCTAGTATAAATATAAAAATATATTTATATTATTGTTCTAATTGACAGGTGGTGGTGATAACAATCACAATGATAGTGGTGAATCTCGGCGGTATCATGTACATGTGGGGTATTAGCCTTAATGCCGTCTCGCTCGTCAACTTGGTGAGTAAACAGTCCAGAGATATCTTCTAAAGTTTCGTGTTTAATATACATTATTTCTGTTGTTACATTGGTCTTAACACGAATAATTTTATGGTAAATAAAGGTTTACCTCTCGATGTTTCGACTGGGCTGCACTAGCCTTGATCACTAGCGGTCGGAGTAACAGCGATGTATTTTTTATCCAGTAACTACCTTTTTAGTTTGAATTTATATATTCGTTTACTTGAACAATCGTCTTTAATATAAGTTAAGTCATAAATATTTAATATTTATTAGATATTCGTAACGTCATGTATCTTCTTGTTCTCTTATCAACATCATTGCCTTGCCTTTATCCCATTATTTGGGATCGGTGCAGTATGTCATTCTCTTCCACTGCTCTCTATCGGTTATCATATCTGAACTTACTCTTCTTTTATTCATATCATCTTTCACACATTCCATCCATCTTTTCTTAGGGCGTCCCCTCCCTTTATATCCATCCACATTCATATTATACACTTTCCAAAAGACATGATCCTCGTTCCTCCGCTTTCTTGTTCTCTCATCATAATAACTTAATACTCACTATTAATAAATGTGTCTTAAGTTTATTGTAATAAAGAAGACTTGTATTTGTAATCCCCGCTCGTCCGCGGCCCGTGCGGCAGGTGATGGCGGTGGGTATCGCGGTGGAGTTCTGTTCGCACCTGGTGCACAGCTTCGGAGTGTCCCGCGCGGGCGGCCGCGCGGCGCGAGCGGCCGACGCGCTCGCCAGGATGGGCTCCTCGGTGCTGTCCGGCATCACGCTCACCAAGTTTGGCGGCATCATAGTGCTTGGCACCGCCAAGAGCCAGATCTTCCAGGTATAGTAGATGCTGATGATGGAGTGGTATACCATGACGATGGAATAGTACGCCTGCCTGTGATCACGGTGTATGCTGTTGCGACAGTGGTATGCTGCGTAGACAGTAGAACATGAGATGTGAAGGAAGTCATGCTTGAGCTCTCAGTCTACGCTGGCGGGGTGATGGGATGAGGAGAAACAAAATTTAGGTAGCTCTTGTATCGAATTCAGTATTAATTTATCACTAAACATCGTGATTATTCATATTGAATTAGACAGAATGAAAAGACTATGAAAGCGTTCCAACGGTGCACGTTAATGCGGTGCCAATGGAGGGTGATGACATGAGGAAGAAGTCTAGTCACAGCACTAGTATCAAATTCACGATATGAGATTTAAATATTAATTAATCACGTACAATCTTGATTAATTAATATCGTACAACAATAAAAAAGACACTAAAAGAGTTCACCATTCTAGTGATATACGTTGGTAGGATGATGGGATGAGAAAACGTCAGGTCACTTAGCACTAATGTCAAATTCACGATATGAGAGTTCAATATGAATTAATCACGAATTGCCATAATCATTCTGTCATTAGGTTACCTAGTATTAACTTTAATTGTTATATATTCCTTATTTTACTTTAAATGTTGTAATTTACATACAAATAAAGAACAATATTGTATTTGAAATTAAAAACACACTATGGAAACCATTCCAACGATTGTACGTTGGCAGCGTGATTGGGTGAGGAGGAAATCTGGTCAAGTAGTTATAATGTCGAGTTCAATATGAATTAATTACGTACAATCATAATAGAATTGGACACTATGGAAACCATTCCAACAGTATACACTGACAGGGTGATGGGATGAGGAGGAAATCAGGTCAGTTAGTGCTAGTGTCGAATTCAATATGAATTAATCACGGTGGTTTGAAGCGGGACTACATGGAGGTATTTGCTGCACTGCACTTTCCACCAGGCGGACCATCCTGTGGAAACTTATAAGCAATTCCAATTACATAAAAATACCTTTAAAGACAAGTTTTGTTTATTATTTTATTAGTAATTACATAGTAAGCCATGAATTATCTATGTTATGATTGCAGGTGTTTTACTTCCGTATGTACTTGGGAATCGTGCTAGTCGGCGCGGCCCACGGCCTCATATTCCTTCCGGTCATGCTCAGCTATATCGGTAAGTACCTACGAGACCCAAGGGGATGTCCGTACATTACGTCACATGTTTTTTTTTCAACAAACAGATGGTTCATGCTTTATTAATTTGTTTTATTTATTTTATTATGCTAAGCTTCTTATATTTTTTTTTCCCTCACAACCGTTTACAATTCTTAATAAATTTATCTGGCCAGGTCTCAAGAGTCAAATTCTTCTATCTAGTCTATGATTAATTAGTTTTTTTTAAACAAATAAAACTTTGAGTTAATTGATTTTCTTTGTCTATAATTAATCTAGGATCACTACGAATTTAAACTTCTAGTTTGTTGAGTCTGACCATTTCATGATTAATGTATTGATTTATTTTTTAAAGATATAATACTTACGTCATACTTTAATGTGACGAGAGGGTCGGGGGTGCACAAAGTGTGACGTGTGACATTGTAGGTTTATAATGAAATTCAATTTGATATTAAAAACACACATTAATATATGGCTGTGATTAGGGGGGGGGGGGGTTTGAAATATGTTATTGTGACATCACAATTCAATTTTGATATTAAAACACAAACATTTTGGCTATTAGTATGTGACCACCTATTACTAGAGGGGGGGGTCTGAAATAAAAATTTTATCTATCCATCTAAATTATTGTGATGTAATTTAAGGATGGTCCCTGATAATAATCACATAAGTCATCACCTTCCGACGCATAATATATCACAGCGGACATTTGTGAACATTTACGGACGCGTGCTACCAATGTCTATGGCAATGGTAACATATGAGGGGTAACGCTGTCACGTGCGTAATGTCCATGGTTTACCTTAGTCTACAGGAATGGTAACATATGAGTGGAAATTGCGTCATGTGACTGCTAATAACATGGTGTGTTCATCTATATAGATGTGATGACCTGGTAATGGAGTAAACACACACAGTAGGGCATAATGGTTACATCTTGAATTACTGTAGCTTACACTAATTACATCTATATATATACGTGTCGATAAAGTACACTGGCACAATGCTGATTTTCACTATATTACATAGATACCAGTTGCCATTTCCATCGGGTGGGGCAGATGCCTCTATTGACTACATGCTTATTTGCCATTATATAAAAAGTTACAACAGTAGTTAAAAAGTTTTTTTTTTTTTAATATATTAGCCTCTTATGAGTTCAACATTTATTACGGATATAGCAGTACTGCCAACGTCATATCAATCATGGAAATAACAGGTTAGTAAGGGAAGAGAAATTGTAGTGTGAGATAATTTTAATAACCCAATACAATTTACACAGTAAACTAAGCAAAACTACCGCTGAGTGCAGAATAAGTGAGAGAAGTAAAAGACGCACTTAAATACTTTATTCTCTGTGTAATTAAATGTATCCGTCAGGCGTAGTAGATCTTCAGCCGCTCCATAATCCTTCAGTATGTAATTGTTTGTTGTTTGGAATGCCATCTATCACCCTCGCCCCACCCTATCATCCGGTGAAGTTGTAAAGACCAGCTGCGGCTAACAACATTAGAGTAGTCCGAAAAAAACTTCAATCCTTTTATTTCCTTTTATTATAAAATTAAGTTATCACCTAAACGTAAATGTTCACAAGTATCGCACACATTTTAATTTATTGTCGTTTTATTTAATTCGAATATATCAGTTTTTATAATATTACAAGAAATAATTAATAGTGAAGATATTCTAAAACTGATATATTTTATTCTTACGTTTGTACTGCATGCCAACATTTCTTTTATTGTTTGCCCTACACGCTTGTATATTGGACCTTTTACGTTTTTTTTTATTATATATAAATAAATTTAAATATTAGGTTCTACCATAGGTGTAGTTTATCCGATTATTATATTTTCCTGTTCTCAATATTTTGAGAATATAGGTAGTTAGTAATATAAGTTGAGATTTCTCAATTCTTTATATAGTTGCGTTTTTGTACAGAAATAATTAATGACATATTTTGTCAGTGGTTTCGAATAATTGTTTAATGAATTATTTCTAATTTTATATCAGTATCATAAATGAATGAAACTTTTAATTTTGTTTAAAACCAGAAATTCCCGATATCTTATGGAAATCGAGGAAAAACATAATTTTCAAAACACATTTGAAAACTCAACTATGATATTTCCATTTTTAAATTATGATTAAGAAAAAAGTAGTGAACTAATCTATATATGTTTTATCACTGAATGAAAGGCAAAAGTCATCATAATAAAATATATAGGCTAGATACTTTAATAATACTACCCAGAAAAAAAACGAAGTGTAAAATACAACTGTGGACATAATCTGCAACTATTGACTGTAAGAGATTTCTTCTAGAAACGTTACCTTTGCTAACATTATGTGTAATTAGTATTTTTACCACATCTAAAAATACACTAAAATATTATTTAATATTACGTCCGGCTTTAATATCATCGTATATTTTTGTTCTTTTTTTTATTAACAACATTTTTTTCCCACTAAACCATACTTACACATAATTTTTGTGCGTACTAACAACGAGGTAAAAAAACACGAAAGACACGAAAGAAAAACAGCGGAGTCATGGTGTCTATTAAAGGAAGAAGAGCATTATAACCATAACATTTTGTAATTATTATTTTGCACATATCAATTGCTGTTTATATATATATATATATATTCACATTGCGTATTGAATTGTTACACGGCATGTAATAAAAAGGAATATTTTTTTATTAAATGTCTATAAACTTGTCTATGATCATTTCCATTTATGACCACAATATGTATGCAACATAATTAATCTACACTTTTTAATCTACTGCTGCATGCGCAAATGATGATTTAAAAAAAAAATATTGGTTGACGGAAATGTTTATCATGATAACTTACAGTGTCACTTGATTTGGCGTTTTGCATATTTGTTTTATTTTTAATATAATTGACGGAAAGATAACCCTGCGAAATGAGACATATATGATGTTCATTACATAATTGGAATCGCTGCGAAAATTTATTATTTCACTAGGTACAAGTGCCATTACATGCAATTAATAAAATAAAAGTATTTGAACAGGTCATGGCGAACAAGGTGCCCGTGCCACTATCAATACATATAATTCTGTTCGAGATGTATGACATATTTTTAAAATGGCACCGCATGAGTGGTATATCGGGCTAAGTTTGATAAAGTAATTCTTTAGTGCTATTCCTGTATATAGGCGACAGTTACCGCTTACCATCAGGTGACAGTCAGTTTGTTTGCCATTCCAATTACTAAAAACAAAACCAGGTCGATTGATCTATATAGGAACGTTGCTATATTTGTGTATCTGCCGTCCGGTCATTGTCTAAGTGCATTTCAGTTAGTCGTCACAATATAAGCATAGAGAGACATCGTCGTTTTATTTACACTTCAATATAAGATTTAACTACTCCCAAAAAAAAAGAAAAGACACCTTAACAATTTTTCAAATTTTCTGTCCACACATGGCCATTGTTTTTCAAATGTAGCGAATACGTAAATATGCAACGCCAAGTGAAGTGCTGACATTATATCTAGTCAGAACTTTATCATAAACAATTACATATTTCACTAATCCTACAGTCATATGTGCTTTTCCGCGCATGTAGTATAGATTGAAATGCAGTGAAACAGCTGATGCGACATGCGGACGACTCGTTCATTTTCAGGTTCCCCTGTGAACAAACAAAAGCTGGCGAACCATATGCTGCGAGGCAAGGAGATGACTGTTGCGGAGACGTCACTCACGAGAGTAAGAGACGGCACCGGCCACACATATGTTTATGTACAGACCGTAGCATAAGTAGAAACATGTTACACTGCTAAATAGAATAGGTCACAACTATCCGTGACTCTACACTTAAATTGATCACTTTTTCATATCGTCGTATAATAATTTTGTAATATTCTATATTGCAGTGCTTTGAACGTGTTTCTACTTCCAACGTGCGTGTACGCACTGCGTGCGGACGAACGAGAATGTGTCTCATTACTATCGTATTAAAGCTTAAATTTGTAATTATAGCATAAAAATATTTTTCATTTTTAACACCATTATGTATATATATATATATATATTCTCGTTCGTCGTATACTAACGCCATATGAAATACAAACTCACCGTGAATCGAGAACCTACAGCTCATTGCCCTAGACCGCTTGTACTTAAACGATTTAGTGTAATTGAGTAATTGTAATAATATAAAGTAAACGTACATCACACACTCTTTACCTAATAATGATAAATAGTACTTTTTTTAAGTATATTTTAATACTTAAAAAAAAAGTTGTGTGCCAAAACATAATCTTGTCTCTTGTAGAAAACCTATTCATATGATATAAGAATAAATTTACTTAAACATAAATATTCGTTTAATAATTGCTATACAAAATATTTAATAAAACATATAAAATAAAAGTACTTATTATTATTATAATAAATTTTATTTAATTAATATTCAAAGTGATAGATTCTGAAAGTTCTATTGGCAATAATTTTTTTTAATTCCATTCCTTTTTTATCTATGGAAAATGTAATGACGTCTACCCGTTAAGAACGACAGGTGTGTCATTTTTATATTGCTTATATATATTTTTTAAATATAAAAAAAGGCGCGTGTGATGTATTTTACTAGACGTCGAAATGGCTGTGTGGGAATATGGTTCTCTTCCCTTTGTTATATGGCATTTATTGTATTAACAACTTTCAATAGGTGATTTATAGTAACTTTCAAACATAACCTTATAATGCTGTGCTCAAAAAGGACTGGTATCCTAAACCGTAAAAACAGCATAATAAAAAATAAGTTATTGAAAGTCTTTTTTTTTAGTCCCTTTATAAAAAAAAGTATCAGTTTTAAGGGTTGTAACTATTTATTCAGAATATAGTCACGTATTGAAAGTATATCGGATGAGGTATCTAACGAATGAGGTTGGTTTGTGGGACGGGACACCTTGCTCCGTACGGAGATACGAATAATTATAATCTGCATGTACCGATGTCTAGATGTTACAATTAACGATCATTCCTATATCACTTCGAATTATAAATTTATTTTTACTATATTTTTTTTATTTGCGTAGTTGAAACACCGCCTTTGTATTGTGTATTATTTCACTTTTTGTGGCATTATAGCAGACAGTAGTACTTATTATCATTTATTTTTAATTATAAGTACTTAATCCATTAGATTTCTGAAGGCGTAACAACGAATACTACTTAATTTAATGATTTTAATTTATATCATTATATAGAATTTCTTTTTTCTAAATTGAATATGACTAAATATATTTTTTAATTTAATCTGTATTTTGTTGGCAAAAATTTGCTTTACAGTCCCCGCGCTGTGATTTGTGTTATACAATAGTAAATTATCAATATATTTATTTTGTGTGAATGTTAGTGTAGGAAATGAATATTACACTATATTTTCTTAGTTAATATTAAAATTTATTAGAATGTCATGTCGTGAAATCGACTCGTATACATTATTGTCTAAGTGGAATATGCTTAGTGTAAATTGGGCATAATATTAAAAATGTATTATTATTTTTAAATAATATTAGTTTTGGAACAAAGTTGGTAATATTTGAATTTGGTATATGAATGTTATGTAGTCGCCTGGAAAGGGAAGTGACCTTCAGGTGATTTCAAATTAAGAGATTCAAGCAACAAAAAAAAACATTTGGCCTGTAAATAATTGCTACAGTTGTGTCATAGTCTAAACAAACTTATTGCTGACAGTTGTATGATATCTGTATACAATATTATCTATGCATTCAAATTATTAAAAAAAAAGTTGCTATTAATATTGCACTGTACAAAATATTCACAGTTGAAACTGTACATGCTTTTAATTAAATAAATGCTTTGCTGTTTTAATATACTTAAACCACATCAAGAATTATTTAATTTTATAATTATAGTTGGAACTATTAAAATGCGTTAAGTAATCATATACTGGATTGTTTATTGCAAATGGAGGCAAATATAATAAAATGGTGACGGAGCTACATACCATATATTTCAATGTGGCTGTTTAAAATAGAATTTCGCGCCTTTTCCCTCCGTAGTTACAGCTCCACGTAGGCGAACACTGCAAACTACCATTTATTATGTAGGTAGTACATAATATTAAATAATATTTGTCTTAACAATTCATATATCATAAACAAACTGAGCTGACTTAGAAATAACAAACTGGTGAAGGTATTTTATAATTTGTCCATTACTTCCTCACAGTACTAATATTAAATGTATATTTTACGTTAATATCTGATAAAAGAAATTAAACTTTATTCCATTAGGACTGAAAGGTGATATTGAAAAGTACTTTAAATTAACAGTTTTGTATTGATAATCATTATTCTGACAGCATATGACTGTTTAAATATGACATCACTATAGCAGTATACTACATGCCCTTTGTCAACTGCTTAGGAAAAAAGTATTAACATGCGATATATGTATGCAGTCGATGCCACGAAATCACAAATTATATTGTAGTTCTACTTATTGCTATGCACTTTGTATAATTTTTTCTATCTATCTTTTAAGTATTGACTAACGGTATGGGTACAATAGATTTTTCTAATTAATCCTGGTGAATGTTGCACCTGAGTGACACGGTGAAGGCGAACTCCATAATTTTGTATCACCACAGACCTCTGAAATATAAGGAGCATCTGTTCTTACAGGTCACGCCTGTAACCGCAACGAAATAAGAACAAATTTAATTTATTATTCTTTTATGTTAATTACGATTTTTTGTAATTTTGTTTTCTGTATTATTATTTTGTTTTCTATTAGGTAACCCTCTATGTTCCTACTAAAATAATGTTAATGAAATGCTATACAATATTGTACCATAAATATTACACCGTAAAGTAAAATGTTGAAAGAACCATAGACCATATTGGAATCTCTTACTTAAAGTTAGTACTTAATTTAGAGGGTGTAACTTCTATCCAAAGGTAATGGCTTAATAATGTTAATGTACCAAAACGAGTATCAATGAAATATTTTAGAAATAAATAATGTTTTTTTTATTTTGTTTGTTTTATTTTTTATTTTGTGCAACTACGAATGTATTTATATCGACACCTGTTCAAATAATGCCACAAGTAAAAAATATATATATTATGCTACTAGCAGTTACTTTATCTGCTTTTTTAGGGTATAGCCTAACGCCGTTAAGACCTGAAACGGTTATAAATACAGACATACTGTCGCATTTACAACATTAGTATGCATTTTGGAATTCGTTATACTTTAAACTTGCATACTGTCATGTAAGTGCTTTGATAAAACTTTTTATATAAGACACGCATTTATTGTCAATACTATGTACAGTTTTTGCTTTTTAATAAATAAACGGTACCTAATATTGTTTCTAAGACACAAATAGTGAGAAATGTATTTAAAATTATTACTAAAGGTTTTTTTGTTTTTTTTTTACTTGTGACGCTTTTTGAGTATGGATGTAATGAGTATTGCCAGTAATGACTCATATATAATATACATAGCATGTTTAGTACTTATGGAATGTGTACATAACTACATCACATATTTTTTTATTTTACCAAAGTTTCGCACGCCTGCATATAATCTATTTTCATATTAAATTTATACAAGTTTCATTTAACAATTAGATACATTGTTTACACTATTTATGAATGAGTCGCTTATTATCCGTGACTTCGTTGACATAGTCGATCGATTTAAAAAACTTATTAGACTATTTGTTACCTCAAAACTTTTCTAGTTGAACCGGTTTTCATGATTCTTTTTTTTATTTGATCAAGAGTTTTATACTTATTCTTAATATACGCGTTTGAAGTAAAAGAGTTCGAGTTTTAAATAAAAGATAGATTCATCGGTTATCTACGATTATGAACTGTTGTATTTTTTTATACAAGTTTATACGTTAGTATGACATAATGACATAATTAAAGCATATAACACATCTAGAAATCTTTTAATCCTTGATAAGTGAGTCATTTCCCTCTATCTATGATAACAGTTATAACACATTTCACAAATAAAACAATAATAGTTTTTTTTTATTTTCCTATCAAGATAAATGATTGATATAATAACATCAATCATCAACGTGTTGAATGTTAATAGCGTCATTTTTTATCATATCGCACAAGGTCGCCAAAAGACAA
This sequence comes from Achroia grisella, assembly GCF_030625045.1. Classification (NCBI taxonomy): domain Eukaryota; kingdom Metazoa; phylum Arthropoda; class Insecta; order Lepidoptera; family Pyralidae; genus Achroia; species Achroia grisella. The sequence continues at coordinate 296,023 of NW_026712817.1, forward strand.
TTTTCTATAAATTTACGACCAACCCTCTGTAGATGGCAAACACCGTTAACAAACATCAAATTCTCTGTACAGCATATAAGTTGCTGAATAGTAATTGTTAAAATATAACATGGTTATAACTTTTAAAAATATGATCTATATTAACTATAATAGGCTATCTTTTAGATCTAGAAATAACAGACGAGGTCACGTATAAATAGGTACTTAAATCTGGCATGTTACGTAAGTACTAGTGTTGAAACATTCATTTCATGTAGAAATAAATGCAGAAAGCTAATTTATTATTGTCATAGACCCATGTCATTTACTCAATAATATAACCACGATTATTTAGGATACAAAGGTCCAATGTACAACTGCTATAACGACAAAAAATCATAAAACTAATAATAAACAATTTCTTCTTTGCCTAAAAGGAGCTACTGAGTCCTCAAACAAACGTAAGAAAACTTTATTTAATAAAACATCACCGTAGGAAATTGCAATAAAATTAGATAAAAAAATACAATTCACTCCTAGAAAAAAACTGACAATTCGTGCACAGATAAATAATATTAATTACAAATCTATTTTTAAACATGCTCTTCTTAATTTATATTTCTAATTTATATTTATTAATAGTATTCATATTTTTTTTAAATAATGTTTATATTATATTATAATTTATAATGTTTAAAAATAGAACTATAATTATAATGTGTGCACACTAAATAAAATACAGTATTAAAATCACAAATCACAAGTAGTCACCGCTGTATTGTAGACTTCGATACCAACTGAATAGTCAGTTATCAATCAGTCATATCAGTTTACCTAATAATATCTTATCATAATCTAATAATATTTATAAGTAAATAGAAATGGTCACAATCTTGAAATCACAAACTATTGAAAGGACTTAAAAAAAAAGAGATTTTTTTATTCTCTTAGTAGGTACATAATCGTAGTAATGTTTAACAACGTGTTTACAAACTCTAATAATTTATGACTATTTTCTTTTTAATTGACAGGGTTTGGTTATGGGTTTTTTTTTAAATTGAGGTTTTTGAGCAAATAATATTTTTTTCTAAATTTATATATAAAATATACAATACAATATCATTCATTGTCTAGAGAATTCATTAAGCATGTTTGTTTTATATCTCGATGCATGTGTCAATGTAAGCACAATTTTATAGATATTAACACCTGCGTAAAGACAGGCGTAAGATGTCAGGCGAAATCAACGCCATTTCTTATTGGTGCCTGTTACAATCTTATAATTTATAGAAGTGGTATATATATATATTTAATTAAGCACAGAGTATATTTATACATATAAGGGAAAAAAGATATCAACAGTTTATATTAATGATAATTGAATGGTCAATAGCACGAATTTCATAAATTTAATTCACTGAAATCTGGGATTATTATATACATATATATATGTACATTGATACTAATTGCATATATATTATACATATTAATTTATATGCAATATAGGGAATTTATTTTCAACGTAAAATTAATTATGTGCTTTTTTCTAAGTAAGTATAGGTTTGCATTATATCTCCATTCAGTATATAGACCGTATGTGACATGCTCTACGTCTGTCTAAATTAGATGAAATTTAAAACAACAACTGTGTTTGAATTACATTATTATAACATATATTTTGTTCTTTAATCGAATAATCACGCTCCATTGTATGGAATGAAAGCAAAGTTATCTACTTTAGGCATAACCCGGAGTCGGGGACGTTGGCGAGTGCTCCCGCGACGGGGCCCCACCTACGGCAGTCTAGACACCACGCCAGTGGAGCCCCGGGCCACCACCAGCGGTACCGTCAACGGCCTCACAGAGGACATGTAATGATACAACTATGGTTTACAATAATCACTCACAACGAGAATTTCTCACGCAGATCCTGTAATTTAAATGTCTATACATAAATATTGTTATATTTATTTCATAAAAATTCTTTCAAATTCACGAATATATAAAAACGGACTAACATTACACGAAGTTTGGAAATTTCAGTTACAGTAAGAGTAACTCCTTCACCGTACAACTTTGAAATTTATTGTCCTTGCAGGAAATGTGTTGCAGTATCCAATAGTACTTTTTTTTTTAATTTTCTCTGCCCCACCCCTTCTCTCACCCTTCAGTGTTCGACTTGAATGTACCTACGTTAATACTGTGTAACAGAAAATAAATTATTTTTAATTATAACTGTCTGGATAGTCATGCCCACTAGTGGCCCATACGGCTGAAGACATCGTCTAAGTGCATTGGATAAACCCAAAGAAATATCTATGGATATTTTAATGTTTACTGTTTGTTATAACTATATAAATGTTCTTTAATGTCGATTATTGTAAACCCTAGTTTTAACAGTGGATAATGGACTTTAGTAGTGAATTCGGATGTGAGGAAGAGCGAGCTATCTAGGCTGCGATATTAAGGTAAGTATCTACATATAAAAATAGTCATAGACACTCGATTACCCGTCAGTATATTATCGTTCTAATGGACTTCGATTTGCGCTTGTGGTTGCTACGTCCCGCTCTCTTTGGAGATTCGACGTCACTCTAATCGGAGAAGTCGAATTAGAACAACCTGGCGGGTGACCGACTGGTCTGTGACCGCATTTAGTGACCAAAATATTTAATCCATCGTAAGTACCTAGTCCTATACTTAGGTATCTATAACGTAGTCTAGTAATAAGTAAGGATTGTAAAGGGAAAGCAGGGCTGATGTAACTTAAATCATCAATAAGATGATCAGGTTAGGATGAAGAATCATATCAAAAAGTTAATAACAAGGCACCTTCCTGACGAATGGTCTATTCGGGAGTTAAATCTCAGTAAATCGGCAATCGTTTACGTTACAATACTGAGACGTTTATGCGTACTATCTACTACTGTAAAGACTGTTTGTACCGAAAAAATCTCAATTAATTACATGGTCTCTGTAAATAATCTGATAGAGATTTTGTATAGGTATAGAAAACAGCCTAGAGGCTACATTTTGTAGCATGTGAGATGCAAAATGTCATTTCACTAATGTTTGAAGGTAGTATCTCGACCAAGGCGCTTTAGTGACCTATATTAAATCATGCTTGCAGACTTTAATCTACTACCTTAAAGCAAGTGAAATAACTGCAATCGACAGCATATTTTTCATGCACAGAATACAGAGAAAAGAGTAACAGTATCTGTCCTTTTTAATTTTTGATCTCACTTTGAATAAAATTCTTTGATTATCTGTATAAATTGCTCTATGACTTTTCAATAGACAATATTTTTAGGTCTCGCCCGTAATGTTCTGTTTAAAAATTATTTAGTAATTTTGATGGATATATTGTTAACACAAAAATAACATGTTTTGATGAGATTGTTTTGTATGACGGGACTAATTGTCTAAATTATGATAATGTAATAGCTCCTAAGATTATAAATAAGTATTCAAATACCTATATATCTATTAAAGTCCGCCTTTTATATCAATACCAGTAAAATGGCAGTCGGAAATGTCATTATTGTGGAATTATCCGATTTAAAAGTTGGATTGTAGACTACAGTTAAATCAAATACCTACAATTTTTTTTATATAGCTGCAATATTTTTAATTCTATTTATTCTGTAATTTTCCATGAATACAAAAAGTAAGATAAAAAAATTGAAGCAACATACATACTAGTACCTAACCTAAAAATTGTTACTTTTTTATTTAAATCAAGTACCTAATTTAAATATAAAAATTGATATTTATTTATTTAATTTATATTTTTTATTTATACAATTTTTGCTGGAAATTCATATTAAAATGATGAGCTAAAAAGCTTCCAATTATGTATTTTCACTGTGCTAATTTAAATATAGGACGATACGGAATTATCTTAGTGATATCAGTAAAAGACATCTCGCAAATGACTCAACATTAACGATTCTCTTCAAGAGTAGGTTAGAATGATATCAGGCACTCCTGTAACAGGTTATCTATCTTAGTGCCAGGTCTTGTAATGCTATCTCTGACCGACGTTAGAGATGCCCCAATTTCTTTGCTAATATACTTAATAATAGTTCAATACGGGGAGTATAGTGTCGAATTACTATGTATTTGTTATACATATAGCCTTGAAAATGTAAGTATATATACTCGTATATATGATATATAGTATATCTCACGATAATTATATGTGTTATCAAAGAGATTACTGATAATTTGATATTAATGTTACGTAGTTTATATAGAATTATGCATACACTCATCACGAATAAGGGGTATAGTATGTAATAGGTAGAACTATATATTAACCAATTTAGAATTATATATTATATCATATAATCTAAAAAATATAAAACAGGCTGTTTAGTTGTTAAATACGTTTTTTTCTATGTAAGCTTTTTTTTGTGACTACTATTATTGCTGCTATTGATAATGTACTATACTAAAGGGTTGCTTTTATAATAGACATATTATTAGGTAGAAGCTAAATTGACTGTTGTTTTTAAATATTATAATATTTTCCTTTGCCTGTGCCTTCAAATGTCAATTTGACGTTAAGCGTAGATAAAATCTAGTTATTATCGTTAGTTAATAAATAAACTGTCTTCAACGCTCGCTGATTGAATTACAGTGATTAAGTCACTAATTCATTTAAAAACATACCTAACCTTATCTTCGTTAGTTGCGCTTCTCATCATGGCTAAGAAGAGGCTAGATGGAGTAATATGTATGACAAAAGTGAAATCAATTTATTATTTAACAACGTTGAAGAGGTTTTAATGACTTTACTATAACCTACCTCCCACATGCTCCCGAATTAATATCTACTATCTCATCTACATTATGCTTAAATAAAGGTTCTATTAGTATATAGGTACCTGTGGGTCTTTAAGTGCTAAAAACAAATAAGCTTACGACATTACAGCCTAATAATTACGTAGGTAATATTACGTATCTACCTACTTGTTATACTTTTCAGTCGTACAGAACAATCATTGGTATATAGACCAATGTCAAATATCGGGCCCAATTTATGTATGTAATGACCCAGTTATCGTATTTTGGCCTATATCCATTGACAGTAGTGTGGATGTCATCCTGACATACCCGTGGTACTCCACATGCTTTACTATTTCGATCTAAAGTGTCACGTTTCCGTACCCTTTTCTTTCAGACTACTCTAATGATGTTAGCCACAGCTGGCCATTACAGCTTCACCGGACGATAGAGGGCGACCCCTATCATCCATGGCCAATCCCAAGTACTATCTGTAATTCCAAACTTCAACACAATTAGTTGACTGGTTAAGGTGTAATAACGTAAAAAAATTCACATATGTATCTATGATATTAATTAGGATTACATAATTTTCCAAAAGAGGATATTGTTCTGGCTGTGCTCTATACTCTATCGTTAATAGTACCTAAACAATTACAACTCATTTGATATGGTTATTAAATTAGAGTTTTAAATCCAAATATTATAAGATGAAAATTGCTATGGCAGAAAGGAGTATACGGTTCTCTATATTTGATCTTGTCCAGAACCTAAAGATAACCGAAGTCGGGTGTGAAAATGAGTCAATTTCTTGACTTAATATTAACAGTTTGGTTAAACGAACTCTTATACATGTAAGCCATGTATATAATATACATAGGAATAAATGACTGACTCGGGCTGCAATTTCAGTGTCTTTTGTTCTTTTGTCCATTAGAGATACGGCCCGACTTCACACGGGTCTAATTATTGCAAAGATCTCAATTAAAAAAACATTTCATCTCTCTACATATAACCTTCAACAAGAAATTTTTTATAAAATCAGTCAAGAATTTATTTTAGTTTGCAATAAAAACAAAATATAAGTCTGCTTTTTATTAGTCCATAACGATACAGCAGAAGATATCTTGCTGGTATTCGTTTTTATTTCTTTTATTCTATATGTATGTATAACCATTAACACAATATTTGTAATATATCCACGAATATTTCACCCCTCCATAGGTCTATTTTTAGAGACATTTTGTATATAAATGTACATAGCTACGTATGCTGAAAATGCGTTACAGTTGTCTTAATTAAAATAAGTAATCAACAGCTTTATACACTGACAAGTTGATCTATGTAGCTGTTATCATTTATTTGATAATATAATAAGTTTTATATATGGAACAATAACTTAACGCGGATTCAAATGATAACTTAACCTTTAATTAAATTAATTTGTATTAAGTAGATCAAATTACATCGGAAAGTATTAAAAATTAATCTATATGCCCAAACTATAAAAAATATTTAATTTAACGTGACGCCCCAGTCTTCTCCATTTGTTATTCCTGACAGGGTCTTTGATATATTTTCTAGTATATAAGAAATATTGTAACATATAATTGGATTCAATATGTATTTGAATACATTTGAATCTTTATGCTATAGAAATGTATTCAACACAACAGCAAATAATAACTATGTAGGTTTTAGTACGTTTACGCTTTTATAAAAACGACCATTAATAAATTAATAACGTTTAGGGTCAAAATAGTGTGATACTCTTTTATATTCTTTCTAGAAAGTGTTTTACCACATTATAAAAGGGTCGATTCACATTTTGGAACTAAAATTGTTGTTGTAAAATTATGTAATTTCTGCATTATATTTTGATTTTTTAAACAATTAAATTTTAATATTTATGAAGAACTTACTTTCTTATTAATACGTTTAATTTTGATGAATAAAAAGTACTTGTAACTTTAATATAAGACATGAACGTATTATCTTAAAGTTTACAGGTACTTTTTATTCATAATACAACAGTACTCTTTTTATGTAATCATTTAAAACTATATTTATATGTTTTAAAATTTGCTAATTTAATTATTTTATTGAAAGAAAATACAGAAATTCCTAATGAACAGCTTAACGTAAAATGTACTTTTACAATGGAAACAATCTCATCTTTTTAATTGGAACTGTCTATATTCCAGATATTACTTAATATTGATGATATTAGTCTTCTGATACACAGTCGTTGCGGTGCACTCAAACTAAAGTCGTCAAGGCAAGGCGCTTTGACGACTTTAGTCTGACTGCACCGCTAGGGGTTCGTACGCGGCTTGGGCCGTCGCGCGCGGTAAGACCGACTGTATATCAGCCGCCTTAGTTATATATTGACATCGTTAGGTAACGATCTAAATTAGAATTAAACTGGCGTCAATAGGTGTCACTTGCCTACATTAGTTTTAGGTACTTTTGTAAATAGCGAATGTCGCCTACTATATTATTGTCAATGTTTTCTTAATAGGTAGGTATATTACAACATACGAAATGCTATATATTGTTGGCTAAACGGCAGAGAGGGTAGTTGAGACCGTTCAGTCAAGATTAGTGAAAGTTCTTACTTTTTAATATGTTCTATTTTTAAAATACATTACTTTTTTTATTTATGTACAACACTACAATAAACAAGCGACGTTTTCTGGACCCTTGTAGTCTCATCTACCCTCACTTGTCTATGGTCAACATAATCTAATACTCTGTATAATTACAATATGTATCATACAATGTAAAATCTATTGAGAGTTTATAAATTCTGTGTAATAGCGTTTGTAATAAAAATTAAATATATTAAAAACGTTTTGTTATTTATTTTGTGCATAAAACTTTATTTACAGTATGTAAACAGAATTTACAATTAACCTATAATAAATTAGTGCATAAAAATTATTATAAGCAACGACGACCTTGGTGGTCTAGCGGTTTAGCAGACTTCCGATGGTCGCTAGTTCGATTCCTCGCACGGTGCAATACGTATAATATTAAGTTGATTACGAAAGTTAGTTGCTTAAAAACTTACATGGGTCCGACTTAATTATATTTAATGTACCTAAATATGTATATATTCAGGTACATTTCCCAGAGTAAACTTTACTTTGTGTAAGTATATCTGTCTCGCCTATTTTTGCCGCCAAGAAGCGTATTTCGCAAACTGTGTCCCAGTTTGAAGAGATAATAATGCTAGTAACATTAGAGAGTAAGGAAATTGGGAAATTATTTTTCATTACGAATAGAATGGTAAACAATTCAGGTGTGGACATCTATAGATGTTGACATCTGAGTTGTTTTGATCTATACATATATCAGCTTACGTTCTTTCACCACATCTTATGAAAGACGGCAGGGAAAAAAAAATATAATGTAAAAACTTGACGTTCATAAGCGGCTAAAATGTCCTACATGAATAAATGATTTTTGAATTTGAATTTATACGTTCTGAAGAAAGTCTTTTTAAATTTTAATAATATTTTTATTATATTTAGCAATGAAATTAACTTTTGTCAGTCTCGTACAATTAAGTATAACTCTGATATTTTCTTGCTTATAAAGACTTTTAGTCGTCGGCTTAATATGAATCCTGACGGCGTCAGACCGATCGAGAGTGTTAAAGAAAAACAATAAGTTTTTTTTTAAGAATTTTATTATAACAAATAGGATGTTTTCGTTAATAATGAATATTTACACATAAGTAATATTCTTAAGAACTTGATAACTAGATTCATTTTGTATGTTTGAGCACAACAATCAACATCGCCCGTACATTCCCCATAAGTCCTATAATATAATAGTTACTGCCTTTGTACATAAAAGTAATATAAGTCGTAATGAACCATTTAGGTTTCGTTCGTTTCATAATTATAATGATACCATAAAATACTCTAAAAACGATAAGGGGGACTCAACAATCCTGAAATCACGAAAAAACAATTCATATCTAGTATAAAGTAACGTTGGAAAACAATAGAATAATAAATTAATAACAATCGAAAAACCGTTTACAAACTATAATATGAAAATATCAGAAATTCAAAACAAGTACAGACTAGCATTGTGGGTACTTAAAACTAAATTATTTTATAAACAAATCTATAAAATATATTATAATCGGGAACGCATCGCGCCGTCAGATCGTTATTTTGGTGCGGTATCGATGCGACGCTGGTATATTTCTAGCGCGATATTCCGCACCGGCGTAAAATAAACTGTAAATATAGAAACATGGCGGACGTAGGCTCACCGTGACGTTATCGGTCACGTTCAAAAATATTATACATTTCCCGCCCTTTAGCGATTGTCTTGCCAATAATGAATTTAACAGATACGTGCCGTGCCACCTTCAAACTTCCGCCAAGTTTCTGCTATTTGGAAGTTCCCTTTGTCTTTTTCTTGTAGCCTTGTTTAATTAAAATAGACAATTAACCACCTTATTTGGGAAACTGAAACTTCCCACAAAACCATTTTAACTGTTGTAGTGTTTCGTCCCATTCTTTCACGTGAAGGAAATAGCTCGAAAGAAAAGATCAAAACAGTTCAATTGCTAAAATCGGTTTGTTAGGCGTCTGAAGTTTTTATGAATAAGGGCTAGATTAAATATAATTGCTACTAAAGTGTATAACACAGACCAAAGTTTTTATTATACGATGTTAATTTGGTTCTTATATAGTTCATAACCATTTCTTATTTCCGTCGTGTAAACGTCGTGTTACAACATTTGATAGTTCGAGAAGTCCTTAAAGGCTAAACTTTATTGATGTTGTTTTATAATAAAAATTGAATTAAATAGGTGTGTCAGTCATAGCTTAACCTATAGCAGGTTATAATTATATCTCTAAGGGGCCAAACAGGTACTTCGCTTGACAACTGTCGGTGGTGTCACCTAGGAATTGGGCGAAAAGTTCTTGATACCTGGATACCGTAATGCCACCTTTCTTTCTGTCATCGTCCTGAAAAGATGAACATAAATGCTTCATTAATTTTAATGTTAATTAAAACATTTGTGTGTACTTTTTTCTGTAAATTAATTATGGATACAAATTCAACGGTTACGGGTACTTGTTATTTGACTTTTGTAATACCTAAGTCTATTTGGCTATGAACATCCGTCTAAGGCGTCTCCTACCGGTAACTTTAAACATTCTTGAACGTTATATCTCGTTATATTTCGTTAATCTTTTGTTAACCATTTTGGCTACTGGTTGACTCAATTACCCTAGACCCGAATAAAACTAAAAATAAGTCCATCAAATTAAAAATACATCTAGGGCTCTATATAAATAAATACTCATTTGATAATTGCTCACGATAAATTACAATGGAATGTAAGAAAAGATCAGGAAATGGGTCTTTAAAGAAACAATTGAAGAATTCTCTTGGTTCCGAGCCAAGGGGAAAGTTGTCTAATGTTTTTATTAGTTTTATTACGCTACTGTGTCCCTTGTTAACGCGTGTGGTAATGCGCTTATCTGATATACTATTATTTATGTGGTAATTAAATTATGAGCCTGCTGTTTAAATCTAACATTTATATATGAACATGTTTTTTTTTCAAAATACATGAATTGATTTGTTGAATAAAATATTATGAGTAAAAACTTTATTGTTATGATTAACCAATTTCATTCAAATTACGAAAATAAATTATTTTAAAAACCAACCAAAAGATTGTATCAGCTAAAACTTTCAGATTAAAAAATGCTATAGTTGTGAGACATATAATTGGTTTAATACACGTTTAAAGTTTATATGAAATAGTCGGTTTTTTTCTAATATTATATACAGATGCATGCAATAAATTGCAGCATTTTTAATGGAGAAGTCAATTTACCATATTATCTTCATTTATGTAAAACTTTAAATGTAGTTAAGTCAGAAAATCCATCAAAATATTGTAGCCAAGTATAAACAAATACAAGGTGTTACAGGTGTCCATAAGCCACGATATCCATAAGGCGGGCTGTATACTTGTAAGACGTTTTCGTATAAAAGAAATTTACAGATTTTACGAAGAATAAACAATTCTAAAAATTTTTAAATACATATCGATTGTGACTAACAGCGTTAGACCATAAATACACGCGTAGGTTTTATATCAATAACGATGAGGTAACCGACATGTAATAATAGAGTTCACACCTAGTCTATGGCTACAGATAGTTAATCGCTTCATAGTATAAATAATACAGAATCACTTGTGTACTACGAGGTATTTATTTTTAAATGATATTGGATTGGTTAATTCGAGCACCTAGATTCACGCCACATCAAAGCTTTGTCTAGCCGATCACGTTCGCTGTCTCTCAAATAAATTTACGATCACTTCTCTATTTTACGAAAGTATTCGCACAACAAAAGACTGTGGACGCATTACGTTGGGTTGAAGGCCAATACTATTGTAAAGCGACACAATTGTTGGCCATCCATCAATAGATTGGGCATTCGCATCTGCTTCCTGATGTTATAAATGTTTGCTCCTTTAGCGTAGGGATGAGAAAAGTAATCGATTATGAAAGTAAATCGAATAATTAATTCAGATTTTTCGTTAACGATGTTTTCATCTTACCTAAACCACTTAGTTGGATTAAAAAATCGTCTAAAAACAATTCTAATATTTACAGTCAGAAACATGATAGTGTCTTAAAAACCACAATAAATTAGTGATCTAAATTTAAAACAAGAACACTCTCTAGTCAAGAGGCCTAATAATCAATTATTTTAAGAAAATTAACAATTATTAAATTTTTTATCGGTTATTATATTTAACAAAATAATCGATAAATAGTATTATTTTATACAGGATGACACATCCCTACATTAGCACAACGTAGAACATCTACGAGCACCAAGTAGAGAGGTCTACGCAGACGAGGGTTAGCCCTCCGCGTATGTTTTTGTTCATTAATGTTACATTGAAGAAAGACATATAAGGTTATAAAGTATAAAAATAATTACAAGTATTGTAACTTTTAATAATAATCATTTGAACAATTCACACAGAGCCATCTAGTTCCAACCTAAGCAGAGCTTTTGTTATGGGTGAAGGTTGAAGCAGTCAGTCAGCCCCATGGTAAGTTAGCTAGAGCTTGTATTATGGGTACCAGACAACGAATATAGATACATTTTTCTTGTAAGTACACACATAAAAACAACCAGACTAATACAAACAATCATACTCATGAATACAAATATGTGTACCATGCGAGGAATCCAACCCACAACGATGGAAAATAAAGCGGCGTGCTAAACCACTACCACCGAGGTCGTCAATAAATCTTTCATCTTCAGACAGGTAGTACAAAATGAGCTAGTAAAATGGGCTGTAGATATAATTAGAGATCTCGACTAGCGAGAATTCTTTTCTTTCACCACTTACAACAATAGTAGAGTGAAGATTCCGTAATATTGTAAAATACTGATTGCATGCCAAATTGTATCGTTAATAGATCCTTTTAGAGTATATTATTCATCACTAATTGGAAATTCAAAATATTCTTGTGAAGGCATTGTCAGTAAGCAATAGGTATAACCTCTCATGTGTCCATGATTCCGGGACTGTCGTTGTAATAAATCCACGTTTGATGCTATTGCCAAAACTTGCCTTTAGCTACAAGCCGCAGAGCAGTCGGTATTTCGAGAGCCGTGTAAACCATGGAATACTACTTGGTATACATCTGTTTCATTTAAATGAAAATCAACCGTAACTATGTAGAAACAAGATTGTTTATATAATTTATTACCTGTGCACACGTGCCATTGGTGTTAGTTCTAGTGACGCCTACAGATATGATGTAAAAAATATAAAGTCTGAAGATTATAAGACGAATGTAACTATTAACAATTACAGGTGGTAAAGTAACAGACTCCTCAGCGGATGGCAAACAATTAAAATAGTTTAATTGCAACATCGACAAGGTTTTATAAGAAGCATTTAGGTTTCTTAAGAGTCAGCAACGCGCACGTATCACCCCTGGTGTTTCAAACGTCCGTAGGCCACGGCAAGGCAACCGTTTACCATTACATGGACTGTAGGTATAGTTGTTTGCCAGAGTTGTAGCTAAAAAAACGTACAACTTACAAGTTATTAACATTTAAAAACCATACTCTTTTTAATACTTCAGTACCTACTGTAATCTCTAAAAGAATTCATTCCGCGATAATAATCTTCGCTGGTAGAAATTTTCCTGAATCCACATTCTAATTTTGATTTTTATCATTGTCAATAATATATCATGTATTGCATTTTCAATAATATGTGATAATTTCTGTATCCTACCTACACATTTATGGTAAAAGAAATCATGTAATATGAGTATACTTACATTTAACAGTGAGCTGAATGCGTCGTCAATAACTTTGATCTCTTCCACGACCATTCTCTGAATACAGTCGTACCGGAACTCTTCAATGCCGATCACACCGTCTTGGTTTATGTCGATCGTCTTGAAATTGGACTCGATAAACGCCTTCAATGCTTGTGGGAAGTCGTCGTACTTCTTACCTACACAGCTGTTCTTGACTGCTTGTTTGAATTCGTCCACTGTGATCATGCCGTCCTGTAATTCATTTCTATGTTACTTTTATGGATTTCACTGTGAATATAAAGAGAGGGATGCGTGTGCAAGAGCTCAGTGTAACTTGTATCATGAATAAAATTTATAAAGTACGATTTAGTAATTGTATTTTTGAAATAAAGGTTACAGTTTGAAATTTTAATGACATCAATATAATATGAGTGTGCTTTTTCTGACATATGGAATATGTGTTCTATATACGAAGAAAATAGTAGGTATTTCCTGTTCATATTTATGTACAGGTCAGTCCAAGGATATTTTATATCGATAGGGAACCGGGGTGCTCGCGAGGAGAGGCTGTACCCTAATCAAATGGCCACGGATTGAGTAGAACAAAAGAATCCCACACACCGCCTCGTTCCCTCACCTGCAGAGAGAAGGTCTTTTGAAGATTTTTCCACACGATTAAAAAATGGATATTCTAATGTAAACGTAATACTCGACCTATACTGATACCGCTGAGTTCCTATTGGGTATACAGCATGGTAGGTCGGCCATTTCTGTTCTATTAGAGTAGTAAAGTTCCAAACAGTATAAAAACCTGTAGTTGAATTCGATCGGGTTGATTTCGTGTGTCGATGTGGTTACGTTCTTTATAGACCAGTCGATCAAATCAAAGAAATGCCTATTCCAAAGAAATGCTATTTGAATTCTGATGTGAAATATAGCGTAGATAAAATTAAATGCCAGGCTTCGGAAAGAGAGGTAACATGTACCAAAATTCATACATAATGTTGAACATCTACCTTACTTTTACATAGCAAAATATTTAAAATTACTAAATAATTCATAAGTAAACATTAATCGACAACACCGATTTAATTATTTTTAAAGCAACATGCCTCTTACAACATTTAATTTTGGTGCTAATTTAAAACTAAGCGTGCTCTACTATCACTACAAGACTACAGCTGCGTGCAAACTCCATCTATTTAATAACTGTTAGCTTATTATAATAATAATGTTCATTATATTTTTAAATACCTTAAAGAATAAGGCATTGATATGTCTTGGGAATAAGGAAGCGATCCTTGCTCGTAAAGATACAAAAAACGTAGGTTCGTAACATTCAGTCCGTACCTCGACTATTGTCAATTGAAGTGACCTTTTTTGACGAATCTGCTTTATCGTGATAGGTCAATTTAAGACTAGGTCTTCCCCAGTCTATGCGTATTTTCATCTACTCGTGTATATTTGTTGTATCGTCTTCTCATTGGATATTCTCTCCAGCAGCATGCAGTTTGCTTTTATAATGTAAATTATATCGAGGTTCTACATAAGTCCGCATTTAAGGTTAGTAGCATAACTATGATACGAAACATCTATTTCAATACCTACGGTTACTTTGCATTCTTCACGCCTTTAAAAATCCATCGCAACATGAACTCCTAATAGCGGATCACTAAACTTGTGTTTTTTATACTTACATAGCCTTGCCACTGCCGAATCTAGCAGCTACAGTTCTGCTAATTAGAAATAAAACTAATAATGCATTACATCTAAACATGCCCGCCATTTCTGCGACATCCGGCCATCTTAAGAAGCTGTTAAACCAGTCAATCGTGTGATTCGTGCCAATTGCCAGCGTGTAGCTTCTGAAGCGTGTATAATGTATGGAGGGGGATAACCGACATAGTCTGGAACCTTATCGAAGTCCGCCAGCTGGGTGATCTCCTCCCAGAGACTGAGCATGATGTGCTGGTACTTCTGCAGACGCGCTGCGCTGCAGTCGCCCTTGCCCTCGAGCACGCACGATCGCAGCGCAAGGCATTGGAAGTCGTGCGAGTCTAGATAACCGTTGTTGTCGATATCTGTAATAATAATTTGTTACTCATCAGAATAGCATGTCTTCTGTGACCAGTCCGGTGCTTTTTGTAAGAAGTACTTCATTACCCAAGTGTACACTTTAATGTTATTATTCAGAAATGATAAGTTCATACTTATAAATACATTACGTATTACAAATTAAATTATCTTTATTCCTGTAGATCTATTACAGACTCTTATGATGTGTCAAATCTACAGTCCATTCCGAGTGCTATCGAGCAAAGAAGAGATGACAAGAAACTCAGCTCTTGTTTTTTTCAAATAAGCTATACATAGTTAAAATTGCATTAATTTTTATTAATAAAATTGTAATAGTTTTATTAGAGTATATTATTTAGTAAATTTAATATTTCTACTTAGATATTATATCTTATTTTTAACGAGGCAAAACATGGAGAAGTTAAGATCGTAGACAATAAACACAATTGCTAGTATGCTCCCAACGCGTCTTGAAAATCCTCGAATAATAGCTAGAAGAAACACAAAACTAAAACATTACAGTTTAATCTAAATAGTATATTTTATAATTCTGTTTACACTCATAAATCTAAAGAATTCTGGTAACATCTGCAACAGGTACGAGTACGTCATCTGCATTTCTGGTTTTATTTCATGTGCGCACAGTTACATTACTGTGTGTGTATGACATTGTAAGAGAGACATTTTCAATTGCCGATCAATGTCGCAACCGTGTGCCGCCGTCCAGTTGGCGGGTAAACAATAGTATCAATTTAATTATAGCTCCCATGCCAAGAGTTACCATTGACTTTCGCAACATGACTTTTCGCTTTGTGCGAGACGACACAGTACGAGGATCTTTCAGAATGAGTGACAGTGGCAACAGGTCTGTCTCAATATCAACGAGTAATTTGTATTAATCGTGATATATGTATAAGTTAATAATAATCATCAAAACAACTCATTAATGTTCACTAATGATATGAGACATTTCAGTAATATTGCGGAAAACTTATTTTGGGACGTTACCGGATATCAGTCTAGTCTAGGTACAATAACTACTATGTTAATCTACGGAGTAGTTGACAAAACTGTTCAAGAGTAGATTTAATAACATATATACATTAGAGAGTTTTAATTCGTGTTGACTTTTTTCATCAATGTATTGTGCATTGTACCCCTAGTTAAATCTTACGATATTCTTAGGGAAGGAAGAGCGATGATACGTACTACGGCTCTTCACATTGCTGTGTCTTTTTTGCTATCCCAGTGATATAAAAAAATCAGCTCAGACAAGAAAAAAAATAAAACAAAGCACCACTGCCAAAAGCATAATGTGGTGTGCATAATTAACAAGACGATCAAATCACAAATGTTACTATACGGTTTAAAAATAATCGGTCACGCAGCTATTACGATCGACGTTGAATTAGTTGCTTGCTGCCAATTATAAGTCTTATTTTAATTTGATCTAAACTCATTACGAATTATTTATATTGTTAACCGGGTCTTAACACGGATGATTTCATGGTAAACAGAAAGAGAGAGAGAGATAAATTATTTACCTTTATTTACCATAAAATTATTCGTGTTAAGACTCGGTTAACAATATAAATGATATATACTAAATACGAAAGTTTAAAAATATTCCTTATCCAATACATTTTTGAGCATTCACTGTCATAGCAGGATACTTGGAAAAAATTATACCTACATTAGAAAACATTTAAATAAATCTTTTTCCTACAGACTGAACTTTAACTCAAGTTACACAACCATCCGTGTAGACAATCCGCTGTCTGAAGAAGTAACCCTATTATTATCCAGTTTTGTTGTTATTTTTTAAATTTATTTAACATTCCTTTTAGTATACGAGTACTCTATGTACATGGCGATAGAAATATGCAGGTAATACAGATATATTTTTCTTTATATTACTGCACCTTGCATGTGTGTGCACTTTAACGCAAATAATAAAATAATAAGTTTAATCTATCTATGTATACTCAACAGACGAATTTGAACCTTTTGAACAAAAATTACTTCGACGTGCATGTACCTTTAAAATCGCCTTGTCCATGTGAGCTTTCAGTCGAAATTTTACTGAGCTTGTTAATTAGTAGGAGAAGTCAAGCGTAAAACGCTCGTGTTATTGGCAAACATGTGATATTACTAGCTACCATGCCGATATGAATCATTATCCTTATTGAAATTTGTGAATCCGAGTAGGTAAATGACAAATAGTTAATTATAGATTACGTTAATTTATACTATCTCTAATTAATGCGCTTTTCTAAGTTATTTGTTTCAGTTAGAATTATAATAGGTACTTGTAGAATATAAAATCTGGGAGACATGTTGTCTTGTTAGCGTTTTAAATTAATTTATTACATGGTGCATATCAGGGATTTCTATTCATATCTATCTTCTCGGTCGCAGTGGTCTAGCAGTTTAGCACATTGCTCTACTTCTCATAGTACCGAGTTCGATTCATCACACACATCAATATGATTAAATTGATTGATATTGGTGTTTTCTATATTTATTAAATTATCCATGTATTTACAAAAGTAGAACCAGCTCAAAGGTAGAAAATAGTATAAGCTGCTGTGTGTCTGTGAATTGTCCTGAATTATTATTATTGGTAGATATATATATCTATATATTTTATTCTTACATTTATTTAGGGACTTTTATCATAATATGATAATGCCAGTCTTGGCATATAGATATTATGGCTCTCTTTTATAAATTGCTAAATAATGGTTGTACCTACATCCCCCGCTACGGCCCAGATAAGAGGCTAAATGCGGATAATAGTATCCAACATACAATACTATTGTGGTTGCCCCTTAATTGATTGCTTAGTTTGACTAAGCAATCAATTAAGGGACGACGTAGTGACGAGACTTGTTCTAGGCATAATATTCGATCATTTTGAATTTCATCCTTAATTGTTTTCATATACGTTTAAAATTGTAGATGTTATTACCTACCTTATTTATTCATTTAAGTTCTACATGTAGTCGGAGATGTAGAATAAAAAGTACATATGTTTTGTCAAAAAACCACTTCCATTCTTGGTTCTGAAATAGTTTGGGATCGTGGACTTTAACTACGTTACCGTTTTCAAGAAAATACTGCATAACAAACATATAAGAAAATGTATTTTATCAAGAAGGTCCCTCTAGAAGTTTGGATTTCCCGATTGGATGGACATGGTATAGATTCCTCTTTGACCGCCCAGAGCAGTGAAATCAATGCAAGTCTAATTATAACTTCCAAACAGATACTCTCTACAAAAGTTTCGATGTAGATGAGCAGTTAAATATTTTTAGACTCTGTTCCCGTGTAATTCCTATAATAAAGTTATCAATGGAAGCATTCCAGCGTTGCACACACATTCCGCATCGTTCCACAACGTCAGACACTGATGGATTTATCTTTGTAAAATACATAAAAAAATAAACTTGGTTCCCATCCAATCCTACTACGAGGTGTGCTCAATTATCTTAACACAAATAAAATAATCTAAGAAACTATAACTAATTTAAAAAGAATTGAATTTGTTTATAGAAATAATTTCAATTATAAACTTCCATGACTAGATTTGGAAAAATCCAGTAAGTGTAAACTGTAAAAATAAAAAAAAAGGAAAATTATGAAAAATAATTTAAATTATAAACTTCCCAAATAAGAAAATAGGTAAAAATATTCGGTTTTAGTTGTGTATATATGAGAAACAATATACAGTTTTCTTTAATATTTTGAGGTAGTTATTTTTGCGCCTTAACTTTTAATTTAATTAGTTATCTCTGTCTACACGATGGGACTAGGTCTTGTCATATGCACCAAGGAGCCTGACGTGTTAGACGGATACTGTTATATTGGTATTGCAATATTTTTAAGAACTAGCAATTGGTTATAATAACTTACCGGTAGGTAGATAAACACGAGCTTTTTAAACTTTTTATTTTTATTATTTCTAAGCTTTAAATTTAACAAGATTAATGTTAGACATCAAGTTGAAAAAAATTATAAATTTGAACATATTATTTACATATTAAAAAAGAAATCAATCAATTATCTATTAGCCAATTATCTGGTAAAAGGTCCTATAAACCAATTGGGTAGTGCACCATACAACACGAGGACTTACCATAAAGATATCGGACCACGAACGCGACCCTGTTGTCCCATGTGTATGCCATGTCGATTAAAACTTTACGACTACACTCTATGGATTTGAGAGTATGTTAGCGAGGCAAGGAGCGCGGCGGCGGTCGCTCGGCGACTGCCGCCCGCCGCCTGCGCCACCCTGCTCTGAATAAACGAAATAAAATAATATTACTAGCTCATTGTACGTCACACTACTATACCCTAAATATACGGCGACTAGGTAACTAGGTATTGACATCAGATGGGGCTCGGATGCGCTTGACCTGGGCTAAGCTGTCTCGGTATGCCCATTTGAGTCATGCAAGCTTTTGTATTAAGAAACGGTACTTTCATATTAATTTTATTTCCAAAGGTGGCTAAAGTATTTTTCAATTGACTCCAAAAAAAAAGGTACTGAGCTTTTGTGTATTCACCTATTAAAGTGCGCAGTATCTTCGCCAATTTCAAATCGATACACACAAAAGTTCTATTCGGTTGTACCTATTTCTGCTGTTTTTGTATACACATTTATGTAAAGGTTATTTTTATTTTTAAAATTTAAGTTTTTCTATAGGACACGAATAAAACAAGGTTGCGGCTCACCTAATTGTGATTTTTTAATTATTATAATGGAAAGGTCTCTCGCCTGCGATAACGTATAGGCTGGCGGAGCACAAGTTTTGTATGGAGAGAGGACTGGGACTCCTTTAAAAATTTTCGTGACTAACTATATTTACAGACTATTTGCTACTGGTAAGAAATATACAACTACTGCAAGAGAAGTGCAAATTATTAACAGTGTATCCACTATAAATCGGTCCAGCTACAGCAACCTTAGTAAAAGCAAGCTGGCAGCCCACCTGGTGGTAAGTAGTAACGTTCGCTAAATGCCTACCATACATGACCAGCACTATGAATATCACGTTATCATGTGACGCCCGTGACACCGCTCATCCGTTGGCATTCGAGACTTCCGGAGGACTAAGATGTCATGTCTCTTATGCTGTAATTTCACTGCATTATCGTAGTCTAAATTACGACCTTAAATGTCCTTAATAGCTGGTTCCTCTTTAATTTTTAGTAGGTGTTGTCTGCCATTTCAAGCTGTTCAATTATAAGTAGTTGGAATTATCGGATTAATGTCGGCGATAGACTCGATAGTCTAGTGGTTTAACACATCGCCTTAATTTCGATGGTCGCGTGTGCCATCCTGCTCATCATTCAAACATTTAATCATTGATGTTATTGTTTGTATTGTTCTGAGTGTTTTCAATATAAGTTATATAGTATTGTATGTATTGATAAAAAAAATCAGTAAGGCTATAAAATAGGCGGTGAATGTTTGTACAGATGAAAACGCGGATTAGCAGCTAGTGTAATATATAATATTAATATGAATCCATTGTAAAACAGAAATAAATATTAATTCTACTATTTTTAGCAGCTTTAATATTTTGTGTACAATGAATTTTCTTAATGAAATATTTATATGAAAAATAAAATAAAAGATATTTTAAGAAATAAACATCATTATGAAAGTCTTATAAGTTTAATTATCTTTTTATAACTTAATAAATAATCCTAATTAAATTTAAGTTTCATTAATTGTCCATTACGAATTAATTTAAATATCACTTTGATAGTTCCCGAGCAATACTCTTCAGAGCCTCGGTTTGTTCTTTCATTAATTTTAGTTTTTGTCTCAAGTAATCCTTTTTGAAATTAAAATAGTCCTCTTTTAAGTCTATTTTCCGTTGCTCCGAAGTAGCTAACAGATCACAATTGGCGAAACAGTTATCAGAATGCTTAGAACTACGTTTTGAGCTTTTCATTTTACGTTTATTGTCTGTGGTGGGAGTAAACACTTTAACTTCAGGTGGAGATTCTGGTTCACTGAACGAAATAGCTGATTCCATTTCATTCTTGTAGTTATCCATTGAATTGTCCTGATCCATCTGGACGAATTCTGTAGTCTCTTGATAGCTGGTTGTTGATGATACGTTTTTGAGACCTAAAGCTTCCTGTTCTGCTGGTGTGAGCATCATCGCAGATGATGGCACTTCACCATTGATTTCAGCTTTCCTCTTAGTTTTTGAACGTAAATCCTGCCACGTCTGAAAAATAAGTAAATAGCTTGAATAATGACTATAATTATATTCATCAGATATTTTATGAAAAAGTAAACTGAGCTAGAGTTCGTAAAGTCTTTTGCTTGGCACGTCTATCTAGCCTATTTCAGCTACCAAGCAGCTTATCTTATAAAACAGGGAGTTTAGAATAAGATTTTAGTCCTTCAGAATGGCAATGCATAAGGGATACATGTGTGATATCCATGATGCTGTTCATGTATATATCTGGTTATCTCTTCAGGCTTTTTGTCATTTCAATTATATACAAAAAGTAACAAATAACTATGTATATTTATATTTCTCTCTCTCTAGTAATTATCTGTCAAATATATATATTATAATCCATATAGATTGATACATCTACACACATGCTCTCATTACTTCCATAACAATATTGTAAATGTATGTATGTCTGTCTAGCTGTTCATTTGTTACTTTTTCACAACTAAATGGTTGAATAAATCTCAATTAAATTTACCATGAAAGTAAACTATAATATCAGGATTAACATATGCCATCTATAAAAAAAATAATAACAACTTCCTGTTCTTCAAAACTAAAGTCGCTAACAGAACTGATTGATAGTAATAATAAGTTTCTTGTCACTTTGTCTCCACAACATCTTTTCAAGAGATGTAGCTAACCAAATAAGCCAATATATGGCTTAAAAATGTCTTGGATAAATAAACAATTTTGACATTGGCTTTAATAAGAAAGGCGGTTGAAAACAGTTGACAGTTTGTGCAGTATCAGGTAAGAACTGGTATACTCTAAATACACAGCACAATAGGTAATATGTTTAAAGGTAAAATAAAATTTTACTTTTCTCCACTGCCTCCAAGTCTTGCGCGCGCCGGGCCCAGGGATGGAATTGCACTCGTGCGCAATAGTCTGCCACAGTTTCTGTGAGTCTCTATAGTTGAATTCTTGTGTTACTTTACAAGTTATTAATTGTGGGTGCTTCGTTACAAATTCAATGAGCTTCTTCTTTTGGCGGGCAGTTACATACATACCTCTCTGCCTTTTCCTCTCATCCATTCTATCAACAGAACAATGCACCCAGCATCGTAGATAGCGAAATCAACGGCCGGTAGAAACATTTACAGTTCGTAGTTTAATGTCCATTTCACCTTAATTTAGGATGCATTTTATAATACATCTATTGAAGTATTACCTCGTAACGAAATTTACTATATTATTGATGTTCTAACAAGCAAATAGCATGTTTTTATGTTTGATGTATTATTCTCATTTCATCAAGTTTAATACAATTTATAATTTCTAGAATAAGTACATCTAATTATTCTATATCATAGACGACTTCTATTATTTGAAATTAATAAAAACATTGATATTTCCTATATTAATAACAATAAGTTTAATCAAATTGAATAAAAGTATTATTTGCGGTAAATTTAATACCCGCATTGACATTGACAATCAATGACATGGGACTGGACAGGACAACTGACACATATCATCAAACAATGATTTCAATAGCATTCTTACCTATGAACCATAACTCAATATTATTCTTAGGTACATACGCTTGTTATTTAAGGTCTTATTGTAATTTTTATATAACTCATCATCTATAACTCTGACTAGAGAAAAATAACTTCAAATTAATTTTGCCTGAATGGATTATCCAAAGCCGTAATATTAGTCCTGTATTTAGCCGTCACTGTCAGTTTTATTTTTGACATTAGTTTTTGTTAAACTCAAATGTATTTGTGATCTGTGCTGTGTATAATATAATTTTGTATTTTATATTTTTTATGCTAAATTAATAATATCCAATGTCCGCCATTTACAATATAGTACCATAATTATTTATTTTAATATTATTTTACATTACTAACTATCAAAAATGCTGGAAAAGCATTATAGTAACTTTGTGAGGCCAAAGTCACCATTAGAAAGTGTGCATAAAGAAAAACCCACCCACAAATATTTAACAGGCGAAGAAGCCAAGCGACTTTATCTGGAAGAAGTTAAGGAAGTAAAAGATAGTATACAAAGGGACATATATGAGATTCCTTCAGCTAGAAGAGACAAACGAACTCGCGAATCTCAGATAGAAGAAATATCTGTTAAGGATTTGTTAATGTCGGTGCAAAACAATGATGTTGACACAGTGACACGAGTGCTTGATAACAGCCCAGATAAGATTAATATTATTGATGAGTACGGTTGGAGTTTACTCATGATAGCATGCCAGGCCAACTCTGTAGATACTGTTAAAGAACTTCTAAAAAGGGGCATAGATACAACTGTTAGAGATAAAGCTGGTAACTCGGCTCAAAGTTTAGTAATTAAGAACAAAAATTTTATTCTTGCTAATATATTGTTAAGTGACAAGAAATGTAAAACAGAAAATACTAACATATATAACAGTAATAAAAAGGTTAAATTAAAAGAGGAATATCTGTGTGAATTATGTAACAAGTTATTTACTAACAAGGCTGAACATTTGTCATCTACCATACATAATATAAATGCTAGTAAGGGCAAGAAAATACCAGCAAACTATGTTATTCCCGAAACAAATAGAGGCTACCAGTTGATGTTGAAAGTTGGCTGGGACAAAGATTCTGGCTTAGGGCCGGATGGTTCAGGAAAAAAGTATCCAATTAAAACAATTCAGAAAAAGGACAGAAAAGGTCTTGGTAGCGAAAGAAAGAAGGAAGATAAAGTAAAAAAGGAAATTGGTAAACATCAGAATAGAAAAATGGTAGCAACAGAATCTCACAGAAATAGAAGAATGGAAATAGACTTTAGAAGAGAATTTTACTAAAATTACCAAAAATAATAATATAATAATAATAATAAAATAAAAATTACCATAAATTGTTGAATTTGTTTTTTTCACCTTCTATATGAATGTAGCTTTTACTATTATTGTTAGTTTTTTAAAATATACAAATGTTTGCATAATTGCAGATTATATGATCTAAATATATTGCTTAACATAATTTAAAAACTACACTACTTAGCTTTCTACTATTTTACTAATATCTATATAGAATATGCTTTTGTTTGCATAATACAATGAAAGAAAATGGTTACATTTAAATATTAATTAAATCTGTACGAAAAATAGGCAGTATATGAATATACATATTAGTAAATAAAAATAAAAAAAAGTCATTAGTAAGTACCTAATAGTCAATAACTTATAAGCACTTCTATTCAATTCTAGATGAATAATGGAATTGTCATTATTATGAGATAAAAAAATATTACTATACTTTGATTATTATGTAATATCAAGTATTATTGTAAATCCAAAACAATCAAATGTATAAAAAAAATGAAACACAACTTCTAAAAATATTCTTTTAATTTCATAAGGCAGTGTGATTATCCTAAATGTAAGAACAATATCCAATTATCATTCTTAGTCTCAAATATGTCTTTCCAAACAATTACATGACTATTAACTTTAGTTTGTGTGGTATACTAATAAAAAATATAATTCATATATTTATATTCCATTAATTAAAACTGTACATTATGTTGTAAACTTGTATATATATTTTTGGAAAATATTGATTTAACATTATATATTTACATGTGTTGAAAATAAATAAAAGTATGTATTTAATGTAAAAAGTTAATAAAAGCAATTACATATTGTGAAATAAAAATTAAGTTTCCTATCTGTAACAGTTTGTGTCCATTTGCAGCTTATTGATTGGCAGCCTTGAATGTCATGGAAAACAGCAAATAAAATCTATACTTCATACAACATTATATTTCATATAACAATATTCGATAGAAGTTACATTTCCTGCATAACACATTTTTACAATAACACCTAAAGTAATTCTTAATAATAGTGATGCTATAAACATTGTTCTAAAATTTTCCTTATCATTTAAAAGCTATCAAAAGCCTGGTGCAACCCAATCGAGGAATTTAATAGCTAATTCAAATCCAACAAAACAGGCTGCATTAGCAGGGAAAGCCCTGATCATAACTGGCGCTACTCCTTTATACAGAGCTGTAGGTCCTTCCCTCTCCATAAGCTGCTTGAAGACATCTCTCATGCCATTTGGATATGTTCCCTCGGGAGCAGTCTGCAGTCTACTCTTCAGCACATCAGCTGGCATGCCCACTAGCCAGTTTGCAATACCAGCAAACCCACCTGCCACTATTGTTGCCATCATTTTCAATTTGGCACTAGCATCTTCTGGTGTAAGGACCTCTTTAACCCACTCATATGTCATAAAGTACATACCACTCGCTGGGACGTCCCTGAGTATGGTGGCGACACTGCCTTTATATATACTCCTCATACCACCCTCAGCATACAACTGCCTGGCACAGTCGACCATGCCATTATATTTTTGAGGAGCATTACCACCTTGTTGTATTTGAAGTAGACATTTAATACGTTCTCCTGGTGCCATGATGGACGTCGTGAAGATACCCGAGAACGCGCCCGCCGCGAACAGCTCAGGTTTTGTAAGAACTTGGTTCTCATCACTTTTTATTAGTTTTTTACCTAGGCCAAAACCAAAGAAACTAATAGCGAATATAGGCGCCACTCCGGTCAGCGGCGCCGACATGCCCTTGTAGAGGCCACGGAAACCTTCCTTTTGAATTGTTTTCTTGAAACAATCCCAAGTACCCCCATACAGGGCCACTTCGCCCGGCTTGGGTAACTCCATAGTCTGCAGTCTCACTTTTATAGTGTCCATAGGATGTCCAGCTAACACTGTACATACACCGCCAAACCCACCACTTAGAAAATATTTTATAGGAGAACTATTTTCAGACATATTTGCCTTGGTTCGTTCGTTCGCTTCGAAAGGGAAAGCAAGGTAAGTTGTCGAACTAGTCTACCAAACGGACCTGTGCTCACAGCACACCTGTTGAACTGTTTAATTTTGTTGATACTCTTGATACGCTGTGATTGATATTACTACAATCGATGTCAAAGTCCAATTGGTTATGTTGATTGTTGATCAAGCCAAGTTTAAATTTTAATAAATTATATCATTTCTATAATTATTTGTTTTATGAAAATGTAGGTAAAGTTATAGCTTCTGTATAAATTAATAAGAAAATAAAATACTTGTGCGTGCTTTTTACTTTTGAATTAAATATTAAATAAAAACAATATCTATTTATATTCTAAAAACACGAACGAAACATATATTTACTCTGAATGACATTTGTCATAGACGTCACTGATATCTGAAACTTGTAACACCGACTGTCAAATTGACATCAAGTCCTTGTTATTATTTTCACACAAGTAAAAAAATAGAAATCTAATTATTCTTTCAAAACGTAGACAGTATTAATATTAATAGTCTAAGTTTCAAAACCAATTTTATTTTTCTACTTACTGCAGTTTCTCAAATTCAAATGATTGTTTTATTTACCTTCTTATATAGTTTTAGAATATTGTTCAAAAACAACAAACAGTAAATTATACAATCCCAAAAGCCTGTGATAAAATGTAAACTTTTTCAATATATAGTTCGAAAATGATAATCGTATTATTGTTAAATAGAATTAAGATTTGTATTAATTTTTGCCTCGAATAATGTGAAGAACATTTTGATTCCTGTGCCTTTTAGTAATAGTGTTTTAACTTAATGAATGTTAAAATGAGTTGTACAAAAGAGGAAATTGAAAGGAAACGTCTAGCTGCATTACAGAAACGACAGAATAAAAGTGATCAAAATCAATCTCCAAATAATTCTACAATTGAAAGCACTAAATTATCAAGAGACACCACTCTATGGCATAGCCCAGGTCCTGTTAGGAATTCACATAACAATAGTAGAAACTTTCATCCATATGTTAAAGCAGGAAATTCAAATAATACAGAATCTCAGAACATTGTCCCTGTGGGCAAGGTGGTGACTGGTACTGTGTATTTGATATCTGAAGGTAGATTTGAAGTGAATCCTTCAGAGTTTTGCACACCACTTGTTAATGTATTTAAAACAATACCTTCTAAAAGTTATGGTGAGTGTTATGTATTCTGATATATTGCATGCCTAATAACAATCTGCATTAAGTACGAAAAAAAAGTATATATTATATCAGTATTATTATTCTTATATTAAAATAATAATGTTACATAGTTAATATTGGTATGTAGTACATTACTTGCAATAGGGGAAGGGGATTGTTGACCTCATTGCTAGCTGATGTTCCAGGCGGGGTTGACCATACTGTTCCCTCTGGAAACCATCATAATAAAGGAGTTGAACCATCATAATAAAGGACTTGTCATGATAGGTTAGGCTTGTTTTTACTGGATGACAATGAAATGATGCACCTGCCTGCGCTAACGGTTTACGCTGGTGGGACCCCAGTGGAGGATGATAGGATGAACATGAGGTCAGGTTAGTTAGCCCATCATGATAAATTCATCAAGAAATTTATGACAATGGTTTTCAGGGGGAACCGCGTGGAGGTCAACCTGACATGGTACATTGCTAGTAATGGGTTCATTAGTCTACATTACTAATAATCCCATTTCCCCCCATGATAGACTTAGGCATGTTATGATCATGATGATCAAACCTGACCTTATGTTTATCATATCGTCCTGCACTGGGGCTCGGCCAGCATAAACTGTTAGTGCAGCCAGGTGCATAAATCTATTATAATCAATAAAAAAAATAGGCCTCTAGTCACACTAAGAATTCCTTTCCCATGTCCACATTATATTATAAGAACAATTCATTTAATTTTCAGATGCAAGTACAAAGTTATGGAATTTCTCAATAAGTGATTATAAAGATCTGATGAATAAAGTGGCACACATGGCCCCCCATATAGTGCTGGGTCCACTACCACCATATGTCTTGAAGGTGAATTTCATTTTAACACATAAATCGCCATGTCAGTCATATATGTCTGATGCTAAGAAGTTCTACATGAGCCATGTCAGTCATATATGTCTGATGTATGTGATTTGGTAGAAAGTCACGGCAATCACAGATATCTGACACAAACAATACATTTTCATTATACATATATATATTTCATACATTTCATTTTCAGGTTTTGTTCCTCCTGCCAAGCTTGGCAGGAACAAATCTGAAAATTTCTTTGCTTATTACAAACTAATGACACTGCTTGTCGAGAAAATATAGTTTAAATATAGGGCTATGTCAGACATATATGTGTGACATACAAAAAAGTGTTTTTCTGGGAAATTTGTAAAAAAAAAAATCTGTGATACATTAAGTTTCCTTGATACATTTTTAACTAAATTATCTATTAAAGTTACCATGGCTAATATGAAAATTTTTCTGATGTTATTGTGGCGATTAACATGTTAATAATGGTTTTTTTGTGATAAATATTGTTATACAGTTATATACAATAGTTTTTCATACACTGGAATTTAATTTGATCTTTGACATAGACACTTAAATATGTAAACAATGTTAACAAACTGCGTTTTAAAAAATATATAAATTTATTTAAGTATCCTTGCCAGTATTTCTCAAGACTTAACTGGATGTCAAAGAAAGTATCAATGCAAGAAAACAAGAAAACTTGACATTCATAAACAACTAAAATGTAGAACACTAAACTATTAATATTACTACTAAATGTAGAAATAAGATGTAGGGCACATAAAGATATGATTGTTTGTTTTTCTGTTATAACAGTATATTGGAATTTAATGTAGTAATGGTAAAACAGATCAAATTCTAATATAGTAATTAATTAATGAGAATTAAAAAATATGTTATTTCAATTGCTCATTCTTTGTGAAGATTCTTTCTGCTTCATTTATTCATCATTTAAGAGTCTTATTCAAATTGTATTTAAACTTACCTTAAATAAATTTACCTTAAATATTAGTATAAAACTAAATATGTTTTGAAAATGATACTTGATAAAAATAATGTTTGATTTAATTATATTACAGGTTCTGAATGAGGAAATGTTGGACATAAACTCTGTTGACATATCACCAATAGAATCTACTATAAGACACAAGTTGATGCCATTTCAAGAACAAGGAGTCAGGTCAGTTCCTTATATATGTATATAGTAATGTAATAGTTATATCAACCCAAAAACAAATTAGAAAAGTCATAAAATTGAAACAAAGTGGAAATATGAGAATAAATTTTGAACTTTTCACAGAAACTATTCTTTCTATCTATATGGGATTAAAAAAAACCTAGGTATTCGATCTTTTAAACTCCAATATAGATTTTATATTACAAAAAAATAGTGGCTCTGTTTTAATTATATTATTCAAAAACTTAATAACTGTCTAGTATTATAAAATATCATATAATTTCAAAGTTACATA
This sequence comes from Achroia grisella, assembly GCF_030625045.1. NCBI lineage: Eukaryota > Metazoa > Arthropoda > Insecta > Lepidoptera > Pyralidae > Achroia > Achroia grisella. Next base: position 325,794 of record NW_026712817.1, read on the forward strand.
ACATAACAAAAGATTTAATAATCCGAATTATACCATAGAGTTCAAATCTGATCAAATCAATTCTGCCTGACACAAAAACAATGGTGTGTCTATTTACATATTTAATTTAACTGAAGTGAAGCAAACATAAATATTAAACCACAAATTCATCTGAAGCAGGCTAGATTCCTATACATTACATTACATTGGATTAAAATATACCAAGAGAAATGTGGCCATGTCAAGTGTTTTGTTCGTCATAATATCAACAGTTGACAATGCTTAATCTCAGACTACCACACATGTAATGACAGTCTTGATGATGTTATATAATTTCAGATTTGGCATATCACGTCGTGGACGCTGCATGATAGCTGATGATATGGGCTTGGGCAAAACGTTTCAGGCTCTTGCCATAGCCAGCTACTACCGACATGACTGGCCACTACTTGTAGTCACTACATCCTCCATGAGGTAATTATATTATTTAAGTACTAGTGATATGTACAGAGTGTAGTACATAACAGTCAGCGCCGCAAAGTTAACGCTGCGGTAGTGAATGCCCAAACAGCTTATGGAGTATTGGTTATTAAGTTCTTTTATAAAATCATCAAATAATCAAATGGCAACAATAAATAAAGCAACTACACAACGCCGTCTATTCTGTTATTAATAAAAAAAATAATAAATTTGTGGATGGTGTATTAGTAATATTCTGAAAATTAATTATGCCTATTTTTTTCAATTTCCTTTAGCTTATGTGTTGTTATATAACAACATACAAACTAAAGGTGGAACACCATATTTAACAACATACTATATAAATATTTCATCATAAATAAAAAAATTGAATTGAATTGGCAGTTGATTTTGTTGCCAGTTCTTCTCAACTGAAATAGCTAACTGAACTCAATGGTGAATTCTGTGATAAAAAAATACTTGTATAGGTGGCCGGAAGCATCCTATATTAATTAACAATTTTAACTACTTCAATTTTAAATTTCTTCAATTTTAAATTTATTTTCACAGAGAGACATGGCAAACCAAGATCCATGAGCTTTTACCTTCGGTGCCATTAATGAACATAGTCACGTTAACTACAAGCAAAGATACGCAACTCGTGGCGGACAAACATGTATGTACCACCTAACATATTTATCTATCTTCACGACGTTTGTCTTATGGAGTGGGCAGAAATAATTCATTGTTTCACTTCAAATATTAATAACAAAAATTGACGTTTATAAGTGGCTAAATGATTTTTGATTTGATTTGATTTGACTTCTACTGTGTCCCAGCACACATTTTTTTATATTTCCCTGGCCTCTCTGACCTTTCTTCATGATTCATTCATTCTCTTAATTCTACGCGTCAAATTAAAAAAAGTATATATCTAATGATGTTATAATAAATATGTAATAATTATTACCCTTCATTCTGATAAATTTATTTTCAGACAGAAGTTGTTATTGTTAGTTACAAAATCACTGGAATGCATACAGATCTGTTGAAGAGCAAGAAGTTTGGTGTAGTTATTATAGTAAGTATATTGATTAAATAGTGTTGTTTTATTTATTGACTAGCTGATCCCGCGACATCGTCCGCGTGGAATTTAACTTTATATTTCTAAAATAAAAGTAACCTAAGTTACTCCTTATTACATCAGCTACCTGCCAAAAAAGTCAATATCGGCCCAGCCGTTTCAGAGATTAGCCGGAAAAAACAGACAGACAGACAAAAATTGTAAAAAATGTTATTTTGGTGTATGTACCGCATTTGTATTCATATGCGTGTAGTAAAAAACTGTTATTTCAATATTACAAACAGACACTCCAATATTATTTATATGTATAGATTTAATTACTAAAGCGAAAATGTGTAGGGTCACTGTATCACAGTTAATTAACCTATTTAGGAGGCCAGTTTCCCTACCTCTCGACTGTTAATATATGTTTATATAAATTTAATTTTAAACAAACTGTAACTACATTAACCTTTGGACTAAATAATTTTTTATTAAATTTCATAATTATTGTCGCTAATATCAGAATTGGCTTATAGCATTTTAGAGTAATTTTCAGTGATTTTAAAATTCAATCTACCTTCCAACCACACTTTTTTATTTTTATTCCAATTTGTTTATAAATATAAATCTTTTGTTATTCCGAATATCAAATCTGTCGATTAGTGGAAAAAGTTAATAAATAAAATTTCCTAACGGACAGGACGAGTCGCACTACTTAAAGTCTCACAAAGCTCAATGTACGGTGGCTCTGAATAGCATCACGCGGCAGTGCCGGCGAGCTGTCCTGCTCAGTGGCACACCTGCTCTGAGTCGGCCCGCAGAACTCTACACACAGTTGGCGCTCATTGAGCCGGGCCTCTTTGGTTCCTACACAGAGTATGGTAAGATTTTTTTATCTATGGATATAGGCCATCTAGTCCCAAATTGAGAAGCTGTTACTAATATTATAAACGCGAAAGTTAGTGAGTATGAATGGAGGAATGGATGTTTGTTACTCTTTCACGCATAAACTACTGAACGGATTTCAATGAATGTTTACAGTAATATAGTTTATATATCGGAATAACACATAGGCTATAAATATCACGCGGCTGAATCCTCAGACACTATTCCATACCATTCAATATTGAGTAAGTGATATCAAAACTTTTAAGTACTATTTTTAAATATGTAACATATCAAGACTGTTACAAAGTTGTTTGTGTTTTTAACTTTCTTGTTATAGTTTAGTGTGTTTTATTCTAACATATAATAATGTTTAATTATTAAAGTAATGATTTACGAAAAGGATTTCATGTGTTGTCTCCACCGTACCATTAACAATTAAATAAATAACCCTGAACAATTAATACAGCGCTATTAGTCCCAAAGTAAACTGAGCTTGTGTTATGGGTACTAGACAAGTGATATAAATACTTAGATTTTTTTGTAAATCCATACATCCATACAATGCCTGGGTGTTTTCTATGTATATTATACATAACAATCATACTACATACCAGGAATCGATCCCGCGACCATCCGAAATAAAATGGTGGAAAATGCACATCCGGATCACAGTAATGGAGACATGCATAGATAAATTGTCTATTGATATGCAGGTAAACGTTACTGCGCCGGTAAACAAACAAATTTCGGCTGGGACATGACAGGACAGTCCAATTCGACGGAGTTACAAATAATTTTACAAAAGAAATTCCTCATCAGGAGGACTAAAGAACAAGTGCTGACTACCCTCGAAGAGAAGACTAGGTATGTTTATTAGAAGTTTTAATAAATATGTGAAACAGATATTGTTAAGTTATTGTAAATTTTTATGTTTACTTTATTAGTAGTAGTTTAGAACTTAATAATTCTTCTTATTAAGAACTTAATAATAATTCTTAGTTTTTATTTAATGTTGTAACTAATCCTGAATAATGTTTAGATTATGTATATTTAAGTTTGTTATTGTCCAATCTTATTAGTTTGTAATCTTGTTATTGTGCGTTTTTATGTTTACTTTGTTAGTTGTAGTTTAGAACTTAACTTAATATACTATCGTCGTTGTCGATCTCACAGTGTATTATTTTACTGATAAAAGCTATAACAGAATAGCACAGAGGGTGGACTCACTGCCCTCACTGAGTTATAGACCGTTTTGTCTCCTTCATTACTTTTATTATTGGGCAGCAATTGTATTAGTTTTTGTCTGAGACAAAGATGATTATTATATTATTATATTGAAGCAGACAATTTAGTACAAAATCTAACGCGGTAAAATACGTTTATATATTGTCTTCTTATTATATTTATTTGTTTGTTTAATTCAGGGAATCAATACTATTGGACCAGACATTACTACAGTTCACCAACAAGAACCGAGAGGAACTGTCGCAAATGGCGGAGAAATACAAATCAACCAAGTCTGGGGATAAGCACACAGCACTTATCAATTACTTTAGCGAGTCCGCCAAAGTTAAAATACCGGCTATTTGGTGAGTGAACACTAACAAGGGGAGGGCACGGTGTGGGATATTCACTTCGGGACAAGACTCCGTGTAGTAGTAGTTTCCCATAAGGGTATGCAAACCCTAAAGAATTATTTCAGAATGGCCAGTAGTTTCGGAAAAAAAAAGTACATCCCGGGAATCAAACCCTGATCGTCCGCGTAGTAGGCTGAGGCACTGCTGACTAGGTCATTTTGCAGTTCGTGCTAGCGATGAAAATAAACTAAATAAGTTTACACGTGAAGTTTCTAAGGCTTATTTCTTCGAAACTACTGGCCATTCTGAAATATTACTTTAGGATTTGCATATCCTTATGGGAAACTACTACTACATGGAGTCTCATCCCGAAGTGAAATAGTGTCTAGTACCTGTCTAGTGTATTTACCTAGTCTAGTACCCATAATACAAGCTCTGCTTACCGTGGGACTAGATGGCGCTGTGTTAATTGTTCAAGACTTATTTATTTATTTAATTCCAGCAAGTACATTAGACAGTTGCTAGCGGATGGGAGTACCGGCAAGTTCCTGGTGTTTGCTCACCATCGCAACGTGATTGAGGCGGTGTGCCTCACGCTGGACGAAGAGCGGATTAACTACATCTGCATAGTAGGCTCCACGCCGGCCAACACCAGAGCGGTATGTAACTAATTATTACAATGATAACCTCGGTGGTCTAATATTAATCTTATCTTAATCTTAGTCATATTATAAACGCGAAAGTTTGTGAGTATGGATGTTTGTTACTCTTTCACGCAAAAACTACTAAACGGATTTTGATGAAACTTTACAGTAATATAGCTTATGCATCAAAATAACATATAGGTTATATTTTTTTTATTAAAATTTAATGCCGATAAAACCGCAGGCACAGCTAGTGATATTATAAAAGCGAAAGTTTGTGAGTATGGATGGATGTTTGTTACTCTTCCTTACTACTGTAGCGCTGTATATGATGTGTCGCTACTTAATGTATTTACATCCTGTAGTATCTACGTAGTATGAGTATACAGGTGTAATAATTGAATTACAGTATAAATTTATTTGATAGTGTGCTACATGGCTTATAAATAACGCGTACACTACACGTACATAAACGTCTAATTTAGGAGTCATAAACAAGTGCAAGGATGCCGATTGTTGACAGAAATATTACAAGTGCATGCACAATGTTATAATAATCCATGTATTGTCCAGGGATATACGTAGAATGATGTTTCCCAGGACCTAGTGGACAGGTTCCAGCACCGCGAGTCGTGTCGGGTGGCGGTGCTGTCCATAACTGCAGCCAGTGCTGGTCTCACGCTCACAGCGGCTGATCTCGTACTATTCGCAGAACTGCACTGGAACCCTGGGGTATGCACCGACTGTTCATAAGACTGTTTTGCAAAATGCTGAATTTAAATATGCCAGCGATATGATAACACAGTAAGGAAGTTGTTAATAATGGATATTTTTTAATGAATGATGATGAAATGGGACTCACGTCTCGCCCAGATATGACACAAGTCGAGTATAAAATGATAGGATAAACATGAAATCATGTCAGATACAGCAACAGTATAGCAAATTTGCCATGAATTTACCCGAAGATTTCTAGTGGGTATTGTTACTACATTTCTAGGAATGGGACCTCTAGTTCCCATACCCAAGTGTTTGGTATGGTTCCTACATTGCTAGCAATGGGACCTCTAGTTGTGTTGGTGGTTACTACATTACGTGCAAAGGGACCTCTAGTACTCATTACTACTTGGGTGTCGTGGTTGATACTCAGCGAGGGTGGTGTGTGGTGTCCAGATCCTGACGCAGGCGGAGTCTCGCGCGCACCGACTGGGGCGGCGCGGCGCGGTCGTGGCGCGGTACCTGCTGGCGGCCGGCACCGCCGACGACCTCATGTGGCCGCTGCTGCAGGGGAAGCTCAATGTGAGTGTTGTGACCGGCCACCGGTGGTGGTGGTGGTGGTGGTGGTGGTGGTGGTGGTGGCGCGGTACCTGCTGGCGGCCGGCACCGCCGACGACCTCATGTGGCCGCTGCTGCAGGGGAAGCTCAATGTGAGTGTTGTGACCGGCCACCGGTGGTGGTGGTGGTGGTGGTGGTGGTGGTGGTGGTGGCGCGGTACCTGCTGGCGGCCGGCACCGCCGACGACCTCATGTGGCCGCTGCTGCAGGGGAAGCTCAATGTGAGTGTTGTGACCGGCCACCGGTGGTGGTGGTGGTGGTGGTGGTGGTGGTGGTGGTGGCGCGGTACCTGCTGGCGGCCGGCACCGCCGACGACCTCATGTGGCCGCTGCTGCAGGGGAAGCTCAATGTGAGTGTTGTGACCGGCCACCGGTGGTGGTGGTGGTGGTGGTGGTGGTGGTGGTGGCGCGGTACCTGCTGGCGGCCGGCACCGCCGACGACCTGTTGTGACCGGCCACCGGTGGTGGTGGTGGTGGTGGTGGCGCGCTGCTGCATGTGGCCGCTGCTGCAGGGGAAGCTCAATGTGAGTGTTGTGACCGGCCACCGGTGGTGGTGGTGGTGGTGGTGGTGGTGGTGGTGGTGGCGCGGTACCTGCTGGCGGCCGGCACCGCCGACGGTGGTGGTGGTGGTGGTGGTGGTGGTGGTGGTGGCGCGGTACCTGCTGGCGGCCGGCACCGCCGACGACCTCATGTGGCCGCTGCTGCAGGGGAAGCTCAATGTGAGTGTTGTGACCGGCCAGCGGTGGTGGTGGTGGTGGCGGTTGTCATGGAACGGTACCTTAAACCAGTATTCAGTCTACCACTTGTATCACGCTTGCAAGCTGTATGACTTCTCGTGGTTGTGCAGCACGAATGGCTCTGCTCTAATTGGAATATACCACACTTCTTCAGAATATTTCTTCCGGACGCCGATCCTCCGTCTTGTTCCTTTTGTATGTATAAAAAAAGTAGAAAAGTAGTTAATATTTCTGTCAGTTGTCTAGTACCTACAACACAAGTTCTGCTTGACTTGGAACTAGGTGGCGCTGTCTGAATTGTCCTGATTTATAATTATAATTAATTTTTTATTATTGTATGTTCTACAGGTATTAAACAACGTAGGTCTCAGCAAAGACACGTTTGAAGACACCACTGTGAAACATCAAGTAAGTATATACATCTAGTAGGCTTTTTATGTAGCTTGAATAGCAAACAACGTCAGCTCACCTGATGGTAAGTGGTAACCGTCGCCTATATACATGAACAGCGCTGCGAATATCATGTAAGCATGTGATGACCATGATAAATATGCTATACTGTTACAGCAAAATTATATGCAGTTTTTCAAAGTTACAACGCGCCGTTTACTAATTTGTCAGTCTGCCTTACGGTTGACTGGTAGAAAACGCCCTTAGGTGTTGTTCAACATATATACATTTATATATTGTATTTGTACAATCAAGTTTATAAAACTAAATAAATACAATGTGATTTCTAAAATCCATATTAATTTTATATGATCACGTTTTATTTATAACTGGCTACTCGCCTAGCTACCCATCTTCGCACGGGTATATGTATTATATATAAACCTTCCTCTTGAATCACTCTATGTATTAAAAAACCGCTTCAAAGTCCTATGCGTAAATGCGTAGTTTTAAAGATTTAAACATACATAGGGACGGACAGCGCCAACGACTTTGTTTATAACGACAATACTATGTAATTATAATGAAGAAGCCGTATAAATACTTTTATCTCTAAGATGTCATAGGAGCCGGCTAGGGAAATAATGCATACCGCTATCAGTGTAAGACAAGGAAAAGTTAAACAAAGCTCTATATCAGGCCGTTTGGCCACCATGGTAATATCCATTCACCACATGAAAGACCCGCACAGGACAATGGGTGGTTGGTGGTGTATTATTGTATTATATACAATAATTTGAAGAAACCACAAACAATACTACATTATACAATCATACAGATACATACAAGACAAAACGTACATAAATATTGAAATAACCGATTATTTGCACTTTAGTCGGCAAACAGGATCTGAAATCTTATTAGATGTTTACTTCACGCAGTGTTTTGTCGAATTTTTAAACGACTCAAATAAAATTAAAACAATTTAAATACAAAAGCATTTTTTGTTTTCTAGTCAGATTATTGTTACAGAAGATAATTTGTTTAAAATTTATAACTAGTTTCTTTTAATTATATATTAGTATAGTAGATATATATAATATAGTATTGTAAAAAAATATTAATATAAACAGATTTTTTTATTAAACATGATGGGAATTAAACTTGTGTTCAAATTTTTCAGCATTTATTTGTTTGAGAGAATAATAGACAAATTATAAATATTCACAAAATCTATATAAAAAGTTTATTATCACTAAAAGTATTATTAACTGAGACTTTTACATTCAAATCAAATCAAAATATCTTTATTCATGTAGCTCTATTACAGACTCTTATGATATGTCAAATCTACCGTCAGTGCTTTCGCTAAAAAGAATTGACAAGAAACTCACCTCTTATTATTTTCAAAGGAGCTTGTTCTCGTACATGATTACAAAATACAGATTCATTTTTAAATTCCATTAGTGCGAAAACTCTGACCACTAGCATATGCTATTGCATTTTTGTCAAAAAGAAATAATATGATGGCTGTAACACGGACAACGAACAAACCAGTTGTTTATTAGTACATACATACACTACTGTAAAAAAATGTACTGATATTATTACGTTTTTCACCAAGACTTCAATTATAAGACAAATCGTAGAAAATGTAACTTTAAAAGGTTTTAAGACATGTTTTTATGCAAATATTTTTTATGTAACGCGATGTGTTGAACTTTGTTTCTTTACACATTGTAGCCGTAAATGTGTTGATGCAAATGATATGTTTTTATTTCAGGACAGCAGAAATAATATATCTCAATACCTTAGTCCGAGTACTGTAAAAAACAAATCAGATTACATTCCGGGCACAAATATACGAAAAATCTCAACTGACACATCGTGTAATATGAGTTTACAAACACAAAATGGTGATAAGACTGATTGTAACGGTATCTCTGATGATGAGAAACTTGCTGATGCGTTCGCTGAAGACTCATTTTTTGATGAAGAAGGTGATGAATTATTAGCTAACATTGATTTATGATGTACATACTCAATAATTGTTGTTTTTTGCAAGTGGATTATATTTATTTAATTGTATTTTGTAGTTTTATTCATTGTTCTTTTTATTACGTTTAAATGTTTTGGATTATGTTATATTTTTTTTTATTATTCAATCTTTTTGATAGTATTTTTGTTCACCAAAAAAAATTAAGTTTGTTCTATGTAAATTGGAATTATTTAAAAAAAACGGGAGACTAAAACAAAAAAATGTCCATATTACACATTTAGGGCGTATTGTTTTAAATTCTGACTGAAGTCAGTCATATCTTGAAAGATACAATGTTATAATAAAGAATCATCGAAAATAGATCAACTGTATCATCGTTATTAGTTATATCTACATAAAAAAATGTAATTCTGTCATGGCGGTGTGTTTTTGTCTATAGTTTACTGTCGTCGATACATGACGTAATTCGTTCTAGAATCACCAAGATTGTGATAATTTCGAAATGGTGGTATAAGGAAATGGTTGCACAAGTGCTAATAATATTGACCATGAGCAGATCTAAAAACTAAAAAGATACTTCTTATGATATAATATACTATGTATGTTCTGTTTCATTGATGATTTTTGTAAAGGTACAATAAAGAGAAATAAATAAAAAAAACAAATTAGAATGATACACTGTGCTAATGATTTTTTTTCGAACTATTCTAATGCTGTTGGTCGCAACTGGCCTTTACAGCTTCACATAACGATAATAGACAAGTGGAGATGCCACTCCAAACCTGCGGAAGGACTTATAGTGCATCTTTACTATGGGTATGAAGAGATAAGAATAAGCTTACATATTTCTATAAAGCTTAGATCGAATATTTATATTTTTTTAATAATTGCTAAATTTCATAATAATAGTCATAATGGTTTAAAGAATTTCTGAAATTGACAATTTTATTACTTTAACCATGTTAGTTTACTTTTTTATATCTACTCAAAACACATAAAGAAATAAAAAAACTAAATTCCGACTATTCAAAAATACGATAAAAGAAATTATTCTCAACTGAATTTTTTATAAACTATTAGCTGACCCGGAAAACGTTGTTTTGCCATATAAATTAATAACGCTATAAAAAGGGGTTGGTGATAGAATGGTGATAATTTAGGGCTGTATTTTTTAATGCCACTAATTAAAAAAAATAAAAAATAAAGATAATTTTTTTATCGAAAAATTGTAAAAAATTTTTTGGGGTAAGCCACCCTTAACACTTAGGGCTATAAAAATTTGTTATAAATCTATTCTCAGCCTACTGAATATACATATAAAATTTCAACAAAATCGGTCGAGCCGCTTCGGAGGACTATATACACGAAGCCTGTGACTCTTGAATTTTATATATTATATTAGTTTTAGATACGTATCCAATCAACTAAGTATTAAAACAAAAATATAGAATAAATAAATTTATGTGTAGGTACTGGTACTTATTCATAAAAAAAAACATTGTATCATCATTAATTTTGTTGGTAATAATTCATAAAAACAATATAATTGTAACAATATTTTAACAAGAACGTAAATTTAGATAATTATTCACTAAGGGTCGTGAGTTCGCATTCAGAGACGTCACACTGTAATATTACGTTATCACTGTTATATCGAACGACGGCCTTGATGGTCTAGGTCGCGGGTTCGATTCCGAACAAACCGGTTCGATTCCGAGAGTACAAACATTTGTATTCATGATTATGATTTTTTATGTATTCGTCTGGGTGTCTTCTATGTATATTATGTGTGTATTTACAAACAAAATAATTAAATATTTGGACCCTGGACTAGATGGCATAGCGCCATCTAGTACAGGTCAGTCCAGGGAATTGTACATTGTTATTATTATAACCTACTGATTTAAAATTTCCTTCTAATTTGCGTAGTCACACAATACTTTTGCGGCAAAAGTTTTAATTAAGTTATTATCTTACTTTATTTTAATAAACTGGTAATGTAATTCCGTATTTTTCTATATAGATTTATTTTATCACAATATAATTAATATTAAATTGAAAGAAAAAAAATTGTTTATTTGGTACACTAAAAATAATAGTTAAATTTACATTTTATCGGTTTATATTAATTTTACAGTACCAAATAGGTCTCCGCTCAGCATATGTCGTGGGGTGGGGTGGGGTTCCACGACGCTGGTTTTCTGCCTGTTTTCTTTAAATTGGAATAACCGCTTTGAGATTATATTTCTCTCTGTCTGTTTAAATATATTATGAAAATAAAATTCAAACATAGTATGTTAAAAGAAGGAAAAACTATATATAAGTATACGAAATAAAAGTATATATATATTGGATGTCATTTAATATATATTTAATCTGATAAGGAGAGATTTGTTCACAAAAGAATGAAGACAGAACTCTTATGTATATTATATATATAACTATATATTCAGATATACAGATTTTAACCCAAAGGTTTCTATAATAATTTGATATCTAACTATTCATAAAACTGAATATGTATTTTTCTTTAGAATACTCATTTTATATGTTCTCACACATTTTTAAGTGATAGCAAATACCTATCGAAGTATAATTAATATTAAATTACGTAACTTAATCTCTACAGATAACTCGTTAATAAATAGTATAGACAGATAAACAAGTTCATGGACGTTGGAATAAATCTAAAATAAAAGCGATGAATGACGTCAGCATGCTTACAACGATAAAAAAATAATTGCAGGCCATAAGCCAATATGCCCAATCCGTCCACACGACACTAAAATATAAAGATCACAAAAATATTGCAACATCCGAGAGAGAACAGACTTTCGAATCGCGCTTCTAGAATCGTCTCGCACCTATCGCAAACGTAAACACTTGCATCATACTTTAGTTCACTGTTCACATGGGCCCTCTCTTGCTACAGTCGTCTGTTGACCTCTGCATTTCATTAAACATATGTTGTTATATGTACGGCCATCTGAACCACATACGGGCTTCAGTTCGCGGGTACAAGAGCACGGAGGGATGACGTCATTACCGGGGACCACTTTGACGTCGCTGCTGCAGGGTCCGAAGTGAGCGATACTCAGTGAGGGATTGAATTGTGTAGCGCAGTTCAGCATACAATCATTGCTGTATGTAGCTCCGTCAGAACCGCAGACAGGTTGCTTTTCCTTCGTGCAAGTGCACTGTGGAAGTTGAGCTACTCGTACGGGCTCCGCGCATTCTCCTTGGTAAGCGAATCGCACTGACGCTTCGCAGTTCAAATTACACATATTCGAATACGTTTTTCCGTCAGAACCACAGACGGGTTTGTATTCAAAAGTGCATATGCATACGGGTCGCTCTGTAGACTCGCAAGGTCCAGATTGCCTTAACGTGAGTGCCCTGTTGGTTACTTGTGCGCAATTTAACATGCATTTGTTGGAGTATGTCTCGCCGTTAGATCCGCAGACGGGGCGGTAGTCTCTGGTACAAACGCAGGGCGGCAGGGCACTCGCCGAAGACAGGTATAGCGCGAGCAGCAATACTCCTGTAATTTAATGAAATTTTAATGCTTAGTATGAGGACTTAGAAATATTTGGTATATACTATATTTGAATTTATATGGTAAATGGATCAAAATTATTTGTACTTTGTCACAATAACATTTATTGGTAAAGTAGGTATATAAAAATGTTTGGAGTTGTCACTAATGTTAAAATAATAAAGTACTAAAGTGTTTACATGTATTAATTATACCCGCTATATTATCTACTTTTTTTTAGACTTAACATAGTCTAAGTCTGTTCTTATAGAACAATCTATCTTTGTGTTACATTTTATTAAAATCCGTTCAGCCGTTTAGTCGAGAAATGCTAACAGACGGAGAGACATACATTCGCTTTTATAAAGAAGTATATTTAAATAAAACCCACGATACTCTCTAATAATGTAACTTTCTATAATTACAAGATATTTTAAATAAACCTAAGAATTTTTTGTGTTTACTTATAAACAAAAAATTATTGTCCTTAAAAATAATAATTTAGACAGACAAATTATATTGTACACTGTAAACGTAGTACAGCCCGTTCTGATTCTCCTAGTGAGTCTCCTATCCTTCATGAATATTGGAGACAGTGTGAACCATTATTATGCTCTTTTACTTTTAAATATGATTACATATAAAAATACTACTGTTTGATTTTACGGTTCAAAAACTGAACTTAATGAATATTGATACGGATATGGTACCTAATCAAAAAAAGGGCGGACATGGACACATAATATTGCTATTTTTTTTACATTAAAATATTAGTGTTACTGTATATTATATATTTTCCTAATTTTGTATTGAAATAAAATTCAGTAACTTGTATTTTTTTTTTCATTTCCAAATGAACTGAATGACCTTTCTTAGTGAGATCACTTCTTCGTTCGAGTTTCTAAAATAGTATATTTATAGCAATAAAGTTATTTCTCAAATTAAACTGAAACAATAGAACCATAAACAATCGAATCTAATTTCCACATGGCATTACTGTTGAGGAAAAGGTCCTGCAAGAAATCTACCACTGATTTACTAGTAACTACAGAAACAAATAAATTTAAAGAAATAATTATTTCAGATATAGGTATATGTCATTAAAATTCAATCAGCGTTGTTAATGTAAAATTATGAATAAAATTTGATTTAGAAAGATTTACGAATTAATTAATTATATCAAAACCCATTTTAGTTTAAATCAAACACCACTGTTATTTATTATTATTAATTAATTGTTAAAAAAAGGATCGTTTGCATCAATTAATTGTAATTTAATCCACTAACTTACCGTATTTAAACATCTTGACTGCAAAAATATAAAAAACAAAATTAAAAAAAGTATTTGTTTCAAATTCGAATTTCGAATCGTAGTTGAAATGTATTAATATTAATATTTAATAACCGGCCGTGTGGCACGCTTGTCGTGTTATGGTTGTTGCGGCGAGCTAGTGTTGCTTATATACGTAAATACAATTTACCTGCATTGACAACACGCTTTTGACATCATAGTCGTGATTCCCCGTGCGTCAGAAGAGTGGATGATTACAAAAATCTGGGTTAAATAAAGCTTGTTAAGTTGGAAGTGACGTAGTTCGAAATTATTTCAAATTTTCAGGAAATTTATGAAGCCTTCGTAACGCCCGCGTCATTTCAAACAAAATATTTTTGAATTGAGGACATCTTTTTTTTTTTATTGAAATGGAGGTAATCGTAATTTTTAAACAATGATTGCCTTGATTACTATTATTTTACCATGTATTATGTTATTAAAATCAATAAAAGCACTTTTGAATAGGCAATTTTTTTATTCTTCCACTCATACGGGGTGCAGACTTGTCACAAAAAGAATAAACAAGAAACTTGCGTATTGTTCTTTTAAATGAATGTTGCTCAACATTCAGGTTTTTTTAAGATTCTGCGTGAATACAATGCCAAATAGCAAAATTGATAAAAGTAAATAAATGTAACATCATTGTTATAACGTACCCTTCAACTGGAAAACGAATTAGCGATTATCAAATTATAAAGCAATTTGTACATACCAAATTTGTATTTATATATTATTTATTTAAACTGGCTACACAAAATACATATAAGAACCAATTGATGCTATATTTTTCGTGTTTTATATGCGGGTCGCTGATGATACTTTAATGGTATAGAGGACTTAAAAGGATTTTTTGTCATTAATAATAATGGACTGGTTTTCTCGACTGTACTAATGATATACGCTAGAGCGTATATCGTCAGTGGAACAAGAGATCCTGATCAGGATCTCTTGTTCACGCGGTCCTCCCTAGACCATGGGCTAGCTAGCCACGTAGAGATCGACTAATACGTTTAAATTACGTGGGAATTGAACCCGCGACCATCTAAAGGAAAGGCTGTGCTAAGCCACTACACTGCCGAGGTCGACATTAATCTGATTATTTACAACAATTACAATACATATAAAAACAAATTGTTGCTATATTTTTTACGTTTTATATGCGGGCTTGCCGATTACGACGGCACTTTCACAGAATGGTGGATGGTATAAATGTTGAGCATTGTCAGTGATGAGGTTTTAAGTAAATATTTTTTCTTATGTACCTATAGTTTATTTATTTAAGATTTATTTTCTATATAATGACAATTTTTAATTTATATTTCAAGTTTCATTAATTTTGTTTCTTTATATATGGTCCTTTATATATGTGAGTAAAAGCGTCCTCGAACTTGTTCCATGATTTTCTATTTGTAGCTACACTTATCCAATTTTCTCCTGCTATTTCTTTGATGTCATCGGATTAAACATTTTCTCTGTCTACCTCCTCGCCTTTTGCCTGCCGGGCCTGTATCTGTTTTGTTAATTGGTGAGCGAATTTGTTTCTTAATATATGTATTTTCTATAGCTTTAGTATACTTCTCTGTATTACATGCTGACAGGTAGAATTTCGTTTTCTATTTTTTCAGTACATTTGTTTGGCTTGCATAAGTTAAGTTTGGCAAGATGCAAGAATTATATATAGTTAACTACATGTATATATATTATACATATCAAACTTTGTCTTGAATCACTCTATCTATTGCTAAAACTGCATTAAAATTCACTACATTGTTTAAAAGATCTAAGTGAACAGACAGCGGAAGCGACTTTATTTACTATTAATGATAACCAATCAGTGATACTCATGCGTTGCCATTCCAGAGCTTATTATGATATCATGTCAGGAATCCTGCCATTCATTCTAAACTCATAACAACAGTCAACAATCTATAAGACATACATATAAACAAGCAAGTAATTTCAAGAAAAAAATAGGTAAAGCTAAATTGCGTCGCTAATTACTAAGTAGAATAAATATTTTTAAAAATAGTTCCGAGTAGAGTATGTTGTGATAATGATTTAGCCAATGTCACACGTATTACATAATGTGTCACAGTTATTTTAAGCATTTCAAATGATTCCCACGATATAAAACAAATACGTGACAAATTCACAATGAACGGAACAACCGCGTATTTATAATCACATTCACAGGGAATCAATAAATGACGATATAAATGAACGAGCTTGATATCAGCTTGTTTACTTGTTTTGTAGGTTATATTTTAGTTAAAAAAAATTAACTATTATAATGCTGTAACTGGCCGTTACAGCTTTAGAACAGAAAATGGTGGCGAGAGCAGAGAACACCCTAATCCACGAAAGTTTTACAGAGTGGTTGAAGACTATTTTATTAAGGCCGTTGCACGCCACTTCCTATATAGTTAACCCCTAAAAGAATATAATTTGAAATAATATGTTATTTTGAAAAACATCTTATTTACAATATTACAGAACATGTAAACCAAAATGTAATAGTATTTTAATTATGATTCTTAATCATATTGTGTAATGTGGACGTATTTAATTAATGTAATGTAAACTTTGGGTAAATATCATAACTGTGTAATATAACTTACCGTATATATAAAGAAGGTTTTTACATTGGTTAATAAACGAAACAAAATATAATTTTGTTCCCATTGAAATACGATCGTAGCGTGTGCACGACGCACCTCTTTACATATTATTTATGTTTTTTTACCTATTATTTATTATAGAAAATATATATGTCATTATTTTACTTTTGTACATAAAATTACATTATTCCTTCCTAAAGACCCTGTTTACATAATTATATTTATCCGCCCAAAATATATGTATCCAGTCCTTCGTTCACAGAGCGGATAAATCGGCTCCGATCGATCTTCTGTCTCGGTGTGTGTGAATGAGACTTCATTAAAGTAAACCGACAGACTTTATTATTTATTCACACATTGATGTACACGAGGTACATCCCAGATATTATTTCTATGGAATAAAAAACCAGACAAGAGCATCTCGGTATAATTGTGAGATGTCAATTTCGATTATGTTTTTTTTTAAGTTTTAACATACAAAACCAAATTATAGATTATTTATTTATATAGAAGATATTTTTGTCGTTTTATACACGTAATGTTTTTGTAGCTATTCCTTATGTTATTGCTAGTATAGTATTTTGTTCTAGAAATATGAAATATAATATTTCTTAAAAAAATATTCAATGATGTAATGTGAATATCAATATGAAGATAAATTATAATTTAGATTTAGACTAATTATAATTTGGTGAAAGTCGTTTAATTCAAAATAATAAAAGAGTTGAAAAGTTATAAAATTGAAAGTATGTTCTGACTTGTGACTGTCACAACACTTTCGCGCCAAAAATAAAAATAAATCTATACTTTTTATTTAATTTATCTATCATACTTAGATTATGTTTTTACTAATACACCATTGATCGATATTTCGTCCCATTGAAACCGACATTGATATCACGGCGGTCTTAGCCGAGGTTCGAACACCCATAGCGTTACCCTCGGACTGAAGTCGTAACTGTCAGGCAGGATTTGAACTTCAGCTCTTCCATAAGTCCTTCCGCGGATTTAAGTGTGAGAGTGAGTTATCGGGTGAGAGAGTCTTCTACACTTTTTGCCTCCCGTGAGGCCGTAAAGGCTAGTTACAGCCAAAGCGTCAGAAAATTCGACAACAAAATACTACTATTAAATAACAACTGAATGTAACTTCATTTATTTGTATGTATAATCGAGTACTGTTAATACCTGTTTACATAATAAACCGTTATGTACAATATCTACACAGATAGTATTCAATTGTTACCTACATCCTGAAATACCTGTTTCGAATATAGGTACAATCAACATCCTGTAATGTCATTGAATCAACAACTTATCGTACAATTAATATTATAATCATTATTAAAATTAAACGTAAAAATTTAGATTAACTTTCGCGGTTAATTCATGATTAATTTGTTTTAATAGACTAACCTGTCCTCAGGCCCATCAATCAGGCTTTGGAGCATCAATCGTGTATGATTAACTTAAATTTTATTGTCGTCTCGGTTAATTCCTGATGAATTTGTCATGATAGGCTAACCTGCCCTCAGGCTCATCAGGCTTTGGAGCACCAGTGGAGTTTGATATTCCACTGGTGCCCAAAGCGCAGATGGATGCACCACTCCATTATGATCAATACAAAAAAGTAAGAAACTATTGTCGACCTCGGTGGTCTAGCGATTTACTTGCAGTCGCGGGTTCAATTCCTTGCGAAATGCATCAAACATTTGTATTAATGAGTATAAGTGAGTATTGGTACAGGTGTTTTCTATGCATTTTATGTATGTATTTACCAACCAAAACTGCATTTGAATATTTAACACAACCAAGCTCTGTTTTGCTTGGGACTAGATGGCGGTATGAGTAGTTATTATTATTATTATATATTTTTAACTATTTCGTGAAGTTACATTACTTTTGTTTATTGTTATGAATATAATAGGCAAAAGTTATACTTTTGGGGATTCTACGAATCAATTGATTCGTATTTTATTAGTAAATTTACATTACGTATACATGCTTATTTATTATATGTACCTAGTAACAATTGTCAAAGTAAACACTATAGTTATTAAACAGATAATATTCGTGGTAACTCGAAGGAAAATCATCATCTGCTTCTTCCTTATCCCATTTATTTGGGGTCGGCGTAAAATTAATTTCAACGAAGGAAAATGAAAACCGAAGGCAGACGTTTAAATTGTAAATATTGATTGTTTGATCTCAATTATTGGTATTGTATATTGATTTATCTTCCTTCTTCACGTTTGTCCATGATGACGCGTACAGCGAAGTAAGGCGAATCATTTCGAGTTAATAAGGTCGAGACTTCATTTATCAGTTTTTTATGTAAGTAAAATGGAAAACAGTCATGACGGCCAACACCGGTAAGTGGAGATTGATGTCATACTTTTTATCTGCCTTATTTAGCCCTTTAAATAAAACGCATCTTACAAAGCAAGCAACTTGCAAGTCGAATAAGGTGAGACTTAAGGTACCCATACAGATGAATGACAACTTTTATAAAGACGAGTGACGATTTTTATAACCTCGGTAATTTTTTGTATTTTTTTTATTTAAAGTAATATCTGTCGCTTCCTTTGTGGTGACATCCTTTGGCCTATGTTTTATTGTTATTATCATCATGTGTATATAACAAAAAAAAACTTGGTCATTAATTGCACCAAGCACATCTTGCAGTCACATGAGTTTCGCGGGAGTTACGTAGGTAGGTAATATTACGTTATTATTTCAAAGGACCAAGTTGTCTTGCGTTTACTGTGTACTTACTTACGTTGTACACTATAATAATATGGCCCTTATTCTGTTTGCCATTATAAAGATTTTAACTAGGTAGTTGCATATTTAATTCGTTAATATCCTTCAGTAGTCATCATTCGCTTGATCCTATTATTTGGAGTCGGCGCAGTATATAATTTTCTACCAATCTTTATCGGCCGTTATATCTGAGCATACTCTCCTTCAACACATAATCTTTCACACAATCCGTCCATCTTTTTTGGTCGTCCTCTCCTTTTTCATCCATCCACGTTCATGTGAAATTTGTTACATCGCCACTTTCCTCACCGATATATACGATTATTTTAACTGCTACTTAAGTGAGTTACTATGTAGAGATATACTTAACTGTGTTTGTTTATAACCTTGTCCCAAGTAAATACTCGTAAATAAATGAAATAAACCTTATGGACGTGTCAACAGTAAAATGTTATAATATAGTGTGTAATAATTGCACCGAAAAATGCTTAAAATTAAGTTTATTTGAATGATGATTAGGTACCTACCTATTTCTATTTTTAAAGCAAGTATAAATGTAATACAGTAAACATATCGGAGATAACCTCAACATAGAGGAGTCTTTTTCAAGCGTGTGAGAATACTATCATAAACCTCTCTAATAAATTTCCTGTCCAATTCACACAGGGATCGAATTTAAGATGGACTGAATTTCTAGCGGTACCATCAAACTAAAACCGTATTTGTCAGGCAGGAGTTGGTCATCAACTGATCCATAAGTCCTTCTGCGGGTTTGGAGTGCCATCGCACTCGTTCCCTATCGTTCGGTGAAGCTGTAATCCAGCTGAGGCCAACAGCATTAGAATAGATAGAAAAAAAAGCTGTAAGAATGATGGAATAGGAGCTGTAATACCCGTAATTGGTATACGATGGTTAGGCGCCAGTAGGTTGACCATCTGGTCCACGGTAAGCAAAGCTTATATTATGGGTATTACACAACTCATATACTTAAATATTTTTTTATAAATAAATACATAATACATAGAAAACACCCAGACCGATACAAACAATCATACTCATGAATACAAATGTTTGCACCGTGCGAGGAATCGAACCCGCCACCATTGGAAATAAAGCGGTATGCTAAACCGCTAGACCACCGAGGCCATAGTATATTAATTCTAAAACAGGAAAAATCACAAAACGTAGTACCTATCTTAGTATAGTTTTACCACAATAAAGTCATTTATTTGCCTATTAAAGCCTATTGAATGAAACCGCGTTTCATGAAATAACCATTCAATACGTTCATACCTACATTCAAGAAAATCTAATTATTAGTACTACTACGCAGATCACATACAAAATATTGTATTATATATTAATAAATAGATACCTAATTTAATATATTATAGTAAATAATTGACCATAAAGGATTTTCCTGTGCGTAAATTTCAGTACGTATATTTCAGTTATCTTAATACACAAATAATATGATTACAACATAAAATTGTATTTAATAAACCATAGTTATTGGAGGGGTCCTGTCGCCACTCCTGTGGAACTTAGTTGTTAATGAACTCATTGAGGAGCTCAACGACAACGACCTCTACACGGTAGGTTACGCAGACGACATTGCCGTACTTATATCAGGAAATTTTGAGGGAACCTTATGCGATCGCATGAGAGAAGCCTTCAGAACAATAGAGAGATGGTGCGAAAACCATGAACTCTCCGTGAATCCTTCTAAAACAGAACTCATCATGTTCACCAACAAAAGAGCTCCAGGTACTTTCAATTTACCGAAACTCTTTAATACAGAGCTTAAATAAGGAGGAGGTCAAGTACTTGGGAGTCATACTAGACAGCAAACTTCTCTGGAATAAACATCTTGATCACAAAATTAACAAAAGCACAATTGCATTCTATCAATGCAGGAAAATGCTTGGTAATAAATGGGGTGTCTCCCCGAAAATAACTCTCTGGCTATACACATCAGTAATAAGACCAATGCTAGTGTTGGTTTGGTGGACAAGGTCGAAACTTACGACCACAGTCAACAAACTAAGATCTTTCCAAAGACTTGCATGCTCCTCAGTTACTGGATGTATGAAAACAACCCCAACAATGGCAATGGAAATAGCCCTTAACATTACACCCCTTGACCTATACATACAGCAAGAAGCAGCTATAGCTGCCACAAGATTATACCATCTTGGTCTATGGGGCAAAACCATTACAGTTCTCACACAACCATCCTGAACCAAGCAATCGAATATGAACCTTTGATTGCCGCTCCGTGTGACAGAACTCAAGCATACCACTCGTTTAACAGGAAATACCAAATACAATTGAAGGAGGAGGAAAGGGACCAATCTGCAGTAAATGAACTACGCATCTACACAGATGGCTCAGAACGGAGGAGCTGGGGCACATTCCCTTGACCTCAACATGAACATATCTATACCGCTCGGCAAACACAGTTCGATCTTTCAGTGCGAATCACTGACCGAGGCAGCAAAAGCTGTATACAGGTTAGGGGTCAACAATTTCAACATTAAATTCATATCGGACATATAAAGCACTACAGAACAGAAAATCCAACAACAAACTAATATATGCCACATCGCCCTGGAAAAAATTGCAACGCATAACGGAGTAATTATCCAGTGGATAAATTGGGGCACAGCGGATCATATGGCAATGACGCCGCGGACGAACTAGCGAGAGTAGGATCCGGCATGGTGGTTGCAGGCCCCCTCCCGCTCATGCCAATACCATTCTCGCAATTTCGCACCTGGATTCGCCAGAGATAAATTTTAACCACTGATTGCAAACAATCGTATGGCAATCCAAAAACGAACCATCGGTTAACAACACGTCTACTTAATCTAGATAGACAAAACCTAAAAATAATGATAGGGACAATAACGGGCCATTGTTCCTTAAACAAACACTTATACAAAATTGATGCTACAGACAGACCCCTCTGTCGGGGCTGCTGAAGAAACGGCGGCTCACGTAATTACGGCAGTGGCCGAACAACGAAAACAAATCCTCGGAATCGCTCCGTGAAGCCTGCGAAGACACCAGGATTGCGCTTTTGGGAGGAGCTTGGCTGGCTACGTTAGTAGTCTGGCTCTACACGCACAACGGCCCGAATGTGAGGCTAATTGCGGAGAATGGAGTCTAACATACCATACCATACCATACCAACCATAGTTATTGTCCGAATTTCGTCAATCATTTCCTCTCCGTCGAAATCCTGATGGAATGCTTAGGAGAGTTGTATTATGAGGCAGTACCTAATGAACGTCAACTACGGTCTGCTGGGTTGAGACCCTTGCAAACATGTAAAAATTGACATTTCCTCCCTATTCAAATTACAGTTAACGTTGACACTATAAAGTCGGTATGTCTATTATTACATCGGTCTATTATTATAAAAGGCCAAATTGTCACTATTTCATGTCATTCAAATCAAATTAAATGTTCGTGCTATCAGTTGACACTAGGCTACAGCCACTGGACTTTTTAACTGATTTACTCTTATTTAGTTACTCAACGAGTTGGTTCTAGATTTAATATTTTCTCTTTATTAATTTAAAATTTTACTGGACTATTAATTAAATTAGTACTAGTAGGTAGTTTGTATTCACATATTTCAACGTATAAATAATAAACGCGTCAAATTTAAAACATTTGTAAATTTTTTCCCTCGACAATTTACACAGCGCCTCGATAAGCTGAGTATGTGTTATGGTTATTAGATATCTGATATAAATACTTACATTTTTTTTGTAAATACTTACCTTATGTTCCGTATTCCGAACATCCTTAGTCTAAGCAGGTTGTATAACCGGCTTGTTTACTGGAGCAAATGGCGCTTGATAATACTGGCCAGATATAAAAACATGTGGCCACTTAAATTTCGAAAAAAGTATAAAAAATCAATTGAAAATAAGAACTGGAATAAAAAGGACGCTCCGTATTTTTACTATATAAAACAAGATAATTAATGATTTATTTAACATAATATAATTGTTTTTCTGAAAATATACACTCTAGAGTGCGTGGCCAGCCACTAAACAGCAAACGGGAGTAAGTTTGGTGTTATATTGCTTACTTTGGGGTGTTCGGAGTGTGGAAGACGTTCTTCCAGCTCGAAATCGTATTTCTGCTTCCTTTTCCATGAATTATTTTGTTTTCAATAAATACAGTCCACTCTCTATTTTATATATTACTTTATATAAGGATTCGTAATCCAACACCTACTACAAATAGAAAACATTCAGACCGATACAATCATACCTCATGAAAACAAATGTCTGCACTGTGCAAGGAATCGAACCCGCGACCATCGGAAGAAACGGTGTGTTAAACCGCTAGACTACCGAGGTCACTATACGTTAACGGGACACTAGCGTAGGACGAGCATGAATTCAGAACATTTCGTTTGGATTGGGGTGAAGTCACCTCGAATTAACCTAGCAATGGACCATTGGTTCTATTACCGAAAATTCCCTCCCCCCCAATTGTTTGTTATTAAAATATTATTATGAATACTCGAATCGCAAACTCGAATTCTCTACCCAGTATTCATACCAAACGTCAATTATCGTTAAATAATAAAAATGGCGAATGCATTGTATTGTTTGGTACTATTACGCATTTAATTAATGCAACTTGTTGAGATAAAAGAAACAAAGGTATCGGCAGGGCCGCCATTATTCTGACGCCGTTGGATTGTAACCTGAGTACACCAAGGTTCTGACACGGAAAATCGATTCGGATCAGTAAATCGAATTTATGTTTGTAAAATTAAAGAATATAAATTATTTGTGTACAATAATGGATTACAGTGCATGTAAGTATTAACTGCAGTATATTCTATTTAGATTTCCAACTAAAACAAAGCTTGTGAGCATGTTTTAATGACAAGGGACAGCTTTCCAACTGTAATTTAATTTTAATCTTACGTCTTACTTTATACAGTAAAATAATATTACATACCCATAGTATCTACTGTTTTTATAAGAGATTTCGTTCATTAATTCATTACTGATAATAATTATTTTACATTTCACAAATTTTGTTAATCCTCAAATTTTATCAATTAATGAATAATTACAATATTCTTATATACATATATACATACTTGCTGTTACTCACACCTTCATAGGCATGGAATTTTATTAAAGTTACTTCTTATGACATTGGCTGTCTGCGACTGAAAGTCTCGTCCAAATCAGTCGACTCGTTTCAGAGATAAGCAATAACAAACAGACAAATATCGACAAAAATATGAAATTTGTATGATATATTTGATAACAAGATGGCATCCGTTGCAGCATGGCATCTAGTTATCAATTTGACTTTTTTATTATTAAAATAAATAAAAGTAGTATCAGTTACTCCTTATATCATTAACTATCTGCGACTGAAAGTCCCGTCCAAATCGGTCCACCCGTTTCAGAGATAAGTAATAACAAACAGACAAACAACGACAAAAATCATTAAATTTGTGTGACGTATACGATAACAAGATGGCATACGTTGCAGCATGCCCGCATAACAAATAAATCTGTTCAGTTCGCACGACATCATTATTTACAACTATATTATGACATCACAGTTGTATGTTGGAATACACGAATAATTATGCGTACAGACGATGACGATGCATACATGTATCCTCATACTCGTAAGAAA
This sequence comes from Achroia grisella, assembly GCF_030625045.1. Lineage (NCBI taxonomy): Eukaryota > Metazoa > Arthropoda > Insecta > Lepidoptera > Pyralidae > Achroia > Achroia grisella. Next base: position 350,803 of record NW_026712817.1, read on the forward strand.
TTGAAAGTAATATTTAAAAAGTATAATATATATAATATAATTATAATCTCGAATCATATAGGGATTTAACACAATAAAAGATTAACTCTATATTCAATTAAAATGTAAAATCAATCATGGTATCCATGTTAAAGTGTATATGGATAGGTAACACATTACTGGACATTTTTTTTCCCTGACCAATTAACATAGCGCCATCTAGTCCCACGGTAAGTATAGCTTATGTTAAGGGTACTAGATAACTGATATAAATACGTAGACATTTTTTTGTAAATACACACATAATATACATATAAAACATCCAGACCGATACAAACAATCATACTCATGAATACAAATATTTGCACCTTATGCGAGGAATCGAACACGCGACCATCGGAAGTAAAACGGTATGTTAAACCGCTAAAACACCGAGGCTGTCATAATTTAAATTGAATATTTGTATAACACTATATACTAACACCTACCTAATTAACATATGTACATATATATGTATATCTATAATATAATGCATGTGCTTTAAATGTTTCCATTCCATAGTGTATTCCTACACAAAATTGCATGTAATTAATTTATTTTGTTAATACCAAATCCTTATATTCTCCACAATGTGAATTTTATAGGTAGAGTTAGACCAGTGGAGTGAGTTAATTGCTCTTAATAAGCTTACTTACATCCGAGAAATTATTACAAGTATCAATCTCAAACTCAATGACTTTGTTTGGTGTTCGAAAAGATATTTAAATCACTTGAAGAATTCGAAAATTTTACTTTTTTATTCCTCTATTTATTTGGTGGGAAGGTTAGTTCATAGTTTAAACTAAGTTAGAATTGGCATTAGTTAAGAAATAAATTAAATTATATTTATTTTTGTTAAATAACTCTAATCTGGAGTAGATTAGTAGATTAGAGTTATTTACTCTCTACCAAAATCTGCAGATTTGTCCAAGCTGAAGACGAAATGCCAATGGGCTACAACCACATTCTATGTAGCCCACTCATGCATAAACAAAATATTTCCTTTGGAAAGTATACACTCTATCCTGAAGAGATAAAAACCCTCGCTCCTAAGAATATCCTTCAATTCTTGTTCCTGACGATCTAGGTAGCCCAATAGATCTATGTGGGTCGCAGTGCTACAAGTTCTAAGTCCAAAACCCTCAATAAAAGAAAAATTTATACCCTCGGTTAGAAAAATACTTAAGAAAAATGCACACCTTAGAATGTATTTTCAGAGAAAATTGTTTATAGTATCTATAGTTTGATCACATATCGTGTCTCTAATTTATGTGGTGGATGTGCTATGATATAACAATTTCCAAACAGCAAAGAACGTCACGCAGTATAACGTATCCGATTTTCATTTGAAATTGACTGATTGTATACTGGTGTATTGAGCTGTTGATGATGTTCGCAGTGTTCCTCCTGTTGCTGACAGCGACTGCAGTGTCGTGTCAGTGGCAGCAGTGTCCCTGCCCCCGGGTGTACTCGCCAGTATGCGCAAGCGACGGCAACACGTACAACAGCCCTTGCGAGTTCCAATGCAGAGCACGCCAGCTCCAATTATCTTATGGTTACCATCTCGCTATCATCCGATTGGATAGATGCTCGTAGAATCCCAATTTTAGGGGGTGGCAACCTCAAATTTGGTGTACCTATATCGATACATAAGTATACATATCCTGTATTATACTCCTGAAATAAAACACCGATGTTTGTATGTATTTATTTATTGTTTTTTTTATTAAGTATAAGTTATATTTATTGTTAAGTATTCTTTTATAAAATATTAATTATATATAATGTATTAAGATTCCAACAATTATCTATGTATTTTTATTTATCTGTTAAGAACAAACTCAAAATTTTTTGTCTGCGCAATATTCTTAATAAATAAACTTTATTTTGTAACTTACTATTTTTTTGTCAAACATATATACAACAAAGATTAAACATTACATAAATACTGAATGGGAAAATGATTTTCCGTGAATAATGCAAATTGGAACATCAACTTTATAATTCGTTCTAATTAATTCAGATTATTTTGCATGAGATGCTATTTATGGTACAGCGAATAAAATAGTAAAAAGTTACAGCTATCCATACTATCAAACATAACCAGCTATTCAACACACCAATTTCAGTAACATTATCTCTCCTCCTCCCTGATTTAGGACTATAATTTTCCAATATAGTGTTATAGAATAACTAACTAAATTCAAACAAGATAAAAAAATGTGATACTTTGTCGACACCTCCCTCTCTCTTAACCTGTGATGTGTTTTTGTTATTAATTTACATCCTTTTACGTAAATATGATGCAGTACCCACCTACAATTGCTTACTACGATATAGTGTTTACATTGCACATCTTTATCTAAAATAAATACATTTCCTTGTACATATTTTAGTCATATTATGCTGTCATTATTGCTCTTTCAATGAAATTAATTATTAAAAGAATACCAAGGTAATATTGAACAACACTAGAAATTTCTTGTAATATTAATAATGCCGATGACATATTGGTCACCTCATTCTTGTGTCATAACCATATTATAGTAATACTATATTACTAGAAATTCAAGCATTATTAATTTAAAGACGTAGGTGTGTATGCATTATTAATGCATATATTTAAATGACTACAAAGTTATTTGTTTTCCTTAGCTTTCTAGGGAACTATTTTTTTTTTTATCTTCCGAGATATGTTCTTAATTTATTTTAAACTAGTTATTACCCGCGATTTCATCCGATAATATAACTACATTTTCGATTAAAATAAATTAAAGTAGCCTATAAAATTAACTATCTACGAGTGAATGTCCCGTCAAAATCGGTTAACAATTAAACATCGGTTAAGTAGGTACTGTATATAGTTACAAATTAATTTAGAGACAAACTAATAGGTACAAATAGATGACCTGACCACTGATGATAACATGACCACTTAATTTTGAATATTTTTAATTAATATGAATTTTATAATGCTTTGAATTAATATTGTATCACAGTCTCTTGAATTAATTACTCATATTTAGTATTTTACGACCATTAGATCCTTTTTCTAGGTCTAAGAGTCACAATGGTCAGTAGGCTATGACGCTCTCAGTAAATAATGGTGTATATATTTTTATTATCGTTCTGTTCCAGTATTAATTGTATTTGTAGCATTATCAGCAGCTGTCGCCAGGGCCCAGGTGGATTGGGCTGAAGTATATTGCTATTGTACCCCTCAATATGACCCTATATGTGCCTCTGACAGCCGACGATACACAAACGAGTGTACATTTCAGTGTCGATTAGCATATTTGGAAGCGAAAGGACTGCCCGCAATTACTGGCATTCGATGCATCGATCTTATATTGAATTAGGATAATATATCTACATACGTACTGGGAAAAGAATAAATAAATAGATATTTGCATTTATGATTGTTGTTTATCTTTTTGTTTATGAGGGTTGTTGGGTACCTCTGTCTCATCCAACTCAGTTGCTAGTAGTTTGCTTTGCGAGATATGTTCTGGTTTTTAAACCATTACCCTTTGGAATGATGATAGTGTGGTGGTGAGATGTGGTAGTAAAATTCAGGGTATGGAGACGTAACAACTTAGTTCTCAGGTATACCAAGACAATTTTACCTAGGTATACTTTGTTCGAATGGGGTATTTACATCTGTTTCGTCTATTTCCGCCTCCAAGCAGCGTACTTTGTAAGTTTCGGCTGATGGGTGAGTTACGGCAGTGAAATTCCGTGGTATGGAGATGTGACTACTTAGTTCAGGGATAACAAGGCATGAGGGATCAAATGGTATATATATATATACATTGCCACTTTCAAGCTGTCAACTTATGTAACAATCGATTTACGCAAAAACGCAAAATATTGATTCAAAAGGGTCACGATACCTATTTCAACATTTTCCTCCTGTAAAACCTCTATCTTCGTCTTAGGCATATGTGTGTGTATTTACCACATTATTTGATCATAATAACCTATTTTTTGTAAGTACCATAATTCATAATTGTGCTGTACCATTATGAATTATGGTAGTTACAAAAAATTAATAATGTGGTAAACACACACATATATGCTTGAAACGAAGATAAAGGCTCATTGTTATGTATTTTTTTTTATTTATTAAATAATATGGTTTAAATCAGGGATGAGCAACACGCGGCCTGTTCGCCGCTTGCGGCCTGTACGCCGCTTGCGGCCCGTCAGATATTTATGAAATAGAATTTATTTTCTCGACTTTCTCCCATCGATATAAAATTAATTATCATAAAATATTTCGAAACCGAAACAATTTTTTTTGACTAGTTACTCACTTGTCAGCGACTTGTTCACACATGCTTTACAAAATCGCCGTAACTGCGCGATATTTTATTCATGTAAATGATTAATAAGTTTATTTAAGTGCGGCCCACAAAGAAAAAAAAAATAGGCCCATAGGTCAAAAAGTTTGCTCACTCCATGGTGTAAATAAATACAATTGTAGATATTTCTCATTAATTTATACTGAGACGCGTTCCTGACCTGCTGATGTATTCTGGAAACTAAATCCGATCCAATGAAATTCAATTGCTTTTAATTTTTTTTGTTCAATATCCATGCGAAGCCGGGGCGGGCTGCCAATCAATAATAAACATAAAACGATAATAATATAATTTTTAGTATCTTTCAAAATTATTACGGTGCTAGTATATAAAAATCGCGCGGATCGTACGACTCTTACCGAAAACGTACGGGGACCTTTAGTGTGAGATACATAACAATGCTAATAACAAAATGCTGATTATGTCATTTAGTACATATAGGGGAATTCACTCACATATTTGATATTTGCATAAATGGTCGACCTTCATTATGAAATTCTAATGTGTTAATCATAGAATAGACTAGAAAAGTTCAGTCACCGCCCCGCATTGATACGTAATAGATAAACACGCTACTAAACATAAACACGTTGGTTTCTAGGGTTCTCTACGGAAGATAAAGGTACCCTAAAGATGAAGGAACTACGGTTAATTAGGAATGGCGCAAACTTGCAGCTATCTTTAAGCTTATGCTCTTAGCAAGATATGTACAAATGAAAACTACTGAAGTTTTGAAGCGTAACACCATAGCGACAAAAATCATCTTAATTTCCCTAACTTTTGAATTGTTCCCCTATTAAACGTCGTAGTTTAATGATTTATTAGCAGGATTTCAAAGGTCGTCATTTCGAATACATGAAAATGAGATGATAGAAGCCATTTTTATTAGACTTTTGTAGGTAGATAATTTAGAAAGATTAGGGTCAATGAAAGTATACTTGACCGATAAGATGAATCTAATCTTAATACATACAATAACAATGTAAGGCAATCTACATACTAAATATTTACTTACATGAATGCAACGTTAAAAACAATGTTATTGAACTCATGTTTGACTTAGATATTTTTAAAGTAATAGAAAGAAAGCTGGCATTCAAAGGCGAACGCTGCCTGTTGCTGTATCTTCGGACCCGTACCTAAAGGAACTCGTTTTAATAATATATTTTAGTTATTATATTATATTTATAAGGTATAATTTATAATTTATTATGTATTTATAATTTTTAAGTTCAAATAAAAACTATTTTTCCATAGAAAGAAAGTAATATGATATTTATTTCAACTTATGTTCCTTGGGAATTCATTTCGCATTGTTATTTATTGAGTTGTAGCAGTTTTGTCTCGATTAATTTTTATTATAAGCAGCAATTGTAACAGCTCACTATTTGAGAACAAATAAAAATTATTATTTATATCATTATTATTTCAGTTTGTAAGTCAATTCCATATGCTATCACCTCAGTTATGCACACATAAAATTAGCCTGAAATTTATATGAAACCGACTTAGAAACTATTGTAATAGGTATAAATATACAAGTTACGTTAAGAATATGTAGAATATTCTTAACGTAACTAACTTGTTTTTATATTTATCTGTAATGATAAACAAGCTGTGTGCACACATGATGGTAAGTGGTAACTGTCGCCTACATACACGACAACATCACATCATCATGTGACTCTAGTAGTACCATTCATACGTTGCCATTCGAACAATAACAAACATACCATGTCTTTTGTACGGTGTTATGCCAGAAGCATACGTTGATTTCATTCCTACCTATACCCTTCGGCTGAAATGCAGAGGGGATTGTTAGTAACGTGGACTAATGTCCCCATTACTAGCAATGTACCATGTTAGGTTGACCACGCAGTTCCCCCTGGAAACCATCGTGATACATTCTTAGTTAATTTGCACGATAGGCTAACTAACCTGACCTCATGCTCATCTTATCATCCTCCACTAGTGCCCCGCGAGTGTAAAAATGCAGGCGGGTGCACTATTCCATTATCATCCATAAAAAAAACAATTCAGACTACAAATCAAACTGACTAGATGAAGCAGGTGTTAAGGTAAGAGGTATATACAAATATATAGTATCTTATATATAAAATTCATGTCACAGTTTTCGTTCCCATACTCCTCCGAAACGGCTTGACCGATTCTCATGAAATTTCAACAACTCAACGCTCACACGTATTGAGTACGTCTGAGAATCGGCCAACATCTATTTTTCATCCCCCTAAATGTTAGGGGTAGTCCAACGCAAATTTTTTTTTTTATTTTAAGGCAAAACAACGTTTGCCGGGACAACTAGTATAAATAATGTACAAAATAGAAGGTCTCTCTCTCTCTATCTCTATCTCCCACGGTTGATAAATAGTTGAAAAATCCACTAATGAAATAATATACAGATATTAATTTGGTTTTATTATCGAAAAATTGTGGAAACAGAAAAACGTATTAGTGCTAATCGTTTTTACATCTTCCATTTCTGACTATATGGATTGTTGCACCAGTCTTCAACTTGATATCTTCGGCGTCGCAGCGGAACTCGCAAGGGGAGTTGTAAGTTTTGCCATTGGATGCGCAGACTGGAGAATAAATCTTCGGACAAGCGCATAGTGCCGTCGTACTTTGCTCGGCGTAGATGCACCCAACTGCTAGGATCAGGAAAAACACTGAAAGAAATATACCATAATATGTAATCAGTAATCGTTTTTTTAGGAATAATAATGGAACTGTGCACCCGCCTGCCCTAATTGTATACGCTGGCGGGGCACCAATGAAATATAATAGAATGAGCATCAAGTCAGGTCAGTTCGTGTGGCGAATTTACTAGAAATTAACTACGATGATTTCCAAGGGGAACATGTGACGGTCGAGCAGACATGGTGGAAGTGTTAATAGAGACACTATAAAAACTTTGCCGAAACTCATAACAGCTTATTGTGTTATGTGTTTTTTTACATAGTACAAATTATAAATAACTAGAAATCTAAATATATTAAATAAAGGAAAATTTCAATTTGATAATCATTTTTTATTGAAGAAGTGTTATTATAATAACACTTCTGCAATAAAAAATCCTTTAAATTCACCCTTATATAATAAACTCTTAAATTCATAGACAATTAGATAATAATACAATCGTGTGGACTGGTAATGTCAACTATGAATATGCTTCACCATCTCCAATGTAGGTGACAGCAGACTCACAAATGATTTCTCTCCTCATCAGTTTCATATTCATGTATGTTTTTAGCGGACTGTGTCAATGTTACCAGAATATAGAGAGATGGCTCAGTAATAATGCCTAATATCCAAAATAGTTACTGTACCTACATATTTAAAAAATATCAGTACATATTTTCATTTTATAGTCTGAGACTCAAAACTCGACCAACCACGAAATCAGATCAAAAAAACTAATAAGTGCCAATGAAAACATAAAATTCCTTGATGAAGCACTATAAAACACTATATTATAGACACTTAGGCATGTTGATACAACTTCCTATTGTTACAATGATCAATACATAGTGGAATTTCTTTGTTTGTCACTTGCGATTTAGGTTGCCAAACACGTAACTGTCAAGTGAGGAAGTCGGACATCCCCGGAGAGTCTACTCGTCGGACTATCTTAGTTACTTAGAATTTTACGCACCAAAAGGAATGCGTACATTACATGTTATCCTTACTTTTGTAGCGGCCTCGGTGGTCTAGTGGTTTAGCACGCTGCTTTATTTCCAATGCGTTCGATTCCTCGCACAGCAGAAACGTTTGTGCTCATGAGTATGATTTGTATGATTGTTTATACAGGCAAATAAATCGACGTAGGTGTTATATTTATATCTTTCACTATAATCAGTGAAAGAAACTTTCGTAATATAATATAGTAATAGTTCGTAAGTTCAAATATTTCCGATAATGTCAATTCCGATAACAAATCTAATTCGAAAGACGTCGGTAAACTAAAAATACATGATACTAAATTATAGTTTATACCTAACAATAGCAGATAAATAAATAAAATTTAATTACCCCTATATATTTATCGTCAAATCCATATAAGTAGGAAAAGCGGTTCAAGGCATAAATATATGCAAGGACATAATTACATGACATAAACACTGAACTAGAGGGAAATGGATTGATTTTATAGAGATAATGGTATATACAAATAACTCTCAACATTTCACACACCGCTATCTAATTAAGCAGAGCTGGTGCTATGGAATCTAGCTTGAAATACTTAAATACATTTTACATGGTATAAATATAGCTACATAGAAAACTCAAATAAAAGAAATAGATAATTTCATGAACACAAATATTTGGATTGAGCGGCAAGCGAGCCCATGACCATAGGAACTATGGGGCGTGTTCGAACCTTCGAGATATTTATAGTTTGTTGAAAAATATATTACTTTCGCCGTAAAAGTAAATACTCGCTAAGTAAAAAGTAACAAGTAAATAATCTACTAAGTAAAAAGTGAATAATCTCTCAGTTTTCATATTCACTATAGAACAGCTGAACGGATGAGGTAAATAAGTATTGGCAGAATATAGTGCTGCTCTTGTTCACACATCTCATGTAACCTCGTGAGACCACTTATGCGCCATAATTTCTGAGTGACTATGATGGCACGTCTCTTATCCAGTAATTTCACTGCCTAATTAAGATTAGTCTAAGCCCAACCGAAACAAACCATGCAAATCAAGCTGCTTGTTGGCTGAATTAGGTGAGACAGGAGGAAGGCGATTATTAGTAATGCGGACTGTTGATACCATTGCTAGAAATATATCATATCAGATTGATTTCCGCTGGAAACAATCGTGATAAATTCCTGGTTAATTTGTCACGATGGGCTAACTGACCTGATCTCATGTTCATCCTATTATCCTCCATTGGTGTCCCGCTAGCGTAAACCGTTATCGCAGACGGGTGCATCAATCCATAGTAATCCATAAAAAAATTATTAGACGTATATGTGCGATTTTTCCAAATTCTACTTCGGGTAAAATTCGTATATTTTTTAATTGCGTATGATATTATTATTAAGTAATAATATATTCAACTTACAAATTCTGTAGTCCATTATTACAATGTCTTATAGAGGCACGGCTCTGTTTTAAAACACGGTCGGACGCGAAAAACTTTCTCAATTCGCGACAGCAGTGTGATGTGTTATATACTGGATTAGTCAGGTCTGCCCACAGCTATTATCGATTCATTTCCGTTCGATGATCCAGACAGGATAATAAACGCAATCTATTTACTTCTTATCTATATAATTGTTGCTTAATAAGTCGTAACTGCCTAACGAGTTACGTGTTTGTTACTTTACAGAATATTCGCTGGTAGGTAGAGCGATTGGGGTTCCTCATTGCTAAATAAAAATTAGATGTTACAAATAATGAAAATGATCTAGATATTTTTACTATGCCAGTACAAATATATGATCAATAATTGTACCATTGTATTGGAATTGAACCCGCGATCACACGAAGATAACATAATCCGTCAAATTCTACATCACAAAGATTTAATAAAGTTACGAAAGATATTTTTGTAAATAATAAGAATGTTATTATACTATTTGTGGTGTCAATTGAATCGGTTTAAATAATGATTCTTGTTACTAATCGAAATGTATACATTTTCTTAAATTTAGGTAATTTCAGTGCTCATACAATTTCAACTGTAGGTAATACCAGATGGGACAGATAGTCATTGTCAACTGTCTTAATCGTGGACGCAGTCAATGTTCATAACATTTACCCACATTTATTTATTTATTCTTTTGCACACAAAATTGTATAAGTACATGTCGAACTCAATGCCTGATGGCATTCTCTACCAGTCAACCGTCGCGTTGATCAGAGATAGTATGGCGGTGCAATTTAACAAGTATAAAAAAATAATATAGATCTAAACATGCTAATGTACTTCTAAAATTATATAATTACATAAATAAGCAAAATACCAATAACACAATTTCAATTTCATATTTACATTTAATGTAACAGACGGCGAATTGTCACCACTCATCTCATCGGAGTTTCACTAGAATTTTTTTTGAGGCTGCTATTTTCGTACTCGCAGTATTTAGAGTCAAGTGGGGGTAGTACGAGTATCCACAATAGGTCAATATGGAAGTATAGTCTAGGTTAATCTTATATGGAAGAAAATAATAAATAAAAATAATATTCATTTAAAGCCAAATGGACATGCGCTAGTAAATTAATAGGTACCCGCTTAATGCAACTAAAAAGCAAACAAACAGCGCATATAAAATATTCATATCGGTCATTCCACCTGTTTTTATTTAATGTCGCTAATTTTCTAGTTGGTACCTACCTGCATAAGTAGGAGTAATAGATATTTAATTACTTAGTTTTATGTAAGGTAACTTACAAGGATATATAAATTATAATTAGGGATACTATAGTAGTATATATAAGTATGGTTGGGGCTGTTAGAAAGGAGGACTGGTGGTCTACTGTAAGTAAATGATGTGGCCTTTCTTTAAAGTTATGGAAACTTAGTTTGGAAATACTTGTCCTGCCGGGTGTAGGTAGCGAATTCTGAAAAAGGACGAGTACCTATGATAGATTTCTGTAGGTCCCAGTGCTACAGGTCTGACAATAGCCCAAACCCCTCAATAAAAAAATGTGGTTTTGAATAGCATCGCGAGATAGCGCGGGTGTACTAAATATTGGGTGGCAAATAGCCACGACCCCCCGACCGGAAGGGGCTTCCGGTCAGAAGTGAATTCCAGCTACAAACATTTATTATTACAATTTATTAAACAAAATTATTGTTTATTTTATATTATTTTAGTTGCATTTGTATACAACCAAAATAGGTAACTTAAATAAATTAAATGAAAACAAAGTTTTCAAATTTCAATACCTCGAGCTGCTGACGCCACTAACCACAACTGTCACGCCACACGAGTTATAGTGGTGGGTCCATGTATGTATATAGATGACGGACTACCTACCATCCGATCGCCAGACTGTTGATAATCACTTATAGAAAAAAAATATCATGTTATGGTACATGCGGTGTCATCTGGATACCATAACTCCACAAGGGCCTAAGTGACCTAACTTTATAATCCTTTATTGATGTTAATGACATATTGTAATTTAAATAATGTAATGGGTGAAAACTGTGATTGGTACAGTTTATGCTGTAAATAATATAAATGACGTAGTGGAGTAACTTGAAACAGTCATGCTCACTATAAAGTTCAAACTTGTGGCGGCGTGGTGGGCCGGGTCGATGTGCTCCCTCTAATATGGTTGAGTGCAATGATGGCTGGCTCATCCGTCATACTCGTGTACGGGTGCTGCTTGTGGGGACTGGTCTGTTGCGAACACTGATTAGATTTTTTGAGTTTTTTTATTTTTTTTATATAGCATATGCTAGTGGTCACTCTATTCTCCCAAATTTAAATTTAAATGAAATAGTATTATTATAAATATGTACAACATTAAAAAAAAAATACGAGCTGAGTTTCTTGTCAGTTCTTCTCATCTCGAAATCATTCCGAACTGACGGTAGATTTGACATATCATAAGAGTCTGTAATAGATCTACATGAATAAAGATATTTTGAATTTTGAATTTTGAATGGACGAGTTTTAATAGCATATTAAATTCAATTTATGTCCAGAATATACCAGAAAAAAAATACAGTATACTTATTAGTTTTGTACCGAAAGCACAAGATGTGCATAGTTTAGAACTAGCTGGAGCTGTGTAGAGGATTTTAATTTATTTTTTTGTAGTATTACAAAACTATAATGCTTCTGTTATACATATAGACTATTCTGCTATTTAACTACAAATATGCAAAACAACACATCAGAAATATATATATATATATATATATGTTAGAGCGGGGATTGATACCAGACAACTCATCGTTACGATAATTAAATAATAAACACTTTTATCAAATTCCAGAGATGTATTCGGTGCAACGGTTACACACAGAAAGAGAGTTATTCAATTACCGACCTCCGTATTTATAGACCGAATTCAGTGTAGTAGGGAGAGAAGCAGGCGTAACGATTATCTTATGACAAACAACTTAGTTCGGTCTATAAGTACTAGATGGCGCTATTTACAATATTTATAATAATCCTTAACTTTAATACTTCATTATGTTAAATATTAAATAACAGTGATTTGATCAATACAGGTCGAATATAATTAAATTAATCAATTAACAATGAAAATAGTCATTGTATTGAGTTTGCGCTATCACGGCTATCCTGATGAGCTGCTCGTGCTCTGAGCATGCGAATATCCTAATCTGTAACAGAAATAATGTTATAATTCTATTATTAAAGAAAAACTTAATAGAAATGTTGGCCCAGTTGTCAGACAGTTGTTTACACTCGTCCAGACAAGTGGCTTGCTTATAATTGTAATGATAATAGCAAAAAATTGAGCCCAGTTGTCAGACTGAGTGTTTACACCCGTACAGATAAGTGGCTTTCATATCTTTGTAATAATAATTGCAAAAAGTTGAGCCCAGTTGTCAGACTGAGTTTTTACTCCCGTACAGACAAGTGGCTTTCATATTTTTGTAATAATAATAGCAAAAAGTTGTGCCCAGTTGTCAGACTAAGTGTTTACACCCGTACAGACAAGTGGCTTCATTATTCATTGCTAATTTTCTTCAGTATAGCTATCACGGTTATCATGGATCTGTGAAGTTTTGAACTCAGGATCGACTTCATGTGTTCATGTGTCACTACTCTTATTGTTTTTGATGTTGTCACTTTTGTTTCTTCGAGGGTAGTTGATAAGTATTGTCATAAGATGGCGGCCTATGAACGGTGACACAAATTGAAATATTTATTTTTATAAGTAGGCCCTTACAGGTACTAGAAAGTCAATCTAGTCAATAGAAATTAAATAATTTCTATCTATACAATCTTTAGAAGAAAGTTATATCTATCCAAAATAAACAGTTTATACAATACATTCATTTATTGGTATACTATTTAGTACATTCTATGTTTATTGCCGTTTTATTACAGTACTTCGTTAAACTACATTTAATTTATCGTTAAATAAATTATATACTAGTAATTTAGTATAGGCCAACTTTTGTTTACAATAAAGGCGTATTGTACCTCCTGTCATAACAATTATTAACTATTTTATTTGTATAAAAAAAAATAACAGTTTTTCACTATGCACTGACAAATTGTGCCATCACAAATTAAGTTTCAATATTTTATCATTTTACTGATGCAATGCATTAATATTAGCAAAGATGATATTATTAGTCTACCTACACCCTGCTCAATAATATTTGCGAGTGCGTGTATACAATCTATAATCCTGTTTATTTACATTCCACGAATTGCCAAAACAAAGTATAATAGTACTATTACTGTTAAAATTCTTTTCATTTATTATTTTGTTAGTTATGTGCCAAAGATAAAAAACCCGGGAAGCAGTACTTTCATTTCATTTACTTTAAATACTTTCTGGGTTTTGGTAATATTTTACCCATATGTATACGCAAACTATCTGAGATGATATACGTTTTAAAAGAACTAGTTAGTTGACAGTTGTCAATTACATTTTCTATTGGTTGAGTCTCAGCTAAAGTATCCTGTACAGAGTGAAATGTCATAGACTGTGACTCTCTAGTCCCATTAACACTGTTACAACTTGCAGATGTGTAATGATTATACGATATAAGTTATTTAGGGCTTAACCCAACTAAATGTTCTATAGCTAATAAATACTCTTTTATTTCATTTTGAGCGATATAGATTTTAATTTTACTTCATGTGTCTTGAATAAATTTGCGTTTTTTTTTTTTTTTTTTTATTTATTTGTTTAACTTGACATATTTATTTGTTTGATTACTACCCATAAAATTTCGCTTGATCGAATTAACAGGTAGATGTGGCGGTTAAATCTATCGCCTTAGCTTTTTCAGATCCCGCGATGTTGTTGCAAGTAATCAGTTCACTATATAAATGGCATGTATTTTTCTGAAAAAGAACTTGTTTCTACGATATGAGAAAAGAAATTTGAGCTTGAGCTTCACTCAATTTATTTTCTAGGAAAGATATTCGTTCCAATGTAGCCTCATATGAGCATTGGTCATATGCGTGGAAGATTTCTTGTAAGCGATCCCTTTCTAAACAAATTCTTTCACAATAACCAGACATTTCCGCTAATTATGCTTTAAGAGTAGTATTCCTCTTAATGACATTATCGGTCTTATTACAAAAAATCTGTTAAAACTCTGACGAAACGTGTCTAAATAATCCTGGTTTAAACCATCCCTGAAGTTAATACTTGGAATAAACGTAACATTATTACGAATCCAGATCTAACAGAGAACTTCTCAGTACTACAGTTAAACTAGGGGCATCGCAGGTCTAACTTTAGACCATAGGCGAATCACAGTTTAGAGATAAACTTCTTTAATACTTTGGTCAATGGTTTATTACTAGTGCTAAACCAGGTTTTTTTTTTTTTTTTTTTTTTTTTTTTTTTTTTTTTTTTTTTCAAAAGACGGTATATATTTTAATTTTCCCTTCATATCTTTCTTGTAGGCTGGGACTGTAGTCATGTGGAGCAATTTCATTTGGTAATTATTTAAAATGTTGTCAATTTAGTTAGTCTACAGTTTTGCTCTTTAAACTTTGAAGGTAAGACTACACTGAATCTAGCTTCGTAATATGTTAATAATGTAATAAGCAGCCCAAATACTATACAGAATAATAACAATGCACACAATATTGCTGATAAATTGTTTTGGCTTCACAAAAAGTGAGATAAGTTGTTAGGATTAGATCCTGCGAATTTATATTTAAATTCAGACTCGTTGCCATTGAACCAGATCTACTGCAATATTTTGTTCTAATTTACGAATTCATTTCAAGTGCTATAACGGTTTATGTCAGTACCTTACAATAGTGGATATTTGAATTGATAACAATTATCCACACACCCACATTAAAGAGATTATTGTAATTAAATGTTCGTAATGTCTTGCCTGTTAGTGAAGATTATGTATTATAATGGCCTAGTATTTATTTTGTTTGTTTTAACTATTGTACGGTTGTGATTTCAATTTAACTTGATTACACATACGATTTTAACACAAAACAGTATCAGTCCTTGGATTTTTTACAAAACGTATTTATCACAAACTGTAGAAACTATCACTAATACTGGCACATAATATTAGTTACTTATTTTTTAACATAAAAACATTTTTGTAATATTTTATTACGTTAATGTAATTTATTAAGCAGAGCGTAAAGTTTATACTGACAGTGGCGCCGCCACTTTCGTCACAGACTGATTAAAAAAAGGCATTATACGAGCAGCACGCGAGCCGACCAGACGAGTTGTGAACAGGTTTCTAATATTGTTTAAATTTCTTTATATTTGTCTTTTATTATTATTATTTTTTTTTTTTGTAATTGTTACGGAAAACGAAATCGTTAAGTTTGTAGGGGGTACCATTGCCATATCTAATGTCAAATCTGTTTTTATTTTTTGAAGCTTGTTCGGTTATTCTGACTGAAATATTTTTTTGATTGTATTTTATTTTTTCAATGGTAGAAGAATGAAGAACCTTTTATTGTTATTATAGCTATAAAAGGGAGTAGCCCGTTATTTTGGACTTTGTATAATTAATTTTATATTTTATTTAGTAATTCAAAATTGAAAGCTGTATTTTATAAAATTTAATTATTCATACCCCTTTTTTTTTTGATCTAAAGTAATTAAATTATTATCATCATAGTAGTTATACTCGGTTGTAGAACGACCTCACAATTCAATCAATGAATCTACTTGCTGGCACCATTTTACTATTGTAAGCCTACGATTATCAGGATTGAAATCCGATAAATATACTTCATTAAGTTTCCGTTTGTATAGTTCTATTTGTTTTTGTAGAATATTAAATTCGTTGTTGCTAATTATTTTGGCAGTGACGCGGTCAATACTTTAAAGAAGATGTTCTTATCCTTAATGTTATGAATAACTATCACATAATAATTCTAAATAGTTATGACGTGGTTGAGCGTCATAGTCATGCTCACTAACATGTCGAGACACGTGGCGGAATGGTGAGACGAATCATTGGGCTCTCTAAATTATGGTTGAGTAGACATTAATCTGCTCTAACCACTATGACTGATTTACTTTTATTCAGTTACTCAACCAGTTGTGTATTTCTTATTGTGAGTCTATTGAATTGGTGCTGGTGGTAGTTTGTATTCTTATCGTCCAGCTTAAAAATGTAAAATTACAACTAAATTATTCAAAAGAGTAACACGCAAGTTTTTTGCTCATTTTTCATAAGACAAATTTCCGAATGGGCGGTAGATAGTGCTTCAATGTAGGTTTATTTAAATAAATGATTTGTTATTCTCAATGTCAGTGAATGACACGATGGTTTATTAGATTGTTATTAGTTTCTTGGGCGTGATGTCATCCCTCTCTTCTGATGTTAGAGCGGGGATTGATACCAGACAACTCATCGTTACGATAATTAAATAATAAACACTTTTATCAAATTCCAGAGATGTATTCGGTGCAACGGTTACACACAGAAAGAGAGTTATTCAATTACCGACCTCCGTATTTATAGACCGAATTCAGTGTAGTAGGGAGAGAAGCAGGCGTAACGATTATCTTATGACAAACAACTTAGTTCGGTCTATAAGTACTAGATGGCGCTATTTACAATATTTATAATAATCCTTAACTTTAATACTTCATTATGTTAAATATTAAATAACAGTGATTTGATCAATACAGGTCGAATATAATTAAATTAATCAATTAACAATGAAAATAGTCATTGTATTGAGTTTGCGCTATCATATATATATATATATAAATAAAAATAAGACTTATAATTGTATTGCTTTTATTTTTTAAATACAACAATTGTAAAAAAGAATAATGTACTGTCATACAATAAATAAACCAATTCCCAACATTATAATATTCTTGTTATTAGATCTTGTTTTAAAATATTCACAATAGATTTCTATCTGTTACATAACACAGAATAAAAATATTAATACCCTTTATTTCATCCCATTAAAAATATATTATCAATTTCAAAACATCACATCATTTGTAAAGCACTTAGTATTATGCAATTGTTTATATTAATTCATAGATTACACATTAATAATAATATCACAGGACATTATTGACACAACAATAAACTCAGCACTTAGAATCTTAAGATAACTGATCATATCATTGTTGTTATACATATATAATAATAGAATACTTCTCCAGTTCAGTGGCAGCAAAATATAAAATATACATTACAGTTGTAATTGGCTGTATGGGCTTAGACTCATTGCCTTTCTTATAAGGATAAACAAAACTAAAAAATACAGTAAAAAAATATTTGTAGAATTATTGTACTACACCATGTAAAGTATCAGATGAAAATGAATAATTGTATCTTATGATTTTATTTTACAAGAATATATTAATATACTCCATTAATAAATATATTCAGTACATTTGAACTAATTAGCAACCAATTTTTCATTCAATATGCTAACCAGTTGTATTCAAACTTAAAAAATTGACTACATGCTGCAAAATGATATTGGTTGCTTAAAAACAAAGAAAATTAGACTAAGGTAATTGTTATACACAACAAAATTTATACACTTGTTGTATCATAGTTTTGATGGCATTAACTCATCTAATGTGTACTTCTTATTATAAAAATTAAAATCATAAAGTTTTTCTGGCAAAAGACTTTGTAGAAACATATGAGTGATTAATCCGGTGATACCCCATATTTTGTGCTTCTTATGCAGATATACAGGTAAGAAAAAGTTGTTAAATTCAAAATTGCCATGACTGTTTCTGTCACATAAATCAGATATAGGAACTGTGAAGATTTCTTCAACTTCATCAGGATTTCGATGTAATTTCTTGACATCAAAGTCCTTAATAAGGCCCACCACAGGTGTGATCAATATAGCCCCTTCTCTTCCTTGAACCTGTGGCATTTTGCCCCAAATATCAATTTCACTGCAATTAATACCAATTTCTTCCTCAGTCTCCCTAACAGCAGCTTCGTAAACTGTTTCATTGTTATCCAGTTTTCCTCCTGGAAATGATATTTGACCACTGTGACTGTTCAAATTTGACGATCTTAGTGTATATAAGAGGCACACTTCTGAATTATTGACACATAAGGGAACCAATACCGCTGCATGTAAAGATGGTTTTGGATCCTTACCAAAATAAGAAGGTAATTCCTTTAAAGTAGACAAACATTTCTCTCGGACTGCATTAGACAGTAGTTTTTGCGGTGTAAAAGACATGGCTATTAAAAATCCTAAAATAATTAAATATAATTTATAATTGAGTTCTTCGTAAGAGCAGAATTAGGGTCTAAAGTCTAGAAAATATAAGAAAATACATTCTTTTAAAATGTTTTAATTGTCAATGTCAATTGTCAATGAATTTGGATGATATTGCATATGCAATGCAATGAACTATCAATTTATAAATTTTAGGCAATAAACTGTATGTTCATTGTAATATCTAGAAAAAGGAAAACACAAATTAAAAAATCAAGCAACACGTGAAGCTTTATTTCTATTCGTATCCTACCACTACCATATCTGTTAAATTTTTTATAATTTTTCTAGTGCATAGTCAACTATCAAGAATTATCTGCGCTGTTATTGTCATAATGGTGATGTCATTGTCAATTGAAATGAATTAAATGACAAAACAGCTGGCAATTTATGGATATATTTTTTAGACTTTATTTTTTATTTTGTTTAAATTTTATTGTGCTTATAAATATAGAAATAATAATGGCTAAAATTAATTACTGTATAGAAAACATATTTAGTCAAGCTTCCCGACAACATTGCATATCAAAGCTCAAAGAAATCAGAGTTCCTAAGTATAACAAACGGGGAAAGGCCCCTGAAGCTTCGGCGGCCGTATTAGTGCCGCTGTGTCGCTATGACTGTGTTCCTTCATTGCTGTATACTGTTCGTTCATCTAACTTGAATAGTCATAGTGGCCAAATATCCTTTCCAGGGGGGAAAACGGATGCAGATGAAACACCTACGCAGACGGCTTTGAGAGAGACCAAAGAAGAAATAGGTTTGTCGCCAGATAAAATAGACGTGTGGGGCGTAGGGCAAGGGTTTCCGGGTCGCGACAACAAAATACTCATCTCCCCAGTTATAGGTTGTATACAAGATTTGAAGCAAGAGGACTTAATAGTTAACCATAAAGAAGTAGCCGAAGTGTTTACTGTGCCCATAGACATTTTATGTAATCCAGAAAACCAGTTTCATACACAGTTTAGGAATGGATTTATATTACCAGTTTTTATTGCTAATCAATATAAAATTTGGGGTCTTACTGCATATGTTACGCATATGTTCCTCAGCTCAGCATTATCGAGAGATGTTTATAAAAATGATTGGATGAAGAAAAAGATAGAGTTAGCAAATGTAGGCATAGAAAAATTGTGATGACAAAAATAATTTAGTACAATTGAAATTTTAGTTAGTCCATTTAGTACAATTATTTTTTACAATTACATCTGTTACATGTATGTATTGTATTATATAAATAAAAGAAAGATTTTAATGAAACTTGTTTATTAAAGTAAAAAGCAGCTTTACACTTTAGATTATCACATGCACTTAGTTTTTTGCTTAGCAAGGCACAAAGCATAACTCAGACATACACACAATTTTTTAATTATATTACATTGTATAATGGCAAGTACCATTAAATGGGAAATAGTATGCTTATATTCCGCTTTTTCATGGTATAGAAAAATTGAGCAAATATATATACAGTGGACCCCTGGTTATCCGACAAACGTTTTGCAGGGCAGTGTCAGACCATCAAATTTGTCGGATTATAGAGTGCTGCCTAAGGGTGCCCTATAGTCCGGAATTTTTTACAAAAGAGTATCTTGTAATCCGAGAAATTACAGATACAGTGATAAGATTCTGTGCTATATATGTATGCACTCTGAAGTATATTGTCAAAACAATTAATAATAGACCATGTCAGATTACAAGGGGGCCGAATTACCGCGGGTCCACTGTATTTATCACTATTTTTAGCAATTATAAAAATGTATTACAAATATAAACTTCCTAAAATATATATTCTATAATTATTTCTTACCATAGACAAAGGTTATACCGCACCTATACTAAGCCTTGACACATTGATATGAAAGTAGGCTACATTTTTTATCTGGTAATTATTAATTTTCACCTGTGACCATTCATAAACAATTAAATTATATTAATGAAAATAATATTCATAAAAAAACTGAACAAAGAGGAACAAAAAGGAAAAAAAAAAAATAAAACAAACAAAAAAAAAATAATATTCATCCTTGTTTATTTCTTAATAATTATTTTACATTATTATCTAGTATTAATATTTTATACATTGTCCAACTGACATGTTGATCGTCTCTCGCCCTTGTCTCTATTGTGTGTACTATATTTATTATTTGCAAAAAATGTATTCATTTTCAAAAACTTATTCATTCTAAAATTCACAAAAAATCTTGCAAATTCTGAATATTTGAATTTTTAAATGTCTATAATATAAATAGGTGGTCCAACTTAAAGCCTCACTTCCTAACTCTCTATTGAAAACATTTGAAATCTTGATTATCAATATCGTTATATAAAGAAATAAGTACTTAATAATAATTCTACCTATAGGTAGGTAGGTAACATTGAGGCAGGCAAGAGCTTTCACAAAATGCTAAAAACATGGTAATAACTTAAATGGTCCTTTCAAAACTATATAAATTGAAGGCAGAGGTATAACAACAAAAAAGAAGGCGTATTGTTTCTATTTCTAACCTAAAACTAGTGGGAGTCCAAAAAGAACTAATAAATGAATACTGAAAATCTGTAACCAATCTTACACCCTATTGTGAATGTACAAAATATTTCCGAATATCTATTCGTTGTGTTTGAACACTGAACATAAGTCTAACTTCTATGTTATGTCATTTATGTTTTAAATCATAAAGTAATACTCGGGTATAGATATACCCATGTTTTTTAAAACAGGAGGTAATAATACTCAGTTATGAAAAGTTTTAAGAAAAACTGACTCGATTTGTTCAGCACCTCTGCCGAATTAACATACCAATTAAATAATAAAAAATAGATATCTATAAGTAAAAAAAATATTAAATGTACCTCCTTAGTTATAAAATACTATTCGGTCTGTAAAAGAAATGTAAAATTTTGTAATTCGAAATACTACAATGGCAGACATTTGCCAGTATAGTCATATATATTTATTTATTTATATGAACTGTACTTTAAACCTTTTAATTTATGATTTTTATAACTAAGGGCGTTAATTATCAAAACTATAGCGAAAAAGAATATAATGGCCACTGTCAACTCACAGTTTGGTTAAGATGAGAAAATGAACACATAAACATCGTATGTGTTGTTGATATAATAAATTCAGTCGCCTAAAGGTCGAATACAACCAGCGAGGGGATTATATTTGTGTATTTATGGGGGTCTATGAAGTGTAAATAAGTATCTATAAATAATAATAAATTTGCCCACAATTTGACCTTCCAGAAAGTACCTGTGTACATAATACCTATGCATACTCAATATTGAAATACTAAATGTATTTATAAAACGCTATAAGATATTTTATATAGTTAAGTACACAGAAATTCGACTACCGAAAGTAGTACATAAGCCTAAAAATCTTAGGGAATCTCTGGCCTAGGTGGTAATACATATGACTCGTCCAATGCTGATGATAATATTAGCTAGTGATGAACAGTGAATGTGAACTTGTCATAACAAATGTTTATAAAGATAAAACGATCACATATAAAACAATAATTTAGACATAGCTTTAGTTATACTTTCCAATAATGTACAAATAACGTGATTTAAGCCCGATTGTGGATTTCTCCTTATATATCAAACACAACAATAAAAACTTGCACCAAACCAGATATCCAATCTCATAGACGATAATATAGCAACATTAAGACATTGAATTAACAAAAATATATATCCCTTTTCTTCATAAAAACGCTAAACGCTTTATAAACCTATATTAATTATAATTATTGAAACGTTTAATCCCTTTCTTACGAGCCATTTAACGATTCGTAGAATTGTTTTTATGAATAAAGGATTTAATCTTTATTGGGACGGGCGGGACGTATGGAAGCGGAAAGGCGTGGAAGAGTAGGAACAAAGGCGGGGAAGGTCAACCCTCGGTACTATATTTTAAGTATTTAAATTCCAATTAATTATAACACAATTCAACTGGACAATATAAGGTACAGCACAGAAAAGTAATACAGTAGTTCACATTAATATCCTGTGCATTATTAAGTTAATTGCTTATAATTTTATATGCCTAAGGGGGCCATTACACTGTCTATAATATAAGATCAAAAATAAAAACTAATTGTTCTCACTATTCCTAAACTATACAAGTTATTGTAAAAAATATAAGTGATAAAAAAATTTCAATTAGTTTATAATATGACCCCGTAGATATTAGACCAGTCTAATAAGCCCCTAAAGTTAACAGCTGTCAGCTGATCGAGTCCCGTATTATTTTTATCGCAAGGTGAACTACTGTCAAGATGACAATTAACATTCCAATAAATGCAACGTTGCCAGCATTGCGCCGGCTGCAATGAATTTTATTTAACGGTGGACATAAATCGATTTTTCGCCTAATATTTATTGTACCAAGGCTCATTTTCGCTCCACGTAATGTACACAATTAGATTAACAGTTACTCTGTGTTATTCAAGTCGTTGACATCGATCGGGATGGAGGTGGTGAACGTTGGTGTCTCGAGTTCTTCGTGTTTCTTCATTTTTAGAGCCTGTAAATATATGTAAATGTCAGTTAAGTGGTGCTAAATAAAAAAAAGTGTACATATATATGTAAAAATACCAAATGATAAACATAACATTGAATGTAATGTACCTTTGTAAAATGAGATAAATTAGAATATTTAGAATAAGAGGCGAGATTGGTGCAAATGTCCAAATTAAGTATATTCAAGAAAGACTGTGGACCTACACGAGGATCAATCCTTGAGTCTTGTTCAAATCAAAAAATCTTTTTGATAATGAAGATATTGTGCGGTAATATAATAGCATGGACCAATCTGTCACAAGAGTTTCCAACATTCATATTTTTATATAATTTTTCCCCATATATGGTAACCATTGATTTCTTTTACATAAGTTTTCTATTAAAGAACTTTCATACACTTTTTATATATAGTACACCTTATGTATTTGAATTAAGAAAATATTCAATAACATCTTCTTAGCCATAGGTTAAGTTCTTTACAGAGAAGATATTTCACTTACACACTTCTTATTTTAAATATTCCAAATGCAATAATGTTCAATTTGATACAGTTTTCAGTGACAACAATAATGGATTCTTGCATTGAAAAATTAAAACAGCAAGTAGTACAAACAAAAACTATGTAACGTATAGTATATATTTATCATAGCTACATGAGATATAAACTTTGGAGTAATTTGATAAAAATAAATACTGAATGTACATAATTATTTAAACATAAAATGTAAAATATACATATATTTTTCAACATAATATTAGTGAAAAAATGATATATACAAAAACAAAAAACCACTTTTAATAATATAAGATTAGGTTAATTATTGTAAATAAAATTGATTGTATTATATAAACCCATAATATGTGGTGTTGTTGAGATTTATTTTTAATAGGATTGAAAGAGACTTCATATTAATGGGTTGAGACAAAATAGATGAAAGTTATTAATATAAGATAAAAAACAATATTAAAAAAACAATACACCATTGTTAGTTAATAAAAAAAAGAGCATACTATACAACTAAAAAAAAACTTTACAATGATAATAAAAAACAAGTAAAAAATCAACAACGCTTAGATTTATTTTTTAAAGACTATATATATTTTTTTTTAAATAAAGTGATGAAGAAAGGTATGATAAATCTAGATTTTATAAATTTCGAATGCGATGTTTTATTTTTCGATTTAATGAATAATGTAATGTCAAAAGCTACAAGTGATACAACCGCGCCAAAATGTATGTCCGCTACCATATGATATTTCCAAGGGATGGACTTAGTGTCACTTAGATTAATTACATCAAATTACAGAATCAAACGAAACCAAGTTGTGTGCGTCCTATATTAATAAAATGTTAAGAAAAGCAAGCATAAAATATTTGAAACATATATAACAATCTAAAATAAATAATCATACTTTTTACATAGACCTTTAATTATAATGCCGATTTCTGATTGAGACTGATATAATAAGCCAGGTAGTTAGTTTTACTTCTACTTCGCAAGAGTGCAAATATTATAAGGATATTTAATTTTGTTGAAAATAAATTACAGTCCCTATTGCTCTCCGATAATACAGTTTACAATGGATCATATATATATATATTAAAATATTTTTTGAGTTTATCCAGTATAAAGATAAATTAAATTTTGCTTAAAAATATATATAATTATCTGTCTCTCCCTCTTTTTCCTTGTAGAATATAAAACTTTAAGTTGGAAAGAATAATAATAAATTTTGTCTAGAAACAAGTCTAATAAAATGTTACTACTAAAATATATATACACAAATTAATATTATACTAAATTAGTTGATGTTAATTTGGATCGTCGTATTGTTAGCCGTTGTATTTAGTACATTGCTCCGTCAGTAGGCCGCCCACAACTGTTTGTTATTAATCATTTAATTAATCTAAGCAATGGACAGCAAAATCATTAACGCCACGACACACCCGCCACGTACCGAATCCGTATTGGTCTCTTTCTCTTGCCGCGTCAGTGTTGGTGACAATCCCAAACCTTTTGCTGATAACTGCAGGCGATAGTAATACGTGTGTTTATGAACATAAGATATAGAATAGAGTAAAATTATATTATATTATTGTCTCAAGGAAATACAAATTATTAATATGTAAAATAAAAATTATTGGATTATCCGCATTAAGTAGATATTACATTATATATAGAGATAAGATATATATTGATGTAATAAACTAATATCATTGAAATAAAAAATCGGTTATAAATAATTGATACTTACATACATTAAGGAGATATTTCTAGTATCAAATAAAATACAATCATACCAAAACCACAGAGTGTAAATAATATGTAAACTTAGTAAAGTGGCTACATCATTAATAATACAGGTAACCCTAACTACTCCAACAGTTAGGGCGTTAGTATAGTGGACTAATGACCATATGACCCCATTGCTAGCAATGTACCATGACTTGAGTCATGGCTGACTGACCTAACCTTATGCTCTTATCATCCTCCACTGGTGCCCTATGAAACTTGCCTTATAAACCATAAGCGCTGGAGGGCATATCATTCCATTATCACCCATTAAAAAAAATGTAACAATTTTAATGTGATTTAATAAAATCTTTGTAATTCTGTTGAATTCGCCGTTACCACGTAAAAACTTGATCTCTCTTTATCCATCATTCACATATCTACCATTGGCATATCATTTCATCATCGGATAATCATATACCAGCACTTTCTTAATAGGTATAGCCGTAGAATAAGGAGTATAATTGCACTCTTAATATTAAATTGGATTAATGCATACCTTTAAAATTTTGGGTTAATTTCCCAAAATATTTTAAGGTTACAGATTTATTATTATCATATTTAGACACAAAAGTCGTGAGCTGACAATAAGTCATTTTTTGTTAATTTACTTCTGGGTGACTTCCGGTTACGGAAACACCGTTTAATAATTACCACTACTACTAATAACTATTAATTCATCAAATAATGTACGCACATGTTGGATTCATTATGTGCATATTAAAATATTATTAAAGTTTTTTTTATGTAATTGGAATAGCAAATGGCCCACCACAGATGGTAAGTGGTAAGTTCTATATTCATGCACAGCACTACGAACATTATCAAGTTTCGCCCTTGATATCACCCATACGTTGCCAATCCTAACTCCTAAGATATCATGACCTCATCCCGTAATTTCAAAATTAATAGTCCAATCATGTATTAGTGGATAGGAAATATCATATTACCTGCTGCAGTTTGTAGTGGTTGATGATATCCTGGTCCGCGGGGCAGCTTTGTGTGAACGCGTCCAACTGGTACATGTGGTACATGTAACGCCAGAGCGCGCGAAAACTCGTCTAGAAATGTTTATAAACACACTACATTAGTATATGTGCTAACTAATAATTTAAATACAAACTATCAGTATACTATCTGTTATCCGCGACTTTGTCTGCATGGAATTATACTTTTTTTATTAAGTAGTTAAGTTAATCTTTATGACATTACCTATCTGCGAGTGAAAGTCCTGTCAAAATCGATCCGACCGTTTCAGAGATTAGCAAGAACAGAGACAATTTTTTTTGCATTATATTTATGTAAGTACCGTATATATTTACTTTCATATACATTTAGTTAAAAGCTGTTACTTTGAAATTACAAACAGGCATTTCAATCTTAATTATATTTATTTGCATAGATTAGATTAATACATGAAGCAAAACATTTTTGATATCTTTTTAAGAAAATTATGCGGAGGGGTAATTGTGAAATAATAATAGTAATAGAGACAGAGTTGTCGCTTAGGCCCGGGCCACGGGGGCCCCCAACGTGCGTAAGCAAAAATTAACTTCCGATTTTTTTTTATTTCACAAATGTCAAAAATTCTTTTTTCCTGCGTAAAGCGTGCGTTCAAAGGCAAGGTGAGTGTGTATTTAATTTGAATTGTTTGTAAATATTTTGGATAGTGACATATAGAAAACTATGATTAATAAAAAAATATTTCTTTTAATTTATGCAATCTTTTTTCTGTTGTGAGAAATCTTTACCCTTCGTAAAGGCCCTCAAACAAATTTTTTATACTGGGGCCTATAACACATGATTTGTAATACTAACCGGAATTTCAAAGTCAACGAAGTATTTGCCGGCGACGCGGATATGCTGTAGCCGTGGCATCAGCTCGCAGTCGAAACAGCACATCGTGTCGCCCGTTAAAAACCTGAAATATGACCATAATATTTATGTAGTAGAGTACGATTTATTTTACAACTGGAAAGCTAACATCGTTTATATGTATATGTTTGAACAGCACCACAGAAATTACGTAGTTCCTATATTTAAAAAAAATAAAATTATAACAATATCTCAAGACTATTCACACAGCTCCATCTAGTCCCAAACTATGCAGAGCTTGTTTTATGGATTCTACACTACATATAAACACAAGAAACATAGAACTCATAAAACAGCCAGACTTTTACTCATAAATACAGATGTTTGCACTGTACTAGCAGTCGAACCCGCGACTATCGGAAGTAAGGCTTTCGTTCATATACCAAATGATAGAACATTACTATGCAAAATTTCCAGAAGCCATAGTTTATTTAGTTGTTCGTAAATATTGCTTTTCTTATACTGAAATTTGTTATAAATTATGTTTTGTATTTTACTTTATGTTTACATAATTATTTATAATAATAATAACAGTTACCTAGTTTCTCTGCGTTCAAGCAGCGCGTCTATGCGGCCGAGGTGCGCGCGCAGCGCCGCAGACTTCTGTTCGTCTTTACGCACCAAAACCAACTTCAATTTGGAGTATAGGTTCTCGATCAACGACGCCACTTCTTTATCCTGAAAATAATCAATTATTGAATTAAGTCAAGTTACGTTTAAAATAGTCCTTCGAATTGGATCAAAAAAATAAATATTCATAACGAGCGAGTTTTAATAAAAGTTACAAACGAAGACGTGAAGGTAGGCGAATATGTGTACTCATAATTTTATTTATTTAGCATCTACTTGCTGCTCCTCAGTTTACCGGTAATCATAGCGTTTGTGACACTCCTGAAATATTGTGAACTCCATAATATTAAATATAATAAGACTAATAATAAGACTGGTGATTTTATTAATATTACGTATAAGTACTGATATTGTTAGCCTATCTTAGTACCGCTATTCAAAATATGCTGAATTTTTTCCTAATTGATATTTTGTATATGTATATTATTTTAATTTTCAACTAATCCGTATCAGTAATAACGATTATTCAAAGATTATTTTCAAAACTAAATGTATTGTAACAGTTTCCAATTAAATTTTAATACATATAATAATTTAAAAAGGAGCAATAAAATATTTGAAGATATTCTAATCTCCATACGGTAGATTTTCAAGGATGCGGCACTGAACTACAATGCAACGTTTTGAGAGCCTGTCTAATCTTTAACGCACCTGTACAAACAAATTGTGTCCACCAGGTACAGACTTCATGATGTGTCGTTCTATCTTCTCGTTCTCGAGTATGGCGAGACCGTTGTCGATCAGTATAGGTGGGTGCGTCGCTTCGAAGTTGGTGCGGAAGTCTGGCGGGGGCTTTTGCATGTCTACTGTCGTGACCTGAAACACAAAATGAAATTAAATTGTTGATTGCAATGAATGTGGTAAATATACAAATGGAGATATACTTATTGATGGTAGTCCTGAAATTCAGTATATTCGACACGCAAAAAAAAAGTAGAGTCGCAGTTAGGTCGCTGAACAGTCAACACTAGGCTTCCAAGCTAAATCCGAACTCTATTCAATGTCTGATGATGCCACGTTCAGAGGCGAAACAGGTGTCGCAATATGTGTGTAGAACTCAATAACGGTCGGAATTTGATCGCCATTAGAAGGTCTGGTCAACAGTCAAGTTTCCACACCGAATATTTGTGATCTCACACATGCTAATTGTAAAGGAATTAAACAAAATAATATAAATCCACTAAGTAGTAAAAATATAGTCAGCCTATTACTTAACTTCATTATAATTATGAATAGCAATTTCAATCAAAGTTGATTTTGTATTATATAACGGAATGCATATAATTTTATCAGTGAAGAAAAGCTGTTTGAGGCTGTTTTAACCGACTTAGAAGAATGTTTGACAATTCGGTAGAAATATTTTACTATCGCGATTCCTCCTCCTCCTCAAGTAGTTTCCCTCATTCCTGGGTTCCTGACAGCCACGCAGACTTTCTCTCTCATTACATTCCTCCATTTGTGTCGGTCTTTTGCACAATGGAATGTAGTATTCAGCAATGAGTGGACTTGGTCAGACGATCTTGTGGGGCTGTGCTCTATAACACGTTTGCCATGCACCATGCCTGTCACCATTAACTACTCCAGGTTATGACCTTCTTTCCGGGCTATATGACCAAAGAACGATATGATAAGACAGCTTATGATGTTAAGTTTCCGTAAAATAGAGACATTACTGTCGGGATTAGGTTATATATAAGCTAACATGACTCAAAGTGACTGATAATATAGTGCGAATATAGAATATGGAAACCACTTGTATTTGCAAAAATCGTCGGCTGCTATTTACAATTTAAATATATGGAACTAATGCAGAATTAAATGTGACGAACGAATGAGTATGCAGACCGCCAGTGTCACGTAGAGTTTTTCTTCATTATGTTCTGTAAATCTTTGCACTTAAGGTTTAAAATTGGTTCATGATTGGGAATATGGTCCAAAAATGTCACAATATTATAAACGCGAACGTTTGTATATGTGGATGATGGATGTATAGATGGATGTTTGTTACTCTTTCATGTAAAAACTATTGAATGGATTTTAATTAAACTACAATAATATAGCTTATACGTCAAAACAATAAAAAGATGCCATGCCATGAATTTTATGTGGGAGATACCATGGGCACAGCTAGATTTTATTATATGTGTAGACTTTTCTTACCTTTAGACTGATGGTTTTGAGTTCTGCTAATAAATACAGGTCCATGAAGTACTCCTGGCAGAAGAGACAAGCACCCTTCCGTCGGCCGTCGATTGTCGACGCCTGAAAAGAAATAAATAAAAAACTTAATATCGTGAAATATTATAGGTATTACATGTTAACTTTAAGTAGAGTTACAATTTCTTTAGCTTTCGTCCAGTTAGTAAATTTGGTCATGGTTTTATATAACTTCGCCAAACGATAATATGGGCGAGTATAGAGGGTGCACCAAACCAGCGGGAGCGCTGAAGGCCATCGACTTTAGTCTGCAGATACCGCTAGGGGTTCGAACCTTGGCTCTAGCCGTTATAATTACGATCTCTTATAGCCATTATGAATAAATAATACCATAAATAATAATAATAAGAATACAATAATTATAAATTAACAAATAGTGGTAAATATATTAAATATAATAATGTGCAGTAAAAACTTTTTTACATTTTTTTTTAATTATTATTATTACCATTTAATTAGAATACAATGAACAATATTAAATATAATAATTGTATCAATAATGAAATTAAAATAATATTTATTTATACAGTTGAAATTTAATATTTCATTGGAATTATTATAGTATATACATTGCCACAGATAACAGCTATAGCATTCTATGACACCATAAAAATAGTATGCCAATAAGCATTTCCTCAGTTTCACTTCAAAAGCATTCTCGCTCAACAATTTCATATAAGTACATATAATCAAATGAACATAAAACATATCAAAATATTAATTACAAATATAGCATACATATATGTAATAATAAATAAATACAATTTTATTTGTCATATTATAAAATATTAATATAATTTTACGCGAGTCATCAATATTCATATTACTCACAATTAAAACAAGACAGATAGACAGTTTAATTTTATGAGATACATCATTTTCTCGGTGTGTGGGTTTTAATGGACGACTTTTTTGTCGTTTAATTAGACTTTGTAATTAGATGTTTAGTTGAGACGTACGTACGTATTAAATAATATTGCTGGCAACTATCGTAACGGTACAGTGGAAAAATCTCACGGAAATTGTTACTTCTATTCTTGTGTAAATAATTGAAGAAAGTTCAATTCGGTATCAATATTTATACGTGAAGCAAAAACTTTGTACTTCTTTTAACGAAAATTCTGCGGATGGAGGAGTATTAAATTTCGCACACTTATAGTTTAAATAAAGGAGTGCAGAATGTAATATTTTTTTTTAAATTAGGCATCAATGAAAAAAAATTACACACAGTATCGTGTCTTTGACACACACACATGGTAGTATTACATATAGTATAGTAGTAAAAGTATATAATACAATAGAACCTTAATAAGGTTCAAATTTATGATTTAAATTAATTATGGTCGCATTTAGACTACTTTGTGACCACTAGTACCTACACATACACGACTTCAGTATCTAAATAAGGAGGGAGACTTTGTACAAAGTCAATTGCGAATAAGACTGAGATAGGTACTTCGCTTTGAAATTAGTTGGTAATAATTTCTACCTATAATTTTAAAATATCCTATAACGTAATATTCTATCATATAATAAATGTGTAAAAATAATTCAATGAGTGTTATCTACTGAGTATAAGTAAATAAAAACCTAAATGGATAATATAAATTTGGTACATCAATGATAATCTCTCTAACGGTCTCGGAGGTCTAGTGGTTTAGCTCACCAATTTACTTCTGATGGTAAAGGTTCGATTCTTCACTTGACGCAAAAATTTGTATTCATAAGTATGGCTGTTTGTATATGTCTGGGTGATAGGTTTCTAATAAATGTATTTGTATCAGTTGTCTAATATGATTATTATTTTTGTTCCTATTGGGCTGGGTGTTTTATAAGTATGTATATTACAAATTACAATACAAAAAAAAAAATGCATCCAATCAGTTAATAAGCTTACAAGTGATATATCTTTTGCTATGTAAAATTATCCTGGGTTACCATTATTATTTTATATAAAACAATTAAAACTTAATACATAGCATACTTTTTACATAAATTCATAAATAACATACAAAGTTGACTAAACTTTTACTTTTTAATTCATACGATTGCAAAAACATCTGGGTTACACCAAGAACCAAATGTTTACCCGGAAACGTGTTATTAGTTAACAATCTCTTTCCTAAGTAGGCACGAGTATCTTTTAGTAATATTGTTATGCAACGGTCTGACCCGTGTATTTTTTTATAATTAATCAACTATCGAGAATGTTCATAGCTGTTAGATACCTATTTATCATACCAACATCGTTACGTTCTAACATTATTATAATACGTAATGATACCTTCTGATAACTTCTCTATATTGCATATAATATATTATATCGTCTCTTTTTTATTGTGAGCTAGTTATCCACAACTTCGTCCATTCTTTTCTAGATAAAATAAAAGTCTGTCTATCACATGATTTTTTTTAATTTAAAGTTCGTAGATTTTCTTAAAATAAGGACAAGTCTATCTATCTCTTGATAGACAGACAGTCGCTTAGTTGTAACAAAAACAATAACTAGATAGACAAACAGACATACTTTTGAATTTATAGTATTAGTATAGACTCGCACTTTTCTGCAATAACAGGTACCCCGAATAAATAAATAGAATTAAGAAATAAAACTCAGTCACAAGAAGACGTAACACATATTTGATAGAAAATATTACCGCAAAAATAGTAATAACTTATTCGGTCTATGGAAACACCGAAGACTAAAATTTATGACATTCTTTTAGTGTTAGTAATATAAAAAATACTCAAAATATAACCTCAAAAATAATAATAACTTACTCTCGTCTCTCGGTTGATTTTGCTTAGAAGATTAAGAAATATGACATGTTTTTGGCATGTGATATAAAAAGTAGTCAAAGCAATGATAAATAAATAAATTTTCGAAAACCCTAGGTAAAAACACTTACCAGACCGTAGTACAACCACAGGCCACAACTAGTTATAACATACGTCAATCAGTCAAGTATTGTCTAGGCAACCAACTTATGAATATTCATTAAACTTTGATGTTAGAGATCAGCACCGTGTCTGATTGTAGGTATGTCTGTTACGCTTGGTTGCCACAAGGGCATTAGGTATTTGATGTAAATTATGTTTTAATGGTCCTAAGAGATAGACAATTTAAGGACTTACAACAAAAATAATAATATATAAATATATAATAACAAATATATAATAGGTAAAAAAATGTATCAAATTGATGATTTTTTATTATAACGACAGAGGAACCGAAAAGAGATTGATGGATTGTTTGAAAGATGATATGGTAAGATAGGGAGTAAATAACGAGATGACTGCGAACAGGGATGAATGGAAGAGAAAAACATATTACGCCCGACCAAAATGGAATAAGGAGAAGCAGAGGACAATGATGAATTTTTTTAAATATTTTAATTAGGTACAAATGGACTAAAAATATTTGTTATTTTCTATGTAACATTAGTATAGACAAAAAAACATTATTTAAGCTCACCATAAGATATCAATCAATTCTTAAATACTATAAATAACATAGAACCCGTCTAAACCGCCCTATGTCTTGTATTACAGTATGCCAAGGTTAGTCATGTCACAAAATATCGTAACAGTAACCTTGTAAGCTGAGTTCACTCTATGAATGTTTTATGCATATTATGAACTTCACATATTACATTTCAAACGAGAATTTGGCGGCACACAGCTGTTACTATAATTGTTCTGCTCAATCTCTGAAACGGCTGGAACAATTTTAACGGGACTTTTACTTCTCGATAGACAATATGAAGAGTAAATTAGGCTACATGTATTATAGAAATTTTATTCAATTTTATAAACAAAAGTTAAATATCACGCAGATAAAGACGTGATTTATCTACGTTAAAAGGTATTCATAAAAATACACTAACATATCAAGAAGGACTATTGATCTCTCCGCATAAGAGCTTGAAGTTTACCATTATTAGGTTGACCAGATGGCTTTCATATCGAATCTGTTGTGACGTGTTTGTATTCTTCTACTGTAGTTAGAAAGGTTGTAGAAAATGTTGCACTTCGTTGTTGTATACCAAGAGAAATTATATTTGACCAAGGGACAGAGAGAGATTTCGGTCCTGTGTAAAAACTAGCTAGACTATTTTAACACCCTATTGATGAATAGGTGTTTTGATACATTGTATTTTATTCATACTACATCACCACTACACACGTATATTGTGTCATTTACCTTTGTTTATTAGCGTTCTTTGTGTTCACGCAAACAGAATACACTTTGTTCAAAAGCTGTTTAGAACTCCATGACTCATCGCCGATTCGAGGTCAAAGGGCTTTCCATTTAGTAATACTACGCCAACTTTCTACGCTATCTCTCGACTACTTTTGTCTATCGACCTACGCCATATGGTATATGTGCCATATGTACATATTAATACCTTGGACAATTAACACAATGCCATCTAGTCCCAAGATAATAAAAGCTTCTGTTATGGGTATCTGATATAAATACCTAGTTTGTTTTTTGTAATTACCTACATATTATATATAGAAATAACCAGACCGATTCAAATAATCATATTCATGAATACAAATATTTCTACCGTGCGTGGAATCGAATCTGCGACCATTGGAAGTAAAGCGGTGTGCTCAACCGCTAGACCACCGAGGCCGTCAAAGGCATATACACCACAAGGCCTAGTTAGTTGACAAACAATAATTTTATAGTTCTCATGCCTGCACTAGACCATTGCCCCGTATTCCAACATGACTCAATTTGTTACAACACACGATCAATCAGAAGACTTTACAGATAAATATAGAAGGATCAGAACATTGTCGACTACATACGGACCAGGCGTAATCTGACATTGAGGATGACGCAGCTGGAGTTGAGTCCCAACGTAAGCTTCAAGGCGTTTGTAGCCCAGGTTATAAAAGAGTCTCTTTTATAGGTATTAGGCCCAGGTTATAAAAGGGACTCGACTCCAGGTGCGTCATCCTCAATATCAGATTACTACTCCGAACGAGGTAGTGTATCGGCGCCGCCGCGACGCCGTGGTAGATTATTTATATATCATTATCATTTCATATGTATGTTAGTCTATAAGGTATTCATAATATGGACCATTAGTAGTCTGAATTTAATAAATAAGACCATATTGCAACAGTCTATGGAGAGTATTGAAGTGACAGTTATGATACTAACACATTGTTCTTGCAAGTTGGACAAATCCTTTGTCTGTACTAGTACTAGTAAGGATCGTGATCCAACACAATCCAACATCGTAAACATTCACGAACTCTACATATATAAGGGAAAGTTAGGACTAACAGTTGGACCATAGTGTGAAATTTAAACTGACGTGAGCATTCCCACACTCCTTTTGACTATGCTTGCTGTGTGGCATTCCGTATAGAAATACAGTATTGCACTCAATCTATAATTTTATATTGCAACATGCAACCGCCCAGAAACGCCTTCTAAATCGCATCGATCTTCCAGTGAGAAAACTTGTACTCTTCCATGGGCTTTATTATTATGTAAATTTTATGACTTTAATAGTTCCGACGTGCTATACTATTATTGAAGGTGTTGAATTAATTGTTATGTCGTAAAATTTCTAAAGATCGTTTTTTGTTCCTTAGTTATATTTTTTATGTAGGTAAAATTTTGCTATGGCCCAGATTCATAGTTAAAATCTAGCTATTTTTATATATGTACAATAAGAATTCCTAAATCTAAGCACATTAGCTATCATAACTCTACCATATCTAACAGCAAACGAAATTTCAAACAAAAAAGACTTCATTTCCTTTTTTATCTTGCACTTTTTTCTCTAAACATTGGACCGTAAAATTGCTGTGGAAAATAAATCATTTCTCCGTAAAAGTAGAGTAGAAATCATCATCGACGTAAACAATAGGTTTTATAAGTTTTTTTTTAAATAGCATTTTTCTATTTCGCTATTAGAGAAGACAGTAACAATACAATGATAAATAACATCAGTTGTTGTTTTCATTTGCATGTTACGGTGAACGGAGTGCAGCGGTGCGTGGACGGTGACCACGCGTCAGTTAGTATTGGAGACATGTCGCTATATAAATTTGATAGCGATAACCTATATTTACCTTCTGAGGTGGACCATGCACTACTCCTACATGTTTCACTGAAATTAGAAGGTTCTATTTTTTTTTCCTTTAGTTTATTTCAAATAAAGAAAGTGGCACGAAAGGTAAGAACGCACCTGAGCAATAGTTAAAAAGGGTTTATTAAACAGTTGACGTTATTATGAAGCTACTAATAAACTGCTACGTTCAACTTCGTCTGCACAAACTTTTAAAAAATAATATGAAATGTAGTAAAATATTAAATATTTCATTCCGTCTCACATTAATTTTTGAAGATATAAAATAGCCTATGTATGATTTCGTAATACAGTCTAAATAGACTGTATTAGAATGAAATTATGAAAATTCATGACCAATTTAATTAAGATGCGATCACTGTTTAGCCTAGAAAAGTTAACAAACAGACAGAGAGAGTCATCCTTTCTATGTAATTTTATGTAAGGGGTCCAATATTACTTTTTATGTACGAAGCGATGTGACGTAAATCCCAATGTTTAATAAAAAAAAAAAAACAAAGTCATCCGAACTTTTTGTAAGACTACAAGTTTCGAAACCGGTATCTAAATTAAAGAAACGTTAATATATAGTAAATCAACAATACACAAATAGCAGAATATAATTTTAATTTTGACATCTCAAGGTGATTACGAGCGAATATAGAAACGTATAAGATATTTGTGTTCTTTCATCATAAAATGATGTCCTTTTTCTACTGCTAGTTTATATGGATATATATGAATATACAATAGGAAACGTTGTGATTATAGATCCCGGGTTAGGTATGAAACAGATCTAAGCTAAACTAATAATTAACACATAATGGATGAGTAAACTACAATTTGGAAATACTAATCCATTTCTAGTTATAATTATATTTTAACTAGCAGAAAAACACATTGAACTTACGTCTTCTTGTATATCTATAACGAAAATTTATTTTACTCTTGCATACATCTACATGTTTGTTTTATTTTAATGGACAAACTGAATAAATACTTGACCTATTTAAAAAATCCTTCACTCATAGGTAACATATACTAACAGCGAGTAATAACTACATGTATTACAATAAGATAGAATCGCAGGATACAGTCTAGCTAGTAACGAATAAATTCCAATAGTTGTAGTTGGTACAAGTTTTCTGGTGAACACAGTGTCACTAGCGGTAAGAGCCCATGTCTGTGGAATAGAAACCTCGTGAAGCAATGGAGCAGAACTGCCTACATTGACGTACATGATGACCACTCTGCACGCCGTCAATAGAAATTTCACACTTCTACGTGGTCGAGTTTTGAATGAATCGCCTAGAAAGTGTTCCAAATAAACACATTCCTAAAAATTAACATATCTAAATGTTGTAATCACTAGGACTTAATAAGTCAATTTTAGATCCTAAATTTCAAACTGTGATTAATTAATTCGTAAAATATTATATTCATAGTTACTTAATAAATAATTTCAAAAATGTGTACAAAACAACCTTATAAATAGTAGAGTGTGTTGTCGTACCTTAATACTGTTGTAATAACAAAGTAAATAGATCAGATTTGACGTGCGCCATCTGCATCTATTCCTTTTCTTATTATTGGCTTTTAAACATTTAATGTTACTAGAATTCCCTATTAATATATCGATATGTATATATGATTGGACATCATAAAATACACTGAAGTAATCATGCGTTGCTTCTCTGCCCGGTGAGGATAAAAATGGCAATCGCGCTTATCTATTACAATTAGACCACTACAATCTATTCTATATATCTATATAGATAGATACTACTCAAAAACTTTCCCTAGATTGTCTATTTATCAGATTTAATAGACATGCACTTAAGTTTACATTATTAAAATCTTATATAGAAATCGAATGCAATAAAATATGAGTTACGTAAGAAGTAGCACATTACTGATCTAATAAAGCTGAATTATAAATATTTATGATAAACTCCAAAAAGAAAAATAACAAGAATACTTGTTAAACGGACTGTATCTAATATTAATACATAACGCTGAATGAATATAGTATTGTATATACGTAATGATAATACTTTCCAGTATGCGGTGCAACACAATGCGACGGTAGAGGCGCTGTGATCTCCAACAGCATGAAGTACAATGAATAATGCATCAGTTTGGTAGACAATTAAAAATAGAATATAATAAACATTACACAAGTTATATTCATAAAGACGCATGTGTTCTCGATTATATACCTAGTTGCATAAACACGATAAATGTAGAAACATTTGGGGCAGCAATTTAAATCGAACACGACTCCTTCATTACGTCCAAAATTATAAAGTTTTTTTTTTGTTAAAACATCAACATTACAACAATAATAATGTACTCGGAAACTATGTAGATAATGAAGTAGTGAATGATGAAAAAATGCAACTGAGTTACGAGCCACGCGTAAGCGACGCGAAGCGACAGGCTGAAAACAAAATAAATAGCAATGTCAAATTACAGCATTCCAGTTTATCACGATAGGATTAAGTCTCGTATGTTAGGAGACCAACCAGCCGTGACAAACAAACATCGGAGTCAACGACACCCACCCGAACATATAGGCACTTTCAGTTTCGTGAAATCGAAAGCGCCACATACGTCTCCCGCGCACTGCAAGACGCGCCATTTTAGCCAAGATGGCGGCGAAAAAACTAGATAATCCGTCACGGCGGTATGCGCCTGCGCAGTTTGTATTTACAAATTTGTCAATAGTGGCATTTTGCTGGGACATCGTGGAAACGGGTCAACTGTAGACGAACATTTAAACACTTGCTAAAGTCACGCCCTATAGTAATTACTTATGTGATTATATTTTTAAAATGTAATGATTATTGTTTCCAAAAAAAAATCAGTAACATACTGTTCTTGTTGACAAACACGAAGTAATTTACCCAAAGCCGCTAATACTTATTGAAGACATTAAAAAAAGACATTGTTATTGCATTTGCAATAAGAAGATAGTACAACTACTCAATCTTTGTCAGGGAGGAAGTATGTAAATTTTTGATCAGCAATTCGCCTTCTAATTAACTTTATCTATATTAGACTCGGAGTTCGTAAATGGTGGCATTTATAATTTTTATAATCAATAAATAAATTGCAGTTCTTGGGTGGTGATGTTTTTTGTCCATTGTAATTGTAAAAACGTTGCTGAGGTCAGTAGTTATAAAACATTTGATGTATGCTGTATGAAAGATCGTGCAGTGACCCGTGACAGAGAAATGCAACTAAGACTTGACCACGTCTGGCTAACGTGAAAGTGTACCCAACCTCTCTAATTACTACATCTCAACTTACCATATACGGTTAGAATTTCTATCGAGTATTTAATAACAATATTTTCCGTGTCAACACATAGAGATGCTATGTGGTGACCTGGTAAATGCACAGTGTTACACTCTGTTTCATAGCTGGCATGTAGATAAAGAGAACTAGGTGACTGAAGCTCAATACCTGCTAATGTAATGTTGACCTAACAAGTGAAGTTTTCTGGGAAAATCTTCGAAGATTCATCCACCGAAAGTATTTGCTACTTGCTACTTTGTGTAAATTTTTTTCATTATTGATCAAACAATAATATAAAGCCATAAATGTTAATTTGAAAACCTTTAGTTCTTAAAAGACAGTATAGTCGCTTATGAAGTTATTCGGTACTTCTTGTACCAGTAGATATGTATGCATATTAGTAAAATGTTTGGTTTAATGTCTAATTTTGATCATATTAATAATTTCATTAAACACCGACAGATGTTAATGGACTCCGTGCGATCTATGAAGTAAACATGTTATACATGGCCAATTAACGAAAAACTGAAAATAGCGTGACTAGAAATCTTCATGTAGTTCCTGAAGTTATCGCTAGCGTCTATCCGTAAATCACTTCCGCGGTTTTCGTTGACAGCTTTACGGTTGCTTACTTTGTTCATGTAATGTTTCCCGAAAGAGGTAATAAATTCACTATTCGTGACGCATCAGATTTGTGATGAAGATAAGCTATGATTAACCCGAATCTGTAGAAGGAAGTGTGGTTGAAATAGCTGTATTATTTCGTGAGAGAATATAATTTGATTTATGAAAATTTATACGGAGATGAATGAATTAACATTAAATAACAAAATTAATTACTTATAAAATAACCTTGTTATTATGTTTCTATAGTTGTTAATTTCCTATAGGGTCAAAGCTGTAGAAAATTTTAATTTTCAAATTAGTAGTCAGAGATTTAGTGATTGGTTAGATGCTGTATCGCGATTGGAATTGACATGAATACAATATTATAATTTAAATATAATAAGCAATCTTGTACTTATTTCATTTTTATTGTTTTAATGGTAGGTAAATGTTGGAATTAATCACAGTTATTATAGAATTCTTGATTAATTGGCAGTATTAATTATTATTCTCATTATTATCATAAAGCAATGTAGATGGATAAGGAAATACTAAACAATATATAAGTATAACTACAGAAATTCAATACCACTATTGCACAAGTTTTAAAATAGTCATTGAAAGTAAATGTACCGATAAAAATATATCAGCAACCAGTTGGTGCAATAGAACAGAATGGTTATAACAAAAAGTAGATGGCCGCGGAAGTTACAGGGTGCGGCAACTTGCACAATTCCCCGCCATCCGGTACAAATGTTGACAATACGTGCATTGAACTACATGGAAATATATTATTTGCACTATATCGTAACACTATTGGGTTAATTATGATGCTAGAAATAAGAAAAATAATATACAGCAGTAAATAAAATGCAATAAGGGTAAGGTATAATAAAGTGCAATAAGGGATTATAGTGATAAGCAATCTTTACAAAGCTATTTGTTTGAATTTTTTTATTGTACCAACTAACGTCATGTGTTGGTTAAGTAACTCTTGGACGCATGCCTTTAAGCAAGGATGCAAGGTTTCTTGTAAGATTGTATAGGTACATATATATTTTGCATTTTCAATAAATCCTTTCTAAGAAGATATCTCTATTCCTCTTCCTCATTGACGGGACTTCTGTTTAAAATTTAAAGTTTCAAGTGAATCCTGTTTAAGCTAAGCATTGATTTATCACATTCGCTCAGGACTTCATTATTAGGGACGTTATATAGGAACAGTAGAAGCAGAAGAAGAGAATGTGAAGATATGGATGAACTTTTAAAGATTCAGTTAATTGTCTTTAAAATAGCGATAGACTCATTATTTATCAATTATTAACAAAGGTAATATATATTTGATATAATTAGTAGTTTATATTTACTTCAGATATTAGTTGACGTCAATAACTTTACTTATCAATTCGTTTTCATACTTTTCCTGTCACATATCAAGTAATGGAAATCTCGCGTGATATAATCAAAGCACTTAATGATAATTATATTATTCACAGTAATTTATAGTGTACTTACGATATAAATGAAGGTGTCGAGAATAATTAATAATTGGAACAGATAGCCATACGAATATCCGTGAAAGGCAATTCCCTCGTATTATGGGATTCGTGTCAAATATGGAGTTGAATAGGTAGTTTAAATTCTGTACATGTATCGAGCGGCACCATGTGTCCAACGGGACATTGGTAAGATCTAAAGGTCCACAATCAACAGTGTTGTCAGACTATCTGGTATTCCTTTCAAATTTTGTCCAAAATCGCCCAAAATATAGGTTTTGAAATAAAGTCTGTATCCTGTCGTATAGAGTTTAATTCGATTCGCTAAAATGACTTTTTTCGAGCTCCAGTTACGTACATATTTCTTGCTAAATGAAAATCCAGAAAGCATTGTTTTTTAGGCCTACATGGACGCCAAAACTAACACAAATACCAAAAATTATTTTTTTCCCCCAAAAAAACCCATTTGTTCCTTCCATAGTAACAAAATGCAGGAAATACCCCTAAGCTGGCATCATTGATTAACATCATATATTGTTGAGTAGATTTTTAAAATAAGGAGATAGAAACGCAGACGAATAATGCTTTACTTGGATGCTGTGATAAATGTGGCGGCCGTTAGAGGTGGGAAGTAAGCAACACATTGCGTCTGACCGTAATATATTTTAAAACGTTTAACCGGCTACGGTATCACCTACAAAAACAGTTGATGAATGTATAATAACAACTTATATAATCTATGTTATGCTATTAATGCTAATTTCGTTCTACTACTCAGAAAATATTTTCACGATAAAAATGTTGATTGTGGTCCTTTTAAATAACATTATATCGGTAATCCGAATAATAAATACTAAAGTATTTTATAATTTGTATAATACAATAAATTTAATATAACGAATATTATGATTATATGTATATTTCTACTAAACGATTTCGAATTTTGTATGTCAGACAATTGTAGCACGTAGATAAACAATATGAATGATTAGTTAAATAACAGTTAAGACTTGTTAACACGTTACTACCTTATGTTTATCTGCTTTATAGTTATAGAGTAATCTAATATGTAAGAAGTAGTTGGTACTAAACGGAGCCTATAAAACAAAGTCGCTGCCGCAGTCTGTTATATGTTTATTATTCTGCTTATATCTTTTAAATTACGCAACGGATTTTAATGCAGCATTTAGCAATAGATAGAGTAAATCAATAGGAATGTTTATATGTAATACATGCGAGTTATAGAACAAGCCGAGAAATTCAAAGATTTGGAATGCAATCGTGCGAAGCCGAAAAGGGTCGCTAGTTAAGAATAAACATGAAACCGAGCGACTGACCATAATAAATTTTATTGTGGTATTACTTTTTCACTAATAAACACGTTTACCTCAACGGTGCTGAACTACTTGCGTTTATTAACTGTTTGAAAGACAAGACAACATCTTTAATAAGAAAAACCAGGGACCGGTTAATAAGGAGAGAAAAATTTACTCGTATAAATAAATTGACAATATTCATGAAGTTTAATAATAGAGAAATCCAAAGGTCAGCGATTAAAGTTACAATAAAAATTATATAGTTAGAATTGATGCAAGAATTAAATTTAATAGTATTCGTTTATAAAACAAAATGTCTTGTAAATTCTTAAACTAATTTTCAAAAAGAACATGATGACATACCAAAGATTTAATAGTATTCATTAATATAAACAAACCGGTTTTTTTACATAATTTTCGCTTTTACCCAGCTACTATAAAAT
Organism: Achroia grisella; assembly: GCF_030625045.1. Lineage (NCBI taxonomy): Eukaryota > Metazoa > Arthropoda > Insecta > Lepidoptera > Pyralidae > Achroia > Achroia grisella. Next base: position 394,413 of record NW_026712817.1, read on the forward strand.
AAAGTTGCAAATTATCGTAATAAACCGTCCTACTTGAATTAATAAACAAGATGTTGTAACTGTTAAAAATGAATGGAATTCTTCAATGAGTTTTGCAAATGAAGCAGAATACATCTGCAGCAAGTTTATCTACATAGACGACATTTTATTGATAATAACAAGAACAGAAATGATGCGCTAAAACGAGAACTGTTAAACATAATATATAAACGAAAAAGTCTCTTTATTTTATGATAAAATCTTAATACTAATAACACAGTTACAAATATAACTCAGTTATCATAAGAGTATACTAAATTGTTGAGACACAAAATCTTGGTACGTATTTAATATAAAACATTTAGTATAATTATTATGTATGTCTCAGAGAAGACAAACATATAAAAACTGCAACAATTTAATCTTTTCTGCACGTTGCTTTTAGAGATGTCTATAATTTCGCAATTGTCTTAAACTTTGCAAAGTATTAGAGATTGAAAAAAAAACCATTATGTTTAATTACATAATTACAATATCCAATATTACAACTAACAGTATCTGTTCCAAATACATGTTGAATATACATATACAGAACTGTAAAATGATTTATGTATGATTCTATATATAATATGTATTTATTTAAAAAAAAATGTATATATTTATATCAGTTGTCTAGTACCCATAACACAAGTTCTGCTTAGCTTGGGACTAGGTGGCGCTGTGTGAATTGTCCTGAAATATTATATTGTTATTATTTATTTAATGAAGGAATCTTTATTGACAAGGAAAAACCTTGAGCCCTATGAACATTTAATCACCATTATCCTTAATGACCCGTTTGTTCCGATGAATCAATTACTAAAATCCCAACAAAGAGGCCTATATGTTCTATAATCATAAAATTCCTTTACTTCCGTAACTGAACATATGCCTAGCCAGATGTTCTTAGTACAATATTGATGATCTCAACGTCTGTTATAATATAGTCATCCATAATGACGACAATGATGACAGTGACATGACTTTCGTATTACAGGTACACAGTATAATGATTTAAGGTGCTCATCAATTTAGTAATATTAATATTACTCAGTTTCATCTGATGACTAATTATGACACAGAACTTTACAATAAGAATACGTCAAGTTAAAATATAAAAATAATAATCCTGGACAATTACCGAGGTCGTCAATCCAATAATATAATCCACAAAGAATGTAATCACATCTTTTGAAGGCTAGCGTTTTATCTAGATAAGCACAATTGCGATTAAAGAAATAATTAAATGAATTATGAAAATGTTAAAACATTATTTTTGATAATATAAAAATTGCTGATGAATCTTTGCTAAATCATGAATAGGTTTGTGTGATACAGCGATATGATATTAACTTCAAGGAGATCTAAGTTTGATTGTGTTCGTTTGTATATGTGGTGAGATAGCTAAACTAATACTGCAACGAATTTCAACTATTCTTTTCAAGGTTCACGAACTCACGATCGTGTCAACATTTTAAACCTTCTCGCCAATCAATAGCGAAACTGAAATATCCTTTTATTAAAAATAATTTGGGTTGGACAAAGTGTAGTACCAACACTTTCCTTATTTCTACAACGTTACCATAAAATATATCTAATTTATATTTGTAATTTAGATTAAAAACGCTTCATTTCAGTTAGGCTTTTTTAAGTACTGAAATGACAAGAACCAAAATAATTTTGTTATGTCTTACTGTCCACATATTATACCATCAATAGTGTAATTGCTTTCAGAAACTTCCTGAGATGAAGTATATACCTACACACTATGTTTGTGTAAAGAAACAACAATCATATTTTAGCCAGACTAACCACTGATTACGTTTTTTTTTCATTGTATCTCATCAATTGAGGTCAGACTTGATCCAAGTCTTAATTTGTGCGCATACAAGTCACCGTTTTTTGCATTGACATTTGACTCTTGTGTGGTTGCGCTCATGGGAAGAATTGTTAACGAAACGTGAGTTGGCACAATGCAGTTAGAAAGGGCTTCTGTGGCCGCGACCTCACGCCGGCGACCGCGAACCAGCTGATCGTGGAGAAAGGACGGTCTAGTCGCCAGTAGAATACTTTGTGAGTCAAAGTAGTTGTTGCGAGTTTGACTTACAGCAAGTTAAGCTAATATCTTATTGGTGTCAATGTACCGAACCGTTAACAGTATGATTGCTCTGACAGCTGACTAAAATAGCATTTAAGTCTATAAGGTAAGCCTTATATTAATTGACAATACGATCAATATGATCTAATGATCTAAAGCTAAATGAATTTATAGCTAATCTTTTTTACAGTATCAAAGCATTGAAGGGAAATACTTGCTCATATGCTCCATATAAGTTGGGATAGCTCCTGCCAAAATAAAATTTTGATTTTCCAAACACTGAAGAAAAAGCCGAAATTCGGTTTCTTTCATATGCAATTTTAAATGAGTTTTAGAGGTGATGTAATGAAAAATAAAAATATGTCAATCAAGCTATTTGACGGGCTGAATGGTCGGTAAATGTAAGATCATAAATAGACTATAGTATAATTACAGTTAGCTATTATCATCAATGAGTAAATTTGCAATAAATTTTATTAGAAGGGCAAGTGAGCCTTTAGGGTAAACACATATGGCGTGCATTCAACATATTTTTTTAAGTTTACAATAGAAAATTAAGACAGGTGTATACACATGTTTCAAAGGTGAATTAAAAAATAGTTAGGATACATTGTATTTGATATAACTGGTTAGAACTATGTTGCTATTTGCAATGAGTTTTATCTAATATGTATATCTTACAAAAAGTTTTTTTTTGTTATTTATAAAACGTTGTAGAATTAAATGTAATAAGTATTTTATACCTTAATATAGGGCTTCCTTTTAAGTCACCAAGTGTTGAATAAAATTAGTTGTTTCCTTAAAGATTTTCTAAGTAAGTCAAGTTCTATGGAGCTTCTGAATGTGACCTAAGCCAGTCTTTAGGAAGTTATTATTTCGCGTATAAAATATGAAACACATTAGTTATATGAGAATAAAGTGAAGATTGTCTTCATCAAAAATGCAATCGAAAGTATTATCATACGACATTTCTACTACTTTTCCTAATGTATAGAGAAATAAGTAAAAATTGCTCATCAAAATTAGCGTGTGATCTTGTCCATATAATAAACTCTCTAACAATAGTTTCTCGGATTCCGAGAATGAACAGCGATCAAAGTGGTTGTTTGTACCACGACACGCGTATAATAATGATTTATCAACGTAATGTGCAGTAATTATATGCATTTATGCACCGCAGACACGTGTCACGGCTCACGACACTCCTTTATTTTTTTTATTGGGGGTTTAGGCTATTGTCAGGTGCTTGGACCTGTAGCACTGCGACCTACATGATCTATTGTGCTCGTCTTTTTTTCAGTTTCGCTACGGATCTAGCCGTCAGGGATAAGATTTGAAGCATATTCTTACGAGCGATGGATTTTATCTCTTCAGGATAGAGTGTAAACTTTTCAAAGGAGATATTACGTTTATGCATGAGTGGGCTAAAACTACATAGGATGTGTAGTGGCGTTTCCTCCACGACACTCCTAGCTACCACACTTAGTCAAACTATTAAAATTAGGGGTGATATTATTCATTCAGTATGATGTACAATCTGATATACTTACTGCTGATATACTATAGCAAACAGATTCGATCATATTATCATTAGTAATTAAAAATATATATATTTATTAAATGGTGATTAAGGTAACAAACATACGAGAATGATTTTGTAATTATACATAGATACAGAGAGATACATAGAGCTCTAGAAACATAGATACCGATGACGTGATTTTTAAATATTTATAAACAAAATTTCATTTTTAATCATTAACTACACTTTAGTAAGTTTATTTTAAAATCTCAAATTCAATGGAATGTAAAATTATTTACTATATTTATATTTCTTAGTAAAAGAATAATGCTACGACTTAGGTATAGAACCGAATTTTACATTCAAGTTTCAATACATGACTGACAATTCTTAAATTTCTATGCAAATACGCATGTTGCAAACAAAATATATAGTACTAGCTACTCGCCCCGGCTTCGCACGGGTGTACATGTATTATACATATAAAACTTCCCCTTGAATCACTCTATCTATTAAAAAAAAACCGCTTCATAATCTTATAGTTATAAAGATATAGTTTTAAAGATTTAAGCATAAACAGGGATGGACAAACAGCGCCAGCAATTTTGTTTCATACTATGTAATAATGATAAGCTTTTAGCTATTGTCTCCTTGCGGATTAATTTCCAGTGCATTATTCTCATCGATCTAAAGAATCAACTACAAAAGTATGATCATTTACCAAATATCGCGCTTACAGGATTAGAAGACTCATATCAGTTCTATCTGCACATTGTTTACCTGTGAACAAAATACAAATATTATTAGTTTACAGAAATAGCATTTGCAAACCGCCCACTCAATGTTATGACGATAAACACAAGGCCCACACTGTTAAAGAAACAGGTCATAGTTATGTCGATAATTATTTTAAAAATAACTTTAAGAGTATTGTGGTCTAGATCTTTACGATCCAGACATTGGATTGTGGAATGAATTACCTGCCAAGGTTTTCTCTAGTGACTACAGCACGGGGTTTTAATTAGCATTTATTAAGGATTCATAAGAGTTGGGAACGCGCACTTGACACTGTTGATGTTTCAGGCGTCCATAAGCTACGGTAATCATTTACCATCAGATTGGCCGTATATCTAAATTGACACCTACGGTATACAAAAACAGGTTACAAGTTTAAGTACCATATTAAATTACAGATTCACTCTCCAATGATGATGATCATGATGAAAATTAATAACAACGGAATAAATAGAAGGCAATAAAGAAAAACGAAGGTAAAACAAATTCTGAATGTCAAGAGTTGCGACGCTATTGAGAGTTGATAATGCCTCTGATTACATCATCTGGGATAAAAGTCGTTAAGGTAAACATATTATTGTTATTTTAAACAACTTTTAGATTAGAGTTTAGTGTTAGAATTTTTACATATATATGTTATCGTATCGTACACAGATACGATACGATTATGGTAATACGTTATGGATTTTAAACAAGAAACGAATAATTTATTTGGATTAAAATTGTTTTTTTTTTAGTCCTTATCATTAATGCCAACGTGTGATAAAGAATAATTTCAGTCGTGTATTATCTGATAAACTGTATTTTTGTAAAGTATCTGAATATACTGTGGTTTTGTCTGTTCATTAAATTGCTTTGTTTTATGACTGCATTCACCCAAAATCTAAACTGAAGTATTGTTCTATTGATAATTATTTAACAATGTATAATTTCATTTGAAGAAAGTTGTCAATATAATAATAAAGATATATTGATTTAGTTTCAAAATAACACATCAAATTGGCTATAGTTATATTATATTAAAATTTAAACAATTTAAGTATATTTGCTTTAATCGGGGAAACTTTTCCAATACGATTTTAACGAATTAAATAAAAATCAATATACACAGATTAAAACATTAATATGAAACAAAATAAATTTCTATAAATATACTATAGGTATTTGATTAACTATCGTACATAAATATAAAAACTAATTGGCAAGTTCGAGGTTAATTTTCGGGGCCGGCTCGAATTGCAATTATTTTCGACTTTCGCTAAACGGTGCATTCATACAGACGATGGACCGTGACGTTGGCCGATTACAATCACTTTCCCCCATTGTAAATTCTGACTGAAGCTTAACTAAAGTCTCATCATTCAATCCATTCAACTGAATAATAATTTCAATAAATTCAACTGAAAACTGAATAATGATTTTCACTTTCACTTTTCGGTTTCAGATAAATTAATGAGCCGGCTTCGCATCTACCTACATTTATTACAAGGATTGCATTTTTTTCAAACAATAAATAATTAGCTGATAACGTCTTTTTCTATGGGTGAAAGATTTATTGAAATCAGTTTAGTTAAGTCTTAGTCTTCTTCATTAGTTTCGATCGTGTATTTTTTGTAACTGGAAGGGCAAACAACATGATGGTAAGTGGTAACGGTCACCTAAATGCATGAATACTACGGACATCATGTTATCATGTGACGGCCGTGATACCTCTTACCCTGTAGCTTAACTGTGTAATCTGACCCTATAATTGAAATACAGCTTACAAAGCAAGCTACTTGGCGGCTTGGTATTACATGTTTACAATTTCAGAATTATATCCATCGAATACAGCTAGGGCTGTGATTATCCATACCTTAATAATAATATTATAAACGCGAAAGTTTTATTATGGATATTTATTATTCTTTCACGCAAAAACTAAAACTACTGAACGGATTTTGATGAAACTTTACAGTAATATAGCTTATGCATCAGACTAACACATAGGCTGTATATTGAAAATTAACACGGGTGAAGCCGCGGTCACTGCTAGAATAATATAAATTTAGTGAACAAATGATACCTTATTTTCTTCCCATAACTCCCGGTTCATGTGGGAGTTTATAATCTCACTTATACGTGCGCGTGGGTGCTGAACTAAGTAAGAATGCATCGAGGATTAAGTAAAGTGGTTTACAACTGGTTTGAACATTTTGTTCCTTTAATGTGGCTCTTGTGTGATTATCATTCTGAAATAGTCTTCATTATGTCATTACAGACGACACATTAAGATATGCGGTCAAAGTCAAAATTGCTTATTCATATAGGACACTTTCGGGCACTTATGCATAGAAAGAGAATTTAATAGCCCCTTTTTTATATGTACTTACCTATTAACTAGTACTTTTTTTAGTTGATACATTGTACGCTGTCGGGGTGGAAAGATGACATAATGAGCATGAAATTAAGTTAGATGAGATAAATTATGAAAGCGATTCTAACAGGAATAAACCAAGATATTTTCAGGGAAACCGCTTGGAGGTCTACCTAATTTCTATTATTTAGAATCTTTCCATCCTTATTTATAGTACTAAATTATACTAGTAACTACTGAATTGTTTTATAGGGCAGTGAACTGATAGAAAAGCTAAACAAAATACAATGTTACTACAATACAACACACAAACGTTAAGCGCCTTATCTGAGGCCGTCCTCGACCGAGGAGACGCGTGGTGACGTCATCCTAACCGACATTTCGCAAACCTTGTGTTGTACGCGGATAAAATACATAAGAGATAAAGAATTTACGAGTAACAACCTGCACCTTTAATATAAAGTAAGCCCTTAAAAATAAACTACTTCTATGAGGCAATTCTATTAATATGCATATTTAATCCTAAGGCGCAATCGTATATCTTTGTATTTTCCAAAGGTTGCTTTGATTGGTAGATAATGCCACAGTCCGCCCTTTATATCATCTCTAATTGATTAAATGGATATAAAATAAATCCATAAGGTGACAATAATGATTGAAAAATAACTTTAAAAATATTTGGAGACGATAATATTGACACATCCAAATCTTATAAACATACTTAAAGATATGTAAATCAAGCAGACTACTTATGAAAACAATGTGGAGTTTTCTGTAGACGAAGTTACGAGTCAGATGTTATTTGATGGGGAGACCAATATTCACAAGTGTGTGACAGCCAGATTGAATTGTAAATAAGGACGATAAAAAATAAAAACAGTATCTTTAAAGTTTGAAAGTGGCACTCCAAAAAGAATTGTCGACAAAAATGAAAAAAAAAAAAAAAAAATTAAATCCGATAAAATACTAATTACCACTGAACATAAACATGCTGAAAGAACCGAAGATTTTAAGTAATATTTATAGAATAGATTCTTATTACACAGAAGATAAGTGTGTCAAAATCGGGATGACGCTGAGCAAATCTGCTCGTTGCAGATTTCTTTCAATGACCTTAAGCTACGCTGATGTAAGTACAAACATATAAATTTTATTTCGCCTTACTCACTGCTATTTCCATGGTAATGGACTAAGATGTGGCAAATAGTAATGTAAATGTCAAATACCGTCATTAAGGTTTAAAAAAAGAACCTTTGATTCAATATTGCAGAACAAATAAATTACGTCATCCTATTTATAATTTGAAGGAAGTAAATGTAATTTTGATTGTCAAGATATTAAATACTGTGCTACTACCATACACTGATCACGGTTAGAGTATATGAAACGTAAACATGTTATATTCAAATGTAAACTTAAAGAGGAAACATCTGTGACTTTGATATCGCTCAGATATAAGCCAACATACACATAAGAACAAATTTAATAAATACATTACGTTCATGACGATATCATGTAGGTATGGTTTTTGAATCCCTTCATCTTTTATGTAAAAAAAAATATAGCTTACCTAATTATTTATTTAAAGTTTGATTCATTGTAATAAAAATAATCATATTCTTTAAGACAGTGAGTTATGTTCTTTTTTATTAATTTATATATTCATATCCGTATGTTGGTGTCTGCAAACTCCAAAATTAATCGATAAATTGACAAATTTTTACATCAAATTTAGGAAAATTTTAAGTATTTCCTAAGGTTTAGATAAAGAGTTTCGGGTTAGGAACTCATTATCTAAACCTATATAATAAATCTCTTTCTATAAACCTATATTTGTATATAAAAAAAGAATTGTATTATTAATTATACACAAAAGAAACTATTAATGCCACAAAATAGCTAATAATCTTATGCTAACGACTGTAATCCTTGATGGCATAATCAGAGACATTTTATAGTCTGTTGCCGTTATGTAATACTATAGAATTAGAATTTATATTTAAAAGAAAAACATTGCTTATGACATCACTGGGCATGTATACACGTGGTCTCGTGTTTAGCGACGAATATAATGTGTTAGCACTCACAGACGGAGTGTTAATTACAAAGACATTGAGGTTAGTGTGACATAATTGTGTACCTAATGTTAGTTTAAACTGAGCTCTCGCAAATTCTAGCAGTGCGATTTATAAGACTTGAAAATTCAAGACTCTTGACTATCGAACACTACTAGGCAGAAAAACTTTAGGCGTAATTTGTCATTCAAAAACACTTAGATCAAAAAGCACTTTAGTTTATATCCAAATAGAACACGGGTTTCTTTTATGAATCACTGGCAATCTTGATGTATTTCAAGATAAAAAAATATTAAATTTGAATTTACAAAATGTAAGACATTATTAAAAAAGGTACAATAATTTTGCTCTATAATATTCTACGAGACAAGATTACTGCATCAAATTCCAATTCTGCGATACTCGTTGCAGTAGAATATTACATTTACAATAAATGCAATAATTTACCCAAGTGAAGGTTGTGCTAGTAAATGTCTAGAAATGACCGAGCCTCCCATAACAATATAATGGCAATTGTGTCTAAGTGCAGTAAATTGCTGAGGACGATCTTGTATACCGAACAGACGTAACAGATTACGAAAACCGTAAGCAACCTCTTGACACTGCTATTTATACAATACTTGCCGCCTAAAGCAAGTAACAAAGTATGAAACCACGAGACCAAATGCGAATGTTAGATTTAAAAGAGTATAAAAGACCAAGGCTTGCTAGTAACAGTAATATCAATTGCAAAACTCTCATAGCAAAACTAACTCTAATGAGTATTGATAAAAGACCGAATTTCGGGATGACGTCTGTTAAAGTATAGGTTAAAAATTAAACAATAACTATTAAAAAAATAGAAATGGAAACAAATCCTAAAGTAAGAGGCACAAATAACAAAATTCTTTAAATTAATTAAGTGATAGATATTGATATCGCTTTTGCAGTTATGATTACAAATTAATCAATGTACATTCGATTATGTCACTCTTAACGTGACACATAATATATTGATGACCACTAGACAGTGACACTTGGTCGTAATGAGTTTGTGACAATTGTTTAATACTATAATAGTCCATTGCGTGACTCGATTATGACAAGATATATGAAGTAATACAAATATACATTACTAATACTTAAGAACATCGGTAAAGCCACTTAAGCTGATCCCAAGCAATTATATTTCAGAGCAATGACCGAAAGTACCCAATTGAGAATAAAGTGAATATAAACTTGTTAAAGACAGTATTGTAATGTGTGTGTAATGTAAGTATATGTAAGAATTTCATTCAGAAAACAATAGTACATAATAAGTATCTAAATAAAAATAATGAATGCAAATCTTTTATTCTACTTAAATATGTATTTTCGCTTATAACAATTGTAACAACAAAATTGAAAGTAAACTAAAAACCAATCTGAGAAAAGTAAGCGTTACACACTAAATAAACGTATAGGTACTATCCCAATAATAGTATTGATTTCAAATTTTAATTAAAATATTTTCTATTGGGGGAATTAACTTGCGCAGCTTTTACAGAATAGAAAAATTTAAGGGTTTTTAAAATTCTTGAGAGATGCCTTATAGTAATGTCAGTGGAATCGTAACTAGGATTAGATGGGAAAGACATAACAAAGATGCAATTAGAAAGTAAATTTCGGTCAATTTCTAGACCCTTTACAATGTCGACCGCAATCGTATCGGCGTCATTTGCGGTTGCATTTTCTATTTTAAGCCCTGTCATTAGTGACGATACAATGAATTTAGAACACAACACGAGATATTGCAAAAATATTATACTAAATAAAGTGAAACCTAAGCATCATCTAAAATAATATGGTGAATTATGCCTAAAGTACTAATCCGTCGTAAAATGTATGTATAGTTTAAGGTATTTAAAATTGTCATAGAGGTAGCGCTACGTTTTTTGTTATTTATAAACAGTTTAAAAATTTTGCCATTAGTTTTGGATGTACATTAGTTCAGCAAAGTTTGGAAATAAATGTCTGATCCAATGGTTGGTGAATTGGGGAACATAAAATCTATTATCTATATATCTTTATCTAACAAATGAGTACAGGATACAACAATAATTCTACTTTGAAATTTCAATTCCTTTTAGTGTCTCTTGACTTTGATTCTCTAATCATAATGTATACTTCGATTAACAGACTAGTATAATGTTTCAGTAGTACAAGATGGCTGTTCTACACCATTGCACAAGTGAAGCATGGAAAAAATGTGAGACAAAAAGAAAATATGCTATTAACCCCGCATCGACAAATGCAGGCGAGTGGGGCAATTGACGAATGGAAGTGGGGTATGTATTTATGGCAACACTTAATTTGTATTCAGACACACGCAAGACGTGACGAGATTCGGGTATAAGAACATGCCTATTATGTACGTATCACGGTTAATGGTTATATTAGTCACGGCAAACAATAAAAAATAGCAAATGCGAAGTGACTTAGTGTGCCATTTACATAGATAGTCTACTTAAAGAATAGGAGGCGAATAATCAAGTCAAGATAGAAGGCAAACTCTAGGTATAATCATATAGCAGGTTACTTGACCCGTATCATTCGTTTAAATATCTTTTTAAGAAGATTTATGAATATGATAATACAATTGAATTATAATCGTCTTACATGCCAAAAAATAAGTCTCTGATTTTCATACATAAATAAAATATATAAATACTATAACCAGATGCAAACATCATCATCATCATCATAATCTTTATTACGAGATGACCAGTCTGATCGGTGGGCATTTTACAACAAGAATGAATAGAAAATTAGTTAATACTGTCAAACAAAATTAATACCTACTTATTTTTTGCCAATAAACTAATTTCTTCCATAACATAAGTTATCTTCCTATAAAAGAAGCAATTAACAGCGTAAAAATATTTTAATCACAAATTAAAATCCATTCAAATCTTAATCTATAACATAGGTAAAACCATATTGTTCATTAAGTAACTTGAGGTGTAAAAATTATTTTCTAATGATAATTAGCACAAATAGATCATACAGGATTAACATATATGATATTTTTATCGTAATCCACAGCGTAAAGTCGCAGGCTACGACGGATACATAATAATTGTAAATACAGAATATCAAACAAACCTTCAGTATATCATATCTTTGCCATATTTTCCTATAGATATCCGATAATAATTGATAACTTATCACTATCGAGAAGTGTACACATGCACGTCCTGCTAACAAAAGTAATAAACGAAATTATTTGCCGATTATCATGAATATTTAAATCGCTACATGGTAAGTCAAGGTCAAATGCGTAGTATATTTACAACTTTATTTTAATGTAATTGGAATAAAGAAGAAGCTGACGAGCCATCTTATGGTAGGTGATAACCGTCGCTTATGTACAAGAACATATATATTTTTTTGTATATATTACTACGTTGTAAACTGTTTACTCTGTAGGCTGTATTTCATTGCCAGATCATTATGTATGTATTTATGTATATTTGTAGGATATACATATAAACTTATTTGTGTAAGTATTACAAAAATTGCACCGCTAACAAGTTATCTCTGTACCGGCAGAAAATGCCACTAGGTGTTAAGTCTGCCATATGTACTTTTACATCTGTATTACGTGCATTAAAATTATACAAATAAATAAATAAAATAATTAGCACCAAAGACATCACGTGTCATGTGAAACCCTTGACACCTCTCATGCGTTGCCATTCCGGAGGTCTAAGTAGTCATGAGTCCGTACTCTGCAATTTCTCTGCGTCTGTCTACATCTGAACATATCTTACAAAGCAAGCTGTTTGGCCACTAAAGTAGGGGAGACAGAGATGCAGTCTATCCAACAAGATACGAAAGCTACTTAGATGATGATGACACAGTGATAATAAATTCAGTATCACTGTGTCATCAATTCATTGCATAATAAACTGATAATTAAGTAAATTGGATATATAATGATTTCATGATGAGTTTTTACTGCTTTTCGAGACCTCATCAAGCATCAAATTTCCATAATAAATAACCCTGGTTAACACACACGGGGCTATCGAGTTTCAAATTGAACTTGTACTCTGAATATTAGACAGCTGATACACACATATATACTTATAAACGCACCCATTCTAATACAAATAGACACCAATGAATATAAATATTTGTATTGTTTAGAAATCGAACACGCGACCGTTGGACGGATAAATATAACTGAACTATCATGATCATCGGGACACTCAGTATTAGGTGAAATTAATAATAACTATGTGCGTAAACATACATAGTAAGTATAGTATATCCCAATATACAGTAATTTAATCTTATTAATATTATAAACCAGAAAGTTTGCGAGTGTGAATGGATGTTTGTTGCTATTTCACGTGAAAACTACTGAACGGATTTTGATGATACTATACAGTAATATAGCCTATACATCAGAATAACATATAGGCTATTAATTTCATGCGGATGAAATCGCGGGCACAGGTAGTAGTACTTAATAAATATTTGTATTCCTCATATAAACAGATTTTGTAAGAGTCTTCATTAACATCTTTTACTGTACTCAAAATTGTTCACAAATAAATCAATTATTATTATAACAAACATTTTTTCATTTTGGTGAATTAATATTTCTAAACTAGCTAATTTGAATAATCTATAGAATCAGGTAATAGATAGACAAACTATGGTAATCTTATCACAGGATTGCTTTTATCAATAACCTGTGAAACAAAGCCTGCAATGATGCAACTGGTAAAGGCGAGCCAGAATGTAGGTGCGTAGACGCAGTCAACTCAATATATATTACCGTATCTTATCAGCCAGTTGTTTAATATTTAAGAAGGCACTACATTACAGAGTATTTTATAGTACAGACGTGACACACAAAAAATATGAAGTCATTTGTAACACTTTAACATTAAATTTTGATAATTCCCTGGATTCGATCGAACAGTCACCTAGTCTCAAGCTAAGCAGAGTTTGTGTTATGGGTACTAAACAACAAAGGGTAATACTTACATGCATTTTTTTTGTATATATATATAATTTATGTATAAATATAGATCATATAATTTATATAGATCAATATAACCAATTAGACTAATAAATACAAATATTTATATCGTGGGAATCATAGTAGACTCACGTAATCTTCAAATTATATTGTAAGAACAAAATTTTGTGACATCCTTATTATTTATTATGCTTTCGAAGAATATAATCACAAATTGTTATCTTACAAAACATGAAACAACAGACAAATGATAAAATATGGTTAATTTCTATTATGGGTATTTAATCAAAACTGTATACAATGTTAAAAAAAAAAACTGTTACAATATACATTAATTTATGATCTTTAGACATAATTTGAAAAAATAAACAAAATAGCCTTCACGCCCGTAGCTCTTGATATTTACTATTATTATACTTATGACAATCACTATATATAATGTTTAATTATTGCCAATATTTGTATTTATACATATACAAATATTGGCAATAATTAAAATCCATTTAGACCTTTAGGTTAGAAAGAAAGTGAAGTACATATAAGGATTCGTGTAGATAATCGTAAAAAACGTGACTTTCTTACAAACGGGTAAGAAGGAAGTCCCCAGAACACGTCTGTTTAAATGAAACATGATTACGGTTTTTCCTGTTATGCCGTACTGGTCTTGAGGAAATGCTCAAATGTATAAAACTAATGTTCGGTAACATGATCAATACTAGCGGACATAAAAAAAAAATAATTACATATACAGCATTGTACTTTATGGCACCGGTGTATGGTTTAACTACACCGAATTTGGTCGACACCAAAATTATTTTTGTCTTATTACAAAAAGATAAACCTGACTTAGCATTTGTAATAAACCATTGACCAAGGTATGCCTTATTACAAAACAAAGTTTACCTCTAAACCGTAAACGTTAGATCTGGATTCTTAATAATGTTAGGTTTATCTCATTCCTAAACTTAATACTCGGTGTATTAAGTTTAGGAATGATTTAAACCTCGACCATTTAGACTACGTGTCATCCGAGTTTTAATAGATTTCTTGTAAAGTCCGTTTGTGTTATTTTATATTTTCTATCTTGTAACGGTAACACTGTTAACAAACTAAGTTCATCCTAGACACAGCGATGGATACTAGCGATGGATATAGTGTAATTTGTCTCGATAGTTTACCACGGCGTCAACAGCTGACACTGCCTCTGATTTTCTTAACTAATATTACACTCGTGAAAGCATATTTAATTAATTTAAAATCAATATAAATTAGCTATCTGACTAGTAACAAAAAATTCGGATGGCGTTATTTGTCTAATATACACGCACATATAGTGAAAAAAGTAATGTATGATTTAAAATTCCAATCATTTCATAATCATACAGTATTTTTCTTACTATATAGAAAATATTGTACATATAGTAAAAATATATGATTATGAAAAGATTGCGTTAAAAAATCTCTAATAAATGAAACAAGGTTATGATTAGATAATCTGGACATTAGTAGAGTCATCGTGAATTTGTTTTATTATACTTACAATTTGTAATTCAAGAAATTAATTGTCATCTATTACTTTACTTATGGATATTTCATTTCCCTCACGCCCTTATACAACACATCATACTTGTTAAAGGAGCCATACCTGTAGGGCCTTTAGGCTGTGCTTTAATATCAAACTCTAATGTTCTGTTAATAATAGTTAAAAGGTGGCATTAAGGAGTGAGCAAAACAGAATTCTGACAACAAAGTATGTTTTCAAAAATCTAGATAGTATATACAAATATAACAGTAATAAAAATTCCTAAAGCAAATCTTACTACAGTGTTCAGGAGTACTTACTTAATTAAAAACATTGACATGTATAAGTTATAAATATTTCATTAATATGAAATTGACATACTCATATTATAAATAATGTACGTACTTAATATTGACTAACAAATAATAACCAAAATTGACATCTGTTTTGTCCGTTGGATGTCAGAAATGACAAAATGTGTGAAACTAATTCTAAATACCTTAAAAACCACATATGTATGTATTTAAGCAATAAATATTCATTTCATAAATTCAATATCTGTTGAAAGTTACATTATGAATTTAGTTGGACCTTTCTTTATTTATACAGTGTAATTAATTGGATAATATTCGATGTAATGATTTTATTATACGCTAATTTTTCTTGTGTACTAAATTATAATAGACATACATAACATAGCAAACTAAAATAATAGAGGGAGAATGCTTTCCGCACATCCAGTGTTGCTACTTCAATGGATTTATCATTAAAACGGGAGAATTTTACCCTTGTGCAGGCGATAATAGTTTCTGGTGAGTAGTTGATTTTTCTTGGCCTTCGAAATTATAAATTTAAATGTTAGTGTTTAGAAATATACGTGGTGTATATTAGTAAAACATAATCTTTACAACAGTTATCAATAATCGTATACCTATTTAAGTTATTTTAGTGAAATTTTACAATAATATACCTTTCTAATATATTTCAATCAACAATTTTCTAATATATTACTTCAAAATAAGCTTCAAACAAAATTGAAATTTAGTTATTTAATTGTTATGTTATTTATAACATATCTAAAACTCGGTAGGTTTTTGTCGGTTTTAAGAGCTCCAGCTAGTGGACTTATCCAAACTTTGATGGCAACACAAATTGAAGTCTTAGCGTTGAGTTCGCGAAGCTTGCTACTCGTAGATCCGGTTGGTGAGTCACACGCGACCTTACTCCGACCTCATGGTACCATCCGACGGTCCTGCACGCTGCGTTAGATCCAAATTTAGCTTTACACTTCTTGTTTTGTGGACAGTACATATAAATATAGACTTGTTTCATATACAAGTAAACCTTTCTTTACTAATATACAATGCTTTAGTTAGTTTAAAAGACAGTCCGTATATAGTCACTCTTACATATATTTATAGTATAATACGAGTAGAGTCATTCATTCATTTTAAGAACAATATTTAAAATTTTATCTAAAACAGCTGTGAAATATCCGTTGACCTGAAATTTGCCATTCCCTCATAGGCGGATTGCTATAAAGGGTTATAGCAATCCGCTTATGAGCTGACTAGCTAATATGCAACTTCGTCTGTTCTTCTTTCTACATTTCTGCTACGTTACCTGCCTATTGGTCATCGTGTGACGGAGCCTATAGCGTTATTATTAAATAGGCTATCCAACACTAAAATATTTTTTCAATTCGAAGCAGTAGTTTCGAGATTAACGTGTTCAGCAAAACAAACAATCCAACTATTCCGCTTTATAATCTTAGTATATATATCACATTGTGATAATCAGCCAAAAGTATTGTTTTACCTTTGTGTGAGTGCATTGAAGTTAAATAAATAAATATATGAAAGACTAACAAAGTAACAATGAATCTTATTAAGGTTATAAAATGAGTAAAATTTGAGTTACAAACTCTTGGGATAACAGTACAGCTGGTAGGAATGGGCGGTTTTTAAAAAACAAAATTAAAAAATCAAATTACACCGTAATTAATATCAAATATAGATATTTCATGTTGTCAAATACAGAACAAATTGCAATAAAATATTGCTAACGAGTAACATAATCGTTACGTAAATAAGGGTTTAAAAGTAACAGAGGTAGTAAAATTTATAAATGCAGGGGGTGGCTTGACGGCAGGTGATCGTACTGTGTCCGAAATATATAAGGGAGAATATAGGGGAGATATAATTATTTACAACAGCGGATGATAATTATAATGATAACACAATACTAAACATCATAATGTCTAGTTAGTCAGAACATATTTCAGCCGCCAGTCACGTTGCTGATTTGTTTGTGTTTCAGTAAAGGGATGATGATGATATCCCAATGCCGCCTGTATTAGTACAAAAACAAAACGAACAATAGATTTAGAATAATTTTCAATAATAACAACATTGTAGCATTTCTTTAACTAGGAAAAGTTAGAACAATATTAAAGTATGTATTACATTTATCTGTAGGTAGTTACAGTCGCCAAGCAGCTCGCTTTGGAAGGTTTTCGTATTTTTTCGCTTGTTTTTGTAGGGCGCAGAATAAGCAGTGAAATTACAGGGTGAAGGCATGACATCTTAGTGCTTTGGAATGGCAATGCATTAGTGGTATAACGGGTGTCACATAATAGTGAGAATTTTGTAGTACTGTTCATGTATATAGGCGACGCGCTTGCCATGCCTACATTGGCAT
Source organism: Achroia grisella (assembly GCF_030625045.1). NCBI lineage: Eukaryota > Metazoa > Arthropoda > Insecta > Lepidoptera > Pyralidae > Achroia > Achroia grisella. The sequence continues at coordinate 412,513 of NW_026712817.1, forward strand.
TAAAAAAATGTTAAGCCGTGACCATAACGCTTGCAACAGCATCGAAATATCGGTAGCTCATAGACAATATCACGGTAAATAAATTTGTACAATTTTATTGAACAGTTGACAATGAATAACACAACTGATTACGGCACTTCGTTACCAGCTGTGTAATTAGCGTGAAAGTATTTTTGAAGATATAATTGGATAGTAATCGGAATACACTTTCGATATTATATAACTGATATATTATGACATTTACATAGTAAACGTTATGATCGTGGAATGCCAATATTATATGTATATGTAAGCAAACAACAGTGGACAGTAGCACAAAGGATATTTACTTATTCACTCACCGCGTCTATGTATGACGTGATCCAAGTCAAGCTTCATCTAGTCAATACACCTTCAAATGTAGTTATAACATTTTGTCATACTATTATTATTACTAGTGGTCGAATTTCAACAATAATTAATATATATTGTAAGTTTGAACATTATTAAGGTTTTATTATCAAAGCCTATACTTCTAAGCGTGTGTCATAAACATGGTAGTGTGTAATGTATTTTTAGACATCATTTAAGAATATTATTACCATTCTGCGCTCCTTCTCTATATAAACTATAAATGTGCGAAATTTCTCCTACATTCGCGCAAATTTTGTAACGATTATAATTCCCTAAGTTAATCCCAGTTAGTCCAAAGTTCCATTTTAAAAAAATCGGACAAAGTATCAGGCAGAAACTAGTGCTACTATAGACACAAAAGGTAATACGTTAGAAGTAACTTTGTTGTTAAGAGAAATCTCTGTTACAACCTTCGGATGTTGAGAAGTAATAAGGTCGAAAGTATAACAATAAAATATTACAGATATAAGTATAGCAACATATATATACACATATACACGGATATAGCGTATGTAATACGGATTAAACACTTCGCAACAGTATTAGTCAGTAATCTTATGATAAAACATTACAAAATGTATTTATTGAAATATTTAATGTTATCTAAATCATAATTATATTACTACAGATATTAATCAATAAATATGTATGCATAAGAATTATAGGTTGACCTAAAAGCATTTATGTACAGTACAATGCGAGATATTACAGTGGATTATAGTATACTATTAATGAATTTGTAAATTCTAAAAGATTTTTATACATAGAAGAATTTCTGTATAATGTAACGAAAAAAAACGAACAAAATAATGTAATGAACGTAACCGTATAAACACTACCATACGCCTATTATTTGAAAATTACCGTAACTCAAGATTTTTCTACGTGTGATTCGAATTTAAAGATTCAAAATGATATAGAAATTAAAAAATTTTAGCGATATGAAATATTACAATATTCTATAGAAAATTATATCGTCGATATGATTTAAAAATCGAACTCGAATTATTTTTAAATTATAGTAATAATGGCCGTCGAAAACTTTATTTAAAAATCTTCCATATTTTTTTCAAGCTATTTTAAATTGTTTTCATGTTGTAAAGGTTTGGCAGTTAAAAATGGGCGGATATTGGTATTTAAGAAGCGCGCAAAAGCAACGTTTATTATTTTCATAAATGGAACAGATGATAAATGGTGTTCTGATAAGTTAATTACTACCAATAATTACTGAAATGGATATTCCATAAAAGTCTACTTAAGGTTAAATGATTTCAACAATATTATAAAATTGATGGCATAGATTATATCTTTACCATTACACGGTATGAATATTTTTTCAAACAAAAATTCTTTAGCATTACTTGCTAAAGACATCGTGTAATCTGATTAAACCGAAAAGGGGATTATATTTTATATTTCGCTGACTTATATACAGGATAATTTGCTGATGATTCTGTAGGATTCTTTCTTATTTTTTAATTATTACATTCGATATGGTTACATATATGAAGAAAAATCGCTTTAACAAAACTTCCTCTTATTTGAAGTTAGTTAAAAAGTAAATTTTTTGTTGCCAGCAAAAATAATAAATCACACGAACATAAGTGTCGTTCTCATACTTCAATCACGAACATAAGATTTAAACTGAGTACAAAAAGATGCAATTTATCAAATTGTTCCACAAGATATATCATTATTAACACAATTGTATGATCATATATATAACAATAAAATATTAAGAACATAATACATTGACTGTAATAGGTTTGATACAAAAAGTGAACGCGCATTAAAAGAATAATATGTTTGATTGGCGAATAATTTGTTTAATTCCATCTTTAAAACCGTCGGGCATGAATGAAATTGTGTAATCATACTGTATTTATTACATTTCGGATCGCGTTTGTTTGAACACTTAGGAGATGTGCAATAAAGTATTGGAAAATTGGTTAATGCGATTTTTTTTCATATATGTGACAAAAGTAACAAAGTAAAAAGTGTAAAGTATTGTGAACAATTTAGTGCAGTTTGAAATTAGGCACGTCACTCAGAAAAAAAAAAAACTCTTTACTGTGCATAAAAAAAAACAAATAATTATAAAAAAGAACAATATAAAAATATGCAAACAAAAGGCGGCCAAAGCAATATCTTACAGACAACCTGGGAGTTAGAAATATTGGGTAAGGGAAAGGTAGATGGCGCACTATAAAAAGGGAGTTGGATAATATATGAATACTAAATACATATACATACAAATAATTAAGATACATAACATCTTATATATAAAATTCTCGGCTTGACCGATTCTCATGAAATTTTGTGAGCGTATTGAGTAGGTCTGAGAATCGGCCAACATCTATTTTTCATCCCTCTAAATGTTAAGGGTAGTCCACTCCAAATTTTTTTTTTATTTTAAGGTAAAACAACGTTTGCCGGGACAGCTAGTAATACATAAATAAAATGCACATGTACATACATAAATAAAATGTATAAATAAATACAGTTATAACAATGGTAACAATACTTTTTTTATACTATTTTTGTGAGGTCAAAGCTTATAAATGTATAGTTTCATTGTGAAATATGTTTTGCATGGAAACTAGCCGGTAGTTACAATTATTTGTAACATTTCGATAAAAGCATCTGCGCATTTCGTATATACTAAGTGAATTACGTGTAAAATTTATTCCGGTAATTGCAAAATACGAATTTGAACTTAATTATCTACGGCTTAAAATTTATTTTACGGAATTTTTTATTAATTAAATGTTATATTGGTATTCTTGAAATAAATAAAAAACATAATTAATAAGTAAAAATTCTTAATAAAAGACTGTTGGTCAGTCTTTCAGTCAGACAAGGGGACCGTACATAAATTACGTCACACCCCATGTCACATTTGGTCACATTTTAATAGATAAATTTCGTGTCTTTTTTTAATACTAAAACTGCAATGTAGCGACATTGTAATGTCACAAATATAAAACCTGTGTAAATCTGTGACGTGCGAAGACCGATTGAATTATAGATATTTCAGTGATACTATAAATACGCTTGTCTATAACATATTTTTTGAAATTTGGTATGGTGAAGAACTTAAGCTACTTATTCTGGTATATCACACTGCTATGCGGGCGAAGACGCGGGCACGAACTAGTTAAATATAAATCCAATACACTACATTAGGGTAGTATTACAATTACTATTAGGTAAGGAACAAAAAACAATCTATTTGTGTACCTCCTTTACCAAGTCGGTTGGGAGTTACGTCAAATTTGAATACGGAACGGTTGTGGCGTAACGGCTGAGCTGACAGGTGTGTCCGCCAGACGCGCCATATGCAGCGGAACTGACTTGCTCCCGAGTACCAGTAGGGTTGGCAACAAAAAAAAAGCTTTTTTTTTTTAATTTATTTATAGCAGATTTTATTTTAATATATCTATATTAATGCATATGCATTTAAATCATCTATTTCTCTCAGATTTTGTCAGACCAGTCGAAGATCTGCACCTGGGCAGCGACCTTCATTGGTATGATTAAATATGAGGAAATAACAGATTGCGTACTCCGGTTGGTCGCTGCAGGCACAACTTGCTGAAATGGGCTATCGCTGCCCAAGAGACTTGCGTCTGCCTATGTGCCCTTTTAAATAATTATAATATATTTTTTACCAATATACTTCCAGGTCTAAATTTAAAACAAAATTGTATGACAATAATAACGTCTTTATACTTCATATCGAAGGCCTGAGCCGAGGTTCGAACCCCTAGCGGTGCCCTCAACCTAAAGTCATATCCGTCAGGCGGGAGTTGGATTTTAGCCGCTCCATAAGTCCTTCCGCGGGTTTGGAGTGCCAACTGCACTCACCCTCCATCATCCGGTGAAGCTCTAAAGGCCAGCTGCGGCCAACAGCATTAGAGTAGTCCAAAAAAAGTGACAACCCTGAGTCCCAACCTATTACGATGAAATGCGTCTGAAGGCTGGCTTATTAGCAAATATTGCATGTTACATCTGTAGATTAATTAAAAATAATAGGCGCATAAGCGTTTACTTGATGTATTACTGTGGGGTAAGTAGTAATGTCACATGTGTGTCACATTATTAATATATACAGATTGTATATAAACAATTTCAAAGTTAAATAACTGAAGTGGAATGTCAAACAAACCAGCTGACGGCCCACCTGTTATTATTTTGTATTCATCCTTACTAATATTATAACTGCGAAAGTAACTCTGTCCGTCGTGCTTTCACGCCAAAGCTACGGAATTAAGAAATGATGCGAAAAAAGGGGTGACCTCGTCTGACCTCATGCTCATCTTATCATCTTTCACTTGTCCCTCATCAGCGAAAATTATTGGCGCAAGTGGGTGCATCATTGCATTAAAAATATAAGTTTGCATGACTACAAAGTAAAGTATACTTTTTTAAATGTTTTATTAGATTCGTATCCATGTCTTTGGAAAATAAAATTTTGAATTGGAAACATTAGGGTGTTCGCTCACTTTTGGTGCCAGGGTCGCGAGATCATATTAGAATTCTATCGCGGCCATGGAAGGTGTTATGCCTTGGTACCTTTTCGTTTTACTGTAATACTTCACCATTCAATCGCAGCAGCCATGCCCTTTGGCGGCTAAAATAGGTAACTTAGAGGTACCCACGCAATGGAGTCTACAACGGAAAAACGTATATTCTATATTTACAAATGATTCTGCATATTGTATCTGTTTACTTAGTAGGATGACATGACTGTTCAGTTCTACAAAACATTAAAACCGACTTATTATTATTAGGTAATACAAACATTTGCATTAATGTGCAAGTTTGTTTGTATTGCTCTGGGTGGGCGCAGGTTCCGCCGTAAATAGGTAATACAGAACCTCATAATCTTACTAACAAAACCTTCACAAATAAAAAAAATAATTCCTATAGTACGATATTGTTTGTCTGTCTGACATTGATTTACATATATTTGACATTAATTATTTACAATAAAATATTTTCAAATTTGACTATTAAGTGTTTAGTAACTTAATTCTGATTTTTTGCATTGTTTTATTTCATTATAAAGTTCCCGTAGATGCCTGCCACTATAATAATACCGATGTCATAACAATCCATTTTAATACCGACTTCACCATAATAGTCAGCAAAATTACATCTCATATTTCTCACGAATTAGATATAGACAAGATGTCAAAAACAATAACTGAATTACATTCTAATAAGTAAACGTAGACAGAAAGAATTAAGTATATTAAACAAAAAATTTAAAAATATCATCAATAATTAAAATTATATGATTATAAAATGAAATAGTGAGCGGGTTAGAGATAAATTAAAAATTAACAAGCGTAATGTCAGTACTCAACACAGTGCGCACGCGCCGCGTCTGCGTACACTACACACCTGTCTTTAAAAAAAAGTGCAATACTTAACCATTAATACATCACTTGAGCACTTGACTGTAATTGCTGATAATATAAGGGTTCCAGTTTAGTTTGTTCTTGTATACCTTATTCATTTTATAATACTTATATGCGAATTCTTCCATCGAAGAATTAGTTCTTATATAGATCGAAGAATTAGTTCTTATATCTTAGTTCTTAAATAGGCCTTGGTTAGCCAAGGCATATTATATACTAGTGTTTATTAATCTGCCTATATATGATCATCAGTAGTCCAATCTGATCTCCATTTAACTAATAATGAGAATAAGTGAACCGACTTCTTACAATCGACTGTTGGTTAATTCCTGATGAATTCGCCACAATGAGCTGACAGATCTGATGGGCTGGCTTACTAATTCTACTAACCTTCACTGGTGCCCCACCAGTGTATACCATTAGCTTGACCAGGTAGCAACTAATTCGTTATCAGCCATACACTGAATAATTATAATAAAAGGCGCTAAGTGGTAATTATTTTTTATACAAAGTATTTGCAACTTGTACTTCATTTCCTCTTGGAGTTCGTGATTATAATAGAAAGCAAAAGGTAGATGAAAGCTATTCTATCTATTCTTCTAATCTATTCTATTCTTTAAAAACCCTCAATTTATATTACTCTGTAATAAGTGATTTGATTTAAGGCTATATTACGGAGCGACAAATGATTACATAGTTTTGAGATTTTCCACAAACTACTTGAGCGGCTAAATGGTTCGCAATTGCAAATATGAAATGGTTTATACATAATGACAATTCTTTTTATTTGAATCTATCACAAATGAGAATTGTTAGGTACTACGTTACAGAATTTTAATTATAGCTTAATCAGTAGACAGCGTTCAAAATTTGTTAAAACCAACTTTTAATCTTTAATATAGATTTAACCCAGGCATATTACGTAAAGAGTCGTCTGCCATACCTACTACTACAGTGTCACCTACTTAAGACGTCAAAGCAGCTTGATTTGTAAGATATGTTTCGGTATTAGAGCCAGCAAAAGATAGTGAAAACACAGGATTATTATGAAGAAGGACTAAGATGTCATCTTAGTCCTTTGGACTCCTGCTGCGTTGCTACGGCATGAGTGCTATCACATGGTAACATAATGTCTGGAGTGCTGTTCATGTATATAGGTGTCGGCTACAATTTACTATCAGGTTGGCAGTCAGCAATTATATTAAAGAAAAAGATTCAGATACTAACTGTGCCTATTTCTATATGCCTGTGGTGTAGATCTTATATGCAAATATGCAAAACAACACGCAACGCTGAACAATCGACGCCCCATTCTTATCTACAAATAGTATGATAGCTACGGCTAAAGATAGAAAACACTAATTGTCAGAACCATCGAGAGCACAACCATTATATACTCGTACAGAGCATAAAATATTGCAAACAATTATTATAGTGAATAAAGAAGACTATGCCTTATTTTTTCAAAAATATTCTAATGCCGTTAGCCGCAGTTTACCTTTTCAGCTTTACCAAACACTATGAGGTGTGTGTATAACAAGCGCAGAAGGCGCTCAAAACCTTTAGACGAACTTATGGAGAGGTTAACGACCAGCTCTTGTCTGACGAATGCAGTTTTAGTCTGAGGGCACCGCTGGCAACTTTAATCTGAGGGTTCCAAACTTGACTCAGGCCATCGTAATTATAGATGTCGGCACAGACATAACTCAACTGATTCATATGGATGCATTTATTGTAGTTACATTGTTTTTTTAAAGAGAATATAGCGCATGTTATTCACTCATTTTCTATTAGCAAAAGAATTTAGTAAATCCAATGAGTATATTTGAATCAATTACTAAAAAAACTCTGTATAATATTCGACTTTAGGTACAGATAATACAATCTAAATCTATTAATAAATATTACTCTATGCAAATCTCATTTCAAAAAACTATTTCGTATAGCATACAACGCAATCTGCCCTCGATTCACGTCTCTAGTTATCAGATAGCCGTAAATATTGATTTGATAGTGATGCATTTAAAAATCGATCAATCCTCTCACTTTCATTATTTATTAGAAATTCCTAAGCCACCTAAATGGATTAAAAAAAAGTAGACGTAGACAGACGTGTCGCCGAGTTGCAGCTTGTTTCCAAGAATGAAAGTAATTGCATTTGTCGTAAGACGTGATTAAAATGCTGCCCAAGTGCGAGTCACGTGGAGGGTTCCGTAGTTAATTAATAGTAATCCATATTAAGAGTACAAAAGCTGAAGGGTTTTTATAAATGAGTATGTAATCATACATCTGACTGCGCTAACAGTATGTTAGCTGGGCACCAGAGGATGGATAGAAGTTCAAAATGACAGATTGAGGATGATATGATTTTAGGATAAGGATGATAGGATGAGAACGATAGGGTGAAGATGAAATGTAGTCAGATCAGTAAATGCATGATGGCGAACTCACCAAGAATTAACCATGGTAGTTTCCTCTCTCTACTAAGCTCTTACATTAATCGCATTTTATAATCGGTTCCGCAGATCAAACAGTTTGTAAGTTTTTGAGGTAGTAGGGTGGCAATCCTCTTAAAAACTTACAAAATTTACATACATATTTATAATATTAGTATAGATAAATAATTGCTATAGCCAGAAGACTCCAACGATTTACAAAATGCATTCAATTCATAAATTGACTGTGGCATAAGATTACTTATTTGTAACCATTTATGGCTGTATTCAGCTGAGCATAATACGACTGATAAGTCACGTACATTATATCAGCTGATTAAAAAGACAATACTGGCCATCTCATACATACTTTTAAAGTAAGGTCGTATATAAATAATATACGTTTCACAAACATATACAAATAGAAAGATGGAAAGAAAATTATTTCTTCTTTCTTCTTGGTCGTTAATAAGGAATAACGTAGAACAGTCAAAATCGAAAGCATTATAAAGGCAATCCGAGACTGGGACGGCAACCATTCACATCAAATCAAACAAAGCAACTGCTTATAGTCCTGCTACTATTGATTGCAATTTGGATATTAATAAAATTCTTCTTACACTTCGAGTGAGATTTTCATTTGTAATGCAATGAAAATTACAAAAGCAGAGACGATAAATATAAAAGTAAATATAATGAAATGTATTACTGTTATCATTCTATAGTACCTATTCATTTAATCTCTTCTATAAAAATTTAATTCAATTTTCAGATCAGATCAGTTCTTCAACATGTGAGATAGGGAAACCTTATTTATATACAGTCTCTACAGCATTTGCGTTGAAAACGACAAGTTTATAGTAATATTTAATAAGCAATGTAAAGGTCGATGTGACAGCTGTTCTTTGAATGACATCTTATATTAAAGTTAATAGATTATAGATAAGTATGTTACGCGAAAACGATAAGACTATCTGTACATTCTTAGATACATTATCATAAATTTAAAGTTTATGTTCCTATGTGTATATACAATTATATACAACAAACGTCAGTTTATTGTATACTCCAATAATTACGCAACGACTATTTTGTATATGCAAAAAATAATGGACGATTTGTTTTATAATCGAACGACGCGAGACGACGCTGTTTTTAAAATAGCCAATGAATACGAAATTTACATATATAGCATAACTTAGACGTACTACATAATGCGTCTTTCATTAGTGGGAACACGAATTCGCTGATTTCGTAATCTAACCATAATAAAGTAAGCATTTACTTTCGATTTTAAGTTTTAAATAAATAATGTACAGTATAATATCATGAAATAGATTTGAAATTTATGTTTGTGTGTTTCAGATACATACAAAAAAAATACACACTAATATGCAATCTTATGGTATGGCAATTTACAGAAGCACCTCAGCTTTACGAAACTTACTTTACTTTATTCTGATATTGTTGATGCTTTTGTTTTGCTGTTCCTATATTAATTTAACCAATAGACCAAATATATTTACATACTTTAAAAATATACGTAAGTACATATGTCGGACTTAAAACCGGAAGGTAACATCATCCTACCTATAATATACACCTGCATATAATTGGTTTCTAACCAAACTCACATCATTATAAACGTCAACAAAAAGTGAACTAAACGCAGGCATAGACACACCGGGTTTTTAAATAAAACAAATATAATTAAGAGGAATACGAAAACAAGCATTATCCCACACGTAGTATAATCACACGAGTCAAAAAATACAGATGTGCATGAACAGAAAATTAATAACGATCGGTGAAGTAATTTATCTGTGCGTGCTATAATTAGTGGTTTCGTTTTATGTATAAATGATATGTCTAATTGGAGGAAAATAAATTATTACAATTTAGAAAACTGTTCTATCGAAAATGATAGCAAACTCGCGTTAGGCTTGTATAGCGAACGAACCAGTTCGCTACCACGCATTCCGTAAGCTAATCATTTTTCGCTCTATAGTTCATTAGTACGGATATTCGTACTTTGTATTACCCAGGGTATTTTCTATATATATACACAATTGCACATGTTAGCCATATATTAAAAAATATATATTTCTATCAGTTGTCTAGTAGCCATAACACAAACTCTGTGTAGCTTGTGACTAGATGACGCTGTGTGGATTGTCTAGGGTTATGGGGTTATAGGTTAGGGTATACGTTTATAGGTTATAGGGCATAGAGTTATAGGGTATAAATACATTTTTTGGAAAAAAAAAACTAGAGGCTCATAGATAGGTCAGCCTACTACTGTTTTCTCTGACTCGAATAGGATACGAAAGAATCCAGTTCGCATGAGAGCTAAGAACTAAATTGAGCGATCCCGGTCGCGAACTATTACACACAATACTAGTGGTCAGTCAACGCGGGAGCACATAATTGGTAATCGTCACGAGACGCTGGCCACCGCCTAAATCGCATAAGTGATCACAATTACAGCATTTACAGAACGGTGTAATTTGTCGGCGAATTTGTTCAGCGAATTAAGATGACGTTAGAAAAAGAATCCGCCAAGTTGATTTGTCTTATTCAACGTACTAAAACGAAACGTACGGTACGCAGCGTGCGTGATGCGAGATGACGTGACTCATCTTAGGGGCGCCTATTACTGAAATCTCGTACAGTCTTAACATCTCTATTATCTGTCAATTTTCTAAACCAATTAAACATTTTTTTATTATTATTTATGATTTATTAATTTATTACTTACGAAGTATAAGTTTCTTTATATAAAGTAAAAGAGATAACCAGGCAAGCTTCTCGAACTTTTTTTTTCATCACTGTTTAGTCTGCAATTCCAATAGGTCGGTGAACAATAAGTAATGACTATTCAAATGTGCTCTGTATAAAGAATTAATTATATTTGTATTTGTATTATATTCATAATATAGGATATTATATTATATGGACATCACAAGCTATCTTAATCTAAAAAAAAAACAGATAGAGTCGTGGGCTAGTCATTCAATACGATTACATTATCTATAACTATCATAAAAAATTATGGGCAATATATAAAAAAAAATATCTATTAAAGCAAAATTTAAAGTAGTTAAAAGTAAAATTTTAAGTGATTCATATGCAACATGTTTTATGAATAACATTTTAGTCCTCAATATTATAGGTACAAAAAATCATTATAGGTACTAAAATTTGTTATTGCTTTTCAAAATGGCGGGATAACGCAGATGTTACAAGACTTCGGTAATGAACGCTCTTAATGGTATACAAAATTATAATCGCATTATCATCAGACTTATTATAAAAACAGGTCTTTATACTGTTAGAATATCAACAAGTAATGGAAATGTATACGCTTAAAATATTTTTAAAAGCGCACTTTTAATTTTTAACTTTTACAAGCACTCGCTGTATTATTATTTCCGTCCATCATCATAACTACACACAAAAGCAATATAAAAATATAACCATCATAAAAAATAATTGATTTTGACGGTGTTCACATTAAATTCAAAATTACACAACACTAATTGTAATTTTTAAATATAGAACTGCATTAACGAAGAAAGAGCAGTTGTGATGTTCCAAATTTAAATTATGGTGAAGAATGCATGTTTTGTTTTCAGGAGGCGCAACATTTATTTGGTTCTAATTTCAAAGCTTCCTAGTGGATAATAAACACCCTCGGAACTAATGCTTACGTGTAAAAATAGTTATTCTACATAAAACCTATGCTATTACTAAAATAAATTTATTCTTAATGTCGTTAAATGATCTTAAATGTCTCATATATGTATACGTAATGGAATTAAATGGAATTAAACCCGCCACGGGTTTAATTCCTCGCATGGTACAAACATTTCTATGACTGTTTGTATGGGTCTGGTGTTATCTTTGTATTTATAAGAAAAATTTTTTTTTCTTATATCAGTTGTTTAGGATCCATAACACAAGCTTTGCTTAGCTTGAGACTAGATGGCACTGTGTGGATTATCCAATGCTATTATTACTATTGCTAATATATTTATTGCCTGTAGGAAATAAAAATAAAAAAAAAAATTCAAATACAAAATATCTTTATTCATGATATGTCAAATCTACCGTCAGTTCGGAATGATTTCGAGATGAGAAGAACTGACAATAAACTCAGCTCCTATTCTTCTCAAATAAATGTTGTATATGTTTACAATAATACAGATTCATTTTTAAATTCAAATTTAGGAGAATAGAAAGAACTACTCGGGTACTGTTAAAAATGCAGTCTACATTTTAGGTGGGAGTTAAATTTAAAATAATGCCTATAGAAAATCTTGATTTTAAACATTGTACTTAAGCAAATAATGATGTCAAATCAGTGCGGCATACGTGTGTGGGAAATGTGGTAATACCACGACAAAGTACACTGGTACAAGTCACTTGTTTGCGCAAGCGCATCTCGAGGTGTGGTAGTGTCCTTCAGTATATGTAGTACATATATATGTACTATACTAAACATACCACTGAATAGTGTATAAAGATTAACTTGTTAGCTATGTAACTTATTGCATATATATACTAAGAGAAAAATAATAATATTAAATAAGGTATCTTAGCCCGTAATATCACTACCTTATTTCATATGTAATTTAAAGTTTAAATAAACTTTAATGCACAAATACAATATATAAATGTACATATGGCGAACTTAACACCTAAGGGCGTTCTCTACCAGTCAACCATAAGGCAAACTGAGAAGTTAGTAAGCGGCGCATTATAGAATACATACACATACTAGCTACTCGCCCCGGCTTCGCACGGGAGTACATGCATTATATAAACCTTCCTCTAGAATCACTCTAACTATTAAAAAAAACCGCTTCAAAATCCGTTGCGTAGTTTTACAGATTTAAGCATACATTGGGACGGACAGACAGCGACAGCGACTTTGTTTTATACTATGTAATGATACAATATATATACCAATATATACGCAATATATCTATCTCACCCAACAACTGAAAACAGCTTATACTTCTTTCATATAAGATACACTGAAATTAAAAATATTAAATAATAGCTAAACAGCTAGCCCACCGAGGCCGTCTAATTTCTATACCATAGCGGTGCCTAAAACTAGTTGCATATATGGTATCCGTCGTCCGGCCAAAAAGATATGTAACAAATTATTTAACATGAACAATTAAATCATTAAGTATAAGAAACTAAAGAACTGATTCTGCCAAATCCATCTATCCATCAATCAATATTAATAAAAAAAAATTATAACCAAAATTTCTCAACTTATACATATATATTTTTGTATACAACTTTGTTCTAACAATTACAACCTCAACAGAAAAATAATTAGCCAAATTTCGAAGTAATACACTTACATATGTATACACTCCGTAATTCATATTTACTTGTATGTAATTGTAACCAACGGTTAAGGTCATTCATCCAGCAAAATATAATTCAATGTCAAGGATTTGCCTTCAACTCGTGTGTCAACTTATTATAGTTCATATTTCGATAACATTAAAGTACATTTTGTTGTCTACGGCAGTTGGATGACTGAAAAAAGCTGGAAGTCGTGGGCGGACGAGCAGTGTCTTGACAAAGCATTATTTCTGGCTTTTTTTTTATAGATAGCTAATGGTTTTTTCGCCGATGTAATGGCCCAGTAATCGCGCAGTGCTGTACGTAGAATCTGTCTTATTATGTCCGTCTGCACTAAACTTATGTCTCTCTTAAACTATTTTCTTCATATTTCAGTATAAACTAATAATTCAGGACAATTCACATAGCGCCGTATAGTCCGTATAGTAACACAAACTAAAGAAAGTTAATCAATTGATAGAAATGCTTAAATAATTTTTTGTAAATAAATACATAGAAACTACCCAGACCAATGCAACAGTCATACTGATAATGTTAGTATAGTTGGAATCGAACGCGCGACCATTGAATGTAAGACGGTGTACCAAACCACTAGACCATGAGGCCGTCAATATTATAAACAAGATTTCATTATTTGTTTGTAACGGATACTTTAAAAACATGTCCATACTTATCTGTTAAATTGAAAGCCTTATGAATAGTGATCAGTATCATTTTTTAGTAAAGGTATCAATGAACTACCTACAAGATGACAAAATTGTATAAATAGCAATGCTACATACTTTGATTAAGTAATATATTCTATTTTGAAAAAAAAAAACGACTTCAGGTTACTACTCTATACAACGCTAATTTCATATGTTAGGACCTAATAATAACAGCCTAAAAAATAAATTTCAAGCTTCTAGCTTTAAAAATAATAATAAGAATAATCGGTTCAGTATTTCTGGCGTGAATGAGTGACAGACAGACAGAGTCACTTTCGCATTTATAATACTACTATATTAAGGATGTAACAACATGCATTGTCTAACAATTAATTATATAATTGAATCAATTGTTACACTCAACAATTCAATATCTGATTAGCTATCACGGTTTACAATAGATAAATATAAAATTCCATCAAATATATATTGTTATACTTAATTATTGTTATCTAGCGATGCCTAAATATGTATAGTATACTCTTTATCAAGACGATGTGGCTTCATTACACATTTATCAATTTGTAATACATTATTTTAAATTATCAAATCTATATTTAAAAACATATTAAGTGAATTTTCCAAGGCTTATTTATATTTAAGAAGTTATTTATATAATTAACCTGGTTTTAAGACGAATAAATGTATCATATCATCATATACATATAAATAAAATTGGAGTGTCTGTTTGTAATATTGAAAAACCCGTTTTTTACTATATGCATAGTATAAATATATATACCAAAATAACACATTTTACAATTTTTATTTGTCTGTCTGTTTGTTCCAGCTAATCTCTGAAATAGCTAGTAATAAGGAGTAACTTAGGCTACCAATATTTTAGAAAAATTCATTTGTTTTATAAAAATAAACTTAAATTCCACGCGGACGAAGTCGCGTGTACAGCTAGTAGTAAATAATTTTTTGGTAGCTATACTAATACTGTTGACCGCAGATAGCCTTTACAGCTTAGCTTTACAGCTACGATAGGACGCGAGTGCAGTTGGCATTAAAAATTTACACATTATGATTTTAAATATAGATTTTGATAATTTAAAATATTCGATTACTTATATTAGAAATTGGCAACCACCAGCATAAGAAAATGGTTATAAAAAATACAAATTCCTAGAGTCATTTCATGATAATGCGATACAGAATTGCTTCTTTCATATATTAGATTCAATGTTATAAATATCACTGAGTATTGTACGCTTGCATTTATTTTATAAGATAATTTTCCACTTACAGTTTATAAAAAGCCACTAACGAGCGGGTAGCGTGTTTCTACAGATAATACCTATTAATAATGAATTTAAAAATAACATCGTACTTTGTATGTTGAAACGATCAATTGTATCATATGTCACATTCTCCATTTTCTCTCTCATACCTATTTATTATTTATTCAATTTCACGTACCAGCCGGGGTAAAAAATTATATAAAAAATAAAATTCAAGTATCTGTTTGTAATTTCAAAATAACAGCTTTTGACTAAATGCATTTGATTAAACTACATATGGATTTACATAAAAAAAGATTTAGAAAATAACGATCTGTCTGTTTGATCTTGCTAATCTCTGAAACATGAACATACATAGGATAGACGGACTTTCACTTGCAGATAACAAATGTTATAAGGAGTAACTTTTATATTAGAAAAGCTACTTACACTAGAAATTTTCGCGGCTAACAACAATCAATTAAGATTTCTCGGGTCAAATAATATGCTAAACAACAGGTCAAAACAGGACTGTGATTCGAATTACACGCGGCTCCACTAGACATCTGGTTAATTCACCACAATTACCTTACTGACTTGACTTTACCATTGGAGCTCTGACATCATTAAAAAAGATGGAAGAATCACTTTATCATTTTCCATAATAGAAATATATAAGTTGGACTGTACAGAAAAACACACATTGAGCGCTGACTGTATGTACAATGACGTCACTCATGTCTTAGACAGTTGTCATCCGGCAGCTGAGAACAAGTCTACAAAAATACCATCAATTACACCATTGCGTCATTGGCAACAGAATTAACATATAAGCAGAACGGGTCCCACGACAGATGGTTAACGGTGGCACTGGCCCTTTTTTTCATGGGGCCGTCACTCCATCTACGGCTAATGGTTATAAAACAAAATAGTTCTTTAAGGTCCCAATTATTCTAAAGAACATAGGACCAGCAATAGGTCTAAAGAAAGAGGTGCATAAATTACTGAGATAAATCTAGACAACGACGATCAGATGACCTGAACGCAAGCAAAAATATCAATGACAATGATTTTCTGTTTTTAACGCTCTAAAATTAAGAGATAATTGTTGTAGGAACACTGAAATGAAATTTACGCACTGTCCACAGACTTTAGGTACGGTTACAGGCGGGAGTTAGCCTTCAGCCGCTGCATAAATCTCCGTGGTTTTGGAGTGCCATCTGCACTCGCCCCCTATAATCCGGTGAAGCTACAGCCAACAGTATTAGAGTAGTTCGAAAAAAGGTACGGTTAGGTCCCATTACATTCGATTTCATTTAAACCCAATAATTGCTATATGCGACAACTACTTACTTAGTTCAAAATTTATGATCATTTCACTATAAGTATCAATACTATTTATGTTCGAGTGTAATGGTCATGAGCGAAATTATCCACATTAGCATACATCATGAATATGTGGACATGATAATAGCTCGTGTCAGTTGCCTGGGCTGCACGATCAGTCGCGTGTATGTCACTTTCCCCTGGACATCGCTGCCGTGTAGGTTTCTGTTTCGAAGGCGCTCTCTCGCAAGGAATTTCTCTCTCCCTCAAGGAATTTCATACAGATTACGACAGAGACAACAAGACCGTTTTAGGACCGTCTTTATAGAAATAGGTCGCAGAGAAAATGGAAATTGCCGTAAAGTTAAGAGTAAAAAACAAGAATGAGTTGAAGAGGTAAAAAAGGCCATAAATAAAAGTCGTCATGTGTTTTAGAGGACTAAATCCTATGGAATAAGATGAAACTCTAAATGAGAATGGAAAAATTAGGTGAGCACTGTAATTGATACCTTTCCATAAAAAAACCTATATATTATTGCTAGGGATTTGCCCACTTTAAATTAGTATAAAACCACTCTGAAGTATGTGTTATAAAAATCTAATAATTTTATCAACAAATTTCAAATTAAAACATTCATGATTGCCAGATTAACAACATAGTTACGAATTTTATTTTTTATTATTATGTATTATCCAAACAATTAAATGCCTAACAGGAAAGATTAAAAAATGTGCAGAAATATCAACAGAACGGTTTCATAATATTTTTTTCCCGAGTGTTACTTATAGAAATAATCTTTATTCAAATACACTTAATATTAACACTTTTGAAAAGTCATATTTCTTTATTCTACCACTCATTCAGAATGCACACTCATAAAAAGAACGAGCAAGAAACTTACGTATTGCAAATATAAACTAACGCTACTAGATATAGCGTCGACTGCAAACATATTTCGTGTAGCCGTCACTCATTACTGTTATTTCACAATAAATATCACAGTGAAAACGTAACAGCGTTGCCAATAAACAAAACGTTACATAATTCCAACTACAAAATGATTAATGGTCAAAACAACGATGTTTTATGTGCAAAAACGAATGCTCGTCGCAAATTAATTGCAGTGTGAACGTATCCTACTCTATGTAGGTAAGTAAAACTTAAGTATTTGCAGTTGTACCGCAGATGTAATGCAATTACGAGAAATAATATATTAACACATTTGTGTGAGAAACATAAAATATACCTTTATACTTTGAGAAAATACTTCATCAATTTTATAGATTGTTACACCTAGAGAAAGTTGTATCAGCAAATAACATGACCTGTCATGTTTTAAAAAAATACATCGATGCAAAGTCAAACTACTTATTGCACATACGTAGCAGAATAGTCCTAAAGTACAAGATTTAAACTCTGAAATAATCCGAGGTATAAAAATGCAACATACAAAAATAAAACGATTAGAGGTAACCAAACCAAATTCAATTAAAAATAGATAAGTATCTCATAAGCTCATTTTATCTATATTAATCATGATATGTTTATTTTTATTTATTCTCTTTATATTTACTCGAGGGTTGCAAAACTTGCAGGTGTAAACACACCCGGAGTTGAGGGCGATCTTGATAAATTACCCGCGCACTTGTTTCGCGCAAATGTTGCTGTAATTGTTATGCTGCATTTTGAGTGGATAGTTATTTGAAAAATAAATAGGCACCTAATTATATGTGCGATCACAAAATTCAGGCAACATTCCAAGAATACGCAACAATTTTTGGTCTACATAAGCATCGAACCATGAACCTCAAGGTGTCCGACATTCAACCTATTAGACTAAATAAATGCAGAATTTCAGAAAAAAATGTCGATAGTCGAGACAAAATAATAATAAAAACGACAGTAACAAGTAAGTATAGGGTCATTGTACAGTTAACAAAAAGTAGTTATATTGTACTAAATTTCTTATCTTAATCATATATCACTATAATCCACCTTTTGGTGTTACGATAGAAGTATCTACCTACGTAACCGATGATACATGCTGTGATGATTCAGAGAAAGGGGATTGGGACTAGTGGGCCCACACACTCTCTGGAAACCATGGTGTATAATTTCTTAAGGTTACTTTTTTATGGTGGGTAACTGACCTGACTTCCTGCTCATCCTATCACCTTCTACTACTGCCCCGGCAGAGTTATACTGTTAACATACGCGGGGACACCATTTCATTATCGCGGCAGATACCATTATATACCTTTATTTTATGTTAGTCTGTAAGACTATATAATAATGTAATATCAGTCATAAAGTTGCCAGAAGTAAACAAATAAACAAAATTAACATCCATAAAGTCGAATATTCCATAAAAAACACATGCACTCCTACTACATAAGTAACTAACTTCAATTACTGATATAAAGAGGTAGTATTAAAAAACAATAAATACAGTAACAAAAGGTTGTACACTCATCATATTTATTGTATAATATTATGTAATGATGACCCGACGAACTAATGGGCGCAATGGTTTGGAATACTAATGATTAAATTCATTATAATTTCATTCATTCCAAATATTTAATGTTAAGCAAATTATGTATGACTAAGTATATAGTAGTTTGAAGCAAACATCGCGTTATCTATATACATACATATAAATAAAATTAGAGTGTCCGTTTGTAATATTGAAGTACAATTTTTGTCTGTCTGTTTGTTCTGGCTAATCTCTGAAATGGCTGGACCGATTTTGACGGGACTTTTATGGCAGGAAAAATTATTTTATTTTAGAAAAATAAAGTTTAATTCCATGCTGACGAAATCACGGGAACAGCTGATAAGTAATAATATTAAACAATCTTGAAATAGTGAATCATTTAAAAAATATAATACAGAAGATCAAGATCTCTTGTGTAATATTTTAACAAGAATGAAAAGGAACTACTTTGTGTTAATATTTGATAAAGCTAGTTTATACATGTAGAAACATTTTGTGTTGAAAGTTGATAATTAAGGATATGAGGAAATGTTAATTAAGTATATATTTTAAGTACATTTAGAAAGAGATAACTAGTGCAATTTTCAGTAAATAAATTTAATTTTAATTGTAATAACATGGTGAATATAAATACCAAAAAATTTATATTAAAAGTGAGTTATAATATAATCATTAAGTATGTTTTGAAATTCATCAGAGTTTGGTTAGTGATGGGTAGAAATATATAAAGATGAGATATCTAAAAAGCGAGAGAGAAGACATACAGATATTTCTAGTAATCTCTATTTTAAACTTTTGCGTACATTTATTTACTTTACTAGTACTTTAAATACCTCATTTAGGCCAATAAAGTTAATTTTAATTAAATTTATATATAAATATATTATTATATGCGAATAAATGACTTACTTACTTATATATGTATTTAAAGTTTATATATAATGTTTATTGCAACTTTTTATGTTATTATACTTTTTTATCATCTGTTTAAATAAACTGTAGCTAACAATGAATTTCTACATTAAAGTTAAAAGTATATGGAGATATTTTTTTATTTACATATATAGTCAAAGGTGCCTGGAGTGCCGATGACCATATTGAATATTTTAGGAATTTTGTTAAATGTTTCATGTAGTCCTATCAGTTATAAAAGTTCTCTATTGAATTCTCTTAACACCATTACCTATGGCATGCAATTGACTAATTTATTTTAATGTAATGTTTTAATTATCAATACATGTAAATATATTGCTGATTTCATTTTCATTCTATATATTAAGTAAGCAGTAACTTAAATATTTAAATAAATAGATATAAGATTTCAAAATATCATTCTGTAACATGTCTAATTGACTATCTTTGGTGGGACCAAATACGTAATATGTAACTGGATAGGCAGAGACAACCAATAGCCAACTGCCTCCTTCCAGTAATTAAAACTATAATCTCCTTTGGTCTATTGTACAAGTTTTCAAGTCAGTGTTCCATAAAACGCGCCAGACGTATCAAATCAACAAAACAGAGTTGCAGACGACCTAAATAACGCGCATTATAAGTGCAGTAATAATATACTTTCATGCATACAAGTGCTGCACGACATTATCATGCAATTTGTTTTAGATGCATGAATGCTGCTGTGGTTATGGGTACATACATACCAACATTATAAATACACACGAATAATTTAAAATATGACGCGCAACTACTATTTTTATTTCTCAGTTACAACGTTTTTATTGCATTTTCCATCTTTTACTAATATTCATAGAGTGCGAAGGCCAACAATATGCGTGCCTTGTTGACGGTTCTGGTACCAGATAATCTTGTAATAACACGTGTAAAGCTAAGTCTACCTTTATAATCAGCTCAATCTCCGGCACGTCTCCGTTAGCTGTTCCATTCTCTGCGATTTCATCCGACATCGTGAACTTCAAAAACACTTAGATTTGTTTAGAAAAAATATTCGACACACAATCTATTTTCACACAAGCGAAACCGTTCAAAAACATCGACAGACTACTAATTTGTTTCTTACTTCAGTTTAATTCGTTCTTTATTGACTAACTTCACTTTAATTTATGCGGTTCGCTTAGTGTTGCCAACTTAGTTCTTTCTGTTTTTTTATGCCATCGGTATAAAACCAAAATGAAGTATAAATATAGAAAAATTACTAAGGATACGGGAAAAACAAAATAATTGAATTTTATGAAGGACGCATAAAATATATCATTTATAATTTTTTTAATTCAATGAAATGTGTATTGTATGAGACTTCAGATTTAGACATTATATCCTTTTCACACAGTTCACGCACAGAGTACTTTTAACATATAAAAGTCAGAAACAAACTACTAATATTATTCGGTTACTCTGTTCGTTTATTTGTAAATTATTACCCAAATAAATCTACGTTGTGAAATTTAATCTTTAATAATGAAACAAACCTACTAGTTCATTAAATATTCAAATATTGTTTTTGTCAATGTCGTTGATTATTATTAAATTAATAGATATTGTAAAAACAACATCAAAATGAGTTCTGTAGAAACAACATCAGCCCCCAAGGAGATGACGTTTGCGGAAAAACAAGCTGAACGTATGAAAAGATTGCGATCATTACACACTGCACGAAATGAAGCTAGATCACATAACCATCAAGAAGTTGTAGCTGAAGAGGCAAGAAACAAATTGCCGCCAAATTATGAAGCCAAACGACGCCAAGCTGAATGGTTACTTGACGACCAACAAAAGAGAGATGAAGCGGAGAAGCAAGGTAAGAATTACGATAGAGTGAAGCTCCTCAACATATCTGCAACGGAAGCTGAGAGACTAGAACGCAAGAAGAAGAAAAGAAACCCTGATCAAGGATTCTCAACATACGAACAAGCGACAGTGCGACAGTATAATAGATTAGTGAAGAATATGCCAGCAGCAGACATGGAACAGTATGAAAAACAAAAAGAGAAATATGGTGATGCATTCTATGGTGGTCCTAATGTTATTATACATGGAATGCATGAAGACCGAAGGGAAGCTGTCGACAGGATGGTGGATGATTTAGAGGGTCAAATAGCAAAGAGAGCTAAGTACTCACGGAGACGCATCCACAATGATGATGCTGACATTGATTATATTAATGAAAGAAATGCCAAGTTCAATAAAAAATTGGAAAGGTTTTACGGTGAGCACACAGCTGAAATTAAACAGAATTTGGAACGAGGTACTGCAATTTAATGTGTCGCAGTTATATAATATACCTCCACAATATCCCATTTAGGGTAGTCAGTTTGCATTTTGATATTCATTATATATGGTCTTTAAAAACTACACCTTGGAAAATATTAATATTTGGATAATATATTTTCATAATATATTAGATGATGATCAATAGTAACTGTGAATCAGCAGGCTGTAGTCTTGGTTACCACTAGTAAAATGGAAAAATAGAAATTGCAATAAAGAACCAAGACTATTAATTCACATTCAGTTCCATTTTACCTACTTATAACAAATCAAATATTAGTACTGGAGAACTGGGTAAACATGGTAAATCGCCTTTACTAGTGAGGAGACTGCTTACTGTTAACTGAAGTCTCAACTATCGACTTGTCAAGAGAAAATGTGCTATTCCATAATATACATACAATTATGTATATAAACTATATAGCTGTACAATTTTGTGGAAATATCATTGTCAGTGTTCAATGCATATAACAACCTGCATGGAAAAGAATTGCTATATGTATATCAAGGACCCCATAGAAATAATACACACCAAATTTACCTCAAATGATCCAACCTTACACTTGCTGTAACTGTAACATAAGTTAACACACAATCACATTCATTTACAGAAGAATTATATATATAAATAATTCTTCTGTAAATGAGTTCTGTATATTAAGATAATGAAATATGCCTATTTTTTAAATAAATCTGAAATTGTAATATTATAGCATATAATAGTATAATTTTGATTAAATATGGCCTAAATATAATAACATCTGTTCTGTATTATTAAATAACTTTTAATTCATTATTTTGTGATTCTAAAAGCTATCCTAATTATTTACCATCTGATGAGCTGTATGTATGTGTATTGTTTGCCACCACTGTGGTATAAAAAAAATAATTACTACCAGGAATAATTCAAACAAACATGTTTAAACAAATTTTGATAACAGATTTATTTTGATAAATGTGCTGATTATACAAAATAGTACAAATACCATATATTTTACATAATATAATACCAAATATAAAAGCAGTATAATGAATACAAAGTTATACAATTTTCTAAATGTTTTTGTACAAGTACTGTGGTCTCATTACATTACAATGATTAAACATAATATATCATCACTTAAGTTCTAACACCACATATGTCAGTAATAACAACTTTTTATAAGAGTGCAAAAACTATATTTTTACATAGAACCATCAGAATATAGCTTTAAAATAAGTGTAAATTCATAATAGATTTATTAAATATACAAGTTAAAAAAATTTATTAGCCCAATTTCTCTAGCAAATGCCATCAAAATTACCAAATATATAATAATAATCTCAGGACAAATATATACATGAACTTAAACAGTATTAGAACACAAATGATGATATTCATTGTATTTTCATTTATAAAATAATTCATTCATATTATGCAAATTGTAAATAAATTTCAAATGAATGTAATGAGGCA
Organism: Achroia grisella; assembly: GCF_030625045.1. Lineage (NCBI taxonomy): Eukaryota > Metazoa > Arthropoda > Insecta > Lepidoptera > Pyralidae > Achroia > Achroia grisella. The sequence goes on from NW_026712817.1 coordinate 436,608, forward strand.
AAAATATAAATGTTAATATGTCTTGCAAATAAAATTACACTTGCACAAACATTTGTAAATATTAAATAGCCATAAGCCGAACTAAGAATAGTGTGAACCAACATTCTAAGGGGGCCTCCATCATATTAGTAACAAATTAATGCTACTTGTCCTAACTTTAGTTACTTTGCTATTGCCATTTATGTAATAATATATTGTAGTACAGTTACACATATAGTAGAAATTATTTCTGTGTTCAAAAAGGAACCCGTTTTGACCCAACCATATTTTTGTCTATGGAACGTTTCCTCTAAATGAGAATGGATTTTACTCATTCTTGTTTTAACTGAGTTTAGTATGTAGTTTCTGTGAGTCTTTATTTATTTTTATATGTAAGCCCCCCATTATTAAATTTATTAATGAATTTTTTAAACTTCATAAATAAAACTATGTTATCAATTTGTCATTCTATAAAAGATAAGTATTTTATACTGAATTAGAATTGAACTTTACATACTGTTAAAATTATAAGATTTAAAAGTTATCTGTACTTAAAATATACAGTTTGAAAACAGGAGTTGAATTAAACTAAGCTATAGAATATTATGAACTTTTATTTTGTTTTCTAAAAAAATATTACCATTTGCACAGACCAAGAAATAAATATGTATACATACTTATTTGGTTTGGGCCTATTAACTATTTCTTGCGAATTAAATTTAGAATTGCAAAAGGAAAATATGTACTTATATCAAATTACTAATAGTCTAAGACATATAGAAATTATGAATAACGTTACGGAGTACTTATCATAGTTCTGCTTATAATTATTTTTTATTTAATACATAAACATAATTGAATTGCATATAAATATGTACAATAAGTGAGCATTTAAGTTTTATACAAAGAAAATGCTTAATACTTAATACATATACAATAAATGTGAAGTTTAGAGCTTCGACTAGAAATCACAGTGTTTCTTTGATATTAAAATAGAAATTCATTTTACAAGTCATAGCGTATATTTATTAATTTGCTCAGTTGTAATTCCATTCCAGAGCTGTGCAAATTAAAATTTATCTTGATTTGATGCCAATAATGATTAATTTTAATATAATTTAATATTTTTTAGTTAAAATTTTTTATAGAATGAAGATTTCGTGTTTCAATTTTCTTTACGGAAATCGCCTGTTACTAAAGGTTGATGCTTGAAATAAATATAATGTAGAATTTGGTTGACTCGTTTTTTTCAGAACGCACGTATTAACGTGTTACATGGATAAAAGCCTAGCTGTCTACAAGATTGAGAAAGAAGTTACAACAATGTAGGTGGATAGGCAAATACCATTTTTTTTAGTTACCATACAGGCAAAAATAAAATATTTGCCTGATATAACTTAATACACAAATATTTCGAAGTATATGTTTTGTTCAAACAAGCATGCATTATGAAACTATGGGTATTATCGTTATTAAGTATAAGATGTGTCAATAGTGTATGTATAACTGTATATCTTTGTGGTATAGCTTTTTAACAATATATCTTCAGGTGGTAGCAGATTCGATTACCGTAGTATTTGCAGTACGACGTGAACGCGATCCAAGACAAATTACGATCTTTTACTACCTTAGGCTGCTAATATGAACTCATCAGCATGCTAGTCGCTTTGGGGTAACCAGCGACTGTCAATCAGCAGCCTTAATAACAAAATAAACTGAGTTTCAGTCTGTATTTTAAAACGCTCTACACACGATATTAAAATCAGGGGGCCAACATAGGAGCATTTATGGGACGTATTCTGCATCGCCTCGTGTGTAGGTAGGCAAGTTGTTAGAGGCAATTATCATTTTGGAAACGTTGTCGACTCGTGTGTTCTACAATCGGTATCGATTTCACATCAGTTTGGCAGGTGATCGATTTTACCCTCATACTGAATAAGTCCTAAGGTAAGATTGTAAAGTCCGTGTAGGTTAAATATGTAAGTGTAATAAGTGTTAATTAAAGTTGTAAATCTAAATTTATATAACTCAAAGGTGATTGACAGTGATCTATCAACGCACAGCCCGAACCACTGGCGGATCGGGCTGAAATTTGGCATGCAGGTAGATGTTAAGACGTAGGCATCCGCTAAGAAAGGATTTTGATTAATTCTACCCTCAAGGGGATAGAATAGGGGATGAAAGTTTGTATGAAACTTTGTCAATTTGAAACCGATCGGGCCGAGATTTCGCATGCATAAAGCTACTATGACGTAGGCATCCCCATAGAAAGGATTTTGATAAATTCCACCCTATTAGGTAAGTACATCATTTCACATCAAAAAAGAGCTTTTCTCTATTGATGTATGGATTCATAGTGTAACAGTCTAAAGCGAAATAAGAAATGAGTTTGATTTTAGAGCTTTACCTTTGTACTTTAGGTACGCTATGATAATACCATTATTAATTAATATATAATAAATGACGTCACGATAATGGATTACACTAGGTTTGAAGGAATACTATATATTCGTTCAATTCATGGCTTAAAGCATTTTTATTTATATTCCATCATAAAAAAGACATTATAGTTCTTTATGCTTAGTTTTAAGAATACCTACGGATTTACAACTCGTGTGTGACGAATACGACTTTAATCTGAGGGCACGGCTAGGGATTCGAATCTCGGCTCAGAATGTCGTAATACGATTCCCGTTGGAATGGGATAGGATATCAATCAGAGCATGTTCTAATGAGACATATCGCAAAATTTCGATTTATGGCTACCATTTGCTTTCTTGTAAGCAAAGAAATTCTGCATACCTATATTTGATGTTCAAGTTACATCCATTAATCCATCATACTGTATTAGCTTATTTGGTGATTTTGAGTGTTTTATCCAATAAACTACAGCATATTAATTAATATACCTCATCGTTGTGAAGGCATAAAATATTGTAAAAAAAAATAATCTATCTACTACTAAAGTTTGTTGCCAGTTGGTAGGATAGATACACAGGAGGTAAGGTATAGGTTGGGCAAAACGAAAACAGCTGATTAAGATGAATGGTCTGAATCAGATGGCAAAGTATTTTCCCACCGGAAATGCACCACAGCCAGATAATTAACGATTCTTAGTTTTGACGCCCCGCAATGTATTGCGTGCAATGTGATTTTACAACGAGAAGTATCGCGGTGACATGTCAGTTCAGAACTGATCAGCGCGGGAAAGGATTTTAAATCGAATTACATTGATGCTTTATGGTATTTTATATTATTTCGCTATGAAATATTAATATTTATTTATATTATTACATAATATCATAGTTGACATGATATTAAAAGAAAAAATATTTAAAAAATTCCGAATGAATTTCCACTGGTTTTCAGTTCAGAATAATGGTCTGAATTCAGTTTCAGTTTTTCCCAACCTGTCCCTTACACCCGGTATATATACCTACTCATTCTGTAAGATTTTGAATACTTAGATCATTTCAAAAGTATCGTTATATTCAAATCTACCGGATCTGATGTTAACAGACAAAAGAAATTGAAATTATAGTAGGTACATATAAATTTAAAAAATCTACACTTACATTTTCAAGATTAAATGTCGAAATATTTTTTTATTATTATTATACAATACAACAAGTATAGGGACCGAATAATATATTACAACAATAGATAATATACTATACTATATACTTATATGATATTTCTTAATAATAAGTGATAAATATGACTACTAAAGTATCATAATAAAATTATACGTTGTTCATTTTCGTTTGATATTTAAGAAACTGAGTCGTATTATTACAAACATGTCATTGATTTTTTTATATTAGTTCTAGAAAGATTCGACCAATAATATAAACTAGTCAACTAAAAAAAATTTTACACATTTCGACCACATAAAAAAAATTACGTATTTAGTGAATTACATGCAACTGGTAATAATACCTAGTTTTGTTTTTATTAATAAGTCATACTAACAGTAAAATCATTTTATAGATTATCAGTCATTAATTTTGACAGTTTGACTGACGTTATATCTAGTAAGGTGTTGTTGATTGAAGATTATATTACGAGTATATTGTTTACAACATAGAAGCTTTTTTTGTATGGTACTCAATGCTAATGAGACTAGTTCTGATTTCCCTATCCACCTTAAGTGCAGCAGTGTACCTTAATAACCGAAGGCTATTCGCATTTGGCACAACAAAGCACTCAGTGGGAATACGGAAGAAACAACAACATGGAATATTAAAAACAAAATATCATCAAATAACAGTTATTTTTGGAATGTGTAAAATAAAAATAATAATCAGACTTTTTAAATTCTAACAACCAAATGCGAATATCACAGATCCGTTGATTTGTAACTATATAATGTTTTTTTTTAAATGGCACATTCAATAAACGTTCTTGGCATGTCTTTTTGATTTAATATTAAAAAAATAATTTAAAAATACAACATGTATCAAGAAAATACCTGAACAAGAAAAGTGTTTATTTTGGCGAATGCACATTGTGCGAAGCCATATTTAAAAAAGGTATTTATTCTATTTAGCTGTTGCTTATTTTACAATGTAACCTCAATAATAACATGCCGAAATAGTTTACCAAATATATCACTTATAAAAAAAGCAGAATATACTACTGCACTTAAGATAGACTAGTCACCCGACTCCGCTTGTTTCATAACACCCACGATCGTGTTATATCTGAAATGGAATTTAGAAATGATTAAAGCCAATTATTCGCCAATCGAATCGTTGCAGCGGCTCAATTAATGTTAATATACTTACTCCGTCGTCCTGGCATAAGGCGAACTGTAATTCCATCCTGTGCCCGAACTGTATGGAAATAAAACACATTCTTATAGGTTACACTGAAAAAGGTTTTTGCAAAACCCAATTAAAAAATCCAAGCCCATTTAGACCGTACACTTTATTAACAAGGTTGAAAATTGAACTAAAGTAACATTACAAAATGGCGGAGGCTTCGTTGGCGCGTAATAAATGACCAATAAGAATTAAGTAGGAATATTGTATTAAAATTTTATCCCTCCTAAAAACAGGATGACAATTTAATCAAATAATTGCGAATGACGATCACATTGTTTTCAAGATGATTAAGTATTAGATCTTTGGTTACGTTTGGTTGATGTATATTTTTAAATAAGATTAAATGCTTTTAATTAAAAAAATCACAATATACAACAACAATGTTATAGATTAATAGGAGCCAAAACAAAACTTACCTCAAATGAAACACATACATTTACGAAGCTTTACTGTTGGGATCTTCAAAACTTGTTAATCAGGCTTAGTTCGCACGCACGACCACAAACATTAAATTAAATGGATACCGCAATTGTATTTTGCGTCCATTGTTGTTGAGATGCCAGTTAAATATCATTACATATACAATTTTCATATAAAATAAAACAAACATCATTTCCAACTCACGTCCTAGGACTAGTGAAAAATTAATAATATATCGATCACCGTTGCACGCATGAGAAGGACCGCGAACATTGCTATCTCATTCTGTCTCGTGCATGTGATTTTTTTGCCATTAATACACGATAATTCGTCTGCAGCTCGTCCCATATTTTAGGATTGTTTTTTAATACACTTTAATTGGTATTTCGACTTACTCGATGCAGAAAATATCCTATTAAATATTTGGTAAATGATATATTTAGTTCTTACTCAATATTAATTTTAATAATTTTGTGATATTCATGAGGCGGATATAAGGCCGCCTTTTGTTTATCACATTTAAATAGTTTTTTATTTGTAAATAGTTTACTTCGTGCAATAAACATTTATATTATCAATTAATAATTTAAATTAACATAATATGAATTTGTTGAGGTTTATACGAAGTTAGTGAAAAAAAATATTGGCTAATAAATGTTTTATTAAATCTCAAATGTACATAAAAATCGATCACAATTCATATCTAATAGCTAAAAATGTCACGATTGAAAATTGGATGTGGGTAGTCTATATTATTTTTGTGATGACTGATAAATTCATTTAAACTCGTGCGGCGTGAGTGGGTATTAAAAATAGCAGATAAATATTTAATTTCATATTTAGCTCAATCAAATATGTAATGTAACGGAAAATGTAAAATAAATCAATATGAACTTTACTAACACGAAAGCTATATTGATTTATTATAAATAATCTAATTAGGTAAAAAAACTACTAAGTATAAAATTTGTTTAAATGTTCATTTTTATATCAGAAGAAATGTATTATTATAAAAAATATTAACCCACATATACACAATAAAGTAAAAACACACATGTAATATAATCATAAACAAGCCGTGTTTGTACATTAAATATTTAAAAAATATGGGCACTTTAATTATGTACCCAAGTGTTATGTCATCATAGTACAATGTTTTTAAACATATTTTAAATTTAGATTGTTCTGACCACTAATATTTATGTATGTTTTAACTTTTATCAATATGAGGGTTAATAGAGTAACTATTACAGTTACTATTCCCCCACTACGTTTCCGTTACATCGTTACTGCTAGCTATACCCGTATCACACTGTTGTATTGCAAAAAACATATTTTTGAAACATTTTCTCCTATTTAGCATTTCATTATGGAACGATGAAAAGACTGTAAAACGTTTCGCCTTATCCTATCACAGTTAAATTCGATTGCGCTTTTATAATAATTAATAGCAAACCATCATCTTGTAGTAATATTATATCTAAGGCCGATCATATACAGTCGATCAGACGTCAGGTTACTCGAATACGACTAACGTTTCCATGGATTCCAGTTGGCGCATCTGTGAAGACGTAGCAAACAAATGTGCCAATCGAAGTCAAAAGGAATGTTAAGTCTTATTTCGGCCACTGGAGAACTGACCGACTGTATACTAGCAGCCTAAATATGCACTTATTAAAATCAAATAAATAGTTACCATAAAGTTGCAAGTTTTAATCTTTAATATGCAATATAGTTATTTGCCTATACATACTTCAATAAAGTACCTGGTTCTCGGATATTTAAATATATTATCATGTGATGCAATAATTTGATATGTAAATAAAAGGACTGACAATTATGTATACAAACACATTCCTGTATAAAAAATGTGATTTAAGTACAACATTGTGGCATAAAATATGAATTACATTATTATCGAACACTTATGAGCTGATGAATTTGAGCAAATTTTAAGTTCTACAACTCTTTTAAAACAATCAATAAATAAATTTGTAAAGTAACATTTTTGGCAAGGCGCGTTTAGTCTTTACTTGAGATCTTGTGATGTCTGTGTCTGACCAGATAACAAGTGATGTTATAATGTTTGCCTAATTTAAAACAATAAATACATCTGTATATTAAATATCAATTATACTAATATTTTCAACAATCACAAACCTAACGTTAAATAATGACCTATAACAAAGAAACATAATATTCTACAGGAGGCACGATGTGGCATTCTCCTAATAGGAAATATTTGTGATATCATCTATTCTAACATTATATACATATATTGCATTATATACTTTAAGTAAACAGCCTTGAGATGTAAGAGATTATAAAGCGCAAGATAATATTTTCATTATTGTATGTTTTGTTCAGTCAATACTCCTGCCGACCTTACCATTAATTTTAATGGCTCTACTTTCATATCCTATAACCTAATTCTATTCTGAACAATGTATATATTAAGTACACCTCTATATTTGTCGCTGAATATAGTTCATAAAATCTTTACGGTTCGCGTGATTAAACAAATGGAAGCATGTTCGCTGACCGCACTTACAATCACAGAGTGTTAATAAAGTCAAAATATAAAATCAACACTAACACACATGCAAGAGGTATATAAAGAATTTCATAACGACAAAACACTTGGAGGGTTACCAACAGGCAAAATGTTCAGTGGACCACATTGGTACTTCCTGAGTTAATCTGAACGTCCGCATGCCGACATGCTAGGGTTAAACGAAAGCACAAATAGGTCCGTATAGCCTCGTATGAACACTTCAAAATCAAACACTTTCACTGTCTTGTAGGCACTGTTGAAGGCGATAGAGGAACTAGGGTACACATTAAGAGTTTTGCATGACCGACCGGTGGGGCCCCTCCAGGTCCTGGAGTTCGCGTGGGAGCTGAAGGGGGCCGGCGGTGGACGTACCTACGAATATGCGTGGCATGTCGCACTCCTCGCACCGGTTGAGCAGCGGGAAGTTCCTGAACGTGCACATGTGGCACTGCCAGTACGGCGGCGGCAATTGGCCCGTGTATATGTTGTTGTAGAAGTTACCAGTGTCCTCAGGATCTGGAATATAGTAAGGGAACATATAAAATTTATTTCCTGACGTACTACTTCAATGAATAGCTACAGAAGTCAACAAGGTTTTATAAAGGTTTAATTAAACAGGACAACAAATTATTCGTAGACGACTGAAAATTATCATAATATATATTGATTAATTTTTTGTCCAGGATAAGGCAGTCAGAGTTATTACTAATTATAGAACTGGTAGTGAATATGACAGATGACATACCAACATTTCGCTGGTATATTTGAAATCCACGTGGTAACAGGATATAAATAGAATATGTTACCAGTAACTATAATATAATCAACAGATATAAATATGGAATGTAAGTAAATATTAAATTTTAATCAGGATAAAATTATCAGATATCTCATTTTCGTAACTGGGAAGGAAAACCAGCTGACAGATTACCTGGTGGCAAGTGGTTACCACTTGTACCTTTATAGACAACCATCGTAACATTCGTGGTGTCGCCTAATATTACCCTATAATTTCACTGCCATATCTCATTGGTCTAACTATTGCAAAATGAATCATCATAATCGGTTCACAATTGATATGGCGTACAGTACAGCTTGCACGGTCGCAGTCACACGTATATGACATACTTCGCGCACGTGCTTGTCACTTGTCTTAAAGTCTGCGTCATATATTCACCATGCGTATTATCTATATAGACTTCGGTACACAGCTCGATTATACAAATAACATACAACACCGCAAATTATATTACATGTCTAAATTATGATTAATTTTTAATCATATTTTCATCTCAAATTTCTTTGACATAGAAAAAAAAATTACGGTGAATATATACAATTTGGGACAATTCTGACATTCAAATCTTAACTAGTATCATAAATGAGAAAGTGTATATCTTTGCCGCTTTTATTTGACATACTTCTTACCAATGTTACCATGGTAACACAGACGAAGCAGAGGGTAAGTATATATTATATCTGTGTCTTGCTTCCGACGGTTGCGGTTTCAATTCGTCGCACGATACAAATATTTGTATTCATGAGTATAATAGTTTTATTTATATTGTAACTGAAAAGCACTAAATAAATATTTTTTCTTTCTTTCCTTCTATTGGTCTTGGTGTTTTCTATATATATTATGTGTGTATTTAAAAAAAAAGTATCAGTTACCCAGTATCCATAACAAAATCTCTGCTTAGTTTGTGAGAAGATGGTTCTGTGTCAATTGTCCTGAGATTCGTACGATTGTATATATATTATATATATAAACGTTCCTCTTGAATCACTCTATCTATTGTTAAAAACTGCATTAAAATCCGTAGCGTAGTTTAAAGGATTTAAGCGAACAGTTAGCGGAAGTGACTTCATTTTATACTATGTAAATATTAGAAAAATGAACACTATTTTTCTAATCCTTACATAGTAAATCCGTTATATTCCGTTTTGCGACTAAATGAAAGGGAAACGATAACAATGGATGCTGTAAGAACATGAATACTTACGATTTTATCATGTTGTCATTAAAAAGTTTGATAACTAGATACCAAAATAGCGATAACGTGCAATAAGCGTCGCCGACTGATATATTCGTGGATCAACATTCAAGAAATTATCTTTATACGATAGTAACAGGAAAATGAGTTATTTCCTGGACATTAAAAAAAATAGACTGTACAGGATTGTTTATGGATGATGGACTGATGCACCGGCCTTCGCTAACGGTATACGCTGGCGGACACCTATGAATAATTATCAATATGGGGATAAAGTCAGGTCAGTCAACGCATCGTGACCAATTCGCCAGGATAGGTGTAGAGGTGGACCTGGTTGATAGTAATGTACCATACATTGCTGGCAATAAAAACCTATTACTAACAATCCTTTCTCCCTTTACATTTGAAGTATGAGGCATGGCAATGAAATTACAGGGTGCAGAGGCATGTTACCTTATTCCTTAGGAAAAACAATACCGAAAACGAAAACCTCAAAACATACTTAAGCGATTTTAAAATTTTGCCACCAAACATGAACTGTTTTTTTTTAAATGTGTATTTGGAATGCCAAAATGGTTCACCTGTGATGGCTAGTGATAGCCGTCACCTACATTCAAGAACTACATCACTATATCACGTCACGTGTATCACTCATGAGTTACCATACCGTAGGACTAAGATCGCATCCGTCAATCGAACCAGAACTTACAAAGCACGCTGCTTGGTGGTTATATACCCAACCACGCATTCGATTTTTTACAATTTACCTAGGTTAAATACAGATCCCTATAATAATTACCCCCCATTGCTGAGTTGCTAGTTATAGATAATATTGCTGACAGTAGACTGTGCGTTGGTAGAGGATGACACATTGACCATTTTGAAGGAGTACGAGATAAGGAGTTCGAGCGGGCGAAGTCACGCTATCGACAACTGCCCTTGTACAATAATATTGTAAACATAAATTATTTTGATTAACTAAATTTATAATTAGCGTTTGGAAATCTTACTAATAATAACGCGAAATTTTGCGAGTATGAATGGATGAATCAATGGATCATTGTTACTGTTTCACAAAAAAAACTACTTAACGGATTTGTATGAAATTTTACAGTAATACAGCTTGTATAATTTAAAAATATATTATGTAAATTGGGCGAAATATATTCATAAATGTCATGTAAGTTGCAGACGAAGTTACGTGATTCAGCTACTGTTAAATATTTACCGTTAGTCCGCATTTCGAGTTTCTTTGACATCAAGTCGCACTGGTTGCGTAGTTGCTCCACACAACTTCGCAGCGCTTGCGCAGCGGACGGCGGCGGGGTGGGCGCAGCCAGGATTTTGGTCTCACGTGTCAGCTGCGCCAACCTCCGTTTTTCCTGCTCCAGGGCTTTGGCTAAACGATCTCGCCTCTCCTTCTGCCGCTCGATTAGGGAACGATCTGAAAATTTAAATTAAGAATTAATATTTATTACTGTTTTTTTTTTCTTTCACCATCAGTCCTTAATCCAGTGTATATACGTTATTTCAGACAGGTCTGTTAACTATTGACAATATTTTTAGATAATAATATAGAAATATGAAAAAAGGGATTGTTAGTAATGTGGACTGATGACCCCATTGCAGTAATACCATAACAGGTTCACATCCACCTGGTTCTCCCTGGAAAGCTTTGTAATAAATTCCTACTTAAGAGGTCATGACGGACTAACAGACCTGACCTCATACTGGATGAGTATGAGGTCAGGTCAGTTAGTCCGTCATGACGGCGGGGCGCCAGTAGAGGTTGATAGGATTATCAACATCCACTGGTGCCCCGCCAGCGTAAACCATCAATGTAGCACCGGCGAGTGCGACATTCCATTATCATCCATCCATTAAAAAAGTATATAGCATGATAGGCTAATCATCATCTCTTATCCCATAATAATTTGATGATTGTAGTAATGTTCTTCATTCATTACTATGGGATTCCACTATTTTTTTACAGCTGCCAGCCTGACAAGAACTATACTGTTTTTAAAAGCATTATTATGTATTAAAGGATTTATTTTTATTGTGGTAAGCACTGAAATAGTTTCATGTTTAATAAAAATTATTGTGTATATTGTATTAAAAATGGCCTACTTATTCCATAAATTTCAGATAATATTAATAAGTTCATAAAAATTAAGACAGGTAATGAATCCAAATATCATGGGGTACTTATCAAACACAAGCAATTGTTTAATTTTCCTTCTGCATTTATATTGATTCTAGATTTATGTAAAATCCTTAGTCCAGATATTCACAAGTAAATTGAAGAATGGTAAAAATAGAAAGTATATGTGGTTTAACATTAATTTATATTATTTAATAATAAAGCATTTTTATTATATAGCATTTATAATTATTACAGTCTTATCAATGAATGTATTTTATACCATAGTTATTTATTAAAATAATTATAATTTTTATACAAATTATGATTTATATATGCAAAATACATTTAAGGAATTTATTAATAAATATTTGACTGTTGGAGCTTTTACTGGAGACAAATAATTATTATAAAAGATTCTTATTTATCAATCTGTTATTAAAAAATGGTGTCACTGGATGAGTCATCTTTAACTTTCTCTTAGTATAAACTTTCAATAGTTTATATGTTTTTAAACTTTTTTACACATATATAAATGCATATTAACATAATTAATAACAACAAATTTGTTACAGATTTATTATTATTAGTTACTAGCTACCCACCCCGGCTTTACACAGGTGTACATGTATAATACATATAAACCTTCCACTTGAATCACTCTATCTGTTAAAAAAAACAGCTTCAAAATCCGTTGCATAGTTTTAAAGATTTAAGCATACATAGGGATGGACAGCAACTTTGTTTTATGCTACGGAATGATTGAAAGTTTTAATTGGAGAACTGCCTAGGATTGAGTTTTGTCTATGGACTTATGTATTTAGTCATGGAATTGGTCTAATATGCATAATAGTGAGATTTAAAAGTGTAGGTTAAAAATACTCACCCTGTATTGTTGATCCAGGTGGTTCAGGAGCGACCCTAGAAGGCCTTGGTGAGTTTAACCGTGAAGATTGTGAAGGCTGCGGTGGTGGCGGTGCCGGAGCCTTGCGTCGTGTTGGCCGCGTCGTACTCGGGCTCACAGTCACTGTTACATGCCCTCCGAAACCCCCATCGTTTTCCTGTGATTCCCTAACTGGACTAGCCATATTTGAAGTAGGGGTACACACAGTTAAATTTACTGATGTTATAGCTCTCGGACTATCATAATCTTCTAACCATAGATCATCATAATGACTCAAGTCCATATGACAATTAACATTTACTGACAAATTCACAGGATAGCCTCGCTCTGTTCTGTATGAGGTACCAGTGTTAGGATCTTTTGGTTGACTTTCATATTTAGGTGGCACCGGAGAAACTGTTCTACTCACATCGGGTTCTGGCTCTTTTAGTGTTTGTTTAAATGCAATATCTGGGTTTGGTTTTATGAAGTCGAGTGTGTTTGGCCTCTTTGCTTTCTCCCGTGGCACCTGTAGCCTCTCATTCAAGTTGCTTCTTATTTTGTTACTCTTATGTATTTTATAATTTAAACTCTCTGATGATGGGCTAGGCTCCAATTCTTTATCTTGTGGTGTGCTCACACTTTCCTTTACACTTTCATTAGTCAACTCAATATCACTTGGTGATTCCACATTGTACTTTGCACAGCACTTGTCAATATTTATAGTGGTTACAGGGCTTGTGATGTTGTTATTCTCTGTCTCTTGATCAGACAAATGTTCCACTACATTCTGATTAGCATCAGTGCTTATTTTCTTTTCTGTGTCATTTGTAAGAACAGGAGAGCTTAGGATAGCTGTTTGTGGCCCTTGACAAGATATAGACTTTATTGCTGTTGATTTTGCAATTTCATGTTTGATTATTGGCTGGTTACGACATTTGTTGGGAGGGTTGAGTTTGAGTTCATTAAGCTGCCGCGCGGCTGCCGACGAAGACGCGTGATATGCGTGCGTTAGGGAGGCTTTGACTTCTTTATGGAGATGTGACTCGCAGGCTTGCTTGTCGTGGCAGTACAGTTCAATGGTGTTGGACACAACATGATCAGGAACGCCAGGAAACTTTTGCTTTAGCTCATGAAACAATTGCATAAGCGATATGTTAGTGCATGCACACGGTGAGGGGCTCGTAGCACTCTCGGAGGGGGCAGACATCGCCGCCCATCCTAGCGGGAGCCCACCACTACGTAGCTAATTGTACGCGCACTAGGTTCCACTGAATACAAATCCACGTACTAATAAAAATAAAATAACATTTTCGATACCTTAATTCGCACTGTAAATAAGTCGCAGACTTTGTGACGTCACAATCCAAAAAATCTTGATTCTGCACAATTACGTATACATACCCGAACTTTTACGTTTATTAACATTCATGACTTATTATTCCTAGAGGCACACATGTGATGAAAATCTTATAACAACAAGACAAGACACAAATTTTATATCTTTTGTTATCATACCAAAGTTATTTTTCTAGAAGTTGCAACATAATTCTGGTTAACGATGGTATTTGATTTTGTTTATAACATATTAAGTTTTACTTAGAACCATAAATAGTAGCACAAATGATGCCTAAAAAGTAAAAAAGACATTAATAATTGTAACCAAAAATAAATTACGAAAATCGAAGAATCTGTCAATCCATTTCTGCCATTTTGGCTATAGACATTTTTTTTCAGTGTTGCCATCATAAATATTTTTAGTAGAAAAAGCTAACCTCTTGGATTATTTGCGCATTTCGTACTTAAGTGCTCTATTATGTATGATATATATTAGAAGTAGCGTAAACATGCAAAAAACTATTTTACAAAGATTGACGTACATTATGAATTCATATTAGTATCTAACAAAGGTAAGGGGCATTACTAATTTATATACTTACCTATAAATTTTTACACTAACGTTAACAAAGTATAAACAACCCTTAAAAATGTATTTGACTTTGACTTTCAAGCTTTTAGTTGATTGATAGTAAACTCTGATTGACTGTCTGACTGACAATATGTTCAGTCAAGAAGTTTCATAAAACATTTCTTTTTATGTTGTTTTGTATTTAATTTTAGCTTGAAATATTATTTTCCAATGTTGTTTTGTTGTTCTGTTAATAAACAATAAAATATAAAAGATGGTTGATGATTTACGAAAGTATTTGAACCATTTACTAGAGAAGTATGTCTTATCTACGTTATAAATGATTGTGGAAAATAAGTGAATCAAGTGTGATCACCTTTTGTTTATTTTTTAGGGTGAACGGTCTTCACTGCATTATTATTACGGACCGTGATGGAGTTCCATTGGTTCGAGCTGTAACAGAAAGGGCCCCTCAATTGGCTTTACGGCCAAATTTCATATCTACTTTCGGCATGGCCACAGATCAAGCAAGCAAGTTAGGACTAGGAAGAAATAAGACAATTATTTCTATGTACTCAAGTTATCAGGTGCGTTAATTTTGTTACTGGTTCTAGTTTTTATTGTTAGTGTAAAAACTGTTATAGTGGAGAGATAGAGAAGTATGTATAAGTAGCATCAAACAGAGGGAAAATAAGTGTTTTAAATTATAAATAGGATAGGGCGTCACCATTGTAGCTGAAAGCTGTAGAAATATAATATTTATTAAACCTAATAAAGAATTTTTCAGTGAAGTGGACAATTAAAAATATATTTCCAAACCTTTATGCAAAAGTTAAACACATTAGCATTAAATTGTGTGGTTTAACATAAAAAAAAAAGTCATTCATATTCTATCTGGCTTTGACAATTATACTGAATGTGAATGTGAATGAATGTGATACTCTTAAGGTATTTAAGAGTATCTCCATTTTCATTATTATCAAATTCACTGTATATAAATATAATTTAATTATAAAAAACTGAATATGATATTACTTTGTATAATTATCATATTTCTTCTTTCAGGTAATACAAATGAATAAATTACCATTAGTCATAACCTTTATAGGAAGTGACAATTGTAACACAGGCCATATACTATCATTGGAGAATCAAATAGAACCTTTCCTGAAGGATTTAGCGGCTGTGGTGGCTGATGCACCATAACTTTTTTAATTTTATACTTAACTGGTTAAGAAATAACAGTCATTATTGAGAAGTCAACTTATAAACTTGAGATGTTAAGAGAGCTTTTTTTTAATTCTTACCACCTATAGTCTAATTTTTATTATAGTAAATCAGTATAATCAATATGTATACAGATATAATAAATATAAATACAGATTACTTAAATATATGTAATCTATATATTGAACATCTAATATAATATTGCGTTAACATAAAAAAAATAGACATTTTGGGAAATCCACTTTAAAGAATTTACAAAAATTTGGAATTTTTGTGTTTATGTATATTTTATTAATTGTGTAGAGTCAGTGACATACAACAGTGACATTAAATTCATCCAACTTTATTGAATACAAATGAATTTGAAATACATCTACTACATCACTATATAGTATGTAGATGTATTTGATCATTTATATGTAGGAGTTTATTCATTTCAAACAGGATTTTACAGAAATCCAATTTTATATGTAATGTTTTAAGGATGAAGTACTTGCTAATTTTTATTGAACTCATTAAATAATCTGTAATATATAATAGATTATTGAATTTATATCACACATTCTCCTATCTACTTGTTAAGAGGACTATTACAAAATGATGCCGCTCAACTTTAGGTTTAATCGTATGGATTTACGCACACATACAGTAATACACGCACACAGACGCAAATAAACGTGTAGCTCAATCGGTGTGGATTTAGTATGAACCATTTTGATCCTTGTAATATTTTAATTAATAATGTAATATGTTTTTACTTAACTGAGTATCATAAACTATTTATTGGATTTTTTTAAATAACGTGATTTATCTTAATTATCAAAGTGCTAATAATGACCATATTTTTTTATTATATTATTCCTAGAGGGTTGAAGTCAGGATGCTGGCCGATTGTATAACTAAAAGCCAAAACCTTAAGTAATATGAGTAACAAATAATTGGGATAAGGACAGGAAGATGAAATTACTATAACATAAATGTACTATTTAATTCTTATTATATATTAATTAAATTTATTTATTAATAAATACAAGATAATTTATTATAAGAGTCGGATGCATTATTGCCATATTCACTTGTTCTAAATATTAAACTTAGGCAAATAATTATTTTACTTATATATAATAGTTGTGTTTTCATGGCTTTATTTCGATTTAAAGTTCCCATCCTTATATGTATATTAGATGTGGCCGCGACTTCGTCAACGTGGTATAATGAAATTGACCAAATAAAGGAAATATATTTAGATTATAACCCAAAAAAGTTTCATTGTTTCACTTAAACAATGATGATACTTTTATACAACCTTTCATCTCAGCTTTCAATCCCTTACAATTCTTTTTCGCACTATAAAGTAGTCTATGACCTTTCTCAGGGTATACTATCTGTGTATATGCATACCTATCTATATAGACTATCTGTGTATATATATGGCAGTGAATTTACAGGGTACAGGGGAATAACACCTCAGGAATAAAACATCACATTCTCAGGAATGGCAATGCATGGAGGGCCGTCAGCTTGTTTGCCATTCTAAGTTGTATAAAAAAACCTTCAACTGCTATCATTGCTGTTCCTGCATCATTGACGTCGCCGCATGATTGGCTGATATTGCAGCTTCTCGTTCTTGGTTGGCCGATTCTTGATTCATGATAAATAATTACATGTTAATATCAAAACTTTTTATAGATTATTACAAGACGCCTCATTGATTATATGGAATGAAATCTCCATGAGCTATAGAGACTTTGGACAGAACCTTAAAAGACCTTAGAAACACCTCTGCTCTCATTGGCGGGATTACTTTTATACTTTTGCTGGAGATTTCTGAAAGACTCTCTGTGTCATTAACATCGTCTCCCTTATGGACTTTAATTGAAAGTTTAAAACTACTGACAAATTTGAGAACCCATTTTTATGGAAGCACAGATAGTGATTTCCCACACTAACTGCTCAAACTTGAGGAAGGAATTTCTCAAAAGCATGCTCCAATCATGAAGTTTAAGCCCGCCGAACATGTGCAATGGCGTCCCATTGGATATGTTGCTTACTAAAGAATTGAAAGACAATTTAATTGTAGACCATTATAACCGGTACGTTAGGGGGGAAGGGGATTGTTAGTAATGTGGATTGATAACCCCATTGCTAGCAATGTACCATGTCAGGTCGACCTCCACGCGGTTCCCCCTGGAAACCATCGTGATACATTCCCGGCGAATTTGTCACGTTGGGCGAACTGACCTGACCTCATGCTCATCTTATCATCCTCCACTGGTGGCTCGCCAGCGTACACCGTTAGCGCAGGCGGGTGCACCATTCCATTATCATCCGTAAAAAAAAAAACCGGTACGTTAGCTGGGCAACCAGCTCATATACCAAGAATACCGACGATTCCAACTGATCTGCCAATACCATTTTAAAGTTAAAATATCATCTACACATGTAATAGATCTATGTATGTTTTGATCTTAAAAAACTACGCAGATTTTGATTCGTTGTTAACAGAATAGATAGACTCAAGAGGAAGGTTTATATATAACGTCCCAATACTGTACACGGATCTTTAAACGCGCGATAACCTATATATCCCATATTCACGCGGGCGAAGCCGCGAGCTAAAAGCTAGTCTCTAAATAAAAACATTTATAATGTTGACTTTTCACCCAAACACGCATAATTATTTGACATAACTGTACAGTAATGAAAGTCCAACGAGTATAATAACAGAATGGCTGCAATTTAGAAATATGTATCTGTATTGTGTAAAATAAAATAAAGTAAATTGGATAAAATATCTCTAAACATTAAGGAATATAATTTATATATAATTTGGTAATTTATTTACAATCCACATTGCATACTAGATGATATAACACAAGACAAATGTACGTAAAAATAATAATGGTATTTTTATAAACAATAACCCTATTTTAATTTAGAAAAAAACTACAAAATAAACATAAAGTAAAATTGGTTTACATTTCCTTACATTTTTCTCTCAGATAAGCGTTATTTTTAAAAATACTAAAATGTTCTCTTTTTTAATTTTAACAATTAATTGCCATTAGTGTGACGAAATACCATGCTCTTGTGCTTTTTATAGTGCAGCAGGGTAGGTAGGTTTTATTTGTAGCATAACTGTACTTTTGTTTTGGCATGCTAAAATAAATATTATATATATATTTAACAACAACTTTAAATTAATATTCGTAGAAATAAGTATATATTAGCAAAATTAATTAAATATTACTTAAATTATCAAAATTGTTTAGTCGCACTATACTAATGTTCACTGACAAATGTTTACGAATGTCTTATCGTAGCGGTGTCGTAAAAAATAGCATAGGTCCTACCTCGACGAGCGCTAGCGCAGCACTGAGAATTTACTTTTGGCGCAACGGAATTTATACAACTTTCAATTATTATTATTGTTTATTTTTTTCTTAGAAACTTATATTTTTTTTTTATATTTCTAATTTACAAGTATATTAACTTTATTATTATGTTTTTTTTATGCAAAAATTTCGTTGTATTTATGAGAAAATTAGAAATGATTATGGCAAAGTTTTGTTGAAATTTCGGGTTTCATTATGATCAATTTTTTAGATATTTAAGTTGAAAATGAAAAAAAAAGGACGATGCTGTCTCAATTTATAAAGTAATTATCAAGTTTTAGTACAGATATCATATCAATTTATGTTTGTTTATTAATGAACGACGACCCCAAACTTCTGTCATTTAGCGTTTTTGAATAAACTATTTTAGAAATTAGGAAGACTAACAAAGAGAAAATTAACATTTCAAAGATGTTGTTTTTAAGATTAGATATCTATCTATATAATTCAGGAATCAAAATGTATATCCGACTCTTAATTTCTTAGAACCAGAACCCCAAAGACCCCGCTTTTACGCCAAAAAATGTGAAAGGCCTCTTAATAGTACCTCAACATATTAACATTATTTGTAAGCTGCATTTCCCATGTATGTTAACTGCTTGTTTTAGTTTGTTGTACTGTTGATGTATGAATGGTAGCTTTCAAATATATGTAAAAAGTATGTAGTCATAATACAAGTATTACAAAAGCAGATTTGTACCTTAGAGGATTTTTTCAGTCACAAATTGCAACCCTAATAGAGTATCCATTAGGGTTCCAATTTTGTACATATAAAATTGAGTGTTTCTAGTATATGACAAATTTCAAAGTTATTCTGTATATTACTAAAATACAGATTAATAATGTACTTCTGGGTCTTAATTGTACCATAAGTCCAATATTAATTACATACAATATAATAATATACAGTTAGCACAATAATCATTATAATGTTTAATTACTAAATATATTATTATGTTTAGGTAATGTTAATTTTGTATATATTAAACCTGTTTATTCTAAATTCTGTATGTAAGGGATTTTTATTAAAGAAAAGTCTATTTTATATTATAATAAGTTTTTTATTCTTACTAAAACATTGTGCGTGGTTATGCTAACAGCAGATTTTTTTTTTTATTGGAATGGCAAATAGAACGCCAAAATACATGAACAGCACAAAGGTTATTATGTGGTGCCGACATTACTAATGTGTTCAGGAGGTCTAAAACAAGATGTCACACCTCTTAACCCTGTAATTTCACAGTCTTATCTCATCCTTAAATTGAAACAGCTCATAAAGCATGCTGCTTGGCGGCTTAAATAGGTGAGCCTGAGGTATCCACACATTTAGAAATTCTACCCAGTGTCTATAGTAAAATTAGTGATTTTACATATATGCATAGAGATTAATTATTTTTAATTATAACATAAATAATAATTTAAGAGACGGATGTACGATTACTATGGCAACACAGGTGTAACGAGAGGTTTTCCAGTGAGAGCATTGATGACGTTCGTTGCCGCCAGTATGGACATCTCGTTGCGTGTTCGCTCCGTTCCACTGCCAATATGGGGGGTCACGACTGAACAAAAGAAAATATAGATTAATGTAAATACATTTAAGTATATGCTTTTTTTTATTTTATGATACACCTTTGACAAATTGACCAATGACAGAGGGTCGTCGAGTAAATTGGTTGTGTTCAATGCATTTGAAAATTAAGATATAACTGTCAGAAAAGCCACAATACTAATTGGTCAAATTAAATATTAATATATTTAGCCGGATAAGGAGATAAGGATAAGGCGGGGGAGTATTAGGGAAGCGGCAATATTTAGTTCTTGCCCCATCTCGAAAAAACGATGATCCGCGGATGCATCGCAGTTACATAAAAGAGTTACTTACAGACATTAGAAAGTTTTAACAGTTTGTGATCTGGCGGCAGGGGTTCTGGTGTGGTGACGTCGAGGCCTGCTGCGTATATATCTTTGTTCTTAAGCGCTTCGTACAGAGCTTCTTGGTCAATGAGATCTAAAACAAAATTATATAGCTAAATACAGTTTGTAGTACTTAGTTTTATTTTAATAATAAGAAAAAAATATATGTTTATTTGATACACGTAAGCTGTAATAAAAAAAGATTAATAAGCTACATTTATCAGTGTGTATTTATATGTAAGGACTGTAGGTCACGCGGACAGCGCAGTAGAATGCAAGTATATAATAATTTGACAATGATAATTATAAAAAAAAAACAATTTCAAAATTTTATACTATTATATAAAAAGTTAGCATTGTCAGAGAATTCATGGGCTGTATGGCACACGTTCATAAATGCGGAATATAATTAATGCAATTAAAAAAAAAATCAATTACCTCCACGACCAACATTAATGATTATAGCATTCTTTTTCATCTTCGCCAGTGTAGTTTGGTTAATCATGTGCCTGGTCTGGTCAGTTAATGGAGCGGCCAGAACAACGAAGTCACTATTTTTGAGGAGATCATCTTGTGACACAAATTCGGCTCCCAGTACTTTTCCTAGAAATTATTCATTTTTTAAGTTAGTTAGATTTAGTGCTCCGTCTCTATTAATTAAATTGGTAATAGGTAATTTTGTGATCACATCGAGATCTTACATGATCTGACAATATAAGGCTGTGCCCACTCAGATTAAATGGAATGGATAGGAGTGCTTAAAAATTTAGTACTTAGATGAAAATAAAACACAAAAAATTAGAATATATGTAAAAATTAGTAGAATTAGAATAGGCTAGTAGGTATTTTTTAAGCATTGTTTAAATTTTTTAAATCTAGTCAACTAGGCTAGGCTATTCTTATTGGTGGTATTATAATATTTGGTGGTATTAACCGTTTAACCTCCACCGCTTTACTTTACTTCCGATGGTCGCAGGTTCGATTCCTCGCACGTTACAAACATTTGTACACATTAGTACGATTGTTTGTAACGGTCCGGGTGTTGTCTATGTATTTACAAAAAATATATTAGTTGTCTAGTAGCTATAACACAAGCTTTGCTTATCATGGGACGGTAATTGTTAATGGTAAATACTCATGAAAACGACGGGGAAACAATTAGTATAATAAATCCGTGCTCATTTTGTATTCTATTAGCCTGACGCAGAGTAACAATTACAGTAAGACCCCGCTTAGCACGAGGGATACTTTCATATAAGCTCCAGCTTTAAACAAAACAGCGTTAGACGACGCAATCTCCTTTCTTTTCTTCGGAATCACTACTTCCAATATTTTTGTTCTCTTCTTGCTCAGTTAATTCCTTGAGCTCATTATTAGAAAGACTAGCTGCTGTTTCTTGAACTATTTCCTCGACGTCTTTCCGTTATGTTCCGAATCCCCCGGAAATATAGGAGCGCTAAATCGAAACAATGTTAAGCGAGGTCTTACAGTACTTTGAAGGATAATTTCCCGCGAATTTATACCAATTACGTACCTTCTGGCTTTTCTCTATGACCACTATAAATGATCCTGGCAACTTCGAAACCAGCGAGCCGTTTGGCTGTAGCCTGTCCAATACCACCGAAACCGACGATGCCCACTGTGCTCCCGCGTATGTCCTTACCCAGGAATTTGTCGAGACCATTTACCCATTTGCCACTAAAATAAGATTGAGAACGTCGTCCTTAGACCCAAAGATTGTAATGTCAAAGCTAACCATCATTAAAAAGACTTTGTGTCGGTATATTACCGAGTTATGTTATGTTACCAAGTTTTTTTACAACTGATTCTCTAACGATAGATACATCGATACAAATGAAATATATTAAAAGGCTCTCTAATATTTGCAGTGAAATTTGGGCAAGTCGAGTGTCGCGTTATTCATAACGTTGACGGATCTGACAGAGAGAAGAGAGATTGTTAGTAATGGGAACTAGTGACCCCATTTTTAGTAAGTAATGCATCAGAAAACCATCGAGATAAATTTGTCAGGATGGGCTAACTGACCTAACTTCATTCTCATATTATCATCTTCCACTGGTGTCTCGCCAACGTAAACTATTAGCCCAGGTGGATATATTGGAATGGTCATTATTAATAATTAAAAAAATGGATCTGACACCTCATCTGACATATTAGCGTACACGATTGTGGAATGAACTGCCTGCCGAGGTTTTCCGAGACTACAGCATAGGGTTTTTCAAGAAGGATATATTAAGGTTTCTTAAGGGTCGGGAAGGCGCACACACGTGCGCCTTCCCGACCCCCCTGGTGTCTCAGGCGTCCATAAGCTATGGTAATATTAATATTAGTATATAAAAAAAAACAACAGTACAAGTTGATTGCGTTAATTAAACATACCTATCAACTTGTTGTAACCATTCGGGAAACCGTCTTGCAGTTACCAGCATGAGGGTGACGGCTATCTCGGCGACGGCCGCACTCAGTACACCCGGTGTGTTAGTTAACTTGATGCCTCTCGCTTTCAGACCCTCAACATTGCAGTGGTTGTACCCTGCTGATGTCGTTGCCACTATTTTCAGATTTGGTCCTGTAAACATAAGCATATTGTAAAGAAAAGTTATAATTAAAAGAAACTATTGTGTACGTACAAAAGTAAAACAGCGGACGCACGATTCACGGCCTCGGTGGTCTAGCGATTAAGAACACCGCTTTACTTCTGATGGTCTCGGGTTCCTCGCACGGTGCAAACATTTGTATTAATGAGTATGAATTACTGTTTTTATCGTTCGGGGTGTTTTCTATGTATATTGTGTATATACCTATATAAAATAAAATTAACTATTTATATCAGTTGTCTAGTACGTATAAGACAGCTCTGCTTGCCGTGGGTCCATTTGGCGCTGTGTTTTTAATTAATTGTCCAGGGTTATTACTATATATATAAAAATTAATATATATGATTACAAGCATAGATATTGAATATCGTCAGTTTTATTCAAGTAACTAAAATGTGAAAGGAGCTGAAAGCTCACCTGATAGCAGAGTCGCAACACTCCTCTATATCTCTGAACACCACTATGGATATGCCTCCGAACTTTACTGCCTCAAAGTTAGACAGGAGTTGGCTTTCAGCCGCTCCATAAGAAATTCCGCGGGTTTGGATTGGCACTCGCTCTCTACCGTTCCGTGAAGCTGGCCAGGCCAGCTTCTGCCAACAGCATTCGAATATTTCTATGTAAAAAAGAACTTCAATCGAAACAGCTTACTAACCATGCCGCTTGTCTGCTAATAAGACAGACAACGGCATCTAACTAGAAAGAATACATAACCTATAAAACTACAACCCAACAGTTGAATCAAAAATCTACTACTTAAAAGTGCTTTATACCTACTTAATTTATATTATACTAGAAATGGTAACAATACTTTTTGTTATTATCTTATATATAAAAAAGAAATGACTCTTGTTAGTCTCGCTAAAACTCGGGAACGGTTGGACCGATTTGGCTAATTTAGGTTTTGAAATATTTGTAGAATTTCAAGGAAGGTGGTAGAATCTGAAGAAATTACATGGAAAATAGTAATTTTACAACAATTTTATTATCACATCCAACCTATTGAGTTCTACTTCATACTTGTAAAAATCTTTGACATATAATTTAATTCTGAGGCGGAAAGAAGTCCGCGGGTTCAGCTACTTTAAATTAAATTAAGGGTTTTTGTTACTAAACAACGACATATGGAGGTCATGTATGGCTTGATACCTTTAAGAATTCCAACTATACCATGATAAAGCTAGGTATAGAAAAATTACCGTGGGTAGTATCTATTCTACCCACGGTAATTTTTAGTATGTACCTACACTTAGACTACTGTGTATAACACTGTACCTGCTTTATCCAACAGCTCATCAGTGATGGGATGACCCGAGGCCCATACTATCGCAGAACACCCGGGGACGAGTTTCAAGCATTCTTCCTCACTTTCAGCCTTTTCATCATCCCCGTAGTACGAGAAGCGATTTTGTACTACAGTGAAACTGGAAAAATTTGGGATTATATTTTTTTAATGATCCCTTGGTGATCCAGCAATAGTTTCGATGTTCGCTTGTCCGATTCTTCGTGGTTGGTTACTATTCGCGTTGCTGTCTGTCTATAATATTATTTATTTTTATTATATTTACCTGCAGAATGTAATGTTTTCCACATTAATATTATAAGATCAAAAAAAAATTAATCTTACATTCTGCAAGTATATATAATTAAAAATTAAAAATAACTTCAATATATGAAATAATAATAAAAGAAGGAATATTTTTTAGTTAATCTATTACAATAAAACATGACCTGTATTTTTATCATTTATAACTTGGAGGTAGGTATGGTTCGAATTCTTGGTTATAACCAGAAGTCTGTCGTTTTCAGTAGCTTTCTTTCTTATATATGCTATATTGTAGCAGATACCTGGTACTTCGTCTGCTTTTTAAAAAAATAAAACGTATTGTAGTTGATCTACTTGATACAATTTATCTTCACATTGAATTTCAATAAGGTCCGGTCTATCTTGTAACCGTATAAACTTATACTAGGAATTTATAGTATTAGTATGGAATCAAAATATTTGAAAATGTATGTTCCTTTAATTATAAACCCTTATTCCATTATTCAATATTCAATCAAAGTTACAAGAAATTATTAATTAAACATTTAATTTTTGATACCGTCTAAACGGTTTACATTTTATAGATACCTGTAGGTAGTTTAAAAATAAAGTAGTTAGTCAATTCTTATTTCTCCTACATTAATGACTCCAAAATACCTCTACGATTCAATCAAATCTAAACTAATATAAAAGAGAGTTATGGATACACTCGAAAAATAGTATTACACTAATAAGAGTAGATAGATTTAGTTATTAGCGAGTGATATGCGCAAAATTCTGTTTTCTAACAATGTATCGATCGATCTTATAATCATATTTCCAAAGAACAGCAAACCTTTACTAGCTAGCATCGTGTGTATATACATATATATATAGTTATATAATAATACTATACAATACACACGAATGTCACGTGCTAACACGATTTATTTACAAATTACATCACGCTAACATTACTAACAAACGACCGTATTTTAATCATTAATAAAGGTCAACAAATTTGAAGATAACAATTTTAAATAATTACTTACTGTTCCTGAAGAAGTTTTAAACCACTCGCAGGCAAATCATTGCTAGATACTAACACTTTCAGGTGTTTAGTCATTGTAGTATTATCACTAAGCACTACTGGCAATAGAGACGAATATATCGCCAACACTGTAGATAATAAGTATTTGTTCATTGTTTTATGTTATCTGCCCAAAACCAAAGCATATCGCGTTTTACGATCGCTCGAGATGTCGAGTTTGTACTATTTGTAGTATCGTCAAGGTTTATACAGAATGGGAGAATATTACCGGTTATCGACTTTATATAGCATTAACTGAACAAGTTTTCGTTTTTTTACATTGTGTAAAGTATTTATAGAGTAGAATGAAGTTTTTATTACTTGTACAGCATTATTAATCATCTCGTTAGGAGAAAAAGTAATTCTTGAATGAAATTTAATTAAAATCGTTATCAGCTAAGATTCTGATAGGTAACTTGATTAGATATTTGACATTGGATACGTAACGTCTGAATCATGATAAAATGTCTCGGTTAGCAACTAGTCGTTATTTTTTTTCTTTTGGCAAGAAGCATTAAAATCCATGATCATTAATTCCGAGTATTTCCAAAATGTAACCCGTTCCTTTCCATTACCCTGCCCCGTATCTGTTTGGGCATAGTAGTTACCTGATGCTTTTTAAGTATTTTTTCATTTTTTAACTTCGATAATATTATATGTTGAACAACATTTATTTTGAGACAGACAAACAGAGAATAAAATTTTTATAATAAATAACACAAAATTTGTCTAATTTTAGTTTTCCTCATATATCTTCCATGTACAGACAGAAATTATTTACATTTTTGAGTTGTTTGATATCTAATAAGGTAGGCTCAAATCAGTCTGGTTTCCTTATGCAAAGTAAACGTAAGTTTTAAAAGACGATTCACTGAATTTTTTTCTCTGCCGCAAAAGTTCATGTAACGGGAACGAGTGAAATGATGTCAAAGATATGAAATATGAAATAAATAATATTAGTCCCAAATGGTTTGTAATTGCTTCGAAATATGCGATGCGCGTCTTTACTTGGTACAAGATAACAACATCCCATTCTTGCTTTCTTTTCTGGTGTGACAGATTGCGTAAATCTGATTTTGTTGTCCATTTTGTTATGGATTTGAAATAGAGACCAAGTTAGAAACACTTGGTGGAAAAATTTGTATGTGTGACTAATCTGACAGATAAGTAGTTTAATAGTATTCAGCCTAATTATGTTTTGTAATTTCATGCTACTATATATACGAACAGTAGTAATACGAACAGTAGTAGTTATAGTTATTGTAGTAATAAATAAAAAATATTCCTATATGACTTCTTCAGGCCACTATATTTTTTTATCACTAACTGTATCTATAGTCCCCGAGTAAGATTGTTTGTGTCGGTCTGGGTATTTTCTATGTATATTTATTTATTTAACTTCAATACACAGAATACAAAATATAGTACAGTACATTTGGCGGACTTATCACCATGCGGCAATATTATGTATTTACAAAAAAATATAACTTAGTATGTATATCAGTTGTTTAGTATCCATAACACTAGCTCTGTTTACTTTGGGACTAGATGATGTTGTGACAGTGGCGTAGTTAGGTAACCAAGGGCCTTGGGGTATATCGAACATACATTACAGTTTTATTAAAACGGACATATACGCTATCCGTCAAATTGACAACACTGCCAACTCACAGAAAGAATTGTTGGAATTGAATATAACTTTCGAATTTCTCTCAACTGAGTTACCATGATTAAATTGTTATGTATTATTATTGAATATAGATCACACTAGGGCTTGATTTCTGTATATATGTATAATTTTTTTTGTCGAGAAATTTACATTTACGTACGTTTTCTCATATTATTTGTTCTTGGACGCAGCTGCATTTAGTTAAATATTAAATATAAATTTAACTATAAAATTAATTATAAAACTTTTATTGAGTAGGTATATTTAAAAACATTATACAGATGGCATTTTTTTTTAAATACTGAAATATATTAGGTTCTTACATATGAAATTAGCGTTTTGTCGTACTGGCCACTTTGATCTTAAATATCTCCTCTTTGGTTAGAAATTTCAATTTCAAATTTATACAGCTATTTACTCATGCATTTGTTTTTCGAAAACCGTAATACATATGCTTGGTTTTTTCTATGGGTCACTCAGCTTACAAAATAGAAAACCTAAAATATCGCGTCATTTACAAGTACAAGTACGATCCGCCATGGTTTGAAACGGCTCGAAGGATTAATCGGATGTGTATGGATGGTGGTGTCGCAAAAGAAAACACAATACATTTTTCTACCTTTTCGTTCTGGAAAATGGAATTATTTATAAACGCTTATTATGATGTAATAATATTTTCTAAGAACGAATAAAACTAACAAATTGGGAGAAAAATTAAAAGGTGGGTTCATGAATTGAGTTTCGATCGACAAACGCGCTACTGCTGCGTTACATTAAACCGGCATAATAATACAAGTTTTAAATCGAATTTACCTGTGATGATGTGGATCTTGTATGATAATTGGAAACGCTCATCGCAATGGCTGAACCCTGGCAAAATGAAAAAAAGTTACTTGCGAGCGTTTAGTGGACTAGTTCCGGTGTTGTTCCAGCTTTCTTAAATCTGGTCAGATGATTACGGGATGTGTGTTGTCAGCAATTGAGAAACTATAATGGAAAAGCTAGCTGCTAAACAACCGAGGCGTGGTCAATCGCCGTAGGCTACTGCTGCTTCAGGACAACGCTAGACCACACACTGCACATAACATTTACCAAATTGAAGAGATTCAATTTAATGTCTAAGATTCAATTATCTTGAATTTGAAATTTGGATTGATTGGGAAAAAATTCAAATCCGAAGTGTCCAAAGTCCAAAGGTTTTATTATGTCCAAATGCTCCCGTTCAAATGTTTTTTTCAGTAAAGGGATCAATGAAGTACCTATGAGATGGCAAAAGTGCATAAATAGCAATGGTACATAGTTTGATTAAATAAACATGTTATATTTTGAAAAAAAAATACTTCAGGCACGCTACAAAACAACTTTCATATATTAGGACCTAATATTATTGACTTATATTTATAATGAGCACCATTTTTGGCTGGTTATTTAGAAAAAATCTATATAAACATATATATTAATGTATGTATTTGCGCCGCCACTAAAAAAACGGCAATTTAATTTATATCCGTTGATTTTAGTTCTCGACTTTTCTCATGAACGGGAACAAAACTCCAACGATTTCCCGGGAATTGGAAATGAACCCTAGTTCGAACGAGATTTTCTGTAGGGTTGGTTTGTCCAGGATTATTAGCGTTGTGTGAATTATCGAGGGGTATTGTTATTATTATTATTACATAGATACATGCGTGTATATATGTATACTTTTTTTTCGGACTTCTCTAATGCTCTTGACCGCAGCTGGCATTTGTATCACTGGACGATCTATTATATACAAACCTGCGCAAGAACTTGTGGAGCGGTTACCAACACTGCCGACGGATACGACGTGAGGGCACCGCTAGTGGGAACCTTTAACATAATTTTTCGTTTGAAAAATTAAAGTAGCCCTCTAATTCCTGAAAATGGAATTATTTATAAACGCTTATTAATGTAATAATATTTTCTAAGAACGAATAAAACTAACAAAAGATTGGGTTTCATAAAATTTTACTACTATTACTTAAAATAACACAAGTTTTAAATTTTATGCCGGAACAAACAGACAGACGAAAATAGTAAAAATGTTATTTTGTGTTTATGAACTGCCCATAATGTGGAATTTATGAAATTCATATGAATTTGTTTTTTTAGTAAAAAAGTGGATTTTATTACTAATTGTTACAAACAGACACTCCGATTTTATTTATATGTTAGCACAGGATTCTTTTCGATGTATACTATTTTACAAATATTTGTATCCATGAGTAATATAAAATATATATAGAATAACTATATATATTTATTCTGATGTATTTACAAAAACAAAAATTTATAAGTCGTCTTACTGTAAAGTTTCATCACAATCCGTTCAGTAATTTTTATGTGAAAGAGTAACAAACATCCATACTCACAAACTTTCGCGTTTATAATATTACTTTTAGCTTTTACCCTCGGTTTCAACCGCATGTTTTTTATTCCAATAAAAAATATAGCCTGTGTTATTCTGATGCTAAGAACTATATTACAAAATTTCATGATGATCGGTTCAGTAGTTTTTGCAAGAAAGGAACAAACATCCATTCTTTGTGTTTATAATATTATATATATATTAAAACTCCCTTTGTCAAGGTTTAGAAAACGTCTTAAAATATGTATATTAGATATATGTTCCTATCATTTGTTTATAACTTTATCATATTATTTTTATTACACTA
Organism: Achroia grisella; assembly: GCF_030625045.1. Taxonomy (NCBI): domain Eukaryota; kingdom Metazoa; phylum Arthropoda; class Insecta; order Lepidoptera; family Pyralidae; genus Achroia; species Achroia grisella. Next base: position 467,453 of record NW_026712817.1, read on the forward strand.
CTCATATCTGAGAGTACTAACAGCAGTTGGGGAGGGAGACCAGCTTATGTTCTTTGGGCAATGGCTCCGGTGTAGTTACGTCCAGTCCGGCCGCAAATATGAATTGCTCCCGAAGAGCTTCAAACAATGCTTCTTGATCTATTAGTTCTGTAAAAAAACATATTAAAAGTTGTCGTTTGTTTGAATGTGGTAATCTAGTGTTTACGTTTTGAATAAAAAGTAAAATTGTCTGTAATAGATTGAGAAAAATCTGTAAGAGATTGCTTTGAGCGATTTCGCCACCTTTTGTTTGCATATTTTTCTTTTTTGTAATTAGTTGTTCCTTTTTTACGCACGATAAATAAAGAGTTTTATTATTATTATTAAAGTGACAATATTTATATTATTAACCGGGTCTTAACACGAATCATTTTATGGCAAATAAAGGTATTTATCTCTCACGTTTCGATTAGGTTGCAGTAGCCTTGTCACGAGTTGACCACGGCTACAGCAACGTTGTCGTGTTAAGTTGCGGTTAATAATATATAAATAACGAGCTACTTGCTCCGGCTTCGCACGGGTGTACATGTATTATATATGTAAACCTTTCTCTAGTATCAGTCTATATATTTAAAAAAACCGCTACAAAATTCTTTGCGTATTTTTAAAGATTTAAGCATATGGTACATAGGGAGAGACAGCGACAGCGACTTTGTTTTATACTCTGTAATGATAATGATGTATATTAAACATGAAAGTTTAAAAATAACCAATTGTACGTATTTATAATTATAACAAATAAGTGTTTACTGTAACAAATTGCAAAACCTTATAGCAGGTCTATGTAATTTGACTGTGCTTAATTGCGAGGTTTTAATATATTTGTGTTTAATATGTACTTATTTATTTAGAAGAGCAACACACAAGTTCTTGCTTATTCTTATTGTGATGAGTCTGCATTCCGAATGAGAGGCAGAATAAAAAAATGTGACTATTCAAAAGTGTATATTAAGTTTATTTGAATAAAGATTATTTCTATTTTATATTTTTTTATATAATTGATGAGCATGGAATGGTACATACTCCTGCGGGGTACTAGTAAAAGATCAGTCCAGTTAGCCCATCGTGGCAAATTTCCCATGAATTTATCACGGTGGTTTTCAAGGGGAACTATGTGTATGTCAACCTGGCATGGTACATTGCTAGCAATGGAGTTATTAGTCCATATTATAGTTTAATATATCACTATGGTTTATTTGTTATAAACCCCGCGCCAGATGCTGTTTTCGTCAATTTTCCTTTTAAGATGGTTTTAAGATGGTCTAGAAAGTTGAATTATGAAGGATAGTGAAAGTTAGCTGCGATTCAGAGGGACAACCGAAACAGCTTACAAAGCAAGCTGCTTGACGGTCGAAATGCATGAGACGGATTTAACCACGCAGACGACTTTTTGCAGTCTACCTCTGGTACAGGGTTGACACCTTTTTTTGCGGTTATAGTACATAGGTAAGAAAAAAAGTACATAATATCAAAATATGGTACAATTTATTTTTCTTTATTATTACATTTAAAAAAACATATTTTTATTGCGTTTTGCAGTTTGTATCAAATTAGTATCTCTACTGAATAATTGCACAGCATATTACAATCTATCGATAAATTTCGTTGAATGGAAAGATATATACGACTATATATTTTAAAATCCCAAAGAAATCAAAACATGCGAAATATAGCATTTTCCTATACTTTATTATTTCACATAAAGCATAGAGTACAATTACCTGAAATAACGTACAATACTTTATTATAAAGTACGGGTGGCAACCCTACTCTGGTAGTATTAATTATAAAATTTCAATGAATTCAGACTTACCCCCTCTGCCGATGTTTACTAAAACGGCGGTGTTCTTCATGGTCCTGAGTGCAGCACAGTTGATGATGTACCTGGTCTCACTGGTGAGGGGGCACGCGAGGATTACGAAGTCACTCTCCTTCAACAGCTGCTCTTGTGGCAACCGTTCAACATTTAGTTTCTTTGCTGAAAAATGATTGCCCTTATTAGTATCATGAAAATGAGTTTATACCTCTTGCCGCGTTACCGTAGTCAGTTAAATCTTACTAAATTCTTATGAGTATTATACGCGAAAGTTTATGAGTATGGATGGATGAGTAGATATTTCTCTTTCTAGCGGATTTTAGTGAAACTTTACAGTAATATATCTTAATACACCAGAATAACACATAGGCTATAATTTAAAAAGATATTATGTAAATTGGGGGACGAAATATAACGATAAATGACAACTCTTTCCCACTGGACATACTGGGCACGTGCTAGGCACGCCGCAATGGATTAGGGCCCCCTACTCTAGTCTAGTCCCTACTTCATTACCAAACGATAACCGATAGCTACGCTACTATCGCCTGAAATAAATCAATCAATCCTAATAAATGCTTACCGACTATGGTCAATTTGCTCGTTATTGTTATTTTTTTTATAAATATCTAGCAAGATCTTAAACATATCGACTTTTTAAAATTATTTTTGTTTGGTTTATTTTGAAGGTAGGCCATTCCACGGTAGTATTGTTCAAAAATGACTTTGTCTATTCTAACAAAATAGTGCTTTATTATTATGATCATAGGGGTCTCTAATAGGTGAAAGACGGCTCTGAATGACAAGTAAGTTTTGCAGTCGTTATGCAGACGAAGTTGCGTTCACAGATTGAGAGTGAAATCTTACCTTCAGGCTTGTCACTTCGGCCGCAGTAAACGAATCTCGCAACGTCAAAACCCTTCAGCCTCCTAACTATAGCTTGACCAATGCCCCCAAGTCCTATGATACCTACAGTACTACCAACGATATCTCGTCCCACCGTCCAGTTCGCTCCATATTTCCATTCGCCACTGCAATTAAAAAAATATTTTGATATGTTTTCCTATCGCTTTAATTTATATATATTATACTAGCTGTGCCCACAGTTTCATCAGCGTTAAATTTCAATATAAAAGTCTATGTGTTATTCTGATGCATAAGCTATGTTACTGTAAAATTTCATCAAAATCCGTTCAGTAGTTTTTGCGTGAAAGAGTAACAAACATACATACATTACTCACAAACTTTCGTGTTTATAATATTACTAGCTATTCGCCCCGGCTTCACACGGGTGTACATGTATTATATACACCTTTCTCTTGAATCACTCTGTCTATTAAAAAAAACAAATTCCAAATCCATTGAGTACTTTTAAAGATTTAAGCATACATAGGGACGGACAGACAGCGACAGCAACTTTAGTTTATACTATGTAATGATTAAGATTGAGACCTTAAGGTGTGTACCCACTATTTTTTTAAGATTTTATTATAGGTAAAGGTGCTTGAACATTACCTTTCTAATTCTCTCACGCCTTCCTTAAACCGTCTGGCTGCAGCGATCAATAATCCAACAGCGATATCTGCTACAGAATCATTTAACACTTCCGGTGTGTTCCCCAGGGGGATCTTACGTTTTTTCACTTCTGCTTGGTCAATATGGTCCAGACCGGACGACATTGATGATATAGCTTTCAGTTGTGGCCCTATAATAAAAAAAAATTAGGTGTATGTTTACATTTATCAGGCTTTGTAGCTAACTTCATAATAATCAAATTGCTACAACACACGTGGTTCAAGGTTCAAGTGGTATTTTTGGTGTATTTATATTCATATTTCTCTCTCTCTCTTTAGTAAAAAACAGTTATTTCAATATTAACAAACATAAAACAGGCACTTGCACTTCGTTTTTACTTTTTTTGATATGTATATTCGTATGGAAATATGAATGGTACGGTGTAATCTTCAGTACTTCATACCTGCTAGATCTAATATTTCTCCTGTCAATCGATGTTTTGTGTTCCATATCAGACCGTCAATTCCTTTGATGTTTTTTTTTATTTCTTGCAATGATTCTGGTTCGTAATCCAAGTAAGGCAATACTGTTGCTTGGACTCTGCAATATTGAATACGTCATTATAAAATACGACATCCGCCTTAAAATGATAGCAAATATTTATTATTGTTCTTGAACTATGCGTGTAAAGGGGTAACAAAATATTATGATATGGCGGGAAATTTGAATTTGGAAACGTTACTCTGCGATTTAACTGTCAATTCCATTTGGATATGATCTAAAGACAATAAATTGAAGGAAATATAATATCAGAACATTACAGAAGACAATGACTGTATAGACTGAGTCCTTTTGCTTTTATCTGCGAAAGTACCAAACGAAAAGAAATAGTCTCTTCAATTTGTATTTAAATAATACTCAATTTGAATAAAATAATTCTATTAATAATTTCCTCTGCAATTGGAGTGTATTATTTATGTATAAGTATCTATTACGTAATTTTAGTACATTATGTCTCCATACAACGCAACATGTGTAGTGAATATTGTCTTAATTAAGCTTAGTTACATTAGTTAATGGTAGCTATGTACATAACCACACGTATTCACACACATTGACGTTTTAAACAACAAAGTATTTGTATAAAATATTGCAAGTCATGGAGGAAAGATAAATTTTTAACTAACACTAGCTTCTGCTCGCAACTTTGTCAGTGTGACTATAATTTAAAAAGATAGGTATGTTCTCCAGACCTCCAGTCTCAAAATGTGAAATATGATGATGATTCAGTCAAATTAATTCGAAAGTGTTATAAAAAAAGCTATATTAGTATTTACGACTTATTGAACTAAATTAATATCTATCTACATAATAGTCTAATTTTATTAGGGTGTGGTGTATTAGCGCTACCGTGGCAGATTGTCGTTGTCAGTGCCGTGACCACAGGATCAATTTCAATATATCAATATATTACTTTTACAATATTAATTCATATGTATATCTATAAGGCATATATAATATGGGCCTACTAGCTTGAAATAAATAAAATAAATTCTAGTATTTCTTGTCTATCTGTAGGTATACTGATATTTAAAAAAATATACATATAAATACATTCTCAGGACCGTTTTTTCATATTGGCAGACGCTAGCAATGTATCATCTCAGGTTGACCTCCACGCGGTTTGCTCAGGAAACAATCGTGATAAATTCTTGGTGAATATGCCACGACGGGCTAACTGACCTGACCTCATGTTCATCTTATTTATTTATTTGAATGTTTACGGTGTTTTCCGTCACTGTAGAGTTAATCGAAAATGTAAACTTTCAACCAGATTTAACGTAGCGATATTTAAAATCTATAAGTGGGGTTGTTAAACTGCTATAACCACGACGTTCTCAATAGAATAAATAAATTAAACATCATATTTTAACGATCTCACAGATTATATTAATGTGACATACACTTAGTATAAGTACTTACTGAGTTTTTAATAATTCCAAACCGGCATTAGGATACGACCGGTTTACGATCAAAACACGACTCAGCGACATCTGTTTCAAATTATTTGAACTATATTCACTAACGTTAAAATTCGCACTCGATTTTATAGATTTTATAAAGAGAATTAGTCAGAATTCAATTTGGTAAAAATATTAGAGTGCGTATTTTCAATTATCTTTGACAAATGTTATCTACAAGCAGTACAATATTCGACACGATATGAATGAATGTTCGTAGTGTATCTGTGTACTATTTTTGACAGTGTTGCCAGAACCTTAAGACTAAAACAACCTATTAAAAAAAAGTTGGCTAAGAACTTTCATTAAAAAAAAATATTATGTATGTTTGCCGGCCCCAACTAGGTCCATATTGGTTTAAATGTACCAATTATAAACATCCGTGTATTTACATCCATAATTTTCCATAAAATTCAGCATTATGGAATGTAATAAATATTGAGTATTGAGCATATTACATCAGACTGACCAAGACGCAGTTTCCATTGATAAGCATCACAATAATTTAACTGCCATGGGCTAACTGACTGATTACTAACTTCAGCTCATCCTATATCTTCCTCAACTCGTGTCTTGCTAGTGTATACAGTTTTCACAGGTGAGTGGATCATTCGATTAACATATTTTAAAAAATGCACTAACTGCAAAAAAATAGCAATGGCTAAGTGTAAAAAATTATCATCTGGCAACACAGACTCCTATGGCGGTCTCCATAACCTTGAGACTGATTAATTTGCAGCTGATGAATGATGGGTTTTCGGTTGACACAATTGTAAATATTTAGTAGGTAGATAAGGTTGTGATACCGCTTAATTGTAGTCATTCAGCAATTTTCTATTGTTTGTTATTATATTTGTTTCTTGTTATAAACAAACCCTCATAACAAATAATTTACAGAATAAATATAAAAATAAGAAGGTATGTAATAATAACAAAAATAAAAGTATACTATGCCAAATATAATATTTTACAATATTTAGCGCGGTTTAATTTTTACTTAAGATCAGTAAAGTATTTAATTCAAGAATATAATAGTTCAGTCCTGCCATCTGACGGGAAATAGGAGTAGTAAGCGTACAAAACATTAAGCACTAGATAAATTTAGATAAATTTAGTAGAAAAACATTCTAAAAATATTATTTCGAAAATAATAAGTAATGTTTATTTAGTACCGTTAAATAAAATATATATATTTGTAGTTTTTCATTAAAAATCACATTATATTTTTTTTCTGCCATCTGACGAGTAATAGGAGTACTAAAAAAAATATACTATAGTACTTTGTTTGGGCACTAGATAGCGCACTAGTATTAATTAATTAGTTTTTGTTTTTTTTTTATTATGAACTGCTGTATAATTAATTATTGTATTATTTGGTTTTCAGCATATATTTTTATTTTGATTGGAAAATCCGGAGGTAATTTTCTTTTATTTCTGTACATTATTTTTCATACTTAAGATATGAGGTAATTTTTATCTCATAAACTTTACGGCATCGTAATGACTTTTTTCTTTTTTGCACACAATCGGCGATGTCTTCGTTAATTATAAAACAATTTTGGTAATACTTTTATAATTGACGGAGCATTACATCCGCGTTGGTGACTGGTGATGATAATTTTTTTACTGAATGATTATTTTGTATTCGTCTCATACAAGTTTTGTCCAGTATTGTATGGATCACAGTTACTGTATTATTTTTATATATCTAACTAGAATAGCAAGTGAAGCTAAATGGTAATCATTTGTCACCACCACGGACACATATCATCATGACAAGCTCTGTCCAGTGGTGTTACAGCTTTAGAGTTGTTAGACTTTTTTATATTTATTTGACAGTTTTTAAAAATGAATTTTATCTGTTATATATTGTGCTTTTGTACCTTACTATACCATTCATTGTAATTGTTCTAAGATAAAAATAAATAATTTATTATATATAGTTTTGTTTCGATTCCTCCCAATTTACATTATATCGATATAAATATTTTAAATTAATTGCTGTGAATGTTTTCCATGTGTTATCTTGCTGCATAAGCTTACATATTGTAACAGGGTTATTATTGTTATTTTCTTCATAATCCGTTCATTATATCTTTTTTATTGCATGTGTTAAAGAGCTATAATACAAACTTTCAACTTTCACGTTAATAATATTAATAAGATTATATTAAAAATATTACATTACAGTATTATCAGGCGACAGCAACAATTATCCCTTTTGGTCAGATGTAGCAGCTTGCTTGCCGTTGTAAAGTGGTATAAAACTAGAAACGAACATAAAACAATCAGTATAATAATATAATGTTATAAATTACAGTGAAAACACTACATAAGTCGTAATACGCAAGTTAGGCATCTGCGGTATTATTATATTGTTCTGGACGCCGCGCCGTGTGCCGTCCGTCTGGCTGCCACCACGGTAGCCAAGCTGGTCGCAAAGAAATCAAGGACATATCCGAATTAGGGTTTATCGATATATATCCAGGCCTCCTTACATTCGGGCCGCTGGCTGGCATGACAGTTCCATATTTTTAAATATTTATATTGGTTGCTATGGTTTTGCCATTCCTTCTATTGCTCTAGCTTTCGTACATAGTTGTGTTACGGCGTATATTTTTATAATATACTGTTATTTTTACATATTGCGCCTTTAATTACCACCATCGTTGGCTGCACCGACCCCAGCTGCCTATAAACCGCCCCACACAATAAGGTTTACAACCGCGGTAGCCAAGCTTTTCATTCTTTCACAAAAAATCATGGACATAGCAAAAGTAAGGTTTATAGATCTATAATAGTTTTTCATCGTAGCAAATATTATAAAAAAAATGTTTTTTTTTTAACTACAATGCTTAAAATAAAAAGTTAGGAGGAATTTATTCTTTAATATATAGATTAAAGAATAAATTCCTCCTAACTTTTAAAAAACACTATATACACGTATGTATATAGCTAAAATAATTTAATTCAGGGACGTAATTTATAATAAATCTTAAAATATTTCTGGTTCCCCTTGGACAACAACAATGAATCATTATTTATGATGGTTTCCTGGCATATTCGTGATCCAACAGCGAAATTTAATTGTATTGTCATCCTATAAAAATTATCATCTTATAAGAATGTTTGATAGAGTACAATAACAGTCTAGAATTATTATTTTTATATAAAATCTACTAGTTGTCTTCTTACTTATTCTGAACAACGCAACTTCCGACCTCTGGTACATACCTCTGTTACATGCCTACGGCTGCTGTTATTTTGATGCCTCCTTTTTTGTCACTTTTGACTCTGTATGATTTGTTATTGATTGAATTTAATTAACGTGTCAAACAATATACCCATAAGTGTATTGAAATTTTATAAATTAATGATATTTGTACAATTTCAATATATATTGTTGGGATTGTTGTTTATGTTGACTGGGAGAAAATTACTCTAGGTGTTAAGTCCGCCATGTGCACCTTTATTTGTGTATCTATGCATTAAAGTTTTAATAAATAAATATTTAATAGGGTACTGTATTTGTGCAGTTAAAATAACGTAATACACATCACATGTCTTGTGTTCAGTTTATTAATAAAATATTTTATGTACATAAAAGAAAAGATATTATTAATAAAAAGAACATAAATAATGAGAAGAAAATAAATTAAATTGGCATACAATTAGGTATTACCGTTTTTTTATGAACTAGTTGTATAGTGACCCCACTCCAGTCACGTCTACACTGTTCACCTTTGCGAGCCTGGGTAGCAGTATTCCTATGTAAATTACATATCCAAGACTGTCCGGCTGTACCTAAGGGAGTTGGCTACCCTAGCTGTCAGTACAGATGTGCAATGTGCCTGGCACTAAGTCAAAATGGCGAGATGTTTGTGCAAACATACGTGAAGAATGGCCATCGTTTTTATTTGTTCGAGTTTAGCTCAAACAGTTAAATTATAAATATAATTCCATACTCTTTGTTGACTGGCTGCGAATGCTGGGCCGTCGGTTCTTATGTGTTCTTAGTTCTTTCAGTTCTTTCATCTGATCTTTGGATGTACTTATTTGATATTTATCATTATATATAGACCAGTGTACATAATATATTTATAAATTATAGCCCATTATATTCTGATGTATAAGCTGTATTACTGTAAAGTTTCATAAAATCCGTTAAGTAGTTTTTGCATGAAAGAGTAACAAACATCCATCTATAGTCACGTCATAAACTTTCGCGTTGATAATATTATTAAGATAAGGTTTGTACTACACTTATAATTATTATTATATTTAATAAGTTTGGGCTAGATTTCAACACATTACTTTTTTATTGTAAGTCAAGATTCTAAACCACTGAGCTACGACGCTCACAAAGAGTTCTGCCATTGTTCATTTTTCTAAAACGTTGGCGCATGCCGTTAACCAACAAGTATTAATTAGTGCATGTGGTCTAAATTGCTCTTGTAATTTATGTACGCAAATATCGATGTTAATGTAGTGCTAAATGGACGCGTTCAGGCCTCCAGCTATAAATATATTACCTCATTTTTAATTTTATACAAGTGGAAAGTTTTTCAAACTTTCATATTGAAGTGACAGCTCCTGTAATATCTTTCAATTTCTAATACGTATAGAGTATACGTACATGACTGTGAACATATTCCAGATTACGTATGACTGAATACTTGATCATTTGGTGTGTTATTTCCGTTATAAGTAATATGTTTAATAATTACCTTCTCTGTGGTTGTAATATAAAACTTCATAATGGCAATACCAAAATCTCAAGAAACAAAATGCGGTGTGCCAGTAATTATTTGAAAACGGCCTTAATCCGACGTCTAATAAACTATAGTAGTTATTTAATTAGTTTATATCTTGCTTTAGAGCTGTATTCTAAATTAAAAAATATATGACAAAATATTCCAAAAGATAAACTAGGTATGTAACAAAACCTTTAAGTTTAAAAAAAACAAAAATCTTGAAATCAAATTCACTATAAACTATAAATAAAAATTCATGACTACCTTATTTATTTTTAAATATGAAATATAATTATAAATATTTTCAACTATTATTAGAAATATACGTATTTTACAGCTTGCTTTTATTATATTAGTTATTTAATTCATAGGGTGTGAAATAATTTACTTGTATTTGTAATTTGACAAAATAGTTTTACGGTTAAAAAAAATAGCAGATATCATTATATATATGTTCTTCCTATGTGTATTATCGGATTTATTTTGTAATATAAAAATGTCAAAATTTGAATGATCTACATCTAATAAGCAAGTTTTAAGATTTTAGTTAGTATTGCACATAAAAGTTCGCGACTGGGATTGCTCAATTTGGTAGCAGCTCTCTTAGGTACTACATAGTTCGTTGTTTTAGTTCGTTCGCTCCCAACTCGAATCAGAGAAAGGCAGTATGCTGGTCAATCTACGATAGGCTTATAAATATTATTTCTTATTTTTTTTGTATAGTATCGTACAGAAAAAATGTGACCGCTCTGAAGCATTGTTTTTGTATTGTGCTTCAACTTTCTTTAGAAAAGATGTTAGATTTCATAACAACTAAGTTGGTATTTGTGTCGGCCCTTATGTCACATCGTATAAATTGTCATTTTATATTTGTAATTTATGTAAAACAGGTAAAGTGTGATTAATTATATTACAAAGTGAAAGCTGAGCTAAAACACTAACTTAACTGCACATTAGCATAAATCCCATACATAAATGACGACACATGTAAATGTGTGACAAGGGGATGGAGGAATTCAGAATGTAGTTACGTTACATAGAAGTTTTTTTTATTGAGGGTTTTGGGCTATTGTCACCTTGACACCTTGACCTCTGTATATATGTAGAGCTATTGTGCTCGCCCTTGTTTAAAGTCCGCTGCCTAGATTTGTGAGGGACAAGAATTGAAGGATATTCTTAGGAGCGATGTTATTTATCTCCTCAGGATGGATGGAGGGAGTATACTTTCCAAAGGGGATATATCGTTTATGCATGAGTGGGCTACAACCACATAGGATGTGTAGTGGCATTTCCTCTTCTGTTTGGCAAAATCTGTAGATTTTTGTTGATATAAGGCCTAATTTCACCATGTATTTGCAGTATCAATAAAGTAATACAATATAAAATTTTGGATTACTTATGAAAATAGTTCTAATTTCAAAATTTGTGCCTAGAAAGGAAGGGGGGGGGGGGAGGTTCAGAGATTAAAATATTACGACATTCGTATGACGTCATTATAGATGGCGCCTAGAACCATAGACTATTGCATAACTGAATTACATAAACACGCAAACATCTGGCATGAATTAAATAGAATAAAGAAATAGTGATTGTTTATATAGTATAACACGACCGGATTACAATGTCACTGACGGGAGTATCGGTTGTAACAGAGTGGGGGCTATTAACTTGAGGAGGGTTGTTGAGGGTTGTGTGGTATCGACCGTCGCTGGCGCCTCGCTGGCGGCGAGGTCCGAGTCGGAATTTGCTAACAGTAACCGCTGTACCCATGATTTATCAAGTATTAATGTCGTATTGAATATTGTATGACATATGTAAATATTGTGGCTATGAGATTCTCTGTTGTTCATCTTTTGTTCTGTACATTTTGTGTTATGGAAAAACATAATTATATATATAGACGGCCTCGGTAAACTAGCGTATTAGTACACTGCTTTCCTCAAGATAGTCGGGGATGGGATTCCTTGTACGGTACAAACATTTGTGAGGAATACGAGGTGCGAGGAAATCTCTTAAATATGAGTATGTATGTTTGTACCAATCTGGGGTGATTTCTATGTATATTGTGTATGTATTTACAAATAAAATTTATTTAAATATTTATATTAGATGTCCAGTACCCATAACACAAGCTCTGCTTAGATTGGGACTAGATGATACTATTATGTTATGTTTATATTTAGTGTCCATACCACTGATATGTCGGTAAATATGAAAAAAACATCCTTTTTGTTTATCCGAAGTATATACAAAAATTATGTTTTTTTTCATAGAAGATTAATGTCGGATGTAACTAATACATTGCTGTGCTTACTATGTAAGCCCAACTATGTATTATTGTAATCAAATTGTTTTTAAATGCAAGTAAACATTTATTAATTTTCAAACTATAATTTTTTCAATTTTTAATTTGACAATTGGTGTCTGCCAGATTCGATCTCACGACTTTAGTGGTATATAAATAAAGGCACTGGTCCACTGAGCTACGACGTGCTTAAGTTAATAATAGACTGGTATGTAAATGATGATTATCGTATATGAACCATCTCTCGTCCACGTACCTACATACCTCTCCCATTTAATGGGACAAGGAACGGTGTTAAAACACCTGCACTCTTCAATTCAGCTTTTGTAATGTAGGTATTCATTCAAGGGTAACAAACACATATAAAAATATAGGCGAATCGAGAACTTTTTACTTTTTGATGTAGGTCTATAAAAGTGACAATATTCATTTGCATTTTCGTTCAGTGTCATGTATTGAGATTTTCCTTAAATTGTCAATATATTACCCATCAAATAATGACTATCAATAGGGTATTTATAAATAAGTTTTTCATTCACGATTAATAAAATATGGGTTTTTTATATTTATTTAATATAAGTATAAAACTATAAACTTAGGCATTACTCTTACGCCGCATTTAGTGATTGCAGTTCTTATATATAAAAAGAATAAAAAAAATAAACGTGAATACGACGTGTATGAATGAGTTATATATGTATATTACGTATTGGTTAAATGTGAATAAAACCTTATTGGGGTATATACATATAATACATATAAATTAATATATATTTTTTATTTTAAATATCAATTCGAATGATATGAATTCAATTCTTTTAATAATAGATAGTAGATAGAGTCATTCAAGCGGAAGGTTAATATATGTAATACACGTACACCCGTGCGAAGCCGGGGCGAGTAGTATATAGAGTATTAAGTAAGGTGCATAAGAATTTCTAGTTATAAATTGTGCTCTATTCCTTCTAAGATAGTAGACAACATACAGGGATACAAAAACCTGTTTTCAATTAATAAAAAAAAAATAACAATAGAAAATAAGAAAGGAGTACAAGTACCACCAAACTACTATAATAACATAAGTAATTGCGGCGCAAAACTAGGTACCTATATATGTTGTCCTTCAAAGCGCGCATGTTCGTTCAATCGTCGGCAATTTTATTAATTCCCCAATTCTAATAGGGTTGTCGGATAAAGGAAATTAGAAGCCTATTCGGAAGCGACATGCGGCCTGTCCGTTTCCGAAGCTCACCTGTCGCACGCAAGGTGGCGGCGGCGGCCGGGGCACGTGCCACTACCACGTGCTTTTTGCACTACCCTAATAGCGCCATTGGGGTATTTATCTACTATGTGATAGAGGACATTCGCCATTGATGTATTCCATTGCGGCACAACTCTCAATTGCGGCTCTTAAGAGCTAGTTAGTGTACACATTTTTTTTGTTTATATATATATAATATTATGTAACCAAGGCGGTTTTATTTAACAAAACCCCTCATCATCACTATCATTATCACGGAACTGCGAGATTAAATCCCCATAGTATACACACATTACATATGCACATATATCTGTACATTATATATGTCTATACATACGTTTAAGTTATTATATAAAATTGTTATAGCTTATTCCATATCTATTGTAATAATTAATTAAAAAATAAATAAGTTTTAACACTATATGTAGTTGTAAAAAAGCAACCGAAATTCAATCTTAATCAAATTAATATAGGAACGACATAGGTGTAATAAAATAAAATAAATGCATATAGTTGAAAAGCACGCAACTATATAAGTAACAAAGTATATAGAGGCAAATTGAGAACCTTTCTATTGTCTGTTGAAAAAATAAGTCATTTGCAGAAAATAATCACTGCACACTGATACTACAAAATATATTAAACTACCGGAACATTTAAAAAAATAATTTTATCTTCATGTAAGGACCAAAATGTTTGTATGCAATGTCTTCTCTACACTTTAACAGAACATAACACCTCAATGTGCAGCACCAACCACCTGATCTATCATATGGCTTGTACGTTGGTGACATTTGATTCATAATTTGTCCCGTTATATCAAACGGATATTGGTTGCAATTGCAACCTGTTGGTAACCTGGTTTGTTTACCTTATGTTATTACAATTACAGTCACGCCGGTACAGGTTTATAGACACATTAGCTGTGCTCTGTACATGTTATTCTGATGTATGCTATATTATTATAAAGTTTCATCAAAATCCGTTCAGTAGTTTTTACTTAGGGTTGTATGTATTTTTTAATAACTAATCATAATAAAATTTTAAAAAATGTTAGAGGTGGACAACCCCTATAGATACCTACAGATAGAAGTATAAAAAATACATAGGTAGTAACAGATTTTCAGAACTACTGAATATGCATATAAAATTTCATAAAAACCGGTCAAACCGTTTCGAAGGAGTTTGTTTGTTTGTTTGTAATTCTTTATTGTACAAAATATTAATAGATACATATGTCTTAAAAATAAATAAATGGTACAATGGCGGACTTATCCCAAAAGAGGGATTTCTTCCAGTCAACCTTTGAGTGACTGAAAGGAATTGTGGAGTGGTGGATACAAGTACAATAAGAAAATACGCGTCGAAAAGCAATATATATAAAATTATAGTACAAGAAATAATAGTCAATCTAATAATAATTTTAATAGAAGCATAAATAATAACAACAAAATATAAATACATAAATACACATAAACATATATACATATACACATACATAAAATAAAGAGAAAATATTATAAATAATTGTAGTATTAAAAGAGCGCAGACTCGGAATGACCCCAGAGCTTGCAAAGGCGCCTTTTAAGGGTGCTAGTCGATGGCGATAATTTAATCTCTGTAGGTAGTGTATTCCACAGTCGGGCAGCTTGAACGGTAAAAGATTTAGTGTACCGGTGACTAGTATGAGAAGGAATTGTGAGTAGTAACTCTTGACAAGAGCGTATATGCTCACCGGTTCGGAACCGGAATCTCTCTTGTAGGTAAGAGGGCGAACAGGGGTTAAAAAGGATTTGGAACAAAAGGGTAAGGGTATGAATATTTCGACGAACACGGATAGGAAGCCAGTCGAGCTGCTCGCGGTAGGCCGAGACATGATCAAACTTACGCAGTCCAAAAATAAATCTGATGCATAGATTTTGGAGTCGTTCCAGCTTGTCCAGTAACTCCTCAGATGGGTCCAGAAAGGCACTATCGGCATAATCCAACAAGGGAAGAAGGAGAGATCGAGCCAGCAACAATTTAGTGCCCAAAGGCAGAAGAAACTGCAGGCGTCTGAGAGAGTGGAGAGATGAAAATAATCTACGGCTGATCTCACCTATGTGAGGCCCCCAAGTTAACGTCTGATCCATTCCCAGATTCTTGACGGTGCCATATGGTTGCCGTCGAAAACAATTTTAGGAACATGCACAGATCGCAAACTAGAGATGAAGTGGTGACTGCCGACAAAAATAGCTTGCGACTTCGCTGCATTGATTAAAAGACCGAAATTTTTAGACCAGGCAGCGATAGTGCATAGATCATCATTAATACAATTGATTGCATGAGCTATATTGTCAACAGGAGCAGCGGCATATAACTGAAGGTCATCGGCATATAAATGAAAAGAAGAGGAGAGAGAAGCCGTGATACTGTTAATGAAAAGAGCGAAAAGAATAGGTGATAATACTGCACCCTGTGGGACACCTGCCCGAACATCAGCCCAGTCTGAGCAGGAATCGTCCACCTTCACCAGCTGACGCCGGCCAAACAGATAAGATCTGAACCAAGAAAGAGCAGGAGATGAAAAATTCAATGAACGGAGGATAGCAAGCATAGGTCAAAATCAACTGAGTTAAAGGCACTAGTGAAGTCGAGTAGAACAAGAACTGTTAAATCTTTATTTTCGATACTATGTCTCATGTCATCAGTGATCTTGACAAGTGCAGTAACAGTGCTGTGAGCATTCCGGAACCCGGATTGGTAGCGACTCAAAAAGTTATTTTTGTCAACAAACTCAGACAGTCGCAGAAGAACAAAGTGTTCAAGAATTTTGGAGAGGAATGGGAGAATAGATATAGAACGAAAGTCGGATATAGAAGCTGGATGGGATGTCTTAGGAAGGGGAATTACGTGACCATCCTTCCATGAAGAAGGAAAGGTGGCGGTGGATAAGGAACAGTTCAGTATGTCCACAATAAGAGGTGCTAGCAAGTTCTTATTAGGATCAATCATATCCAATCCGATACCGTCACTGCCGAGAGCTCTAGACTTGATATATCATCGACAGCCAGAGTGAATGGGTCATCATGTGAATGAGGAAAGCCAGAAAGGGAAGCTAGCGTTTCCTGTTTAATTACGGGATTTAGATTTACAGGAGGAGAAACAAATGACAGGTTGATCTCATTAAGATTGGGAAAGTTGTCACCACACTGACGCTTCCCGATGCCGATAGTACGCAAGTAATTCCAGAGCCTACCGGGAGGGCAGTTTTCAATATTGGAGTGGATATGCCTGCGCCTAGCCTGCCGACACAACTTATTGCACCTATTACGTAAGGTAATATAGCTCTGGCGATCACTGTCGGTAGAACTACGGCGCAACCTGATTTTGGCTCTATCCCGTCTGCTCATGAGAGCTTTCAGATCCATCGTTAGCCACGGGGCAGGACTATGTTTAAGGCGCACTTGTTGTACAGGAGCATGCTTGTCATAAATACTTAGAATCAAGTGTTCAAATGCAGCCACTTTAGAGTCGACATCGCTTGCTGTGAAGATGGGACTCCAGTCTGCAAGACGAAGATCGTTCTGCAAGGCCTCAATGTTTACAGCATCGAAATTGCGACGCAAAACGACCCTATGACGGCGTTTAGGAGTACGGAGTTTAAAGGATGCGTAAATAAGATCATGACTCGAGAAAGCGACAGCACAAAACTGACCGTGGGATTGAACTAGGTCAGGAGAAGATGTAATAATAAGATCAAGAAGGGAGGGTGGGCCGTTGTGTGGAAAGTGAGTAGGAAGGAGAGGGAGTAAAGTAAGATTAAGAGAGTGGAGTAGAGATAGCAGCATTTTCGAACGGCAATCATTTTTGATGAGGCATGTGTTGAAATCACCCATAATAATAAGATGATCAAAATTGGGTCTAAGTTCAGAAATAATGTTATCAAAAGAATCAAAATAATTGACGTGTAAGGATGGGCTATAGTAAACACCCAACAGAACTTTAGTGTGATGTAAAGATATTTTGATAAATAAATGTTCCGGGCCATTAAGATTAGGAGAAGACTGAGATACCACTTCATAAGGAATATCCCAGCGAAGGAAAATAGCCACGCCACCACCTCCAACCATTCTTGAAACATCTCCCCGCTGCATGACGCAGGTTCGATCGTTTCTAATAAGGTTATAGCCTGGAAGGGCATAGAGACAAGAGGGTAATGATGGTTTCAGGAAGGATTCCGAGATCAGAATTGCGTGGACATGATTTGAAGTGAAAGTACATAAAGGTCTGTGTAATGCGCAGGTACGCTTTGTGCATTAATATGAACCACGTTAAAGTTTGTTCCAAGCGAAGAGAATTTCAGATTAAGATTACCTTCCAAGGAAGGCATATCCGGGAAATCATCCTCTGCGCTGGAAAAACTGTGTGTTGAGGAAGAGAGAGAGAAATATTCGTTATCCGATTCGCTATTTAGTGTATGTGACATGACTACAAATATACATATAAAAGTAATAAATATATACAAAAACAAAATATATCAAATTATACAACTAATATAATAAATTCCGCATCAGTCCACTCGCCGGCAGCTGAATAAAGTTAAAAAGGCAAAACCGATCATACATGTATGGATATGAAAAGCATATGAATATAAGAAAAAAGTAAAAAAAAAAAAATCCAATCTAACTACCTACTACAATAGCATTTGTGCAGTGACAAACACTACTAGAATAAATACAACCATTATTAATATTAAAGCAAAAATACTAATATTGAAGAATTAAAATTAAGTGCTCATAAGTGACGATTAGTTTTAATAAAATAGTTAGTATGCTTCCAAGATCGTAAAATTATGTATAGATTATTTAAAGTTGATAAAACATTGTCACTTGTCATTACGGTAAAATAAGATGTAAACAAATTATGACGGCTACAAAAAATAACTCACCAAGTATAGAAACCACATACAAAGAAAATTAACATTACAATTACCCGCAAGTGTGAAAACGCTGCTCAAAAACTTTTTTAAGATGTAGAAAACTACAAATATATAAGTTAAGTTCTACAATTGAGCATTCAAATAAAAATAATAATTATGAAGTATGAAAAACAGTGCCAACAGGTGTTATTAACGACCATGTATTGGCTTGCCCTGGGCACGGGATCTAGTTTGAGGTGGCTTGTTCCCAATTCGTGTATATGAGGCACTCGCAAACTTGGTCTTCGCTCCGTGGCTTCCTGTGATTGACTCCGTCTCACCAAAAAGAGCTTTAATAGAACTGAATTCCTCCATTGTAGTGATCTTCTTGCGTGAGCCATCTGGGCACACCACTATGACTTTGCCATTTCCAGTCCAGCAGCCTTTGATTCCTAGGGTCTTGCGAGCCTCCAAGAACACAGCATGTCGTGTACTTGTTAAAAATTCTGATAGCGTCAAACCACTGCCACGAAGACACTTTTTAGCGGACCAAACTTGAGAACGGTCAGAATAGTTATTAAACCGCACAAGGATTGGTCGGGGTTTGTCTTGTACCTTCTTGCCTAGACGCATGCAGCTACCAAATGATGCCGAAGATATAGTGTTCAGCTGAAGTTTGTGCTTACATAAACTTTGGAGGTATTCTGAGATGTTCTCATCATCTGCCTCGGCTACACCATGAAGCAATAAGATATTAGATCTGGATCTCATTTCAGAATCGTCAAGAGTCATCATGACAAGTTCCATCTGAGCCTTTAAACTTGACACGGTTTTCCAAATAAGACTTTTAAAAGTGTGAAACTCACTTGACAACGATGCAATATCAGTTGATGAGCTGCGGGCATTCAAATCATCTTCAAATGATGCTAGTTTGGTGGAAAACAGCTGAGTGAGGTCGTCCATATTCTTGCGAAGTAGTAGTAGGTGATCCATAGTGAATAGTGATTGTTACTTTTAGAGAATTATAAAGTGAAAATGTGGGTGAAAGAAATATAGCTGCCGGTGTGAACTAATAAACTACTTCATGTGAGTTAATAAATTAATTAATTATAATGTAGAAATTAATTAAAAACAAATAAAATAGGGAGGAGCAAAATTGAATGTGTTGTCACTTTACTACCCACCAAGAAAAAAAAAAAAAAAAAAAAAAAAAAAAAAAAAAAAAAAAAGCAGGAGTATGGTAACTAACATTGTCACGCTACGATTTTATATATAAGATTTCTTTTATGAGTACTGTCTTAAAAGACTAGAGCGATAACGAAAATGTCACATGTTTTTTTATTATCCTTTTTGTACTACGATTGTTTGCGATCGCAAATGGCCATATAATATATTTAAAAATCTTATATATAAAATTCTCGTGTCACAGTTTTCGTTCCCATACTCCTCCGAAACGGCTTGACCGATTCTCATGAAATTTTGTGAGCGTATTGAGTAGGTCTGAGAATCGGCCAACATCTATTTTTCATCCCTCTAAATGTTAGGGGTAGTCCCCCTATTTTTTTTTATTTTAATGCAAAACAACGTTTTCCGGGACAGCTAGTAAAATTATAAAATTCAAATTTCGGACGTCACGCATGGAACATCGATGTTGTTTTGTTTAACTTTATATACATTTCTACACTTTTATATACATTCTAAACATTTTTATTTCAATAATACAACAACTTAAACATTGCAATATTCCTCCAGCAAACAACGATAGTGGAAAACATGTATCTGGCCTATGATGGTAAGTGGTAACTGCAGCGAGTTTACAGTCCGTAGTTTACATACAAAATACAATGACATCAAACCGAAAATTATAACTAATAATACAACTTATAACTATTGAGGTTCTGCAACTTTTAAAAAGAGTACATATATTATTAGACTAGTGACTTGCCCTGACTTATAATGGCTAGTCATAACATTATGAATTTTATAAATAGATATATATAAATATAATACGTAGAATACGTCACTCTAAAATAAGTATTACCTATGAATTTCTCAAACGAGTGAAGTGGTTTCGGAGTTTGATTTTCTTATAACAAATCCACTTAATCTGTTTTTTTTAATTATCAGTTCAGTAGAGGCTGCACGAAATCATACAAACATACATCGATCGTCACAAAGTTTCTCATTAGTACCTAATATTAAGGGTAATCAAAGTGTTTGCGGAAACGCGATATAAGAGGTATGATTATGAGTAATTTACGAGACTAAATAAAAAATGCTTATACCATATTCCGGTAAACACATCTGTTAGAAGTATTTCTTCAGTCACGCAAATTACGAGAAACAGTTAGCTAAATCGTTCACCTCAAATGAGGACAAACATAATGACACTTCGTCAAATATAGTGATAGACAAATAGTTGTAAGGTCACAAGGTTAGAAGGCAGTACAAAAATAGAATTATTTAATAAATGCCGATGTCATTCTTATTCCGACGACATAAGGTTTATATTATATTAAAACGATTTTCAAAAATTTATCATTCATTTTCCTATAATGAAACAAAATGTTTAAGTAAAATTTACGGTTAACAAGTCGGGATATTGTTTAAAAAAATATACAAATTCAGACTTTGAATTTTAAAACCAAAGCTGTACCGCTCAAATTTCTGTGCGCGCAGTTTTTCATTATCATTTTTTGAGGCGAAGGAACACACATGTGCAGCCTGTTGTGAGTCGTTAGTTATATTTTTTTATTTCTGTCATCTCCTTGCACACACAAATTTTGTCAACAATAGTCACAGATGTTTTAGATAACTATTATGCAGACATGTGAACAGCAGTGAAATGTTTTAAAGATGTGTTAAGTCCTCCAATTGGCATTTAGCATGTGCATCTAATCATCATGTGCATTAATGTCGACGGCCTCATTGATCTAGCGGTCCACACTGCTTTACTACTGATGGGCGCGGGTTCGATTCCTCGCACGATACAGACATTTGTTTTCATGAGTATGATTGTTTGTATCGGTTTGGGTGTTTTCCATGTATGTTATGTATGTATTTGTAGAAAATGATTTAAAATTTATATTAGTCGTCTAGTACCCATAACACAAGCTCTGGTTACCGTGGAACTAGATGGCACTGTGTTAATTGTTTAGGGTTATTTATTTAATGTTCAGCCACCATCAATAATCTCTGCACTTCCCGAAAGTTGACTGGTATAGAATGTCCGTCCTGTCATTAAGTCCGTATTTATTAGTCAATAAAGCTTAAATAAATTAAATAAAAAATAAATATAATGCATGTGCATCTAACTACGTGGTTGGAGTACTTTCCTAGTAATAATTAGGTTTTATTTAAACCTAATTATTACTATTTTAGATAGAAATGGTCTGTTCAGTGTCCATAAGGTATTTAACGTGACACTACGACATGCAAAAATAATGTAAATGTGTATCCATTTAATTAAAACATTTGTTATTTAAGATATAAATATATACTGTATTGTTAAATAAATAGGCGTATATATGTTTAAGTTTTATTTATTTGATTCCTAAAATTTAAAAATTTCCATAAGAATTATTGTGTAACATTACATATCTATCTGTAATATTACACACTTAAAATTGTACGGATTTTGATGTCAATTGATTTCTTTCTAGCGAAGTAAAATGTTATTTAAGTATTTAAAAATACTGAAGATCGTCAACGATGCAACTGATATGGACTAATGTAAATTATTTAAAAGAATATCTGCTGTAGGCACCTACTCATTAGTTAATTCACATAAATTAGCGTCATTTTATTTAGGTAATTATTTATCATTCCGCCAACTAAATGATGGTAAGCATGCCGTCAGAATTCATAATGGTTATGTCTCAGCCGTTTTTGGTGGTAATGTGCACGACTTACATGTAACGGCGATTATCTTTGGGCATGCTTCTATTTTTTGGCATAACGCGAACATGTTTGAAGAGTGGGAAAATATTTAATTACTTGACTCAGATGACGCTTTTATTTTAATTTAATATAATTATATCTTCGAGGTTATGTCATTCATATTTTCTGTAGTTATGTTTAATTTTTTTTTATAGACATAATATACTATACCATATAATAAAGGCAATAGGCAATAATATAAAAGACAAGTTTTTCTTACAAATGGAATGGCAAACAAATATTCTGCCAGCAGCAGAAGAAGCATAGTGAGATGTAATGAATTTGAAAATGCTACAAAAGGGTTAGTTTAGATTTCCAAATAAATCGATTAAAAAGCAATTTCAATTCTCAATCAGAGACCGATAGAGTACAATAGAGTAGACGTAATTTAGCTGCAGTTTATAGTCTGAAATAGGTTTGATCGTTCTATCGTCCAGTGTGTGCTTAGTGATGGCATATCAGTTTTGGATTAATTCATAAGCGAAATGATCTAACACAGTGTTTCCCTTTTTAGTGCCATGCCCTACCTTCGCCTTTCTAAAATCCTTATGCCCCAAACTTGAATTGTTCACTTAAGAAACTTAAACAATAGGTTTTCGGAAGAAATAGTTAATGAAACAAAAAGTAAATTTTCAAAACGTTATGAAAAATAGCAATTGTTATTTCATATAATTTTAATAAGAGTCCATTTTTGTTTTTTACAATCAAGTAGATCTAACAGACATATATGATATAGAAGTAACTGCTGTCACAAAATATATAAAAGATATTATTTTGTACAAACAAAATAATATCATTTATATATTTTGTGACAGTAGTCACTTCTATGGGAAAATTTGTGGTAAATTGTTTTTGTGTGTATTAATAGTTTTTTTTTAATACGTTATACAATATACAATGGGGTCAACAGTCCACCCAGACCAGACACACAGTAGGTTGACCTCAACGCGGTTTCACCTGAAACCATGTTGACTAATTCCTGGTGAATTTGCCATGATGTGCTGGCCTGATCTCATGCTTATCTTATCATCGTTCACCGGCTTTAAGTAGTTCCGCTACTCGTTTATGTCGGGGACCACCCGGCCACCCGCAGCAGCTGAGAGTCAACGGGCGAGCGCACGAGCGACTGGTGTGAGCGTCCACAACAGGGATGCCAACCGTATGAGAAATACCATCAGTTAGGCCGTATGTTTGTTTGTCACCGTCGTAGAATAAACAATCTTCAGTAAGGGAAAGAAAAAATTGAAGTCGTGTTGTATCAACAATTATAGAGATTAATGGAAAATCGTGGTAAATAGCAAGAGCTCCACCAACAAGAGTGCAGCTCTTAATGTCGTAAATCGTTATGAATGAACGAGGACGTATTCATATTCTTACAAGTACTCGTGGTCTAGCGGTTCAGTACACCGCTTTACTTCTGATGGTCACGGGTTCGATTCCTCGCATATCATGAGCATTATGAGTATGATTGTTTGTATCGGTCTAGGTTTTCTATGTATTCACGAAAAAAAATATATTAATTACTTTATTACACAAAATATATTGCATATATTTTGTGTTTATATTTATATTATATTTTTTATTGTAATTTATATGCGTCTGTACCGTAAGCCCAACTGAAAATCAGAGCTGAAGATTGTTTCTCTAGCATTTTATTGAGTTGTGGTCCATGTTATCCTTTGTTTTTTATCATGTTGTCCTTTATTTTGTAATGTGTATAAATCACAGATAAGGTTACATGTATAAATTGTTGTTTCTACTTTTTTATGTCAATACGAGATTCTATTCTATTCTATTCTACCAAGGTCGAATGTTTGTAGATTGGCAACCCTGAGTTGCGAGCAGCCAATTTCACAGATTCATCACCGATTAGCACGCGCCGCTCACTGCGCCTCACTTGTATTGGCGTGCAAACGTAACTAATATAATAAATTTTAGTGTTCTATATTTTTCTACATTTTTAGTATATGATACCGTTACGTTTTTTTTAATGGATGATAATGAAATCGTTCTCCCGTCTGCCCTAATGATTTATGCTGGCACCAGTAAGGGATGATAAGATGAACTCATGATCGGCTAACTAACCCCATGGTCAGGGTAGTTGGCCGATGATCACCAGGAATTTATCATGAAAGTTTCAAGTGGGAACTGGGGTACATTGATGTACTATATCGGATTGACCTCCACGTGGTTCCCCCGGAAACCATCATGATAAATTATATACTATATAATAAAATGACTGTAATTTAATCTATGATTATATATGGCTCTCAACAGACAATTTGCGACGGGGGTAGTGCAGAAATGCGTATTGGCGCCACACCGGCGCGGTCCCCTTACTGCGACCAGTCTACCGAATGCACTCCTGTCATATGTGCCTGCTTTATGTGTAGATATATATGTGTATTGTATTCTTTCTTTATTTCGTTCTCAAGATACATATATGGTCAGTGGATCTTTAATCATTACATATAACACATATATATGCACCTATATCATCATCATCTGTTTCTTCCTTATCTCATTTATTTTGTGTGGGCGTAATATGTTTTTCTCTTCCATTCATCGCTGTTCGCAGTTATTTAATCTCGTTCTTAACATAACTTTTTTCATACAGTCCATCCATCTCTTTTTCGGCCTTCCTCGGCCCTTATAACCATCAACATTCATATGTCACACCTTTCATAAAATATCTAAACCTAAATATAACATTAGCATATTAGCCAGAGGAAGGTATTGTTTGTTTGTTGTGTGTTTTAGGCAAATATGGCAGGAGGAATTATGATGAATTATGTACATAATATATTGTTGAATATGAATCAACATATATGTTAAAGAAAGCTGTCAAAAATGCGCTCAGAAACAGTAGAATAATTCATTTCAGTAATAATAAATAATAAGAAGAGGATGTTTACTAAATTAGAGCGCAGTGACAGAAGAACATAACAAAACAACATATAAGAATATTTCAGTGGACAAATGAATATACAAAACTACCAGTGATTCTCAATATACGTCTAACAATTTAGTATATTTTATTATAAGTCAATGTAAGTAATAAGTACGTACCTACCAATCCTCACTGTTAATATAACAGAAAAGTTCTGAATTGCCAAAGATGACACTCTCAAATTGGGTATTCGACCTTTTTGTAGTCGGTTGAATTACTTACTGTATTGCACATTATACGAATGTATATATACAGGAATTTTAATTTTAACTTTAAAAAATAAAATAAATTTTATCTGTAATCTTATAAAGACAAGGAAAACTTACAAAGTAATAAAGAAGCTGCGCGTTGAACTTATAAAAATTAATTGAAACACTAATTTCAGTGTGTAGTAGTAGTGCATAAAAAAGTAAATCGACATTTATTCGCGTTTCCTTTATCTATTTTATCCGCAATTTCAACTTTAAACTTTTTTATTGCAGGCGACAACTGATGGCTGAATGAGTGACAAATAGGACGCGTGCTCGAGTCATGAACCACAATGCATAAATACAGGTTGATTAGATTTCTATCCGCAATTACAATTGCGAAAGTGTGTCTGTTTGTAAAATATTTACGACTAATCGGCTAAAAAAATAATTTTATAATATTGCATGTTAAAGATTTAAAAAAAAATTATATAATTAGCATTATATCTTGTATTATCTATATTAAAACGTGAGGTAAAAAATTTGTACCCTTTTTTCGAAAATTGCGTCGACGGAGGAGTACGAAATTTTGCATATTTATACTTTATACAGAGAAGGAGTGGAGAACGCTATTTGTTTTAAATTATATATAATAATACATTAAATCAATAAAAAAACATTACACACACTACCATATATTTGACACATACTGTGGTCAAATTGAGAATAGATTAATATTATTTGTCTTTGACTTAATAATGTTCAAACTTATAATTTAATTTCATTGTGGTCGAACTTCGACCACTGGGCGACCACTAATTTGTATAAATAACATTGTAACTAATAATTTAATAAAATTCCATATACAACACTAGGTCCGAATGTTAATAAGCTAAATACATTTTATACGAACAGACTCACGCCCAGCATGGGGCAATTAATGAATTGTTATGGCATAATGTGATAAAGTGAAAATAAATACTCATTAATGTAAAAATAGGCAATGTATCTAAATTCAATTATACAGAGACGGAATTGTTACACATGAGTAATAAATATCACACCCTGTGAATGAATGACAGGCAGTGCCGGGTGCACGCGCACCTTTTCTCCCAATCTATAGATATTTTATGAATTGGCACGCAGAATGCTGCGGTGAACTTAAAATATGTCTTCGATGTATGATACTTACGCAGCTGTACTACCACTTAGCCTTGCGCGCAATAGTTTCTGACTGGGAGCGCTTGATTTAGTTCACAACTCTCTTACGAACTAGTTCGTTCTTTTAGTTCGTCCGCTACCAACCCGCGTCTGTGAAACATTGTTCGACTTATATATTTATTTATTAACATTTTGTTTTTATTTGACAGCCTCGGTGGTCTATTGGTATAGCACATCGCTATACTTTAGTGGTCGCGGGTTCGATTTCTCGCACGGTATAAACAAATATATTTATACAGAGTACATATATTTCGATTCGAAAAAGTGTGTTTTTGTTTAACAAGACTTTTGTATTTTATCAAAGGAACTAGAGCGAAAGATCTGTGAACTTGATCGCATTGTCTAAGGCACCTAGTGGCATTGTCTTTGAGAGCCCTCTTCCGAACTAGTTCATTCGCAAACTACACACGCCTAGCTACGAATTTCGCTCCATATAAGTAATTATGGTTATCTACCTAAATTAATAATGAATATCTATATGAATAATTGTTCAGATATTTTTTATTGGGCGTAATTTTTCTTGCGGTAAGGCTCAGAATGCCTTTGTTAGTTTTCGTTTATTTGCAATTGGCATCTCAGTTCATATTGTTACGTACCTACAACTAGCTTTTACACTTTGAAATTATACTAATCCAGTAATTCTCCTATTTCAGCTACAAAGCAGCTTGCTTTTAAACTGTGTTTCAGTTGTAAGGTGCAGATTAGACAATGAGAGGCTATACATCTTTGTCCTCTGAAATAGTAACGCTTGAGTAATATCATAGGTATCACATGATAGCGTGATATCCATATTGCTGTTCATGTATCATATATAGCTGACGATTACTGCTTACCATCAGACGGGTCAGCCTGTTTACTATTCCAATTACAGATAACTATGGCGCGAAAAACTCCAATTGATTGAACTCGATGGTCTAGCGGTGGGCACACAGCTTTACATCTGGTGGTCGCGGTTTCGATTCCTCGCACAGTACAAACATTTTTAATGAGTATGGTTGTATCGGTCTGGGTGTTTTCTATGTATATTATATATGTAATTAGAAAAAAAACTAAGTAGGTATTTCTATCATTTGTCTAGTACCCATAACACAAGCTCGAGCTTACCTTGAGACTAAATGGCGTTGTGTGAATTGTCTTAGAGTATTATTCTTTAAACATTATCGAGTTTAATTGCTATAACCACAGTTAGAATAATATATAGAACAGAAGAGAATAGAAAATCATTTATTGTCAACCTTCTATACTGCATTGTTAATAAAAATATTTTTATTATTAATCTGTATGTCTGTATTGTAGCATACAATACATTATAATAGCATCACCAGTCGAGTTTTAAGATGAACAAATAAACTAAAGATTATATTACCATTTGGACCCCCGGAGCTCCACGTGCAGAAACATATGGCAACCATTGCACCACCATTACCACTAGGCAGTATGATATCATGCTGGTACACGTTAGGAGGGCTGGTGTCTACCAAGTGTGCTATTAGTCAATATTATTATTGTACACGATTTTGTCTGCTTGGGAATATTTTTTTTATTAAAATAAATAAAATTTCTAATACAAACATAGCCTAAGCTACGGTCCAGCCGTTTAACGGTCGCGGGTTCGATTCCTCGCACGGTCCAAACATTTGTATTCATGAGTAGGGTTACGAACACTGCTTAGACTATTAGCCATTGCTGTAGCATATGCTGGTGGACAGTGTATTCTGCAAAATCATAATTTAAAAATGAATCTGTATTATAGCAAACACGTACAACCATATTTGATAAGAATACGAGCTGAGTTTCTTGTCAGGTTTTCTCGTTTCGAAACCATTCCGAATTGACGGTAGAATCAACATATTATGAGAACCTAATAGACCTTCATGAATAAAGACATTTTGATTTGTTTGATTTCATTTGATTTGATAAGTATTTACATGCAAGTTCTTGATAATTCCAAAGTTAGGAATCCCTGAGTGTCAGAGATATTTTTTTTAGCAAATGACCTAATAAAGCTATATGGGTACTACTTATAAGTCATCACGCCCACGTCTTATTACATAGCTACTAGAAATATTCTTATCCATAGAAAACGCTATATATATTGGATAAAATCAAAATAAAAGTAAAAAAAAGATATGTCGGTAATGTATTTGCATTACCGACACGCTCTTCGCCTGTTTATTTTATCTTTTATTACTTTCTCTATATTACGTGATAATCAGCACATCATTATATTATTACAGAATAAATTGGTCTACAATGCATTTCCTTAAAAGGCAACAGGTGTAAGGCAGAGAACTGTACATTTTTAGAGATCAATACGGCTACCTTTACATAAATATCTAATGAACGTATGACAATTTCATAAATATATAAATATTTTTTTAAATAAAATAATCACGTAGTAACTTTTATTAAATTATATAAAGAATAATAATTAGATTAATTCAAATATATATTATATTTGCATGTCTGTAAAGAATAAAAGTGAGAGTTAGATAACATAAATAACTACAATATCTATTTATGTGCTACTTTAATAACAAATAAATAAATTTCACTTCACTACACTAAAAACTGTAGACGGAGAACCTTTTTTATATATGTGAAATGGCAAACAACCTGATGGTAAGTGGGAACCGTCATCTGTAACTACAATAACAGCAACATGAACATCACGATATCATATCACTGCTGTGACACCACTCATGCGCTGTCATTGAAGAATGAGATGTGTAGATATGGATGCCTTTTAGGTGCAGATCCAATAACAGTTGGAGTTTGATCTAGTAAGGAAGCTAGCTTCCAGTAGTAGTGGTCAGGTTTACGAACTGAGTGTTTGTGGTCACAAACATACTAATAGCGGAATTAAACAAAATTGAAATGTATCAAGTAATGAGTAAGATGATTTAGTTCATTTGATATCCTGTAATTTTACTGTTTTATTTTACCTTCAGATGAAACACATCTTACATTGTTGCGTCTTACATTGCTTTGCGGCTGAAGTAGGTAATACTTACTAAGGTATACACGACGACTTTTTTTGCAAAGTTATCCACGATAACTCTGATCTTTTGATCAAAGGAATATGAATATCTCATGTATAATAACAACTAACTAAATTGTTATATTTATCTAAGCTAGAATCATAAAGAGAAAACATTTTATATTTTTGTTATAAAAGATAAACTCGAAAATAGTTTCTAAAAATTCTTTCACCTATAAAAAGACACATTATCAGCTAGTGACATGGACTATACAATTTTGGATTGTACAAATTGGTACCGTACAACCATTCGAATCTTTTCTGAAAAAAAAAACATTCGGTTACGTACTACGGAGAATATAATAGTGTATCATTATAAACCTTTTTGCATATCATTACAAGAATTAGAAACAAGCAAAGGCAGCTGATCTGATTGAAGAAAATTATTATTGTATCGCTAATGTTTTCCTTTAATTCAGAATCTGGACAGCTGTCTTTTCGCCTCACCAATTTCTTATGAGCACCTGCACTGATTTTTTAGGCGGGTGTGACCTTAGCTTTTTTGTTTTTTTTATAATAAAACACTTATCTTGACACCTGGCCATTTTGCCATGCACCTTTGTTATATATCCATCTTGACCGGACGGCTGTAATGTGCGACTATTTCGTACAGTATAATTACAACAAAAAACGCGCAATTTAAATTCTGGTTTAAGTAATTTCGCGGTCAGTCAGTTGAATAGTGAAATTGTATTTTTTTTTAATTGATATATACTTCGGTCTCGGTTGATTTATATTATAACAACAGCTGAACTTTGGTATGTTAAATGGATGCAATTTAACTTTTAGATGTGAACTGAATTGTTAAACAACTATAGGTATAATAAATTCACGGCTTTTAGTTTACGGAACAGGCAATACTTTAACTATTTTTAACATTAAGAGAAATGTGCAATTTTTAGTCTTTATAATAATACTTGTAGTAATTTTATTATTTGAGTCATTAAAAAGCAAATTTTTAAATATATTTATTAATAGAGGGTATAAACACTTTCAACAAGGAGCAGTGGAAACAGTGGAAGTTGCTAGCTTCAATTTTACAGAAATTAAAGATAGTGTTTACAGCTGGCTATGGTTTGTGGCTTAATAATAAAATAAACATGTTTTCTAAAAGATATTACTGTCAACTGCAACAATAACATTTATGTAAGTTAATTTTAATAATAATATATTTTGCTCAAATGACTCTGATTCATAATTCAATAACAGTAAAATACTGTTGTAGTATTTCAGCTTATTCGGCTCATTGAGGTTAGATATTAGTGATCCGAGAGCTACTTTGCCCAGAGGATAAGTTCAAAGAGGCAATGCTGCAGTATCATTTATGCAGTTTTTAACAATAATAAGTGATTAGGAAGGTATATATATCCAATACATGGACACTTGGGCGAAACCTAGCCTAGCTTAACCTAGCAGATTATAATTATATTTATTTTATTTTATTTACGGCTACTACGGGCGGCCCAAATTCAGTTTTTGATCCTGTGAATATCCTTATTAGTCTGTTACGACTTACCGTCAGCTATTTTATCCATCCAATTAGCTATATGAATAAAACAATTATATGATAGGTCCAGTTAGTGTGAATACATTTAATATTGGTCGCAAATTATCCGTCAGATGACATCTCGAGCGATTAAGTAATAAAACATTTCGAGCTTAAGGCCACTCGTTGATGAGATGAACAGATGTAAGCACGATAAAAATAAACTTTAATAATATGAAATATTTATATTTCATTCTTATTATGTGTTCGGAAATTTCTGGTTTAAACTGAATTTTGTTCTTCTAAAAATGTGATTGGCAATTATTGTGTTTTAATGGTTATTGTGTTTTAATAACGATTCACTTGCAATAAATATAGACATACCTATCTACATAATGAAATCTTACTAAATAAATGCCAAAGTAACTCTATCTGCCTGTCTCGCATTCACGGTAATATTACTGACACGATTTTAATGAAATAGAAATTGTTACACATATAGTCCAGAGTCTCGACTATCTGTGTACCAATTTAAAATTTCTAGACTCACTAGAAGGTCGCAGGTTATTTTTTTTTTAATTTAATGCCATAAAAGGGATGTGGAGTTGAAAGAGGAGATAAAGGTTTGTATGGAAGTATCGTAATTTCTTAGAAGCATGAAACTTATTTTTAGATTGTTGGTTAAATATAAACAAATATGACATGCAAAGTGAAAACATAGACTCAGAAATTTATAATAAATGCTCTTAAATTGTATATACTCAGTATATTAATTCTCTTTATTTGCGTATTTCATTCAAAACTATTTATTATTTATATATATAAATGTACAATTATAATTTGCTGAAGTTTCGTAGGATGGCTGTACATTTTTATGTACTGCCATCTATAGTATGTAAAATTAACTTTGTTGTTTACTAACTAATGTGTGCATATATGCAATCTTCCTGCGTAGGCATACTGGGAAACTGTAAAGCTCGTTTAATATGACGTAAATAAAAATAAATAACACAATCTGCTAGATGGCGTTGTGTGAATTGTTCTGGGATACTATTATTATTATTATATAATGTATTATACTTTATACAAAGAAAAAAATTTAAAACTGTGTCTGTTCTTTGTATTCGAATTTTTTTTTACAAAATTACGTGGGCCATCTATCTTATATTAACTACAAACTACTCGCCCCGGCTTTGCACGGGTGTGGATATATATATACCTTCCTCTTGAGTAACTGTATCTATTAAAAAAACCGCTTCAAAATCCTTTGCGTAGTTTTAAAGATTTAAGCATACATAAGGACAGACAGCGACAGCGACTTTGTTTTATACTATGTAATGATTGGCATAGGTACTTACGGAACCTTCAGCCATATTTATCACTTTAATTAGTGTGTAAATGACACACTAATTAAAGTGATAAATCGATATCTTTTTCGTTTAATTAAAGTCAATACAATATGATAATTCAATTCTTAAATATCTCTGCCTACCTAGTACATGGCTTAAAGATAGTATTTTAAGTCTTAATTAAATGATCATTGAAACAGTGTATAATTAAATAAAAATTTAAAAAAAACGTACTCGTGTATATTTATTTGCTTTATTTATTTATTGGTTATATTAATGTGTGTGCAACAATGCAATGGTTGTCAATTGTCAATAAATATTTTCTTTCTTTACTTCTTTTTAATCTAAATTTCTGTTAGAGGGTAGGTATGTATTTATAAATATTTTGTATATACGTGTATATAGTATTGAATCTGCAGGGTATGGTTACCTTAGTACTTCTAAATAGAAATACTTACCACCAGGTGGCCCATAAATTAGTTTACCTTTCCAATCGCATAAAATGCCATATTAGTATTGTGTTAACAATCTATTAATAATAATAGTAATAACCTAGGTTAAGCTACATAGCGCTATCTAGTGCCAAACTAAGCAGAGCTTGTATCCCATCCCCAAGAAAACTGATAGAATACATAAATTTATTAATTTTGTAAGTACACACGTAATATACATAGAAAAAAATCAGACTAATATAAAATATCATACTCGTGAATACAAAAGTTTGTACCGTGCGAGTAATCGAACCCGCGACCATCGGAAGTAAAACGCTGTGCTAAACCACTAGACCACCGAGGCCGTCAGTTATATTGACGTTATAATTCGTCAAAGATCGCCATAGAATAAGAAAATACTAACAAATGTTCTCATTTCGTTATTATAATTACAAATTAAACATCTCATCATGTCAAATAGTCAAGGTGCTCCATAAACAAAGGTAACGTCACCAAAATATGTGCATCTTTAATAAGATAACTGCTACCGTATTTTAATTCTTATTACGTCGGAATAAGGTCCATAGCGCTAACGTCTTTGTAGGGAACAATTTGGCATATCGGAACGATTAGGGTGTGTTTCCACCTGACTATGCCACCTGTAATGACAGTTAAGCACCTTGGTTGTCTCTAGTCGTAGCTAATTTTCCGTCAGTTACTAAATTGTAGACAGTGGGTTCGTTTTTGTAAAACGCCGTGGCATGTTAACAGGATAGGTGATGGAATCAGCTGATGTTTTTTTACGTAATTGGAATGGCAAACAAGCTAATGGCCTGCCTGATGGTAAGTGGTAACCGTCGCCTGTACGTGATGATGGTAAGCAGTTGCTTATCACATTATCATGTGACACATGATACAACTCATGAGTCGCCATTTCGAAGGTCTTGCCTCTTATTCTGTAAGTTCACTATCTAATCTGCCTCACAACCGAAAGACAGATTCAAAGCAAGCTGTTGGGCTGTTCATCACCTCAACTGCTTGTTTTGTATATATTATAGTACTTTCTTTACATAAGCGACAAACGAGCTTGATGTTCACCTGATGGTAAGTAATTTCCGTCGCTCATGAGCACCCGAAACACCAGAGGAATTGCAAGTGCGTTGCAGCTTTTAAGAATGAATGAACTCTTTTAGAAGGTTTCAATAACGTATCGGTTCGGAAATATCATTTCTGGAAGATGATTCCACAATGTCGTTGTGAGGGGCAAAAAGTAACTGGAAAAGCGCATGGTGGAGGACCACCATTCATCCAGTGAGACTAAGATGCTCACGCAGTCGATATTTTACAGTCTACTTATAGAATTATTTAATAGCGAAAGTGTATAGATGACCCTCATGGTGTAGCCACAATAAAATTGAACCTATTGTCCGGCGGTGGCGCGAGTCAATTGCACATGCCGTGCACCTTGCGCCAGGTGGGCCAACTGACACACTTCTAGTACACGATTAGATATAGGTTATCTGCATTATTAGCATGCCATTAAATATTCACTCTCTCGTTTGTAATTTTTTAATTACTCGCCACACTGGTTGCGGCTTTGAATTTTATTGTTTCACCATTGTGAATGTATGTACAATAATCATGAATAGAACATTCTTTTTTCAAATATACTTAATTTCAGCACTTTTGAATTTTATTTTAAACTACCGCTCATTTGGAATGCTATTTTATCACTAGAATAACGACGAAGGAACTTGCGTGTTGCTCTTTTAAATAATTGTTGTAACTTTACAATATAAACTACCATCATCATCAGCCCACTGCAGTCCACTGCTGGACATAAGCCTCTCCCAAGGCACGCCAGTGGACACGATCTCCTATATATAAACTATCAACTAACATTAATTCATTAGAGTCAAAATATTCAATAGCTAGGAATATATCATATCAAGGCCCATCTGGAAACGATTGAACTTACTCCATTTCTAAATTACTCGTGAATTCGCTATAATGCGCGATAAATTGAGATCAGTTAAATCTCACTTCATGCTTATTCTATCATCGTCCACTGGTGCCACGTGCATACGCCATTCAATATTCATCAACAAAAAAATAGGTTCAAGTATTTCTAAAATCAGTTAAGTATTTTTCAAATAAAAGTTCACAACATTTCTCATTATATAACACTATTAGTACAGATACCTAATACAATTTAGTTTCTTTGGTTGTTGTGAGTTTGACATAATTTTTTTTATGTTCTCTTGATGGCACACCTAAAAATATACATACATGAATCTATGAGTATCAACTCTAGTCAAGTATAGTGAGATCCGTAGTGTTTGTTAAGCTTTACTATTCTTGACGACTAAGTTGTATGCTTTTCATTATTTTTACTTTTATTATGAAAGTAGCCTTCTATCTCGGGTTCACACAGGGGTACGACGTATGGGAGAGAGGTTGTATGCGTGTGTTACTATATATACATATAAAAAAATCGGAATCGGCAGAAGTCCTTAAACAGTGAAAACCGTTTTAAAAATCGATGTCTGATTTAGAAGAAAACAGATACACTGATAAAAGAAAACAGCCTTTGCATTATAATATGTATTTATAGATTGACACACATGCACTTTATGTCTAAATAAAGTATCTAACTGTCAAATGTAAGTGTTACCTACTGTCGTCTTAAATAATATGTACTAGCAATAACTGCGGCAAATTGAAAATGCTACAAATTATAACGATCAGTTGTGCGTGAAAATATCAATGAATGCAGGCACAATTGACCGATTCACGCATAGGAACATTAAAATAAAACAATGTCCATTGCCTCTTATATTACAGAGTACGCTACAATATTTCATAGGAAACCCTCAATATGCAGAGTATGATTCGATATTGTTGTCTTCAATGGGAGGTGGTAAAAGTGAAGGGTGTTTTCAGAACACCTGATCGTGTCAACAGGTGTTGTGTTTAGTGTACTTACATTGTAATATTTGTAGCACGGGATAAATCTTAAGATGTTTCTTTCATAGTTTAAAATAGTTTACTTAATTGAAAATAAAGAAGACACAAAAAATTTTAAAACAATATGTTTATAACAGTGTTGTACGTGACAGAGTTGTTTTTATAAGTAGCTTAAGAATCTTATTATATCCATCTGTCGTGGACTAGGGGCTATTTTGTAGCAAAAGTAAAAAAATCTAGGTATTCACTAATAATAGAGATACCAATTTTATGCATTCTCCAAGGTTGTTGATGACGCAATTAAGTACAAATACGGCCCGAGAATAAAAGTTTGTTAAATAAAGTAAATCACTAACTGACTAGGCTACTACAAAACCAAATATTCCTCATATGCAGCGAGACTGTACCCAGCAGTGGAAAGAAAAAAGGAGCTTATGACGCACAAGATCTATCAGATCATTTTTAATCTCATGTATATCGATATGCGACCCTATGCCATTCGGTGGAGACGATAGCGACCGTTGCATGGCATGTGTTTATTTTTTTTTTACGATATTATCTTTTTTTTCGTCTCTACCACGCGTCATTATGCAACATTGTAACATGTCTTCGTTTTAATAGAGACGAAGATTTTATCATATTATTTATTTCTATTATTAGCCGCGATCAGTAATTATTACAGTTGTAAGAGTACTAATATTTTATTGTGTTATTAATAATCTAAAAGATCATATAAAAAGTTAATGGACGGCCATGGTTTAGCAGAACACCTTACTACCTATGCTCGCAGGTTCGATTTTTGATTCGATGCAAATATTTTTTTTCATGAGTATAATTGTTTGTAATGGTGTTGCTGTTTTCTATATACGAGTATATATGTATATTATTTATGGATGATAATAGAATGGTGCTCCCGACTGCTTTAATGGTTTATTTTGGCGGGGCACTAAAGGAGTATTATAAAATGAGCATGTAGTCAGGTCAGGTAGCCCATTGTGAAAAATTTATCACGATGGTTTCGAGGGGGAACAACGTGGAGATCAAACTGACATGGACCATAGGTAGCAAAGGAGTTATTAATCCACATTACTAACAATTCACTTCCATTACTAGTAACGTATTGTTTTTAGCAGATGATAAAGATATGCGGATGAAGTCAGGTCCATTAGCCCCGTAATAGAACACAAAAACAATTATTGTTTGAAAATTGAATCTGTAAAAATGTCAGAGACGGCTCCACCGATTTCAGTGCGGTTATAACTTGTATATTTTATTAGTTTCTCTTAAAATAATATGTTTGCAAATAAGTGCAATGATGGCTGGCTCATCCGTCATACTCGAGAAAGGGTGCTGCTTATGGGGACTGGTCTGTTCAGGTTACGAACACTGATTAGACTTTTTGCTTTTGCAATAACATATACTAGTAGACACTCTATTTTCCCAAATTTGAATTTAAATTAATCTATTATATTATTGTAAACATGTACAACATTTATTTAAAACGAATTTTATTTTATTTAATTAATAAAAATAATACGAGCTTTGTTTCTTGTCAGTTCTTCTCATCTCGAAATCATTCCGAACTGACGGTAGATTTGACATATCATAAGAGTCTGTAATAGAGATAACATAAATAAAGATATTTTGAATTTGAAAATAAAAAAGTGATTATACGAAGTCGCGTGTTTAGGTTAGTAAATAAATGAAATGGGGCATTATATTGCAATCAACATGTAAAACAGCTGATTGGAATGGATAAAATGCTAATGTTCACTTATTTAATGGGCTTGTCATTAGAGATATCAAAGTGACACATGCCTTATTATCACCTGTAGCCAGCACGTGCTCTGATAACGTACGAGAAATCGGTGAAGTGTGAGTCTGACCTATGCCCGAAAGATTCTGTACAGCATAAAGTATTTTAGAAGGAAACCATTTAATTTATTAACAAACACTGTTTTCTTTACATGGTATAAAACAAAGTTGCTTCTGCTGTCTGTTCGCTTATATCTCTTAAATTATGGAATGGATTTGCAGATGCAGTTTTCAGCAATAGATAGAGTAATTCAAGAGGAAGGTTTATATGTTTAACACATACTTGTTATTGTATTGAACAAGCTGAGAAATTCAAAGTTTTGCATCCATGCTAAGCCGGGATGGATTGTATGATAAAAACTTGAACTACATAACCAATTTTGATGAAATTTCTATTGACTAATCTGAAAGTAAATTTTAAAATGCGAAATAATTTTATAAATTTGTTTACAAATGATGGTGAGGTAATAAACATATGAAAATATAACTCCTTGTCTTTTTTAATGTCCTTTTTAGTTCTAGTTACAAGTGCATATTGACCTCTCATTATGTGTAGATATTAATAAAATGAATCGATTGAATGTATTGTATGGATGCAATTGAAGCAATGAAAGTCAATAGCAGGACGTCAATATGTATATACATATATACGTATAATACGTATATATGTATATTTATATAACAAACTACAAGTTTATTATATAAATATACGTATATCGATGATATATCAAATATTATTAATATAATATTCGATAAATTGAATATTAAAATAAATATGTAAATATGTCTATATATTTCAAACACTATTAAACCCTATATGTACAATATTCTATTCTCAATATTAGGTACTATTTTATAAAGACTATTACGTTATTATCTCTGATCTCTTATCGCTTTAACAATTTTAATTTCACTTGCTTTGACTTTAACAATACAAGCATAGCCGGTTAGCATAGCATAGTAGGTCGTACATAAACTGGACCTTAGTTAAGTTATACGAAATTAAAGTTTGTTATTTTTATTTCATTAATAGCTTTTATCTGCAATTTCTGTGCACAAAAGTAGATGGCACGTCCAAATTACTCTATTTAGGTAAAGTGTATCATAACTTTTAGCTCTCTGTCCACCCTATATACCTACTTATATAATGTTCCATTGTTTAGACAAAGGACTGGGCACCTAGCAAGCTGTGTAGCAAATATGTGATCGTTACATACCGCGTGGCAGATGTGTCGCTCATACACGTGTCTCACACAAAAACTGCTATAATTTCATTTAAATGTTAACTATGCCGTTAACTTAATAAATGAAATGTGCGTTAGCCGTTCAATATACATTTAGGGTCAGACAGGCGCTCATTGTGAGGACACGACCTGAACTATAAGAAATTACTTGGTTACCTGAACTCAGTTTCAAAAATGACGCCAACTCGAAATAGGTCGCTGTAACGTGCATGGTCATATTATAACTAAGGGGAGTGGATTATTAGTAACTAATAACCCCATTGCAATCATCTCAAGTTGACCTCTATACGGTTTCCTGGAAACCGTCGTGGTAATTTGCCATTTGCTAAGATGGGCTAACTGACCTGATTTCATGTTCATTTTATCATCCTTCACTGGTGCCAGCGTCAATTCCATTATCATACATAAAAAATACATACTTCTTACAGACTTTAAAACCTGCAGCATATCAATTTGCTTTATTTACGCAGGGATCGCGACATAAGGATCTTTTTTGGTATTATTTACATTATTATATATTAACACCTTGTGTTACAATATTGGAGTTTGCATACGGATTCCTAACGTTTATGAAAATAATCTGTCGCCTATCTCCATTATGGATTCTTTCTAATGGTATAAGAATTTTAAATCAAACACAAATATACAATCAAATCTCTCCTTGTAATATTAGTATAGATTGTTTTGACTGAAATGGTTTTATATTATCACCAAACATTATTAAGTTTATTTGATAAATTATACACATTGAAGAAAGCAATCGAAAGACGAGCGTTGCAATTGTAAACAGGTGATAGGTTAGTGATAAATTAAAAAATAAGGAACATAAAAAGTGAAGGAGCAGCGTTCGGGTTTGGTCCACTAAATCATCTGTCAAAATCGCGGCGCCGTGCAGGGCTCAAGCGTTGGCGTGTTATGGACAAGTCTCTCAAATAAAAGTACGGAGTTTTATATGGAGACTACAGCAGAAGATTATGCAAATACGTTATATTCTTTCTTCTTTTGAGGTCGGCCCGTCTGGTCAATCTTTGGCAGTACAGTCTGTCCTGGGTCGTTAGGGGTGTTATTTCGGCGTGTCTTAGGTCCCTATTAATAACAGACATTTATGTGAGGCGGAGTCTAGGCTGGGTACTCATGTCAAGTACTGTTCTTTTCATGTAGTTTGGTTTGTTCTGTTCATGGTCGCCACATGACGTGACCGTACTACCTGAGGCTCTTCAAAATCTTCTCCAGTATAGGTACCACCCTAAAACTGCCAATCTCCATTTTTCTAGTATTTTTTATATATTAATGCTTTTTGCCTATATAAATAAAGAGATAAAACTACTATAAATATTGATCATCAAAAGATACATTGTCGCGCCCGTAGTCCTTCATTGTTTGTTAATCATGAAACGTATTGACATAAATACTAGCGATGTATTACCACCACCATGGTGTTTTTCCAAAACATTTTAAAAATAATTTCTTAGTTAATTTCTTCTGTAATCATTACGATTGACTATGTGACCTGATTTTCTGACCATTTGAGTTCGATTTCAATTCTAAGCCTTTGATCCTTGACTGATGTTTCCATTATAACTTCCATGTTGTATGACGACAACTATTCCAGTCAGACACACAGAGTTTACTCGTATGTTACGTATTAGGTGTTGCAATTTACTCAGGTGGTAAGTGAAATAAAAGATACGACCCTATATGCACCGGCATAGACTTTAGACGACGTTTAGACTAGGTTGGGCTCAACCTAGTCTAAACGTCGAGAACCTTTATTTATCATAAAATTATTAGTCTTAAAACCTTTTTACCTAGATTAATAATGAAAAGAAATTTATTGTTACATTCTTTCCGAGTTAGGTCTACATAAAATTTTCATGTAAAAAACATCATCGTAAGGGCAATAAATACGAAATGACAGCGGTTGAATCAATCGGCGTCTGCGCATGTTACCCGCTGCGTCCGGTCTAATTAGAGGGCTCGTAACCGCGCGGCCCCAAGTTCGAATCCGTCTCTGTTATTATGTGTTTACAGATCGACCTTTTTTATGGCCGATTTTACCTTAGGCACATCTTGTTAATAATAAAGATAATAGTCAACAAACGGGATATAATGAGACACTTATATTTTAGCAATTTATGTAAGTAATGCATAAAACCTACGACGGAATAATAATAGTAATAATAACAAAAGAAAATTCACACAGCTTTATTATACTGGCTGTATTCGCGGTTTCGGCCGCATGAAATGGTTTTGCTATATGTTATTCTGATGTATAAGCTATATAACTGT
The DNA here is from genome assembly GCF_030625045.1 of Achroia grisella. Lineage (NCBI taxonomy): Eukaryota > Metazoa > Arthropoda > Insecta > Lepidoptera > Pyralidae > Achroia > Achroia grisella. The sequence continues at coordinate 508,983 of NW_026712817.1, forward strand.
AAAGTTTCATCAAAATTCATTCAGTAGTTTTTGCGTGAAAGAGCAACAAACATCCATCCATACTCACAAACTTTCGCGTTTATAATTAATAAGATATATGACCAAACTAAATGATAGAAATACTTCAATAATTTTCACAATAACTTCACATAATATACATAAAAAAATCCAGACTAATACAAACAATCATACTCATGAATGCAAATGTACCTTGCGAGGATCGTACCCGTGACCATCGGAGATAAAGGAGAGTGCTAAACCGCTAGACACTGGAGGCCGTTAGACAAATAAATAACAATACCAATTTATTAAAATCCATTCTTGCTTAACTGTGAAGTAAATACGCGAGAGCAAATTTATAAAATAATATCCACTTATTTATGTTAAAGTCACAAAATGATAGTGTTCTTTGTCATTCATAATTTCTTAATCACTCTTCTGGAATGACGGCAGCACATTACATTATACGATTATATATTTTAATGTAATTATACTTATCTACAAGACAATAATGACGTTATAACTTATCTCACACGCCACCTGCACTTAATTTACACTTAATCCTTACTTAATGTTATAAATGCGAAAATATAAGTCCGTCTGTCTGTCTCGCTTTCAAGCCAAAAGTACTGAACCGATTTAAATAATAAATAAATAAATAACTATGGACAATTATCACAGTACCATCTACGATAAGCAAAGCTTGTGTAAATTATTTATACATAGAAAACACCCAGACCGCTACAAACAATCATATTCATGAAGACAAATGTTTGCACCGCGCGAGGAATAGAACTCGAAAATCGGAAGTAAAACGGTGTGCTAAACTGCTAGACCACCGAGGTCGTCAATGAAATTTGATAGACAGACCCTGACTAAAGGACTACTTTAATGCGAAAAAGGGTTGTAAGGGGTGGGCCCTTCCCACCCCAAATGTATAGTTGTATGGAAGTATGGTATTTTTAAAGCAAAAAGCTTGAAGTTATTTTTTAGGCTGTTGTTTAAGTATAAATTTTATACAAAAATTCAAATATGCTGATCGCTGAATTACTATAATTATTACAAACACGACATTAACTTTTTAAAAATTGTTTTCCATAAACTCGGTATGAAGAGCTGGCAGCTACCTTGGACAAAGAATTTTTTTCAAAGAGGGAACGCTGCTTCGGAACTTTTAAAGGGCCCCTTTTAATAATATATTTTAGTTATTGTATTATATTTTTTAAGCTTTTTAATTTTAGGTTGTAGTTGTACAATTAAGTTATGTAACTGATATAATTAGTTAATAATTAAATAAATTATAATGCATTAAATATAAATAAATATGATATTCGAAGTTTGTAAAAATTTTACCCTTAAGGGGGTCAAATAATATAGGGGACGATTTGACATCATTTTTGAAGCCAGAACGATGAAACTTTTTTCTTTTACTTTTTTGAGTTATTAAAGTTTATTTCTTTGTTACGTTAAGGTCACTATTCCACGCTGACGAAGTCGCAGGGCATAGCTAGTTTAAGGATAAACGAATTGTTGTCAAAATTATATATTCTACCAAGATATGTAATTATGCAGAAAGCGAAGTAAAATGCTAATTGATTATTGCACAATTAATGATCCATTTTATTAAGTACTAGTTACTTGTTTTTTCATTAAAAAAAACCTGTTATTGGTATAATCTATGATACGACTATTACCACAGGATGTATTAAATATTTGTTATTATTTGTTAGTGTGACAGAGAAATATAATTATTGTCTTCCTAACAACATAATACAATAAACAATATAATAATATAAATACCATATTTAGTTATATTATGTAGTTTTGTTATAATATTTGCTTGTATTTATACATATTATAGGAAACCGTATATACTATATTATTTATAAACAAAATTAAATATGCAGAATTAGATACATAACCAAAAATATCACATATTTTATATTACTCACAATAAGAAAAAAATATTTAAGTTATATTATTTAAAATTTTGTTACAAATATATTTGCTTGTGTTAAATGTATCTTCTTCAATCTGATTGTCATTAAACATTTGTGTTGCAAACTCATTGCACATTTTTATATATTTATTTTTCTACCAATTTTTAATTCATTTTCCTTATACAATTGTCATATTTTTTATTGTCACTTTTGCCTTTTTATATCAATTGTCTAGTCCCCATTACACAAGCTCTGTTACCTCGGGACTAGACGGCGTTTTTTGAATTATCCAGGGGTATAATAAAAAATATTGAGTTTACGTTATGTATTTTGGAACTAATTTATCATTTTTTTTCGGACTATTCTAATGCTGTTGGCCGCTACTGACCTTTACAGCTTCATCGGACAATAGCAAACGAGTGCAGATGGCATCCCATACTCGCGAAAGGACTGATAGAGCGGCTGAAGGCCAAGTCCTGTCGGACTAATTTGCAAATGCCTTTTTTTTATTCTTACAAATTATCAAATTTTTTTTTTGGAATAGAAAGTATATTTTGGTATGATTTTTATCAACACCTTACGCAGCTGCTAATGGGGTGCGTATAAACTTGCATTTTTATGTTGAAACATTTTCAAGGTGTGAAAACGTGGGTTGCATTTCTTTGAATATAATTTTTAGCCATTTGTAATGGGACAAATATTTGCATGACGGCCAATTTAGTTATTCTGCGTTGGTAGTTTGTATTATACCGTCTGAGTATGTTTACTATGTTGACCAATAAATATAATGTAAATAATAAGTATTGTTGTATTATATTTACTGAGGAAGACCGTAAAAAGTCGCCTACGTCACAGTCTCCCTATTTTACCCTTCAGCTTGTTTTATTAGCTGTTGTATATCCACGGCTTCGACCGCGTGGCATTAACATAAATAAATTTCTAAAATAAAAGTACTCATCTTAACACAAAAGCAAAGTTATTCTACTTAACAATAAAATTTTCATTATTAAAAATTAAGTTAAAACATTTTTGTCTATTTCTCTGTATCTTCTAGCTAGTCACTGTTATTTTCATTCGTAGATAGCTAATGTTATAAAGAAATCTAAGTTAGGATACGTCTATAGGTACTCAGTTAGGTAATTTAGGTCCTTAGGTTAGGACAGACAAAATTTAAAATTAATTTATATAAATTAAATCTTTAACGTAAGTATCGTATATATGTACTTTCATGTACATTTAGTGAAAAGCTGTTAATTTAAAATTACATACAGTTCAATTATATTTATTTGTATAGACGGAGGTTAAAGCGATTGAAGAGATAAGGCAGTTAAATTACAGGTTGAGAGGTATGACATCAGAATGGTTACCCATCAGTGTCACATGATAACGTGATATCCGTAGTGTTGTTCATATATGTTTTTTTTATACTACGATGGTGGCAAACTATATACTAATATTATAAAACTGAATAGTTTTTTTCGCGCTAATCTCAGGAACTATTGGTTGGAATTGAAAATCTTTTTGTGTTGGATAGTTCATTTGTCGAGGAAGCCTTTAAGCTATATAACATTACGCTACAACTAATAGAAGCGAAGCATGCAGTGAAAAATGTTGCAAAAACGGGGGTAATTATTCATTTTTGAGGGCTTCCGTTGTGTGCGCTACGCTACATAAACGGTTCAAGTTACCCAAAAAATATGTATGAATTGTTTATAATAACCACGAGAATGAAATCGCGGGCATAGCAAGTATATGAGTATAGGTGACGGTCACAACTTGACTTTGTATAAAGTCTACCGTTGTATAATTCGCTATATGTATAACATTGATAAAAAACCATGTAACAAAGATATTTCTGAATACCTTGATTTTTTTCGGTTTCCCATTCTAAACACGACAAAACGGTCACTGGGAACCAAACATCTGTGGGAAGAAATCTAGTAGTTGAAGGCAAATACACAGTCCTGGGAACCTTCCCATAGGTCAACACAAATCTTTTTCACTGTTTACGCGATCAAACAGAATAGGTGTCGATGTGTTACCCATTTGTAGTGGCCTGTATTACCATTCACACTTGTTTGCATAATAATGTTGGACTGAACTTTGTTTGACCAATTTCGAGAATGGAGAGAAATGTCAACAAGACTGGTCTGCGTGGGTGAGGGGTCATGGCTCGGTGAGGTACGGTAATTAGACGAGCCATTAGGTTCTAGATTGTATGATCATGTTTATATTACGAGCGAGGTATGAACGAACAAACATCTCTTTTATGGCATAAGAACTTAATAATTTATTCAAAATTATAAAAGTAAATGACAGTGAACGTAATTTTATTAGGAGTGGTTTCTCCATGATTGTGACCTGACTTTAACTCTGTAAATATGAATTCAGTAATAGTTTGCGGTCGTAAATAGCCATTAGATATTCCTTATAAAAAAAGTTATTTTCAAAAATGGAACGTCAAACATAGAGCCTCTATATTTTTTTATTTAAAAAAAATATGTAAACTAATTGTTCTCGTCCATTCCACGACGTCACTAAAAGACACAAAGTGTGAAAAATAATCTATATTTTCTTATTAGAACTATTAAGACAACGTATAATATATACATGTATAATCATAGATGGGGTAGTCTGAGAGGTACTGTCCAACTATATCTTGATGAACGCAATACAAACGTGACGACAATTCGCAGTTTTTTTAAATCTAACTGGCAGTCAGCCATCATCTAACTACCGCCATCTATCAGTTTAATTTAGTTTGTTATCGGTATTTTAGGTCTGTAATAGATCTAAAATACAGATAACATGAATAAATATATTTTAGTAGAATTGATGGTAGATTTGACATATCATAAGAGTCTATTACAGACTCTAATGATATGTCAAATCTACCGTTAGTTCGAAGCGCTTCCGAGCTAAGAAGAACCAACAAAAACTAAGCTCTTATACTTTTCAAATGAGCTTGTATATGTTTACAAAAATACAGATTAATTTTAAATTCAATTCAATCTATTGCAATTTTATTTAAAGGAAATAGTCAATTGTTAGTAGATTTTGACAGCCCTATAGGAAGCGATAATGTCACGTAACATAGCATCATTAATCTATTAGCGTTAATTAGAGCATTTGTTTGTACATCACCGCTTCCTGCCTCAATTTGTCTGGATGCTAATGAACTCAAGTCTTCTACTATATATACATATTTCTACGTGTCTATAGTACTGAAGTTACAATATATTATAAGAATGTCACGGCAATCACTTTGTCCAGATATTCGACAGCCTTGGTGGACTAGTGGTTTAGCACACCGCTTTACTTTCGATGGTCGGGGGTTCGATATGATTGTTTATTGATACAAACAATCTTATTGAACCAGCGATGCATATAATACATAGAAAACACCCATACATCTTACTAATATTATAAACGCGAAAGTTTGTGGGAATGGATGGATGTTTGTTACTCTTTCACTTAAAAACTATTCAATGGATTTTAATGAAATTTTACAGCAATATATCAGAATAACACATTGGCTGTAATTTAAAAAGATATTAAGTAAATTGGGCGAAATATAATGATATACGTCCAGTAAGTGTGATGCAGGCGAAGTTGCGCGGGTCAGCTAGTACATACGTAATATGTATGTATTTAGAAAAACATAGTGTTTAAGTAATTTTATCGGTTATAGTAAGAAGTACCTAAGTAGAGCTTGTGTTACGGGTACTAGATCCATAACACAAGCACTACTTAACTAAGGACTGAATGACTGGGTAAAAAGATAATTTCCTTATCTCAGTATCGGTCAGATCGTTCCCAGATGAATATACAAATCACGTACTTGTATTAACATTACAATTTTTCGCTACAGTCAGTTAAACAACCTGGTGGTACCGTTCTAACGATCTTATGATAACCGGACGCGAGATCATAGGTCGCACTTATGCGATCATTTCCACAACACTTTACAACCCATAAAATATTTTGAATTGTGTGAAAGCACGTGAAATTCTAATTTGGGAGATGAATTATTGCATCTAACTAATAATAGTATACTGATTTGAGTTCATGCTTTTGTGTTAAGATGAGTGGCTATTGTTTTTTATTTATTTATGGATGATCATGGAATGGTACACAGCCTGTGCCATATAATAATAATAAGAGAGCGCCGCCGCCGTGGCAAAGTGGTTGATTATCCCGATGTATTCCCGAGCGATTACGGGTTCAAATCTCGCCGACCACAAGAAATTTTACGTGTCAATTTAAATTTTTAAGTAACCCCCCCACTGAAGGAAAATCCGACATGAAACCAAAAATTTCTCCGAGTGATGGCGGATTGGATTCAACTATATGAAGCGAAATATGGGCATGTAAAGCGTTACGCACGACGTCGACAGTAGACAAAGCCTTCGATTACCTTATCTGGAACAGCAGTAATAAGGATATATCTAATATACTATACTCTATGAAAGAACTCCTGTCACAATATTTGTAACACAACGTTACCGAAACGGTTTGACCTGTTCTTATGAAATTTTGTGTGTATATTCATTATTTAACACTCATTATGTAGTATTATTAATTTACATTTGCCTATCAAGTATATTTATAATAAGACGTAAATTTATTTTTCATTATTATATTAATATGGACATGTAAAGAAGGGTAATACCCCAATTTTATATTAATTAATAAGAGATGGATGGACTGTGTGAAAGATGATATGGTAAGAAAGGAAGTAAATAACGCGATGACTGCGAACAGGGATGAATGGAAGAGAAAAACATATTACGCCGACCCCAAATAAATGGTATAAGGAAGAAGCAGATGATGATGTGAAATTATTATATTAATATACTGAGTTCTAATGTAGTATATAATGACTTTCGGGAACTTAACTATTCATATCATGCTATTTACGAACACCACTGGCTAAAACTAATCGCTGTATTTAAAGCAATGATTTTTGATTGCACACGAGATGGCGTGTAAGCTTCTTCAGACAGATGTTATGTGTATCACGAGGGATATACGTACAGACAATCAACAGATCCGTGCATTATAACGTCTATGTAGAGCGAGAAATTTGGTCACGTTTGTATGGTTAGCAGATTTGTGCTTCTAATATTAATTTTTACCCCCAATATAATTATAATAAATTAGGATATTAAATACAGCACCATCTAGTGACCTATCTAAGCCTATCTTGTATTATGGCTTCTAAACAACGAATAAAATTACTCAACTAATTAATATATACATAGAAAACACCCAGACTAACACGAAAACTATATTTATTAATACAAATATTTGTATCGTGCGAGATTCGAACCATGTTCTACCGAAGACATGTTCCATATGTTGAATACTTAATCTACGCTACCACTAAGAGAAACATATGGCTGTATGGAGGTTGGTATTGTATACTGCATATTTTTATACTATAAAAAAAAAGAAACTTGATTAACTAAAATATGTATATGTACTCTGTGATCAATTACCTTTTTGACGCCCATTTGTAAAATGCACCAGCTGCAAATCAAATTCCTAATTAGTTCTTTTACTATGTATTATTATGTTATCTGTGCTTGTACTAAGTAATATATATATTATTGTGTCGCCAATGAAGTACAATATTGGAGAGCAATTAATTCGTTTGTTTAATGATCGTTCTGACTGAATGTTTACATCCAAATTAATCATATAATAAGTGAAACAAAAACTTTGTTATGTAAGTTGTATGGAGAAAGTTTACAGAATGCTAATATTTGTTTATAGTAATGCTTAATTAAATTAATATTATTATAAAAGAAATATATACACATACTCATCACGTAGTCTCAGACAATATTATCATAATCTGAATGAAATAAGGTCGAATTTCGTAATAGAAAAAACTCTACGCCTATCATAATAATACAAACACATCTAATCACAATTAGAAATGATGAATTTGAAAATATATCCAATTATTCGATTAAGTAGCAGTTGGGTTTGTAGCAACTAATTGTTTTGCTATCTATACCGAGGCGTGTCGACTCCACTGTGGGAATGTCTGCTCGTGAATCGCCCGTGGCTTATGACAATTTGCATTTTTTTGTTGTCAGTACCGCTGGTATCGCTTAGAATGGCTTAAGTTATGAGCGCTACCGGTTATAAATATATCACTTTTATTACATTGATAACTTTATTAAGATATTTGAGGACTTCATCGCGTAAATTGTTAATGAGCGATAGAATAAAAATATATTCAGACGTGCTTATATTAAGTTTAATTCAATAAAGATGATTTATATTTTGTACAACAAAATAAACTGCTAAATTAATTAAAATAATATTTTAATGTAATGAGTTGTTGTGATGCAATAAATTTGATTATTTGAATATTTTAAATTTAATCAGTGACAAGAATAATAATGTTTTCTATGTGCTTCGTAATTGTACAAAATGCTGTGCATTATATTACAGAGAGATATATTATATATAAATAGGTTAAAGTATTTTTTATATAACTACAACAGATTGGATGGTTCACATGATTGTAAGTGTTACCACATACTGTCACGTCACTTACATATATTATTCTACATCTAGGAAGAGCACGTGACACCCCTGGTATCTCAGGCGTTCATAGGCTACGGTAACATTTGCCATCAGATGGACCGAATCCTTGTTTGCCACCGGGTACACGGACACGAATATACATAACGATTTAAATGTAATCGATATATTCTTTGTTGAAGATTGAAATATTGTTTATCTATCGTAATAGTCAATGTCTCATCCGCTAATGTCTTATGACCTGGGCCAGCACTCCATCCCTCCGGCAGTGTCCGTTCATTGCCCAAGCCTTCTTTCTCTTAGCCCGCGAAAATATTCCATATTCGCTCACTAATTGTCGTGCCTATCGCGTGTTACGACCTTTTTCGTATAACCCCTGTTATGTGATCTATCTCATTTGAGTAGCCATAAATAATATGGTACTGGTATTTGAGCCGTAATTTACTAGTTATATGTTGAATAGCATAAAGTGATTTAGATGTATTGGAAAGTTTTATATCGCTAAGTAAGATGCTTTGTACAGTGCAAATATACATTTTTTTTCGGACTACTCTAATGCTGTTGGCCGCAGCTGGCCTTTACAGCTTCACTAGACGATAGGGGGCGAGTGCAGATGGCACTCCAAACCCGCGGAAGGACTTTTGGAGCGGCTAAAGGCCAACTCCCGCCTCACGGATACGACTTTAGTCTGGGGGCACCGCTAGTGGTTCGAACCTCGGCTAAGGTGGTTGTAATTTCGATCGCCGTTTGAATTGGACGGGTCATTGATCGGAGGGGGCAAAAATACCTATGACAGCTTAATTTGTTTTTATGACATAAATTTTGAATTACTAACGAAAATAGTTCTAATAACAAAATACGTGAGTAACTTACAATATTACAAATTTGCGTCTGTTAAACAAAAGGAAAGTAGCTTGCGCTAACGATATACGTTAGCGGGGCACCAGGATAAAATGAGCATGAAGTCAGGTCAGTTACTCTGGTAAATGGCAATTTACCACCACGGTTTCCAAGGGAAACCGTGTGGAGATCAGCCTGACATAGTATTTTGCTAGCAATGGGATTATTAGTCCACTTTATTAATAAATACCTTCCGCTTATCATACGTATTACATCAGGTCAATTTATTACTCAGTAAAACTTTTAAAGTACTTTGTTAATTTGACGGATGCCTCGGTGGTCTAGCGGTTTAGCAAACTACCTTACTTCCGCTGTTGGTGGATTCGATTCTTCGCACCATACAAACATTCCACATATCCATTTATAATTTTCTTTGTATTCATGAGTATAATTATTGTTGAGGTGTTTCCTATGTATATTATGTGTGTATTTAAGTATTTGTATCAGTTGTTCAGTACACATAATACAAGCACAGATAACATAATGTTACATAATACAACCAAATTTTAACAACATTTTTTAGTTTAGGACTAAATGATGTGTGAAATGCTTAAGATATCATTATTATTTAGGAGGTTTAGAATATATTGTAGAAAGTAAACCAGGGCAAAGGTTTGATCTTTATTTATAATGGATCATCAAAAAAAAAAATGGTTTCATAGAACATTTTGGAACCCGTGTAAATTTAGAAAAAGTTTCTAGTTCTGTATATGATTAGTAAATTATTGTTTTTATAATGTATAGTAGGTATATTCTTTAGAAATGTTTTTGTCATTACTCCGTAGCTTACAGGCAACTAATGACAAGGTATATCTTAACTCATAATTGGTCTCCATTTTAATAACGGTAAACATTTCATTCACACCTTTAAGTCTCTAATAGTTCCTTTCTAATATTTCTACCGCCTTAAGGCGAAGTGAGGCCGTAAATCGGCTTTGGAGAAATCAATATCGTAACACCTAAAATATTGTACCATGGAACCTGCAATCAATCGGAGCGAGTGACCTATGATTGAACTTTAATACCGCAACAAAACAACTTATTAAATTCATTATTCGTTGTGTATGGAATGAGTAAGTTGAATGTGGTTATGAGCGCGCAATGGTTGCGTTACAAAAAGATATATGTTATAATATAATTTTCGGTTTGGGTACATAGAGCAAGTAAATCTCGTGGTCGTGAGAAAGCCCCCGTGGCGACATTCGTACAATATGATTACGGGACTCCAATATTTTTGTTTTATTTTTAGGGTTCCGTACATCAAAATGTAGAGCGATATTCTTATCTTTGTTCTGCAGGTCTAATGTAGGTACATTAAATTATAGTTGTGATTATAAATAATATAATGAAATACTGACAAGTTGTATATTTTACTATGTATGTTTTACTATATTTTTACATATTTAATCGATTTATAAAATTAGTTATGAATTAAGATTTTATTATATGTATGATAAAGTTTACATTATACTACTTCATGATTATAATTTTTAAACATTACATATAATGAAAGCGTAACAAAGTGACTCCGTTCATCACCTTCAGTCAATGTTTCACGTAAAAATGGTGGGATAAAATTTTCACATTTAATTTTCACTTTTTAATTTTGTACTTATATAATAAAATGGATAGGTAAAAAATAGTTTTACGGAACCATCATTATACAAATGCTATTGCCGCTTATCGATTTTTTGTTTGAAACTATCACGTAAGTACCTGCGAGTATAGAATAAATAATTAGTGATGCCGTAGCATATAGGGTACGTACGATGTAACTTAACGTCGAAATGAGTATATTATCTTTCGATAAATAACTACGTATACAATATGTACCTGTGATTATTTCACTAATAGTATGATTTAACGGATTTCCTCAGTTCATTTCTCTTTGGCATAGAACAGTGTTTCCCAACCTTTTATGGGCGTTGTCCCACCTTAGCTTTTCTAAAATTCTTTCCATTCATTCATTCCATTATCAACCTCTAAAAAAAACTCTCACTATGTATACTTATTATACATATACATAAACATTAATATTACAAAATTGAATTGTTGACGTAAGAAACTTAAATGATAGGTTTTACCACTACGAAGAAATTGTTAATGAATCACAGGAAGTAAATTTAAAAAATTAAAGAAAAAATGAAATTCAACTTCCAATCCATTTTAAATACCGACTTTTATATATTAATTTATTATTTTAAATTTGTCATGAAACAATATTTAAAAATTTACTTTTGTCGTCTGGCAATCTACAATAGCATTGCATTTAAATAGCCCAGAGCGAATGGGTAAACCTAAAACCTAAACTCATTTCGAGTCCATGTTGGAATTCCCCCTGTGGAGCGTGGGACCCACTGGTAAACACTGATACAGAGAATATTTTACATTACATTTACCTACATATATGATATGCTAAATATTATAAGTAGACAATCTACCAGATAGTAAGTGATAACCGACACTTATATGTATAAACAGCACTATGGACATAACATTATTTCGTTACGCTTGTGATACTACTCCTGTGTTGCCATTCCGGAGGGCTAAGGTAAGGATTATGCCACTATACTCTCTAATTTCTACCCTATTAAGAATTAAAATTCTTTAACTGGAAAACATCTTAAAAAGTAACTTGGTGTCGAAAGTAGATGAGACTGGGTTGGATTTTTCTAGATCTTTGTGCGATATATATACCATTATCTTAGCAAAGAATCCATTTTATAATCTTATTTCGATTGGCGTTTGTATATTTTTATAGAATTCAATATAATTCTGTTAGGGGAAGGAAATTGTTAGTAATGCGGACTGATGAGCCCATAGTTAGCAATGTGGTTCTCTCTGGAAACTGATAAATTCCTGGAGAATTTGTCATGATGGGCTAACCTGACATTATGCTCATCCTATACTCTACTGGTACCCCGCCAGCGTAAACGTTAGCGCAGGCGAGTGCACCATACCATTATCATCATATATATGATGACAGGCAACAGTCACTACATTCGATCATGTGGGTCGTTGCCTTGTTAGCCATAAAAAAAACAATGTAATGATGTTCTAAAAAACATAACCATAAAGTACCACTACCGCTATTATTAGACAGCAACGCCCACTGTTACGCAGTTACTGTTTAACATCGATTTACGATCGATAAATGTATCGATAATCGATGTATCGTGATTCATATTTCCGCTACCGGTGTTTCTATTTTCTAACGATTGCCGAAACATTTTCAATTTGCGATTTCTTCGTGTTACGCGGTATCTTGCCTAAAATTATATAGCTGTTCGAATTCGCCGTTTTTTATTGATTTACTATTGCTACTATGTAATTGTATATATATTTTAGTGAATGTTGATAGAATAGTGGTTCCGTATATGCTAGCTAGCGTACAACAGTAGTGGGACACTGCACTGACAAGATGAGTTTGAGTTCCGTGAGCGGTAGAATCAAAAACAATATATGACTATTCAAAAATACTTAATTTAAATTTATTTCCACTAGGATTAAGACAGTCAGTAAGATTTCTCTAGGACCTAATGACTAGGAGATATTCATGTTTAAATGCTTATGAAAAGTACAAAATAATATATATTTTCATCTGCTGTATCTTAAGTTTTGAAATAAACATCTCAATCTATATATATAAAAATTAATTGCTGTTCGTTAGTCTAGCTAAAACTCCAGAACAGCTCCAGAACCAACTTGAAATATTCGTGGAAGTCTAGGGAAGGTTTAAATAGTGTTAAAATATGGAAAAAACATATACAAAATAATAAAAATAACAATTTTATTTATCCAAACAAATTGTTCGTATCTGTCAAACAGGGTTCGTTCAGAAATTTATTGTTTTACTAAACTTCAAAAACTTATGACATATTATTTAATTCTGAGCGGAACGGATCTCACGGCGAGGAGATCTTCATGATTAAATGATAAAAAAAAATTTTTATACTGAGCTTTTATATCCTTATATACATCAGCTACCTGCCAGAAAAAGTCCCGTCAAAATCGGTCCAACCATTTCAGAGATTAGCCAGAACAAACAGACAGATAGACAAAAATTTTAAAAAATGTAGTGGTGTATGTACCTTGTTTACATAACCTAATTGTACAACTAAGAACTAAAATAAAAAGCTTAAAAAAATATATATAATACGATGACTAAAATATATTATTAAAAGGGGTCCCTTTAGGCAACGTTCCGAAGATACTGGCAGCGTTCCCTCTTTGAATAGCTAGACTAATTCTTTAAAAAATGTAGCTGCTTGTGTACCTTATTTATATTTATATGCATGTAGTAAAAAGTGGTTATTTCAATATTACAAACAGACACTCAAATTTTATTTATATGTATAGATGTTTTCCGCTTACCTTCAGATGGGACGTCAGCTAGTGAGCCCTTCCAATAAAATATCAATGAAAGATATATATGCAGGATTGTAATCAAATTCAGAATTCGCAATGAAATCTCGATCACGATATCTGTTTGGATATTTCGTTCATAGCGTGCTTTAGAGAATTAAAATTCCATACAAATTACATATGAATGACTATACAGATGGGGTTATATACCAACGTGGGAACACTACAATTTACTAATGCTGGCTTTGCTTCTGTGTATGTCTATTTATCTTCACGCCAGAAACCTTACAGGGTGTGCAGTAAGAGTAGAGTGAGAGAGCCGTTGATTACATTCTCAACTTAAAACAGAAATCATATGAAGAGACAGAAAAAGAACAATAAAATCAACAATGACAATGTACCGAATAAATAATAATTGGTACACACACTTACACACATATACTTACTACTCTAGGGCCTCTACATATATTTTAAATAATTTCCATGAACTGTCTGATTACCTATGAGTTGTATATGGGAGTGGAACACTGCAACAAAGAACCCTAGTACAGGTTTCGTTTTCGTAGTAATTTGCTGCTGTAAATAATAAATAAAAAAATTTGCTAATTTGTTTTCATAACTCGTTTTATAGCTTAATTACAGGTTCTAGAGATTTGGAACTTCAATATTTATCCACCCATAGATTTTCAGACTTTTTGATATATACTCCTTTACATGTGTACATGCACCTATATATACACTTGCATCACTGGAATCATATAACACGTATTTCAATGATATTGGTATTCATTTGGCATACCTAAGTAATTAAAAAAAAATACGCTTCAAATGGTAGCATTATATTTACTGTGACAACGTAAATAAAAAAAAAACATTATTGGAATAGTCTTAGTGAATTTTTTTTTTCTGTATTAAATGTATCATTTAGCATTGTTTGGTTTTACCTAGTCAAATAAAAAAAAAATGTAGTGACTCTCTAGTAAAAGCCATAAACAATGTGATATGTTTAAAAAACTAAGTTTTTTCCTGTGTACACTCTGAAAGCAAGCAATGTCAATAGATAACACACTAATATTAATAAATGATAAAGTCTATTTGATTATTACTTTTTTAAAACTGAAATTGCGTGAAGATAGATTGTGTTAAGAGGCCATACATTGCCTATACAAAAAAAAGTACGCGAAGTTGCGCTAAATAACTATAGTTGACTGTTGGAACCTAGGCTTGTAGCCCTCGACCACCTGAGTAATGCTTCATAACTGCCCTAGGAGTCGCAAACCAAATTAAAAAAAATATATCTTTATCAGAATTATGTGTTTAAATCCATAATAGGCCCCTGGAAAATCAAACGTAATTACAAGGAACCCTAATAAAAAAACACATTATACATTCGGGACAAGTAATTTTAGTACAGCAAAAATTCTTTTTTTTTTATTATTTAAAATTCTATATCACATAGGTTGCGATTAATGCTAACATTTATTTATTAATTTAAATGTCCATAGACAAGACGGTAGGTCCATAAACACATTCTTGGATGCGGATCACAGAATAAGAAACATTGATATAAATCTTAAGTCAAAACTGAAGTAGTCCGAAATAATTTTTAAGTGATATGCAAGATCGTTCCCCCTATTATTAAAACTGTGTAAGTTCTTACTGAATCGTGAATCATGACAGCAGCTTCCAGGCGCCGCCATCTGTGAGCTGGGTGCGTGTGAATGCCTTGGGGCGTCACCATGCGAGCATTCTTTATGGTCGGACTCCATGATGAGGTCGAACGGTGAATACCAGAAGGATTTGATTGCCTTTGATGTGAATTAAGGACGGCTTTCTGATAGATAATTTTTTAGAGCATTGTCAGGTTAAGTACAACAAAGACAATATAACATGACTTCCATTTCATTTAAATCGTGAAGCAGGTAATTAATATAAACAATTAAAATCAATTATGTTGAAATTACTCATTTTTATCTACATTATATAAATTAGACTTTCCAAATTCGTATGGTACCAAACCAATTTTGAGGTATCCAATAAAAACAAAATTGGACTATTCTTTAAAAAAACATTATGGTATTTTCATAGGTGCATATAGATAAATTATTACTAATAGAACTGTTATAATATGTAAAGAATAATGGTTACCGGATACTTACAATATTATTTTTCAGTATCACTGGAATTCTCTTTTAATCTACTAGGAGTTATTAAAAATATAAAGAAAGTAATTTTCCAGTTATAAAGGGCATTGCTAATACACATTATTATAGCTGGCAACATTTCGGCAGCTGCATTCCTATCAAATTATTTGAACAACCGAATGCGTTTGAAATTTTGAATTCAAATTTAGAACTTCGCGTGTCAGCAGTTGCGGCTACTGATTACCAGATGCCAGTGTAATAACAAAATCCCAGAGGCTATTTAGGCTTTGGTATAAATTCAAATTTCCTTGGCTCCCTAATCTTTATAACAAAGGGGTGTATGTGGCTGGAATTCTTTTTTATTTTCTCTGGCTCAGCACAAAATGCATACGGCCTTTATGAACGGGCTAGTTTGAAGTTTCCAAATTTGAAACCCAATGTCTTTTTTTAAATATTAATGAGTGCTCCAATTATGCTATGGTTGTCACAATTCTGAATTCCATTCTCACGCGCTTGTAGATCTTTTGAGATATAACGATGTGTTTTTTGACGTTGAACGATTTTATAGAGAAAATTATGATAACTCAATCTTTTATTTTTGTGTTCTTTTTTGTACAAGTATGTGTATAATACAATATATGTAAATTGCATTTTTGATTAAAATTGGGGTTCGGGTTTCCGGCGATTTGTTCAAGTTTAAAGGAGACCCAGGTCTCCGGACACTTCCCGAAGTGTCCGTGTAAGTTTTCAATTTCACTGTTTGGCGGCCGTCTACTAAATAAACTACTATATTGTTTAAAACTACGACCTTTTTTATTACGTAACTTAAAAAATAACACCGTAATCACATTCGGGTTCTAAGACAAAAATATTGGGATTTTCATACTTCATTTACTTTCATTATTTCATGCCCTGATTGCCAGGGCTTAGAGATCGCAACTCAAATTATAAATTATATTAACAATGAATTCTATAATTCTATCCAACCAACCACAATCAAGAATACCTAATATCAACTCAAATACAATCAAGAATGACTTTTAATAATAAGCTTGCGGCTCACCGGATGGTAAGTGAGACCAGCACCTTTCAAGAAGGAATATTTTTTTTTCTTAAATATATCAATATCGTATGGATTCGCTAATACCATTGCCGGAAGGTGTTTCCACAATGTGCTAGTGCGTGTCAAAAAGTTTCTGAAACAACGCATGGCGGAGGACAGTCATACCGATGATAGTGATGGTAAATTTTCATTTATTTATGTAGGACATTTTACATGCTTTTGAACTACTTTTTTTGAAGTTTTTTATTAATATTTTCTTTTTTACCGTCCTACCGTTCATGAGACTATTACAGTTGTTATCAGTAGATGTTTTGTAGGTACTGTACTACCATAACGGTTCAAAATGAAAGTTGACTAAATTACCTATATTTTGAACATGATTGTATCATAATAATTTGAATGAATGCAAAACAGAGGTAATTCTCTATTGTTGCTTCAATTTCTCACGATTTCGGAAATCAAAACAGAGAAGTACACTTCCTACAATTGTACAATACTGAAAGAAACGAATATAAAAATATGATTATTATAATTATGTTTGTGTGTGCTTACTGAAAAAATAATAATGGCTAACATACTTATATAATTTACTAGTGTTTCATCACGGCTTCGCTTTGTACAGTGTATGAATGACCCAGGTTGTATAATTATAGATACATACATGATATGACCTTTCCCAAGAAATTTTAAAATTATAGTGAAACTTTGTTCTGCTGAGCTTAGGACTAGATGGCGCTGTGTCTCTCCAGAAAATAATATCACTATATTATAATTATTTTTATTATAAACAAAAAAATTAGAGCGATGGAGTAGTTATTATAACTATTTGCACCAATTTACTATAACGATTGTAGGTGTTAACTACCTACTTAAAAGTTTAAGAGTTCCATATACTCAAAGAACGCAATAATAACACAAAGGGTCCCGCTGTCAAAACACCAGCATTCCCTTCGAGACCATTGAATTCTATTTTTTTCTTTCGCAGGTGCAAATTGTATGAAAAAAGGATTTTATGACGGCGCTTGACTTGGGACGGCGATATGCAAAAATTAGCCATGCAAATAATCGACTATTCCACGGAAATAATTGAATTTTACGATGCTATTTTGTTAAAAACCTTATTTAGTAGTAACTTCATCATTGAATCGATTTTAATAATTGCCATACCTCGTGTGGTCTCATATCGAAGGTAGGTATAATATTTTGTCTTTCCTTTCCTTATTATCTCTAGGCTATTGTAAGAGAAGTTATTGTGAGTTATTTCGATTTAAATATGACTGGAGCAGGTTTACTATACAACTATTTATTAAAAACCAGGAATAATTGTATATGTATATTTCCCAAGGGGACTCACAAGGTAGTCAAAACGATTTATAAAATAAAAGGTATAAAAAACACACATATTTATACAGGGAATAGTGGACAAGCTGTCATCAGCAACCGTCATATAAGATTGTGACTAAGAAATCATGTAAATTGAAACTTTTATGTGAGGAGAATGGTACCTGCACTTGCTTGTGATAACGGTTGTCACTGGTGGAGTACCAGTGGAGGATTATGAGATGGCCTCTTACTAAAATCACCAGAAATTTATCATGCATGGACATCAACCTGTCATGGTACACAATGGGGTAATTACCACAGATAAAACTACTAACAATCCCCTTCCTCAAAAGATATTCTATAATATACGAGACATATCTTATATATAAAATTATCACAATGTTAGTTACCATAATCCTCTGAAACCGACTTGACCGAATTTTGTAAAATTTTATATGCATATTTAGTAGGTCTGAGAATCGTCTAATATCTATTTTTCATACCCCTAAGTGATAAGGGTTGTCCACCCCTAACATTATTTTTTATTTTTTGGGCATAATTTTTTTATTATGTTTCATTAAAAATACATACAACCCTAAATTTTCACCCTTCTATCACCAACCCCTATTTTTTTATAGCGATATTAATTTACATGGCAAACCAACATTTGCCGGGATAGCTAGTTATATTATAGTTGTATAAGACCATCCATTTTAGTGACTTGGTGATTCTGTAATGTGGGGTAAGGTACCTGTCGCTCTCCGTGGTTTTAGTGACGCGAAACTGACACGATTCAAAAACCGTTACGGGATTAGGTTAGGACGCCATTGTTGTTTTTTTTTGACAATTTGTACGTTTGAGTTGATAACTGGATATCGATATTCAGTATATAATATGAAGGATTTTAATGTTCAAAATATTTAAATATAAATGTATAGAATCCAAGGCAAAAATTCTCTTCGATTAATATTTGGATTGTTATTGGATTTGGATGTTTCCTTAACCGTAGAAATATAAATTTATACATAAATATTTTGTAGTCCCTATTAGGTTTGAACTAACTACCTTTAATGTGTAAACTACTGCGTCACGGCGCTACCTCAATTAACAAATATAATTTAGCACTAATTATAGCTATTGTAAAAAAAAACATAGATTCATTTGTTTAATATTTTAATGATTTTATACATATATAATACTAGCTGTTCCCGCGACTTCGTCCGCGTGGAATTTAACTTAATTTATCTAAAATGAAAGATTTTTTCTAAAATAAAAGTAGTCTAAGTTACTCCTTATTACATCACATACCTGCCAAAAAAGTGCCGTCAAAATCGGTCCAGCCATTTCAGAGATTAGCCGGAACAAACAAGCCGACAGACAGACAGACAAAAATTATAAAAAATGTTATTTTGTTGTATGTACCGTATTTATATTCATATGCATGTACTAAAAAACGGTTATTTCAATATTACAAACAGACACTCCAATTTTATTTATATGTATAGATATATAGAATGTATTCCAATGCTTATGTTCTCTAGTATGATTCATTGATTCCTGTTGTTATTAGAAATAATAACTAGTTTCTATGGAAATTTTGTCGTATTGATCATGCCATTATAATGAGTGATTGCTAGGGACATAGAATGCAAACACGACCCCGTGACTTTGACACGCCATGGGGCATCGAGGTATACCGAGTGGGTTTTTATTATATACATACATACATACATACATATATCGATCCTCCGTTCATTTCAAACGGGAACCGAAAATATGATGGCCTGAGCCGAGGTTCCAACCCTTATAGATTAAAGTTGTATCCATCAGGCTGGAGCCCGTACTCGATATTTTATATCTGTGAATTGTTAACAGCAAGTGCTAAACATTTTCAGAGATCAATAAATTGCGTTGTGGTTATACATATTTACTTCAACTCTTTAACAGCTCTATTCCTTACCGTAAGTATAACTTGAGTCATTTGTTATATTAAGTCTAGATATTTTTTATATCAAGTCCTATTTTATTCATTTACTAAAATAGAAACAAAGAAGGCAAGGAGCATATATAAATAGGCACCTGTTAATTTCATTAACACATTGCCCTGATTATGAGATACGTAATGATTTTAAACTCGTCGAATTTTTTTTTTGTTTCAATGGTAATGACAAATGGCAAACCTGTTGGTAGGTGGTATAGATGGTAACATCAATATGGATAACAGGATATTATGTGACGCCCGTGATACATCTTATGCGTTGTCATTCCGGAAAACTAAGATGTCATTCCTTTAATTAGGATAAAAGGCAAGACATTTTGTGCTAGTGTAAAATAAAACAGTGAAATTATAGGTAATTCCACTAATTTATCTTACACTGGCTACCGGCCCTGCCTTCGCACGGATATACATGTATTTATTATACATGTAAACCGTCCTCTTGAATCACTATCTATAGGCTAAAATTGCATTAGAATTCGTTGCGTAGTTTAAAAGATCTAAGCGAAAGATGTAAGACAGAGAAAGCGATTTTATACTATACAAAGATTAAGAAACATATCTTATAAAGCAAGCTGCTTGGCTGTTAAAATAGGTGAGGTGCGCAGACGACTTTTTACAAAGTGAACCTTAAAGTATACCTTAAGTAAAAATTTACCAGAATATATAGAAACACAGATAAGCGTATAAATAGGCACCTGTCACATTAACACATTGTCCTCTGTGCAGTCGGGTCAAGAAAGACGTTATTGTTTTAAACACGTCGAAATGTGTGTAAATGTAAGGCCCCGTGTGAAGTCACAAATCGATAGTAAATCGACAAAGCGCCGCCTGCGCCACTCTTGCGCATCCACTCAGTTACTGCGACCGAATAATTTTGGTCAAGTTTATTTTCGTTTTGAAAAATATTATGTAACATGGACATTTCAGTTTATTTGTTTCAATAACTAATTAAATACATATTTTGAATTATAGAGATTAGAAAACTTTTTTTTGCGCATCCAATCAGTTACTCCAACCGAAAGTTCTTGGTCAGGTATTCATTTCGCAAAATATTATGTGATTTGGGCTTTTCAATTAATTTATTTCAATAAATTAAAAAAATACTTAATGTCACACAATACCTACAATAACATGTTAACGTAAACAGGTACATTAATTAGTTTATAAAAAAAGTGTTTTGCAGTTATTTGCGCCCATCAAGTGCAATATATACAATACTATAAATAAAAACAATTGAATATATCTTCTTAATAAAAAAACAGCAATTTTGAGATAAACAATATAATATAATAAAATATTAAAAAAATATACTTATAATTTATGAGCGATAGAGAATGTACCAATCTGAAAATATTACTGATGTGAAGATTAAAAGATTAATGACGTTATTAATCTTCACATCAGTGATATTAAGCTTATAAACTAAGGAATACATTTTTCTGTGAACCATGCGAGATCATGTACCAAACCGCTAAAATACCGAAGCCGTCATAGTAACACTTTGTTAAATTTGATTCAAATATTTTAAAAAGCACAAACTATTCAAAGCCAAGTATCAAGACCTTATATCCGTCTTAATATGCAGGAAACGAGTGGAATGCACAAGCAACGCATTGCGTGCAGGGCTGACAATTCAGCACTGAACAAATATACGACTAATATATTACGTTACAGTGTAAAAAGGTCGCAGAAAAAATAAACATAATGCTTGCGTTCGAATACTATTTTTGCAACTTATTGCTTTTTATTATCGTTAAGTACAAATTGGAAGCAGTCCTTTGCCGACTTCAAATAAGAGGAAGTTTTTATTTTCTAGAAATAATTTCGGTAATTTACTTGATCTCGAATAATACATATTTTCAATTATATATGTACTAGCTGAGCCCGCAAACGTTTCTTTGCGGTATAAATTAAAATCGCTATTAAAAATAGGGGTTTTAAAAGGTAATACGTAATGTTAATAAATATAGCGAAATACAAAAGTCAAATATACATATAATTGGTAAAAGTAAAAGACTCACATGTCAACAGCGAAAATTTAGGAACAACAGAAGAATAGTTTCTAACTATAAAATTCTAAACGCAATGTCTATAATCATTTCGATTTTGATATAAATTTAATAACCAAAGTTTCAATATTCTCTCCCTGCTAAAATAAATGTATTCAATTAAAGCCCGTGAATTATATTTAGAGTTATTATTTAGTTATTTTTAATTGATACAACTTGCATTAGACCGGTTTTATTAAACACTGATTTCAATTTGAAATAATCATTAATACTTTTATTGATTACAAGGTATCTATTAATCAATATATTAATGCCTATGGGGTCATATAAGTAATTAAATTGTCTGCACTCTAATGTGGGAAACGTACAAAGGTCGTTTATATTCGTATTAACTACCGTTTTCGAGTACTCGGTACGAAACTTTCGCCGAATCAATATCAGATGAATTATCGTATCGTATAGTATTACAGTTTATTATATTAACTACTGGCGCCTTTGATTTAGGAAAAGTATATCTATATATTAATACGTGTAGCTAAAAATTTTAGTTTTAGTATGAAATTTCGCACACTTATGTTTTATACAGACAGCGGAGTGCAGAATGCGATTTTTTATTTAAATCTACATAAAAATGTAATACGTTATTTTTAGCCACGAAATTTATTTTATGCCAATTGGCCACTGCCAAGTTGCCACAATTGTGGCAACTTCATTAGACTATTTATTTGATAATATAATTTTCTGAGGGTAAACTAGGAGTAAATTTTCATTTCGTATTTATACAATTGAATAAAGTAACTGAAATCGTAACATTCATCTAACATAGCCATATCGATTGAAATGAAAATACTAGTATAAGTATAGTTATACTTGTATTAAAATATAAATATTAAAATTAAATAAAATATTCTAGGCTCTAATATTCTAGGTATTATATCAGGGTAAATTCTAGGCTCATTATAATAAGCCTAGAATTTACCCTGATATAATACATAATATACACACATAATAGTCGAATTGAGTTCCCTTTTTGAAGAGAGTTGAAAATAAAAAATAGATCACAAACAATTGGCAACCCTATGCGGAACATATAAAGGCGCCAGTGCAGCGCATACTCTTCGGAGTGTATTGTTTTCAAAACTATTTAAACGATTGAACACGCCGCTACCTGCGCCTGCGCCGCGAGAGAAGCCTGCTGTCAAAACTTACTTTCACAGCAACACTAATGTAATAAATTAATATAGATAACGAATATGCCACTTAATAATTCATGTTCACTCATTAGCACGTTAAAATGTATGAACTTAATATTTTTAGTATGTAATTGTTTAATAATATGACTTTTAAATCATTGCTAAGTAGTAATGTATAGTGAGGTAGTGTAAAATTAAAAGTCAAAGTCAAAATGATCTATTCATTCAATATAGTATGTATATAGATAGTAGGACACTTCATTTCTGTTACTTTTTATTACGTTTTGCGCTCTACCATGCCGCTTCAGCAGATTTGGTTGAAAAGTATTGGCAAAAATTTTAACGGAAATTTATTGTCAGCATTTTAAATAATCATATTCCTATATTATTAGCGCGTAAATTTGGAAAGAATTAATGTATATTTGTTACTCTTTCACGCATAAACTATTGGATAGATTCGAAAGAAGTTTATTACATAGACAGATAATATCCAAGATTAACACATACCACTCTTTTACCCCAATTTTGCAGCAGTGTAGAGTTACGAGTACATATATATTGAAAGTATCTAAGTAACTAAAGCCATAATATACAGTTTAGTAGCTTTTACTAAACAACTTTATGATACTTTTAAATTAATTTATATTATTTATTTATTGTCTATATATCTATAATATTCTTCGTTATCATTACTGCCTTTTCTTTATCCCATTAGTCGGCGCAGTATGTTATTCTCTTCCACTGATCCCTACCGGCCGTCATATCTGAACATACTCTCCTTTTATTCATATTATAATCTTTGACACAATCCATCGATCTTTTTTAGTCGTCCTCACCCTTTCCATTCATCCACGTTCATATTACATACATTCTTAATATAGAATATCTACAATATTCTTCGTTATCTTGTTGCAAAATAAAATGCCCATTCCCTTAATATATTTTAACATACTCATAGATAATGACATTCTCCGTATCTTTGTTGGTACAGCGCTAAAAATACGGTCGATCAAATGAAACTAATAAATTTTTGTAGCATTATACAGTTAGCGCTGTACCGAATTTGAACGGAAATGGGTTCACTATCTAATTAATAATTTCCCTTCTACATATTCACTGTTTGAACACGAAATTACTTCGTGTCCGGTCATCTCAAAGCTCTATTGTTCGGATTGTTAAATACTCCTGCTAGAGTATTGTCCTTGACTCCTTGTAGTTCTTATCTTCAATGTTTTTTTTAATAATTGTATGTGGAATGCTGCATCTGCCTGCGCTAACGATGACAGAATGATTGGATGTGCATGAAGTCAGATCAGTTAGCCCATCGTGGCGAATTCACCAAGTATTGATCACAATGGTTTTTTGAAAGCACCTTTTAAGGCACATCGCTTGTAATATAAGGCCATTACTTTCCATTACTGACAACAAAGTTGGATAGTAGTGCGATCCATCGGAGACAAGATTCATAACCGTTTTTTAATAACCGGTAAATATAAGATACTCATATTTAGGGATATAAAGATTAATAATAAGGATTCTTATAGGATATTTTCTTCTTTATTTAGCATAGCCGTCTAAAATGGCTTCGTAATGTCACATGATAGATTTTCCAAAATCTGCTTTTCTTTTTGTATCCATCTTCCCTTTTTCCCCTCATTCGTCCATCTCTTTTATTAATAATGGTTCAGACAAAAGAAAAAGGAAAAGCGTAAGCCAAACAGTAATGTCTGTAATCAATTGCTTTGTGTAACATTACAATATATTCTTTTTTACTTATGACCTGAAGTAAAGGAACCCACACTATTCAGCCTCCTTTAAATCTTTAAGTGGAACTCACATTTGGCACTTACGTAAGCCTTGAACGTGTACATTGTCCGTTCTTGTTGAGATTATTCATTATCGGCATATTACGTAGACACACCCGCAAATGAGCTTCAGAACCGGCGCGGCGCCAACAGCCATTTTTATTTGACTCTGTTACAATATCAGTAATAAATATATATTTTTGTAATTGCAATGGCAAACAAGCTTGAAGGCTCACCTGATGCTAAGCGGCAATCGTCGCCCTTTTATTACCGTGGACATCAGAGTATTTCTAATAACTCATTAGGTCCCATTACCCTTTCAGGGTAAGGGTACACATGTCTGGACCGTATAATTTCACTTACATATCCCATCCATGAAAATTAACAGCATACAAAGGAAGTTATTTAGAGAATGAAATAGGTAGACAGAGGTAACTTACTCTGTCTACCTGCGGAAAAATTATTTAATGGTTACTATATATTAGATTCCTTAAAATTACGTTTATTCCTAGAACAATGACTAAATAATATGTGCTAAGAGATATCTTTTAGTCTGTGTTATCTAAGTATAAAATTTTTTGCTAATTTCCGAGGCGATTATGCTAATGTCTACTTACATTATCCGTATCGCAAATTAATTCTTTTCAATGAGCTTCTATATAATCTATTTAATCTTAAGAGCAATGCCATATTCCTAGACATTTATATATTAGGTATTGCCGTATTTTAATTTGCTTTTGTCGATAAGATATGTATATTAATGGAACTGTGTAGTATGTTATGTTATGTTATCTGTGATGAAATTAATTAATAAGCTATACTTATTTCATGCAAATTAAACAATGCCTCATATCACATATGGGTATAATTGCCAAGTGACACCGTGTGTCTGGAATAAGCCCCCTTGTCATTGCCAAGCGTTATGGCTATATCGTAATCCGCATTATGCCCAAATAGCCGATCCCGTTCAGCTGCTAACAGCACAGATGTCCCGCGCAAATTAATTGGAAATGTCAAGTGCACGGGAGCCGCCATCTTGTCCCCCTCCATTCTTTATTTTTTTCGTGCGCACGTGACTCTTTGTCAGACAGCTGGGCGAAAACGCGCGATCAATTTTTAACGTTTGCCACACTATCATTGTCTTTTGACATTTGACATTCGCGCGGGAAGGTGTGCTGTGTTAGATGCGTTTTGTTAATGCAAAGATAATGGTTGACCTATTTAATGTGTAATTAAATATCGCCGTCTGTTTCCTGTAATTAGTAAGAAAGCGATCAGGGTTGAATTTTATTTTTTTATTGTTATAAAATTTTTATTTTGTTTAACTCGGAAACACCTTTGCAGACGAAATTCGTGCACCTGATGTTCGCAGCTGATGATAGCTAAGGTCGTACCAACACCTTGTCGTTTCGTTTGGGAATTTCCTTTGAGTAATTATATATTTTTATTTAATGTTCCGTTCTAGCTATGCTCGATTATACGATAATGATATCGATACAGTTTAATCTGAATCACCAAACAGATGTATTTTCACGTAAGCCGTACGTCATTAAGTCATTAAGGAGATTACCAATATTGCCAGTATTCCTTTTAATAATAATGCAACTTGAATAGTATTTCTACACTTTACTACCTTCTTCATCATTGAGTTCACATTAAACCTATCATGTTCTATGTTACCCCCAGGACGAAAAGATTTGTTTTAATCGAATATAAAAATATAGAAAAAAATAAAATGACTTTTCGACACTTTACAATAAAGTTTTAACTGCATCATATGTACCAGAATTCTTCATAAGTGATTAAATTTATATATACAATATATATATATATATAAGGATACAATAATATATAACATAAATATATATAGTATCGCAATAAACTTAAATATATAAAGTTACGAGCAGTAATGAAAATAAGTTTTAGTTATTGTTTTTAGTAGCAGACAATAAATAATATCATGGTTAGTGGACAAACGGACAAATACCCCTAAAAATTTTCTGGTGACAAGGGTGTTGACCATGGAAATGAAATTTATTCCAGGAGAATTTGTATCGTATAGAATAATTTATATCTGAGAAAATTTGCGGAGATTAAAAATAACAATGATAAGCAGGATTTTGGTACTTATGGGGAGGAAATTTTTTTGTGGAAGGATTAATAGAAACACCAAACTTTTTGGACCATTTGAGAATATGATCGGATTCAGATGATCGGCCTCACCAAGCTCAGAAGCTACAGCTTGAGAGTATACCTGAAGATCATCCGCATATAGATGGTAAGAGCATTTGAGATTTGTAGTGATAAAATCAATAAAGATAGAAAAAAGTAAAGGAGACAAAATTTACTTACAATTATATAAGGTATAATTTTACTCAACTCGTAAAGTTACGAGCAGTAATGAAAATAAGTTTTAGTTATTGCATGTTTTTCCAGAGTACTGTCCATCAACAAGCCGAGATTTTTAACATGCGCACTGTAGGTAATAGTTTGAATAATTTATATCACAAAACAATGTTTGTCGGGCCAGAAAGTAGGTATATACATACTTTGATACTTGGTTTAGGAGTGTCAAATAATCCAAAACGTGTTTCCTCTTTGAGTTTTTCAACAAGAAAATGAGTGATAAATTGTAGTAATACCTACTTAGTTATATACGTTAGAAATGTACATATTCCTCTCAAATTATTGCTTGTTTCCGTGCTTCTGTCAGTTGAGGATTGACGAATCCAAATAAGGCAAGTAATTCTCAGTGCTGCTGTCAATTATTGTGTGAGGAAAGTAGCGGTATTTTCTTATGATGTGAAATATATTCAATCTGTAACTTATTTCTATCCAATACGGTACCGTGTAGTATTTATATCAAATTATCAACATTTTTCTTCCGAGAAAATTTTAAATTAATAACTCTTTGTAATTTTTTCTTATCCTCCTCTAATTTTATAATTATTTACATTTTTTGCTTTTAAAAAGGTTTTTAGTTATAAGAAAAATATGCTGATAGTATTTTTTTAAATATCTATTTAGGAATAATTAGCTATATCCGCAACTTCGTCTGTTTGTAACACAATCATTTTTGTTATTTCTTTTTAAGTAGGTTAGTCTGTATACTTTACAGACATACACATAAAATAATAACATTATATATCGACCGACACATTGCCATAAAATTACTCAATAGATGTAAATAAATAATAAACAAAAAAATGGTAGATTTTATATATCACGAAGGCGGCATTCAAGCATATGGCCTGGCTCATGGTAACGTGTTACTGTAGCTATAGACGCTTAAAACACATTACGTACTCGTAGATAGACAGTAGATACATTGCAATAATTCAGCGAGTAGACAGCTGTTGCTTGGCGCGGAAATCGTTTAATATGAAACAAACGTGTTTTGTTTGTCCATGATATCATCGTATCGCACCTCCGTCGTTGCCATATGCAACAGATTGTTTGACTGTCTGTAAACACACCTGAATGGTCGCATTGTGCCGACTGGAATCGGATATCAGAAAACCAAACAGCTATCATATTTTACTTTTAATTATTTATTTACCGACAGCCTCGATGGTCGCGGGTTCGATTCCTCGCGCGGTACAAACATGATTGTTTTTATCGGTCTGGGTGTTTCCTATGTATAATATGTATGTATTTACGAAAAAAATATATATCTATGTATTTGTATCAGTTATCTAGTACCCATAACACAAGCTTGACCTTAGTTAACTTGGCTAGATGGAGTTGTTTGAATTGTCCTGAAATTATTATTATTATATTTTATTTATTTCATGTTACTAGGCCCATATTATAAATATCTTGTAAAGAAACATACATATGAACTAAAATTATAATACTAATGTAGCTAAAATGATTCTGTGGTCAGAGTACTGACGACGGTATTCTGCCACGGTAGCGGCGGTACACCACCCTTCGGCTAGTAGTCCTCTTTCATGAGGATGGACAGCATGTTGGTGAGGACACGACCACAAACGCCTTGAAACTCGCGTTGTGACTCGACTCCTGTTGCGTTACCAACAAAAAATAACAATAAAACTAAAAACGGAAGGGTACGCCCGTGACATTACTCATGCCTTCTCATTCCAAAGGACTAAGATGTTGACCTACAAACTACAGTAAGGATTTTGGTAAAGCTTTACGATTTTACAGTTTACATATTAGAAAAGCATATATGATTTAATAGACAAGGATATTATGAGTCCATGATATGTAATATGATATTAACCAAAATAGTATTAAGTTACTGTAATTTTATATATACTAATTTTCAGACAGACATCAGTTTTAGTGCAGTTTTCAAAAGGATAAAGGATGTCTGGCTCTTTCCATCTGATATATTTTATTTATAATGATATCAGCCACTAGTTTACAGCTATTATATATTTAACAGTCATTATATTATGTAGTGATAGTGTAATTCTCTGATTAGATATGGTTTCACATCTGGCAGCCGCTGTGTCACCCATACCTATGGGGCCGTTTAAGTATTACGTAAGCACATTTATTACAATTATTTACCCCTCCCATCTCCCTTGTCAACAAAAGTAAGCAAAGCTCTTACCCCCTCCTCCCATGCTTACGGAAACATTTTTCAATTAATGTATTCCTTTTTTTTAGCAAAGACAATGTGAGGGTCGCCATTCGTGTAAAATTGTGAGTAATTACCGATGACATAATCATCATCTAGACTCCCCATGTCATCCAGAATAAGCAAAGTGAAGAAATAGTGCTTACATAATACTTAAACAGCCCCTATGTGTAAAAAAATATCAAACAAATTGTCAACCAATTTGTTTGATATTTTTTTATTCCAGAATAATACTTTATTAATAAACAAAAGTTGGGTTATATTTACTACTAAAATGACATTAATAAATAGCTAAACTATTTTATTGTTGAAACTATATGTCAAAAATCGACAACCGCACCAGTCTGCATGTTGATAATCTGCTGAATGCTGGAACTAATTACTGGACAGAATTACAAGCGTCTACAGTTCTCTCTAGACAGGCATAGCCTATCTTTTAATTTAAAAAGGGTAGATAAGAGTCGTAAATTACTAATATACAAACAATAGTAGTGTCTGCATCGCTTTTAGCTAAAAATATCAGTGTATTGTTTACTTCAGTAGTTAAATTTATACTAATTATAGGCTGCGGTTTCACCCGCAGAGAAAAGCACTGCATCGACGGTCCATTTTTCGCTTTATTTTTTTTTTCTTAATCCCTAAAAGACGTAGCGAGCTTTCCGCATTTTCCATACTCTCGGATTCATTTCAAGTTAATACAAATATTTATGATTGTTTCTTTACATTTGGTTGAGTGTTTTTCTATATAAGTATATAAGTATGTATTTATAAAAATGTATATTATTAAATATGTTTTCCATTCTCTAGAATCCATGGTATAAGCTTGGCTTAGTTTGGGATGTTTTAGCTAAAGTTATGTATGTATTCTTTTTGTGTGTTGTATTGTTAGTATTATGTTTATATCTCTCTATAAACAAAGCAAGCATGCGAAAGAAATGTTTATTATTACACCCTTCCGTTTCCAAAACACTCCCGCGCATGCAGTATAATAGATTTTCTCCCCTTGACGGAGGTAGGCACGCGAAAGGCACGTGTCGAACGCGTGGCATTTTCTATTGCACAGTAAGCTCATTATTTTTTAACCTCATGCAAGTCGGTACTACATTGTATGAGTAGAACCTACAGTGAATGATTGGTTTTGAATTCAAAACCAAATAATGAACTATATGTATGGGAGTACAGTTTCAAGTGGTTATTCATTGTAAACTGTTTAATGAGCTATACCAATTGAAAATAATTACACTTGATCATATTTTTATTTAACTAAAATAGAAAATAATAATAATTTAAGAGAATTCATAGAACGTGGTCTAGTTAGCTAGATAAACATAGCTTGTGTTATGTGTACCAGACAACTACTAAATAAAATACTTTTTATACATTTTTATAAATGATATACTTACATTTTTTCTAAATGCACACACAATATATATAGAAAATAACCAGATCATTTCGAACAATCATACCTATGAATATAAATGCTTGCATCGTGCGAGGAATCGAACCTGCGACCATCGAAAGTAAAGCGGTGTGCTAAACCGGTAGACCACTGAGGCCGTCAAATAAATATGCTGACAGTCCATCTGCTGGTAGATAGCAACGCCACCTATGTATATGAGGAGAACTACGGACACGTCATCATGGTATGCCTCCAAGCTAAGGCGAAGGGAAAAAGTTTGTTAGTAATGTGAACCAATTAATTCATCGCTAGCAATGTACCAAGTCAGGTTGACCTCCACGCGGTTTCCCCTGGAAACCATCGTGATAAATTCCTATCGTGACACGATAGGTAGATTGACCTGATTTCGTAATCATCTTCCCCACTGGTGCCTCGCCAGCGTAAACCGTTAGCGTAGGCGGATGCATTATTCCATCATCATTCATAAAAAAAATAGCTAAGACAGAAGCTACCGCTAGTGTTACATTATTGATAGGTGAACGCACGAAACCACTATAAAATCAAACTATCGCCAGATGGTAACTGGTCTGCCACCCAAGACAATGCCAGGCAACTATAAATAAGCACTCAATATATACCAAACACCCAAATAGACACTTCCACCAGATGGCCGAGGATATCCTGCTACGAACAGATTGCCGGCTATAATTACGGCGTAAGTGGCGCGTGCGCATGCGTTCTGGGACCATGATTGGTGATTGTCAGTTTACCGTGTACAGCATTAACAGAGGCTCACACATACAGAATGAAATCTCTTCAACCAGTGCTCAACATGTAAATATAACCCAGCACAATTCCACAACTCCATCTATTCTCAAACTAAGAAAAGAATAGAATAGAATAGAAAATCATTTATTCAAATAAACTTACATTGAAGCACTTTGGAATAGTCATAACATTTTTTTTTAATCTACCGCTCATTGTGAATGCTGTCTCATCACAAGAACAAGCAAGAAACTTGTGTGTTGCTCTTTTAAATAATTTATTCTTACTTACAATTTAAGTTTAAGTGTGTGAATACAAACCACCGATTAGCACTAATTCAATGAAATAATAAAATAGAAAAAACATTCAATATACAACAACTGGTTAAACAATTAATAAGAGAAAATAAGTCATAGTGATTAGAGCAGACCAGTCCACACAAGCAGTGTGTGCACAAAAGTATGTGTTATGGGTACTAGACAACTGATATAAATGCGTAGATAGTTTTTTTTTGTACATATATACATAATATACATAGTAAACACCTGGAACGATACAAACAATCATACTCATGGATACAAATGTTTGTACCGTGCGAGGAATTGATTTCGTGACTATCAGATGTATGGAAGTGTGCTAAATCGCTAGACCACCGAGTCTGTCAAAGTGATAAAGATATTAATTGCAGAATCAAGCAGTAAATATAATTTATTACCTTTAATTGTTTCAATAATATCACAATTATTATAATCAATAATCAATAATTACTATATGTAATTATTGATTATTGATTATTGTTGTATATTGTAGAGTACAGTACTGTTGCTAGGGAGGGAACGGTATAATTTTTTATTTGCACCATTGTAGAAAGTTGTAATATTTGCTTGGCAACACCACGAAGGACGCAACTGGTAATAGCATAGGCATCGTGTTACTAAGAAACAATTACATTTGGAAAGAGCACTGACTGAAAAGATTTCACTCTGTATAATATAATTATCACCAGATGTTTAAAACAGTGCTGTATTATTCATGCTTCTGTTTGATTACAATTAATTTCCACAAACTGAACAATTATTATAGTTTAAGTCAGTAAATGTAAGTAAGTATTAAGTTCACAAACATATTTGTATATTTATGTTCGAACCAAAAGCTTTTTTCTATGTATTTTGATCCAGTGCTCGAGTTCTCACTCTGTATACATTCTGAAGTAGTCTGTAACACTTGCTTACACGATCAAAATGATTATTTTGAATATAAAGGTAAGGAGCACAGAATAAATAAATATATTCCTAAGCATATTAGAAATAGGTAAAATTTGTTTGTTTATTTGTACCTATAGATATATACTTAATTTCCAAATCCATCACCGATATTAAATAATAAGATATTTGTGAATGAAAAAGTACCGAATTCAGTCTTAACGAAATAAGATGTCAATATGACAACAATTTTGAATTTGCAATCAGCAAATTTTTATATAATACTAGTATATATATATATTGTCTTAATTTGCTGGGAAAGTGGTATACAAAAATACAGTCGAAGCGACAACTGTCTCTTTTTAAAAGTAATAGTACTCAATTTGATACCGGACGTTTTCAAACTAGACCGAAAACCTCGACTTCGTAGACATGAACAAATTTCGTTCCTGTGATGCTTCCGTTCACTGCGACTGGTTCATTATAGCAGATGTTGTCAACTTTTAAACAATTATTCATTATTTTGTAGTAGTAATATTTTTCAAACTGATTAATTTTTGTATTTGGATTTATATATCTTAGTTTTATGAGAAGAACTTCTTACCATTCCATGGATTCACCGTGTGAGCAGTATGCCCAACTGTTAGCAGTTCAGGGGATGTGACCCGGGTGTATCTTCACCGCTTGTGTTTCTCTACCTGCCCAGCCAAATCTAGTAAGAACCTCCTAACTCCTGCTTCAGAGACACTTTCTAGTATAAAACTTACTCCAGTTCTAGACAGGCCATGGTGTATAGTAATATTATGTTATAAAATTCGGATGTAGTAATACTATACAGTAAATCTATCTTTTGCCAGGATAACACTCTTTGGTGTCCAGAGATAAAAAAACGTGTATCCATTGACCAAATGTATTCTTAAAAATGATTGATGAGATTTTTGAGAATATATAAATTATTAAAAGAAAACCATACATGTGAAAAACAAATAGCATCTTATATATTGTTTACCCTTTTCTAGCAGTGGCCTGTGAATATCTTAATTTTTTTGTCTTACCACGACATTGAGGTAGAAGGATTTTAAGTTCTGGTGAATACAGACTTCAATTCACTTTCATTCTTTCAATCAGCGTTTGCACCATTACAATAGCTCTCAATCGCACTTGTAATAGTATCCAATTCACAAAAAAACAATACCGCGATAAGTACAATTGAAATGTTTATTTTCTATGCACTTAATAAGTGTAATATATTTATATCTGTACAGTGCGAATGGCATGTCTGTATAGTTTATTTTTAATTGTAATGTTTAGAAATTGTTGTCTATTTCTGAGTATTCAGGATGTCGGACTTCCGAAACAACTGTTCAAGTTTACACGACAATGAGTGATGGCGTCTCTATTTGTTTTAAAAATACCCAACATAAATAAAATCTGGTTTAGTTGCTGTCAAGTTTTGTTTGAAGACTTATAAAATATAGCCGCAACGCAACACGTTACGATGGAGTTGAACACGAACAACTTGAATGATTTTACTTTTATATATGTTATAATTATAATATTGATAAACTTATATGTAAAAAGAAAATGACTGATTCACTCTCTTATCAACGACTAAAAGCCTTGCAAATTCCTTGAAATAAGCTGAACTTATTCACGAGTATTGTTTTTAAGACGTAGACTATAATAAGAAAGATTTTTTTAAATTATATCCCTAACACAAATGCGGTAGCGGAATTAAACAAAATAATATAAATCCATAAAGTCAAGGATGGACATTCGTAAAATAAAACCTAATTAGATAAAATATAATAATAATAAAGCTGAGAAAACAAAATATACCAAGAATAATAATAATAAACTCTTTACTGTGTACACAGAAGAAACATAATAAGAAAATAGAAAAGTAATAGCAAAAGGCGGTTTTATCGCTAGAAGCAATTTCTTACAGACATCCTAGAAGAGAGGAGTACCTACCTATTCCATGGAATATATAAATAAGCATATTTCTTTAAATCATAGATAAATAATTGACATTCAATTTTAAATAATTGGTAAATCATTTTTAACTATTTCACCGTGCTCTGGGGACGTGTAGCGAAGTCATTAGTTCATTAGTGTGTAAATATGGGTCTCTTCCGTTAATCCCAGGAGGCGGCGCTGACGTGCCAACATGGGATCCCAATGCTGTGGGTTTCGTTTGACACGGTTTAAAATGCCGCATATGTTGTACTGAAATAAATCTTTTATTAATATTCAACAACCGATTCCAATACTAACGCAATTTTGATCTATAGATAAAAACTCCTTAAAAAAATATCTCTATTATATTTTTAAACAGATTTATCAATTTTTAGATTTATAAGAACTTTAAAGTGTTTTTTTTAAATGATCTATTTTATCACATTAATGAATAGTAACACAACTTAAAAGGCAGCCCAGCCCACGTACACTTCAAAATGAAATTAAAATTTAACTACATTTTACTATTGACTTATAATTTTGTAACTGACTAGCTAAATGCATCCTGTTGTTACATGGTAAATAAATAAATTTGAAAATATGAAAACTGAAATATTTTTACATACGTAACGATTATGTGGAAAAGTAAAGACTTAATAAATATTTATTTATTTATTTTAAAATTGGAATCTATGTTAGGATGTACGGAGTCTTAGATTGAATAATAATTTCTTAATAACACACACACGATATAAATTCCAATACCACATACGAGTGAAACTTATTTTTGTTGTTTTTGATACATTTGACCGTGACGTAGTACCTGAACAACTAGGAAGTAATTTACAAAAATAATTTTGGATTAAAAAATTGACATGTTATAATTTATTGGTATCTACGCCTTAATTTATTTTTTAAAGCTGTAATGCAATCGACCATATTCAAAACTTGTTTTTTATCTTTGCAATTTAGTTCGCTTTTAATAGGTCATGAATTAATTTGTAGTTTATCGTTGCTCGTGTTAAAAATATACGGCTATCTTTATATTGATAAATTAATTACTTATATTTTAATTCATAGCGGATGTATCGATTGTAGATGACCATATAATGATTACAAAAACGTAAAAAAGATTGATAAGAAAACCCTTAAAATAATGATATGTCTATTTCATACTACAATACCATTACATAAGAGAATATTACATAGTAATACTAATTTAATAGTAGTTTATATAGTCCCTGTATTCACGTTAAATTTCAGTATTCATTTGTATTATTATAATCACATAAAATTACAGAATTCAAATAAAAGTTTAATTACAAAATTAGTTCTATATGTCAACAAGTAACCAGTATGCTGCATGATACTTGTGCAACCTGCCTCAGTATCATTATGTACTATTATCTTATCTGTGGTATCATCTATTCTGGCGACAAACAGCATAGAGGTAATCCATACAAGTGGAGTGGATAAATACAACTGGAGTATGGACCGATACCACTTGTCATAACGCTGACAGTCAACTTGTTTGCCATTCCAATTTCATAAAAATATGATTTTAATGTTTCTTTCTGCTATATATGTAGATAAAATTTAGTTCCATTGTAGTCACGTTAAGTTTTATTATTAAATATATATTTGAGTACATTTAATATATACATACAATATATAATATATATATGATACATACATATAATTCATTTGTATACATTCTGTTAGTTGAACAACCAAGTAGGCTTCTACGTTCAATTTCTTGTATTGTATTTACACATTTCAACTTAAAAGTGTAAATGTTACAACAAATATTATCTTATCTGTAGTTACAACAATTATTTAATAGCGGAACGCAAGTTTCTTGCTCGTTCTTCTTCTTATGAAACAGCTTTCCGAAAGAGCGGTAGATTCTAAAAACAAATATGACTATTCAAAAGTGCTTAAATTTAACTTTTTGAATAAAGAATTTCCTATGCATTCTTAATTTCTTCAGTCTAAATCTTACATATGAGAGCTCAATTTTAAACTAATTAAATACAGCATCCGGCTCATTGGCAGTCAAATCATCGTGTCGTTTGTTTTTTTTTGCGCCGCCCGGCACGCAGTATAATCAGATAGGTTACAGTTTAGCGGGAATATTGTCTGTGAACACATCATTGTCACTATGTTGATATTAGTATGGATACGATTTATAAATAAACAGTTGTATTACAAAATTATTTTTTTCTTGGGAAAAGTGGTTGGTTCCGTGAGTTTTCCATTTGACTTGTAGTCTTTACGAAATTGTATCTACATACAATTTCGGATCTAGGGAATGTAAATTGTTAGTATCAAGGACTAACACCTACTGTATATATTGATAGTAATGTACTAAGATAGGCTTGAAAAAGCTCCC
Source organism: Achroia grisella (assembly GCF_030625045.1). Classification (NCBI taxonomy): domain Eukaryota; kingdom Metazoa; phylum Arthropoda; class Insecta; order Lepidoptera; family Pyralidae; genus Achroia; species Achroia grisella. Next base: position 546,611 of record NW_026712817.1, read on the forward strand.
CTCTGAAAATTATCGTGGTTAATTCCTGACGAATTTGCCACGATGTAACGGTAACATTCTCTTCCTATCATGCTCTACTGGGGACTCGTTCGCGTATATTATTAGCGCAGGCTGGTGCACAATTCTATTAAAACTACCATAAAATACTGTAATACTTACAGCTCCATGTAAAGATGTTTCAATGTACATTATAATAGCTCTTTAGTACCCATAACACAAGCTCTGCTTAGCTTTGTTTGAGTTATTATTCCATTATTTTTCTGTATAACTCAAAACGACCAATGTGAATTAATATTCTTTTGATTTTATTTATGTTCATATAAATATTCAACGATCCGAAAATTTAATCCCACTTTAGTAACTGAAGACACCGTAGATATATATATTTCATTTTTGAGTATCTAAATAGTATATTAAATGAGTATCCACACGAAGATGTACGAGTCTCGTTTTCGCAGCGGAAGCGCGAGTCGTTATATTACTCGATGACATGTGTCGGCGTCTGCGCATGTGTCGCTCTCGGAAGGAATCCGCCGAGATATTGACATCATTATTCAATATGAAGTGCCGATTTTTTGTCAATGCAGACCTCACAGGATTTATGAAAAATGAGTTCTTGCCTCGTTTGGTTTGACGGAAGTTAATAAAATATATTTTGTTAAATAAATATTTTATATTATAAATATATAGTCGGGTTTATTTATTTATCTAAGATAAATATGTTTTGATATTTATCTAAGATTGAAGGTATATTTAATTACCTTCACGACTCATACTCTCTCACACCTATTACAAGTGAGGGTGGTAAGAGGGTGAGCCCTAGTTATTTTTATTTACAGCACTAATAAATCTGTAGATATATTAGTGATGTAATTAAACAAAAACTAAATTTCTATTATATCACTGAATCACAAGATATATATATATATAAAATAAAAAAAATAATTCCTTACTGTTACTTTTTAAGTGACTGTTTATTAAATTAGCCACAGAATGTATTGTATGAAGTATACCAGGAATGTCACAAGGGTTGTGTGTGCTCTACTTTTTTTGTAGCATAGAGGCTGTCTCCTACGTTAAAAAAACTTATATTTAGATAAAAAGAATAATTTCTTACTGTTACTTGTTAAATTATTTTTTATTAAATTAGCCACAGAACGTATCGTATGAAATATACGAGGAATGTTTGTGTGATATCTGTAGTGCTATACATTTTTTTAGCATAGGGGTTTGTTCGAGATTGCGGCTCAACTGATGGTAAGTGATTTTCACCGCCCATGAGCACCCGCAACACCAGTAGAATTGCAAGCGTGTTGCCGCCTTTTAAGAAGGAATATATATACTCTTTTCTTGTTAATAGTTAGTCTTTTCAATATAGTGGGTATAAATTTGTTGGCATTTCCGATTACATAAATTTGTCCATCGAAACAAAAGATTTTTATTGCTGTCCAATCAAGATGTTGAAGTAATGATATGTGTGGTAGGTAATTATTGATTATCTTCACACATAATCGCTATACATATGACTATCCTTGTACCACCTGTATGCAATTAATGGGATGAAGAAGTTCCATACAATCAGCTTCGGAATCACACCTTTCATGTAAAAAATTAAAGCGACCTTCACACACTAGAAGTTTGAACGCAATAGACTTATTAATGTTTAGACTGGATATTAATTGTTAATAAAAACATAACGAATATATATTTTTTTCAATAAAATTATTATCTTATATTACAGATGTGTTATATTGAAATTGCAATTTGTTTTTATGCCTTAGTACTCGTATGTATTACATTTATTTATTCATACGCGGATAGTAGACTACGAGAATAACATTTTTTGTTATACAAAAATGTTTCTATTGACGAGAAATCTAAAACTGAAAAACTAGTTACAGATAACAATAATCTTTGTTTCTTACCATAAACTTTTTTTTTGTATATATTGTAGTTTTATTTTTTATTTGCGTGTTTGCATAAGCAGGAGTTTCGAGGTATCTCAATTTCCTTGAACCCGTTTAACGACTTGATATCATGAATATTGAAATTTATCATCACATAAAAATATATATGAAATAAAATAGATATGGCAACATAGCATTTACAATGGATAGTAAAAAAACATATGTATATAATCTTTTCCAACTTACTATTTCATTTAAAGTATGACAACTCTACGTGTAATGTTTCTTATGACTATATTGCACAATAGCACAGCGCAGGATTGGCCGTGCAGGTGTGTGCACAAAAAAACGAAAGGATTCGCCGCAGGTGCGCCCGCGCAGCCCACGGGATCAGGTGGCAGGATTTAGGTTACCAGTTAGAATCTTTTTAGAATGCGGACCTGTATATTTCCAGCAAGGGATTTAACGTCGGCTTATTATTGTAATTAATTTTTAATAGCGTACCGATAAAAAACTTTAGTCGTATTGGACCAACCTCACGTATTAAAAGAAATAAAAACAATTTAAGAAAAAGAGTCATCACTTTGGAGTATTTTATAAAAACCAAATTGCTAATTAGCAATATTTAATAAGAAAAAAAGAAACGCCCAAAGTTTAGATAGTATCAAAACAAAGCCGATGTCGCTGTCTGTTCGCTTATATCTTTTAGACTACGTAACGGATTTTAATGCAATTTTCAGTAATAGATAGAGTGATTCAAGAGGAAGGTTAATATGTATAATACATACGTGTTTTAGTATAGAACGAACCGAGAAATTCAAAGATTTGTAATACATCACTAGTAATGTTATAATAGAATTATTAAGATAAGATTTGATATTTCAGCCGCCAAGCACTTTTATAAACTGTTTTTCTGTTGATGGATGAGTTTTGGCAGTAGAATTACTGGGTAAGTAGTCATTTTATTACTAAGTAATGGCAACAAAGCACGGACGTCATATGATGACGTGATATCTTAGTTCTGATCATCTATATAGGTGACAGTTACCACATACCATCAGGTGAGTCTGTAAGTAAGTACTATTTCAGGTATTCATGTACAATTTACATGTAATTTAATATTGTCGATAAAAACTTAATCCGATGATTTATTTCAACATTGACTATTGAAATTGTCGCTTCAGAAACCTAAAGATTATAAGTAAAGATTATGTAAATTTATTTAATTGTCTCAATAAAAGAATACTCGTAGTTATTTGTAATTAATGTATCGTATTAATTATAATTTTATGCTTCGATAATTTTGCAATTATCTTGCATCTCGTAATAAACAGAACGCTAAATATTCATTTAAATGAACAAAACTAGTATAATTTTTAATCTATATTGACACGTATAAAAATAATTGTGAAAAAAGTAAGAGAAGTGGATATAAAAACGTGCGCCGGCGCATGGGATCCCGTCAAACAAGTGTATAAGGGCCAGACACGGCGACAGGTAGCTTTGTTTGAGAACAATACACAATCAGACATACAAGTCTTATAATACTCACATGTTTTATTTTATTCTTCACATACAGCTGATTAAACATATATTTTACATATTACATTTAAAAATAATATGGACTTTGTTTGTCGGACAAACAATGGTCAAACTCGGAACACTTTTTTATGCGTCTGGAAAGAAGGATGAGCATGTAATAAGGTTATATGCCCATCGTGACGAATTCACTAGGATTTAATTTTTATATGTTAGTGTTTTGAAAAGAAATAAATAATTGTGATGAATGAAATAGATATCAGTGACAACAAAATGCAATATTATAGGTAAACAATCTTTGTCAGATAGGATATATTTTTATTTTTTATACTAAGTATTTTTTTAAATTTTATACTATACTAATTAGTTCAGGTGTAAGTTTGTAATTAAATAATAAATAGTAAATAAATATAAAAGGTGTAAGAGATTTTTACTAATTATTTTATTATTTTATATAAATAAATGAATATTTTTTTATTTTCTCAACAAATTTTAACGTAATTATATATAACAACTAGCTGTGCTCGTGACTTCGTCCGCGTGGAATAGTGACCTTAGACAGCATTTTTAATTATGTAGACTAAGTTTTTTACAAATAAGATACATCTTTGAATGTCATATTTACTTATATTTAATGAATAGCCTAAATGGTAACTTCAAGCTTCTAGCTTAAAAATTACTTCCATATAAAGTATCGTCCCCCCTTACAACCCTTTTTTGTATTAAAAAGCCTAATGGCCTTTCTCAGGGTGTAAACTATCTGATTACCAAATTTCATTCAAATCGGTAGTTTTTCATAGAAAGCGCGACAGACAGACACTTTTTACTTTCGTATTTATAATATTAGCTCGATTAGTACCATTTTATATTACTAAATACGTGCTAAAAACACGAAAAGATCAAAATATCAATCATTATTATAAGCAAGGTTTATGGTCAAGCACTTTTATAGTGTACAAATAAATAATGCAAGCAAGAATTTTAAGAAAAGATGACCCAGCACAGGAAAAAATTAAAGAATTCAAAGCCCCGTTAATTACCAGAATCGTCCCCATTACAGCGTCACTGCCACTGATACGCCTCTGCGTAAAACGAATGCACATCTGGGAGCAATGAAGATTATCTACAAAACACGAAGGTCTTATATCCGCTCCAAATACAACAGAAATACACTTTATTGCTACATCATCATACGGTTCATTTTCGATGTATTTCGCACGATTCACCCATGACTACGAACACCTGTTTAAACCGCGGCATTTATTCAACGGGTAATCAAATTAAATTTGGACTTTATCCAGTCTAATTCGAGTTGTAATTCGACTGCTTGAGATTGTCGACTGCATTCCTGTTCCTTAGGGATGTTCGCATAAATTATCGATGTTTCTCCTCGTGGCCAGCGTCGAACATAAGTCTGTCTCTTTCTAAACACTTGTTTTTGTTTCGCTGATCGGTAGAATGTGTATACGAGACAAGTGTCGTAGTCTGCGAATACCTGGTGTTGTAATTTGATATTATTTTAGTATTGTTTATCAAAAAATCACATATTAATACATAATCATCTATATTAATAGAAACTTAAATAAAGGATTAGGTTACTAAACTTCTTATTACGTTTAAAGCCTATTCAGTGGTTCTGAACTATCATATTATTAAGATTTGTGTTGATTTTATTTGTACACTAGTCTTTATAAATATTTAATGGTAAATATACGCTACTCCATCATAAAATCACTTAATCGTGGTTTCCAATAGCTGACAATCAACTTAAGTGACGGACGCTAAAAAGGTATGATTGTAAACACGATAAAATATTCTTACTTATCTAGAAACATTAATGAATAAGAAATAGTTACGAGTATAATTGGCTTGTAAACGAGTTACTAGTATTAGTTCCTATGCTGAGTCAAATAGTAGTTGATCGACGCCAGGTCATGGGGCTAGTTCATAATACAAGAGGTGTCGGCGGCAAGCCGGCGCCACAGCGGTAAGCGCGGCGCCTACTATCCTGCCACATACATGTGTCTATCTATGCACAAAATTCAATCTTATTCGTATTGAACTATGACTCACAATTCAATAACGAAGGAATGCATCAGCTGTAATTTATGTATCCATTCAATAATATACCATAATGTACAAATTTTAAGATCTGTTTTAGTTATTTTGAAGTAAATACAGTGTTTGTGCTTTGATTTTAAATTCCAAACGCAGAGAAAGAAAGCGATTTTTAAGGAATCACTCTTATGTTTTTCGCTTACCTTTGTGTTAATACGTTATATAATCACAATGATACAACTTTTCCACGAAAAATATTATAACTTTAATCCGTATAATAGATGTTAAATGTGCCTATTTGTCACTTGTTTAAACACGTGAATGCGATTTGGTTAAAGAGAACGCGTTTATATTTGGAAGCACTCACACTCCGGCCAGGTGGTCAGCTCATGCTTGAAATTTTATGAGCCAGTAAATCTAAATAGTCTGCGACATAAGTATCCTCGCTTCTAAGTGCGTCGCAAAAAACTGCTACATTCACACATTCTTTAGTAGTATCGGTAATATAAAAAAAATTTACAATTAAATTATTATTTGAGTATCTCCTAACATTAATTATTATTAATGTTAGGAGATACTCAAATAATAACATTATTAATGTTATTACATTGTAATAGTTGTTTATACTTAAAATATATGTTACCTATAAATAACATCATACTATTGCAACTGTTAGTGTTACTTATTAAAGTACATAGAATATTATCTGTGTTGCAAATTTTATTGAAATTCATCAAACGTTCTCAAATAACATTTTTGTAAAGATGAACCATATAAAAGTTAGTATTGAAACATGTTCAGGTTTTTATATCATAGTTTGCGTTCAGTAACACATAAAGCAAATTAAAATAATAACCAATATTTAAAAAAAGTGGCTTGTCAAAACATAATGTAAAGCTACATAAAAAGTTGGCTTCAGCAACAAAACTTAATTTTAATAAGATTATATGTAATAGTGAGCGTAATTATTACAAAGACACGTCTCTCGATATTATTCATGGAACAAATAAATACAATATTTTTACATTTCATTCAGTATCATTCTCTGTAAACACGAGTTGGTCGAAAGCCTCGTCAAATAGTCAAAAAAACTATGGACGTTAAACAAAAAGCGGCGATATTCACGCTATTTCTTCGCGGTCATGGTTAGGTGTCAAAAGCTTTACCTGACCGCTTGACACCTACACATGGCAAGGTTATCCATCCATTTATTTACAATCTTACAGTCATTTTGTTTATTCAGGAATTATCCTTTCACACCTCAATCCTGAGGCCGCTACTCAAATTATTGTTCAAATACCCAATTCCACGTTTTGGAACTCACAGGTTAACGTCGTCTCTTGGAAAAACCTGATGCAATTTTATAGATGTTATTAATAATAATTAAAAAACGTAATGAAAATTAATTTGAACCTCACAAATTTGACCGTCGAGGATGCCACTAAACCGTTTATATGATTATCAATTCAGTTATGACTTGAATTAATGCAGTAACCGCAGTTTGCGAGCATAAAAATCATGACAAAACCAGTATAAATGGCTGGAGGCAAAAATTGGTTGTTTTGCGACTGGTTCCCCGAAACTGAGGAAATGTCCGCACAAAAAGTCGACTGAACAGGATTTTGTATCGGCATTGCCAAATCTGGACGCGTTAAGAAATGATAAAGAGGATGCCGCGCCATCGACACCAGAGAACTCAGAATAAAAACAGAAATGTAGAAAAATTTAAACACACTTCCTAAAACAGCATTCAATAATAAATATGGAATTCCTATTCCTTCAAACTTATCTACTATAACATACTAATTGGTTTGCAACATAGAAAAAGTAAATAATACTTTGTCTATAATTTGCTAGAATTATTGCTGATTGATTGTATAAAATTGTTAATGTGATATTATTATATTAATTATAACTTGATATATCAACGTTATCAAGTCAACTTAAAAAGTAAATAAAATGTTCAACGAATTTACGTTTTTTGTTCAATGTCCTGAGAATTTAATAATTTCAAATATTATTTAGTTGGAAATTGGTCTAAATACGTATCATATCAGATAATTACTTTATATACATGTTAAGAATATTTAATAGCGCTTTTATTGCTTATAGATTTTTATCATGCAGACGTTGTAATTCAGCTATTATCAATCAAAGTAATCTAATTATCAACCAATTAAAAATAATTTAGATATCTTGAAGTACGGAATCGACTATGATAGTAGTTTATTATATTACAGATTTGATACTGAGAAATTAGAGATTACAGAATGCTTCCTAGCATAACTATTGTATGTCAATGGGCGGAAATATAACTTCAAGTACTAAATACTTATAATCTGTCTGTACATCATCATCACCATTAAAACAATTTTTAAGGCTGAATTTAATACAAAATTGATATTTTTTTACATTTTGTTGTTATTAACACTGCAATTGTTTATTTTTTGCACGCTGTTAGACGCAGTGCATTTTTTAACTATTTATAAAAAATAAATTTCGATCTCTATTCTTTCCATAGATAGTTTGTAAGCAGTTTCTACATCTCTAATCTCTCCATACAAGTGCTATAAACACAACATTCTTATTCTTGTAATACCACAAGTCTTTTCCATCAAATCACATTGAGAACATTTTACTCAAATTTAATACTTTGTCGCTAGTTTTGACTCTACATTGTAAGCTTAGGAAGTTCTTTTTCTCCAAAATACATTAAATTACTGAAATTATGCTGAAAAAACCTCTCTTTTATGAAGAGATGCATTGGTGTGGTTTGCAGCATTGTTCTATACATCTATTATAGTAAGGAGTATGATTCAAAATTTTACTTGAAATATTACAAAGTAACATAAATATTGAGTATTTGTATACCAACCATTGTGGAAGGAAATAACATCTGTAACACGCCGTTTCTCGAGCACAGATGTAACGGCCTATAAAGTCATGTAATTGTACGAAAACAAATATTCTTATTATTATAATATATGTATTTTATACGTATCGTGTTCTAAAGCCGTGTAAAAGTATATATTCGATTTTTTTTCTATTTGGGATGCAATAGGCGACTATTAAATAGCATATAAGAGAGTGCATTTATATCAATTATTCAACTCTAATTTAGACGTCTCTATAAATGCAGTTGTGTTGCTCGATGCGAATAAAGTGTTCGTAAATTAACGTATAATGCGTATGCGTGCGTGAGTCACGGATGCGCACATGTGCATTTGGAAATAGCCTGTAAGTTGGAACAAATGTCGAGATACAGTGGCGTATAGTGCGCCGTTGTGACCATCCTCACGACAAGTCGCCGCCGACGGCCAGAGAATGCGACCGGCTGGCGCGCTAGTGCTGCGACGTATCGATAATCGATTGTTTTTTAAGTATTTTAAATAGTATTAGAGATTTCAAGCTATGATGATGATGGAATGATGTACCCGCTTGCGCTAATGGTTTACGCTGATAGAGCACCAGTGAAAAATAATTATATGAGTATAAAGTCAGGTCAGTTAGCCCAAGTTCATTCCAGGGCGAACCGCGTGTAGGTCAAACTGACGTGATACATTACAAGCAAACGGTATTAGTCCACATTACTAACAATCCCCATCCTGGAGGATGTATCAGATCATATTAAACTAGGTAATACATAGCTACTTTATATATTACGAATAAAGAACTCCCTTACAATAATGGCGGGATATATGGCAGTAAAATTATAGGTTAAGAGGCAGGACATCTTAGGTCTCAGGAATGACAATACATGTGTAGTATAGAGTCATGATAACGTTATTTTGTTTGTCATTTCAATTACGAAAAAGCATAATTACCTAGTCGAGTCTGCGACTTTGTGCCCATAGAACATTTTAGGTTTGTAAACCAATTGGAATAACACACAATATTTTAGGTGAAGTTTACCACAAAACAGTAGAGAATACCGCACTCAAATCAATTAAGCCGTTCTCACGTATAGACCATATATACATTAAAAGTTTTAGGATCTACGAGTATAGAAATAATATATATATATATGAATTAATGATATAGCCCCGTACCTAATATCAGTATTTCTCATATATCTTTCAGATATAGACAGCATTTACGTTTTTGTTTAACATGTACAGATGGGATATGATAAAATTTGATAACGCAAAATATATACATGCACAACATTAATGATGTCACAGTTTATATTACCTATATCGTCTATTGTCTAGCATATTTTATTGCCTGAGGATAGCATCTCTCTTATCACTAGCAGGTACGCTTGCAACTAACAAAAAAATAAAATCACAACTGAATGCACAAAATGTCTCGAAATGTCTTAGACTTCTATATTACTTTTTTCACGTGAATTATAAGATTGTTAAACATAGTAATTGGAATTTATTACATTTAGATAATAGTTAGAATTTTTAGAACTGGCACTGACTTTGTTAGATCTCTATTCTGTGATATATTCACCATTTAAAGTATATTAAAATTGTATTTATACATTATAATAAAATACAAATATAATAATATATATGTATATATTATATATAAATATATTTGTATAATAATATTTTAAATAGTAATATGCGAGAATATATAGGTATAGGCACAAATTTCATTCTCTAAATACTTTTAAACAGTACACCAAATGTCAGTACACGATTTGATCAAAAAAATCCCAAACATAACATATCCTAGGACGAATGTACTATTTAAAAACTTCTGTAAATACCAATAGAATGGTATAAATATAATATTTATAGACATCGGTCACTACTTAGGTAAATATTGCAAAGATATGTTTCATGAGACAAAAAATGAAAACAATATCCACGATAAAATTCCAATCATATCACATGAGTCGCATCTCTAAGGGCGAGACTGGGCTGGCGCCGTGCTTTTTTACCCTGGCTGAACTACAAGCCAAACCTAACCTCATAATACTGCTCGTCGTCAGTTGAACGGAACGTTCCGTAGTGAAATCATGTGCGTGTGGATGCGCGCGCGATGCAGTCGATACTCCGATCGTAACTCTATACAATGACAATTGAGTTTTTAATAAAAATTATACAAGTTTCATAACAAAAACTGTGTCTTATATCGTGCTAATAATCGCCTCTAGTGTTCATAAATTGGTTCCCATAACATTATTGTTCGAATTTTGGATTTTGAAGTGACGAAGGATTGCGAAGATGTCATCTTTCATTTCCGCTTCCGATACTCAACCTGAAGTTAAAGGTAGGTAATTGTTTTAAATTAATTTTTTTCTACCTATTTAATTCCAAAATGTGTCTAATTCATGGAACTTTATTTTAAATATTTATAAATAAATCCGTTTATACATTTTTTTATGTATCTAAAAACAAGCTTCGCTTTCTGGGGTTACAATCTCATTAAATGAAAATGTACTTTCATATTCATCGATAATGGAATCGAATATTCTAAAATTGAAAATCTGTAAACCTTTTATTGCAGTCAAATGCACTGTCGTTTTAGCAATAATTTCATTTGAGTATTGTGAATAAATAAGGTAGGTAAATAATAACGTCATTTATTAAAATATGTATATATCATTGTGATTTACGTATTTTCATTACAATATCAGATTATTACATTTACAGATTACTATCTGACCCTACGGCTTCATCTACGCGAAATTTATATCCTGTCTTATACTGATGTATAAGCTATATTATTATAAAGTTGCATTAAAATCCGTTCAGTAGTTTTTGCGTGAAATAGTAACAAACATCCATCCATCCACACTCACAAACTTCCGCGTTTATAATATTATTAAGAGAGATTAGTTAAATGATTATCGATAATCAATAATCGATTTACATCCATACCTACGCATGTACATCAACAATATCATTTGTCTCGTCCTTAGAGATGCGACTCATGTGATATGATTGGAAATTTATCCACGATATTGTTTTCTTTTTTTGTCTCTTGAGACATATTTTTGCGATATTTACGTAAGTAGTTGCCGATTTTTATAAATATTATATTTATTCCATTCTATTAGCATTTACAAAACATTTTAAATAATAAATTAGTCCAAAGACATGTTATATTGTACATATACATAAAAAACGCCTATCATATTTTTCACTTGTAAATTAATGTCTTGTATTACGTTATTGTTATCTAAGTCCTGTTAAAGTCCTAAGTTCGTCTAACTATAGCCCAAACAACCCAATAAAAAAAAATCTAAGTCCACTAATAATATGAGTACCTTTATTCGTAAATTAAACACGCTGACAAACTAACTACTGCGAATTGAGAATCGCGCAGAACTTAGACAGGAAGCGAGTAAATACGTAACAAATGTATTTAAATGTATTGTGCCGTTCTATAAGCGTCAGTAGTTTTAATTTTTGCGGACTTAGTTATCTGTTATATAACCGTTTCAATAACCATAGATAAAGGAGGAAGGGGTTTTTTAAATAGATGATTAAGGTATGGTGCACCCGCCTAGGCTAACAGTGTACGCTGTCAAAGTACCAGTGGAATATGATAAGATGAGAAAATTCACCAGGAATACCGGCATATACGGCAAAAATCTGCACATTTCCATTATCATTCAAATATAACTAGAATATATCAAATCATTTTACTCCTTCTATTACTATGAAAGTTATTCTGCACTAACTTGTATTTTAATAAGTACATATCTACTTACATTTCAAAACAAGGGGAATACCTAGCTAACTATATTAGTTCAGACATCAACATGCTATTTAGATTCTTATGTTTGTGCGGAAACTCTAATATCCTACATACTTACTTATGAAATTGAAAGATACAGTAAACCATTCGGTTAAATTTATAATCTTATTGTTTATAGTATGTTAACCTCTAATTACATTCCAAATAAATTAGACAGTATAGTGTGATTCCTTCGCATGCAAAAATTTTAAGAAGATTTTGATTCTAGATTTGAATTTTGAATTTCTCAAAAATAGAAGATTTTTATTCTAGATTCTAGTGTTTTTAAAATAATTTTGAATTTCAAAAAAATATATCAATCAACTAGTATTATATAGCATTTGAATATGCATATGACTTTAAAAATTAAATAAAAATTAAATAAAATGTAACTTAACTATTAATAAAATTTATACTTTAATTATAGATTATATCGTAATAATAAATTAATCGTCTAAATAAAATTGGCAGATTATTTAATAGTTAAAATAACAAATATTTTAATGAACTAAATTATGATTCCCAAAATAACGGAATTCCATCTATATCTAATAATTACAATAGTCGTCCACCAAAACAAAAGGGGTCACAAAAAAACAACTGTAACCCCGCACATGTTGCAAGGGGAGACCCTTGCGAACAAGTGAATAACTTAACAATATCAATACTACTATTTGACAATTCAAAAATGACTTTTATCTGCTAAGAATTAAAGTTTAGTATGTGTTGTATTATTTTAGGAGATTTGTTTGTTTGTTCACATGTCACAGTATGGGTCGCCAGATTTGAATGGGCTGGGTGGTGTATGTGAACTTTTTGTTGCAATGCGTGACTGGTATTAATCTCCGTATCTCATTTTGTTATTGAACCCAATTAGTTAAACGGTTTCAGATTATTTATTGGCGGTTTAGGTGAATCCTAATTATTATAAATGCGAAAGTTTGTTTGTTTTTTTTCTTTTTAACGCTTTAACTGCACAATCAATTGTGTTGGATTAGCAATTGCATTTATTGATATATATCATTAAAAATAATAATTATATATATAACCAATACTAGCAAACGTTGTGTTGCCATATAAATTGATATTGTCATTAGAAAATAGGGGTTGCTGGTATAAGTGTAATAATGTACGGTTATATTATTACAGAATCATAAAAATAAAAAAAACTGTTTAAACAATAAAAGAAATGAAGAACGCAACATTTGACGTGTTGTATAGGTATTGTACGTTAGGTATTATAATTAATAATAGGTTTGTTATTGGTACTTTCATCATTAGAAAATTTATAAAAAATTTAAATTTAGAATAATAAAGAAAACGCACAAAAAAAAGGATATTCTTTTTGGGAGGGCCACCACTATTATTTAGGGGTATAAAAAATAGATAACAACTTATTTTCATAACCGACTCTACTTACAAAATTTCACCAAAATCGCTTCAGTAGTTTAGGATTTCACCGTGTACGAACAGAGTGACACGAATTTTTTATATATTAAGATTACAATGAGCACTAAACTCACTGAATGAAAAAACAAACAATCGCCAAAAGAGCTATCCGCTGCAGCCACATGCAAAATAGCTTCAGTAGTAAAACTCTAAAGGATTTCATCGCTTACGAATGAATTTTTTATATATTAAGATTACAATGAGCACTAAACTCACTGAATGAAAAAACAAACAATCGCCAAAAGAGCTATCCGCTGCAGCCACATGTCAAGCCCGTGACGTCACACCCCCGTTTGGATACCAGATGGTGGCCACCAGATGTGTGTATCTGTACGTCGAATGTTTGACATCTGTATTGAGATAATAATACAAATGACTGACTTCTGTACTCATCTGGTGAGCCCTCAATACTTTTTTTTTAACTTTTTTACAGAGTCAAAAAGTTTTAGTTTTGTCTATATTTTTACGTGTTCTATGTATTTGTTAATTATATCAAATCAAATCTACAATCAAAATATCTTTAGTCGTGTAGGTGTATTACAGATTATTATGTCTATATATATATATATGTCAAATCTACTGTCCATTCGTATTGCTTTTGGCTGAGAAGAACTGAGAATAACGATATAACATATATAAGTCATTAAAATATGTAGTCATTTTCGTTATGATTTTGGCGAAGTTCTTTACTGGAAAGTAACATTCTGAATTGCGTCAGAAACGGATGTAACACCAGGTTGCAGTCCATTATCAGTTAGTTAAATCTGGATTAAGATAATACATAGTATTGAAACTCTCGTGATTGAAACGTGATTTTTAAGTACTAACGCGTCTGGCCATAAAAACAAATTTCCACTAAAATATGGCATGTTTATCATAGGTAGATAATGAAAGTAAATGCGTTATATATATAACATGTATATACACTAATGTTACAGGGATTTAACAGTTTGTTTGTTCCATTTGAAAAATTGCTTTAACATTAAAATCTTACATTATCCATGATGCTGATAAGGAATAAGGGAAATAAGGGGTTCGTATGAGAACTTCGATATCGTTACCCAAGTTGTTGAAAAATTCCTTAGCTTAGTCCTTAAGCTATATATAATATGAACTAATATTTTATATAAATAATATTAAGTGACCTGACGCAATAAATTCAAAAAAATTCTTATATCATCGCGCAGATTTCTAACAATAGACTAAAGTGATGTACTACAGTTTTACAGAGAACATCAATATTGAAGGCTGTATATGTATTAAAATATACTATTTTTTTTATATACCCCTATGATGCCGGGGCGTGCCGCTAGTTAATACTATGATAATTATCCAGTTTTATATACAACACTGCAGACGGTCGTATTTATTGTATCTCTAAATATATAAATCATTTAGATACGATGTAATCTTCAATAAACTCATTCAAAGTCTAAGACCGTAGACTAGACAATTTTTTTTATCTACAAGGTACTGAGATTATTAAACAAGTTTGATAGTGATAATTGTCGTATATAGATACAATTAGTATATTAGACTGCGCTAAATATACTGTGTCACCCGGGAGGATTAATTGAGGTATTTATGGTTTTGATATGGAAATTACAGTAATTACAGACGCTGGTACTGAGTAAGCAAACCACGGACTGTGTAGATGATGTGACTTTGCTGTCATTTATTTAGGACTCTAACCAAATATTATTTAGGAATATGTACAACGACAATCTATCTGAGTCGAAGTTAGAACCCCTAGCAGTGTCCTAAGACTAAAGTTACGTAAGAAAGAACTCCTTACGGTTACCTTCAGCCCCTCCATAAGTCCTTCCGCGGATTTCTGCCTTCTGCAATTACTCTCATTTTCGTCCAGTTAAGCCGCAAAGGCTAGCTACGTTTAATAGCATTAGAATAATAAAAAAAAAACACTTCCTACAGGATTATGAAGTTGTAAAGTTTTTAGTAGCCTATGTGTGTTTCTTAAAACATAACAGAACATTTATTTTCATTATCTCCATTAGTCAAATATATAATATTGTTAAATATTAAATAACTGAGGAGTAATTAAGACGAGTAGAGTAACAAGTAACTGAGTGATAATAACGAGCAACGTAAACGAGCGTTTATTATAGTATTTGCTAAATCAAATTTAGTTAGAAAGGATGTTTTGGGCACGATCATTTAATGTTTAATAATAAAATGAATATTTATACTAATAATTAGCTAAATATAATTAACGCTCTTCAAATTATTAAACTAGTATATTTTTCGGTCAAGAATTCAGGATATAAACGGAACAGTCGCTACCTTGATAAAAAATGGCGTCTTCTTTAAGTACGACATATAAAATTAATGGCGGGGTTTTCCAACGAGTTGTCAACGTTCTATGAATAGACAAAAAGTCCATACGACTTGTCTATTCAATAGCTATTATAGAAAAATGGATGTGTGGATTCTGTGGATCTTTTTAGTTATTGTCACAGATTAATAAATATTATAGACGTGGCAGTTTAATAACTGGATACAGAAAAATAGCATCTTAAACTAAGATTTCAAACAAAATATATTCTGTATAAGAAACTGTAATATTGCTTTTTTAAAAGGGTGTATTCGCAAGCAATTGTTTTAGTATACATTTTGAAAGTTCTGCATCTGCAACACAGTTATATAACAGTTTTTACGTGAAACTATGTATGTTCTTCTTTTAAGAACTATTCCATTAATTCAAATTTAGTTAGGTTCTCACTAGGGCTGTACCAATTAAACAATGTTAATTGCTCTGTACATTAATTTATGAAGTATCCTACATTTGTCAAAAAAAAAAATTGCTGTTATTTTTGTATGCAAAATATTTAGTATACTTTACATATGATAGAGTCAACTGTCGCGTAAAGTGGGATAATGTTTTAAAAACAAATCCTGACATTTTTGCCACAATAATACCAAAAATTGAACGGTAAACCATTTGGAATAATACGTTCAAGTATTTCTTATCGTGACTAGTGAAATAAAGGCAAATAGGAGCAAACGTTGTGAACACGTGTTACATTGCACGTGAATAGTACAAAATAATAATATTGCCACATTTACCACTCGTAAAATGACTGGCAAGCAGACCAAATGGTGTTGTAGAAAAGCTATTATATATTGTACTATCTACCCGCCCCGGCTTTACACGGGTATACATGTATTATATATATAAACCTTCCTCTTGAATCACATTATCTATTGCTAAAACTGCATTAAAATCCGTTGTGTAGTTTAAAAGATCTATGCGGAAGCGACTCATATAGATAGATAAAACTTTTATGTGCGTTACGACCTACAGTAGATATGGTGGACAATTATTGCCATTATTTTTAGATTAAAAATATCAATAAAAATAACGACATTTGTAAATAAATATATCTTAATTAATATATGTGAATACAGAACCATGGATTCGTGAATAACTAAAAAATATACCTATATTGTTACATAAATAATAAAGATCTGTTTTTAAGTAAGGTAATTAATAACTAGCTCTGATAATAGTCACCAGCACCGCAGCCTATATGTTTTTTTATTGTAATGCTTTTTTTATTGTAAAGTTTCACTAAAATCCCTTCAGTAGTTTCTGAGTGAAAAGTAACAAACATCCATCAATCCATACTCATAAACTTTCGCGTTTATAATATTATATAGTGAGAAGACATATATTTTGACTATGGACATCTAAGCGGACATCTAAATAAATTAGTAAATCTATGTAACAGTATACGAAAAGAACTCTACGGTCATAAAAAAAGAAATAAAAAAGTGTCAAATATGTGTGATGCAATATAACACCGAAAACATATTATCATGTATTAAATTGTGTATTTTAGTCAACGGCGTTTTTTATATTAGTCATTAGCTATATCTACATAGAGGCGAGTTAAAAAGTTCTTTATTAAAAAAAAATAGAAAAATAATTATTTCTATTCATTCCTAAATAATTATTATTATTAAAGCAGAGAGATAATGCCACTAATAATAATAATATCTCAAGATTATTCACACAGCGCCATCTAGTCCCAAGCTAAGCAGAGTTATGAGTACTAGACAACTGATATGAATACATAGATACATATTTTCGTAAATACATACATTATATACATAGAAAACATCCAGACCGATACAAATAATCATACTCATGAATATAAAGGTCTGACCGTGCGAGGAATCGATCCCGCAACCATACGAAGTACGCGGTGTACTAAACCATTAGACTACTTAAGTTAAATGAAAGTTTAGTGTTAATGTGTGAATAACGTTCGTAACATTAAAATCGATTAGTAGTATCATTACTAACAGATGTGGACCCTTTGTGAGCATTGTAACGAGGCTGAAACATTTGACTGGGTATGACATACGGTTGACAGATGGGGTATATGTGTAGCCAGCAATAGTATTGAATATTTTATCATTGTAACATGTAATTATGTCCAGCTTGATGCAGAAATGTTGACTGCAGTAATGACAGAGTAAATGATGGACTACGTGTATCTCGTGACGTTCCTCGTTGTGATAATACATAGCTTATGTTATTCACTGATAATGTATCTTTCCATAAACAAAAATAAAATAAACTCGGTCAGATATTTTTATGACTATCCATGCAATGTTTTAGTTTGTAATTAGTCTTTCCGTTAACGGAGAGTCAGTTATAAATATAAATTGGCACAAAATTTTTCAGACTCGAACTCATGACCTTTGTAGAAAGAGAACCACTAAGCCACTACGTTCTCACGATTAACAGTTTTTAAAAAGCTAATTTCTACTTTTTTGTCTCGTATTTTGCATAAGGGAAAAGGTAGAGGTAGGGAAGCCAATTTCTTTGAAAAAGACAAAGGGAGGAAGCGTTTGGGTGGTCAGACAAAAAAGGCTCGTTGCTTCCCTTTGGTTGCGGATACAGAAAAAAATGTATATACTAACACTGTCTCCTTAATGATGACATATAAGTGGAGACATGCTTAATAAAGTCTGTATAAAATTAAATCACTATTATAAGTACGTACAATAATACTAGCTGACCACGCAAACTTTGTTTTGCCATAAATTAAGATCGCTTTTAAAAGTAGGGGTTGGTGATGAGAAGGGTGACCATTTAGAGTTGTATGTATTTTAATGCCACATTAAATAAAAAATAGTGCCACATTAAAAAATAAAAAAATATTAAAAAATAAGTGTTGATGGTAATTAGGATGAAAAATTGGGGTTGTATGTATGTATTTCAAAAGCTACATTATAAAGAATTATAAAGAAATAAAAAAAATGTTCAATCAATAAATGTTAGAGGTGGATAACCCTTATCATTTAGGGGTACGAAAAAAATTGTAGCCGATTCTAATACCTACTGTCTAATACGTATATAAAATTTTTTAAAAATAGGTCAAGACGTTTCGAAGGAGTAATGGTAACTAACATTGTGATGCGAGTAATTTATATAAGAGATAATTTTTTATATACGTAGTATAAAACAAGGTCGTCGTTGCCATCTTCGTTTATATCTTTTAAACTATGCAACGGATTTTAATGTAATTTTCAGCAATAAATAGGATGAGGAAAGTTTATATGTATATTACATGTATGGGGCTGGGTAGCTTGTACAATATATAGTATATATTTACTCAAATTCCTGTTAGTTCAACATCAACTACAATGAAATTAGTCCTTACTACTCCTTACCTAACTCTCGCTGCACTCGTAAAACGAACGTAAACTATGCGTCAGCAGCTAAAGTACCCACCACGTGCTAAAAAACCACTTAGTATTTCAATAATTACGAATCACAGTTTCCGCAGGAAACTGCTTTTTTATCGTAGGCAGCGATAAGCTTATTTACTCTAATACTTACATAGCGTCTAAGACTTCTTTTGTTTTGATCTCTCTGTAATTACATA
This sequence comes from Achroia grisella, assembly GCF_030625045.1. Taxonomy (NCBI): domain Eukaryota; kingdom Metazoa; phylum Arthropoda; class Insecta; order Lepidoptera; family Pyralidae; genus Achroia; species Achroia grisella. The sequence goes on from NW_026712817.1 coordinate 566,181, forward strand.
TAATTTAAGTATATATTGGTATTCTTTATTACATTCCTATTTTAATAGATTATAATATATTATAGTAATTATAATATATTGATTCCATCCTTGTTATTAACATTTTGTTCGAAAGCTTTAGAATTCGTATTGCAATTTATATAAATTAAGTAAGATTTACAAGACATTTTTATTCGATTCAGCTACCAAGTAGTGTTGTTGCAACTTCAAAATATGAGTGATATGTTTAATATTTTGTAAATTAACCAGCATTACCTAAAATGAAATATAACACTACGTCACGACTATTTTATTTATTTCTACGAATCAATAATTAACAAGGTACTATGCAATGTCGTTGTTGTATTCACTAGAAACTGTTTATAATAACGTGGTCAATGTTTTTGTTTATGATATATGTTTACTCGACAACCACACGTCACTACATTCCGTGCGCGCCACAAAACACATTTGCATTAATTTGCTAACGAGAAGCGACTGAATTCAAGTTTACTTCGAGCTGACTTGTCATAATAACGAACAGCGATTAGTAATCAGTTGTATGGGAAAAAACATCCGGGAAAAGTAGAGGAGGATATCTAGAAGGGATATGGGAATGCAATCAAAATATTTCTTTGCAGTCATTTTAATTTTGATTTCATGCATTAAATTTTTTTATCAAAATTTCAGAATTATAAGCAAATTATAGATATGTAGAGATTGTTTATGTCAAATATTGAATATTCTGATATTTTTTAGAACATTTAGGTTCTTAATCAAATACAGTATATTTGTTATGTAGGAGATATGTAACTGAAACATGAATTGTAATGCCATATGGCCATTCAAGTTTTCCCATCTGGGAGTTTTTTGACTTGGCTGCATGCGAAATTAACTATTTATGTGTGATTTATAACATCGACAACGGGGCGCCGGTGCGAGGTCACTTCGTGCGCCCGATGGCGCCAACTGACTATTTGGATGCTGTTCATGTTGTTTGCCATTTTTAAGGCTTGAATCGTATATTTTTACTAAAAATAGTGATTTTAAATCCGCGTCCGTAGGATGTACTGCTACATGTCACGATATTGTTTTATTTTAACCATCAATTTGTCTGTAATTATAAAGTCTATTTTATGAATGGCAAACAAGATGTCGTCCCACCTGATGGTAAATCGTAACCGTCGCCTATTTATATGGTTATCACGTTATCATGTGACGACTGTGATACCACAGTCATCCGTTGTCAGAGGACTAAGATATCATGCTCTTTGTATTATCATTTTCGATTCTCACCCTTAAATCTAAAATGCGATATCATGGTTTTTGTCCTATAATTTGACAGCCTATTCTCACCTTTCAACCGAAATGCTGCTTATAAAGCAAGTTGCTTGGTCGCTCAAATAGTTTTTCTATTTTAAATACATATTTTGTAATATATAGACAGAAGGACTAATGGAAACTAGCACATTTATTAAGGCAAATATTCGTATGTATTTATTGTAAGGGTATCGAACCCGCGACCATATAATGTGAGACAGTGAGTTAAAACACTGCTTATATATAAGTATTTCGGTTGAATTAATAGAAAGAATAGTAGCTCACGAGGGAATTTTAAATTGGTGATAATGGAATGTGCTAACGGTATACGCTGGCTCTAATGGAGGATGATGGGATGAACATGAGATAAGTTAGGCCATCGTGATAAATTTCTGGTGAATTTGTCACGATGGACTAATGAGTTGCCTGGGTCACCAGGGGGAATCACGTGGCGGTCAACCTAACATGGTACATTGCTGGGAATCAGTCCACATTACTAACAATCCCCTTTCCTCATATCATGACGTAATATCCTTGTTTCTGTTCATGTATACATATATATAAATATATACAAGCAACGGTTGCCACCTACCATCAGGTGGCCAATTTACCATTCCTGTTACATAAAAAAAATGTGCCTACATAATTATATTCTATCTTATAGTGTATAATTTGGATGGTTTCAGACAAAAATCTATTCTGTGTCTAGGTTTTATTTAAATTTAGGCCATCGGTGATGTGTAACTAATAGCATGCGACAAGGTGTCAGTCCAGTCCAATATATCAGTCTAGCCAGGTGGTTACATACATTATACATTGTATTCGAGATTTGTCAGTAAAAAAATATGTTGATTATTTGAAATACATATGTTTGAAATTCTCATTGAAGCTACGCATACCAACAATACCAACCTGCAGTGAAAAAATTATTCTATTTTAGAAAAATATTATTGACTATTATAAATGTATAAATAAATACCTTCTTTGTTATATTATAAGAAATTCATTTGAGTTTCTTGCCAGTTCTTCGCAATTGAACTGTAGACTGAACTAGACGGTAGGGAAAAATTGTAATATATAAAAATTTGACGTTCATAAACGGGTAAAAAGTACTATAAATATTTTATGAATTTTGAATTTTAAAAAAAAACCTTTTTTGTTATTTTATGTAATGTAAAATGTAAAAAGTGTAAGTATAAATGTTTAATGCAGTTTTCAGTAATAGATAGAGTGATTCAAGAGGAAGGTTTATATGTAATACACGTACACCGGTGCGAAGCCAGTGCGGGTAGCTAGTATTGAATAAATACCACTTTTTTGGTGTTTTATCTACTAAATTACCCTTAATTACCCTTTCTTTTTTCTTAAGTTTCGCCAAGTTTCTTCTTCTGGTAAGGTGTATTGCTTATATTAATTGATCTGATTATTTTTAAGTTGCTTCAAGGGTCTTTAAATTAAATTCTTCTCTTTTTTATTATTCTACCTGTTAATAACTATGCGTTAGTATATCACCATTAGCACGTGGCTCTGGGCCTAGGTGGATTTGTTGAGTCTAAGTTCGAGACAATAGCCTGTTTTGACTCCCGGAGACATTCAACTGTATTTGAACAGTTGGTTATAATGCTTTGTACAAGTCGGCTAAATTGTTACACTATACTGTAGAATTATACTTACATCAACTTTTAAACCATGCAGTACCAGTATTGACTTTAATCCATTCCATTTATATTGAATAAAAGTTGTATGTCTCTAATTATATTTGACGGCCTTGGTGGTCTAGCTGTTTAGCAAGCTTTACTTCTGATGGTCGCGGGTTCGATTCCTCGCACGGTACAAACATTTGTATTCGTGTGTATGATTATTTGTATCGGTCCGGGTGTTTTCTATTTTGTATATTACGCATGTATTTACAAAAAAATGTATTGAAGTATAATATACTCTAATCAGACAACTGATATTGTCTGGTAACTATAACACAATGTCTGCTTAGATTGGGACTAGATGGCGCTGTGTTTATTGTCCAAGGATATTAACATTATTTGTTTGAATGAAAAATGAACCAGAAATTCTATAGAATGTGGTTCAATTTCCATTGAAATAAATATAACAATCCACACAACGACATCCAATGTTTACCACTCAAAATACCTAACTAGGAAAAATTTTATTTAAAAGAGATTTTTCAAATGTGAGCTAGCTACTGGATTACATAATTAAGCCCCTTTACATAATCATAGTAACACCATTGTAATAGGTACATTATATATTATTTCCGATGTAATTACATACTGTAAACAACATTATTTACATTGTACTGTGCCAGTAGGTGCGATTCGATCGTTGGACAGTTCCTGGAAAGACAAGCTCAGTCAGAATATGCCATGAATAATATAGCGGGCTTACGTATAATCTACATATTATATTGACTGCACTATATCCACTTACATTTCTTAGGAAACGTGGAAGAAATCAAATATTCATATATCTTAAGAATATTATAAGCGCGAAAGTTTGTAAGGAACTGATCTGAACTGAACGGATTATGATGAAACTTTACAGTAATATATGGCTTATACATCTGAATAACACGTAGGCTATAAATTTCACGCGACTGAAACCGCGGCCACAACTAGTAAAGATATAATAGCAAAATATAATAAAAATCTACAAGTACATTTTGACTATCAAAGTATTTTGTAACTTTATTACACACTAGCGACTCGTCCTGGCTTCCCATGGATGAATTACAAATCTTTGAATTTCTCGGTTTGTTCTATACACGCAGGTATTATACATATAAATCATCCTCTTGAATCAATCTATCTGTTGCTGAAAACTGTATTACAATTCATTGCGTAATTTAAAAGATATACCTAAGCGAAAAGATAGGGGCGGCGACTTTGTTTTAAAATGTTTAACTGAAATACAGTTGTAAAGTTCTGAGTTCATAAAAAAAAAATGTTTTTGTTTAATTCAACGATAGACCACCACATTATATATATATTTAAATAACTGTTATTTCTAAATTTAAAATATTAACGGCAAATTTGAATTTGGAATTTCCAATGCTATTTCAAGTTCCTATTTGGAAAATATCAATTCACACGGGTCAAGTTTCTAAGCATGAATATGAGACGGAAGCTTTTAACGCCGCGACAGTGTCAAGTAAGTTAAATTAATGTGATTGAAATAAATCGTTATTAATTAAAACTAGTATGCTTATAAAACTGTTCGCTTAGAAACTTGTAGGTGGAACTGGAGGCGACAGCACGGCGCCAGCTCGCGCCGCCGCGGTGGCGGGCGGCCTGCGTGACCGATCGAACGATCGCGGGATCCCGCCGATCCTGGGATTTATTACAATCGGGATTGAATTTTATCGGACTTTTTGTAATCAATTTAGTAACATATTGTTAACACCTTTTTCTTGGAGTTTTGTAGTGTTAAAGTTTGTAAGTAAAACTCACTTGTATTTGATGCGTAATTAAATGGATTTAAGTGCATCAATATTACATGATAATTACACCAATATCGAAGAAAATGTGTACTGAAATATTTTTTTCTAACCTCAGGTATGAAATAATAAATAGGTTAAATAAATTTTACGGTAGAGACAATTAAGGTAAAGTTTATTCATATAAAAAGTGATCTATCTTGGAAATTAATTAATATAATCATAAAATGAACCACCGACAGGGTTTATCTACTCCAACTAAAGAAGGTACAAGAAACAGATAAATTGAAAAGTATAGCGTAGTCGTAACTCTCACAACATTCATAATTATATATTGTAAATGCCGGATATTTACTAATAAAACACGATGGCAAAGAAATGCAATAGATTACAGGCGATGTGGCGAAGCAATAGTGTACCCACCGCGCCGGCGCCATCGGTAATGTTTGTTCGGTGAAAGTCGTAACAAAATCACGACTTCTCATACATTAAGCTTAAGCGACCGTGCGAATGTGTAACCGCGGACACGACATTACTAGTCTGATTATTTTTTTCTGGCACATAACTGACCGCTCATCATTTTCTCATTTCGTTCTTTACCATCACGTAAGCTAATTTCCCGTAATTATTCGCCCTCGTAATCAAGGTACATCACTAGTAACGTACAACTTCCATGATACACGAAAAATACGTTCAAATTATAAAAACAAAACCGATTCCATTTTCAAAATTCAAATATTATTTTTAAATCAAAACGAATTCGATTAAGCCAACGCACTTTGTTTCTCTATGGACGCGTTCGGTTTCTGTGAAATTTGGCGCCAGATCTTTATCTAGAGATCCGGAGAGCTTTATCTGGTGGTGAGATCGACACCCATTCAACGATGGGAGCCCACGGAGCGGGCCCTTTGAGTTTCAACTCTTTGTTTTAACACGTCGCTGTGAAACGGCGCCGTAATGAGCAACCTCGACTGCTCTACAGATGAATCCTTATTTTATTGTAACTGTGATATATTGCTTTCGTCTTCGACAGTATAGGCGAGTTATTAATCATTTTTTTATTGGACGCGTTCAAATTAATATAAAATTTATACACACGAGTATCACAACTTTTTTTAATTGTAAAAGAATGTTTCGCTGGTCAAAGCAATTAAAACCTCAATCAAACGTAGGCGGAGTCATCTAAACTGCACTCAATCGTTTTGTTCATATAAAAACACCTGTAGTGTGAGAAGCTTGCTTCATAAACGCGTACCTTTCTGAGTTCGTTTATGTTAAAACCGCTTTAGAATACTGTCAGTTTATTTCTTTTAGAACTGTACCGGAACTGAATAGAGTTCAAAATGGCTTGAGAGTACTGTCTTCGGCCAGAAAATAGATGGTGTTAAATAGGAACGCCTTCGCGGCGCCGCGGCCACTCGATTATGAGCCATAAACTAATTCCGGTAGCTAACCCATTAAGAATATACTATTATCTGTATTAGATGATTATTTGGCATCACTTGCGTTTCGAAAGTGTTTACAGAAATATTTGTTTACGGATGTTGTTATAATTATATTGTTAGCGAGATTCTTTTACGTATATATACTCGCTTTGACCCAGTTGGTATATCTTTGCGTTTCTCTCTCCCTCTCATCTGGACTCTGTTGTCTTTTATGGTTAAAACTAGCTGTTCCCCCGGCTTCGTCCGCTCGATATTTTGAGCATGTGCTATTCTGATGTATAAGCTAACGGATTTTGCTGAAACTTTACAGTAATATAATGTAAAGTTTCTGCAAAATCCGTTCAATCCTTTTGGCGCAAAAGAGTAACAAACATCCATCCATACTAACAAACTTTTGCATTTATAATATTAATAAAATAACTAAACATGATGGTAGACTTACAAATAAGTTAGATTAAGAACTACTTAGTCAACATATTTTCTCTATTCGGTGATGAATCCACTGATTTCGCTCCATTATCTAATATGTCATCATTTAAAATATTTAGAAAACCGTTATGTTATAAAGAAGTAAAATATTATAGTTAGCACTCACTAAAAGTTTTATGACCAAATTCCGGTTGCGAGCGTGAGCACTTGCTTAGGTACTCTTATTATTGTTTCCGTTTTTCAACAATTCCCAGTAAAAATAGATAAATGATAATAATATTAAATAGTAATTTCTATAATTAACTTTAATTATGTAATTATATACATACCTGCTCTGTTGAATTAAAAAAATATTTAGAAAATTTAATGGTTTTTTATTATATTTATATGTATGTATTTATTTATGTGCGTGACAATGTTGATGATAGTGTTAAAATAATATTGACACAGGACAATTCACGTAGCGCCATCTAGTCCCAAACTAAGAACAGCTTGTATTATGAGTATTTGACAACTGATATACATACTTAAATACAGTTTTTTGTAAATACATACAGAATATATAGGAAACACCCAGACCAATACAAACAATCATACTCATGATTACAAATATTTGTACCATTCGAGGAATCGAACCCGCGACCATTGGAAGTAAGATGTGCTAAACCGCTAGACCACCAAGGAAATATGCTATATTTTTCATCACGAATACCCTCTGATTAGCAATGTGAATACTTTAAAATTAATTATATATAAGTTATTTATTAAATAGATAGTAAATATTCAATAGTTTTGTATTTAATATTTTTGTTCATTTAAATATAAGTGTTTTCCTGTTTCATACCATTTAGTGCGTAGATTTTCAGTAATAAGGTACTTTATTGTAAGTTATTAGTTACTAGCTGACGCACGCAAATTCGTTTGCATCACACTCAATTTACACTATATCTTTTGAAATTATATTCTAAGTGTTATTTTGATGTATGTATAGCTTATACACTGTAAAGTTTCATCAAAATCCGTTCAGTAGTTTTTGCGCGAAAGAGTAACAAACTTCCATCCATACTCACAAACTTTCGCATTTATAATAATAAAATAAAATAATTATTAAGATATATTATAATCAAAGCATAATACAAGAATGTGGGCTGCCAGTTCAGTAAAATAATAAAAATAATGACAATCGCTCCTCACCATATGGGCAGAAACCTGTTTGGTATCATACATACCAACAACATGTAGGCACGGCGCACACGATGTTATGTTTATATTGACGCTTATATCTTGAGAAACGATAAACAATAACAATTGACATCTAAAAAGTGCGTTGACGTTGATGAGAATTGCAAATGTAAATGTGTATCTTTTTGATATTAAAATTTAAAGAAAAAAAGAGGTGAATATTTACCTACACTCCGTAATAAATGTACAGATTGTTATGATTAATGTAAAAATACCTATAATCTGTTTGTTAATAGTTTTGATGCTACAAAGCTACAAAAATTATGTTCCATTTATTTGTAGTACATATGTAACAATAATTTTGTATGTGCCCAAGCATATTTATTGGCGATAAGTGTAAAATAATTTGACTGTAGTGGGTTTTGTATTTGAATATCATACATGTACATTATCATAAATGTATTATAATTGAAGTTTGAAAATAGAATTTAATAATACATAGCTATTCTACTCTGTTAAATTAAAAAAATGTCACATATTTATATATTTTAAACACGATAAAAGAAGTATTAGTTACCTAATTGGTCTTGTCATAAAAAAAAACAAAACAGCTACAAAAATTTTAAAATTCCACAATTATTACATAAAAGTATTATTTAAACTTTAAAGATTTATAACATCTCATAATACAAAACAAGTTATATTAAATATCGCCGGATTGTTATTATTCCAAACGATCTATTCACCGGTCATCTCGTGTATATCGCTCTGATGTCATACACACAGGCGCCGGCGCCAAGACCCGTGTAACTTGCTCTAAGCCTGTCCTACTCTTACGATATAAATAAAAAAAAAACTTCTAATTAAACCTCTATTATCAAACATGCTGAATTCACGTTTTTTTTTAAAAGAGATTTCTTATTTATAATATATAGGTACCTACCTATGTGTTCTGCTTGATGGAGGAATGTTAATGGTGACGCCGTGGAATGTTCTAGAAGTGAAAAAATGTATAAAAAGAAAACAAAACAATATCAAATGTTCCATGCGTGACGTTCCAAATTTAAATTTTATAATATTATTTTTAAATGCATTATTTGGCTATTTGCGATCGCAAATATGTGTTATTTATTAAATGCTTTGTTGAGCGTAGAATCACTTTTATTATACCTAAGCATAGCATTGCTGGCAGTAAATTACTGTATAAGGCTTAGGGTCAAATTGCATTAAATTTGCTCCAGCTTTCATTAATTCATGGATTAATATTATTTCTTTAAATTTCCAGGTTCCGGGGTAGACAAATTAAGCTAAATTATATTTTTTTTATAAATATATTTGTCTGGATAATTTATCGATTACGGTACTAGTTATCGATTACACATGTACGGGACAGATCCGTAGAAGTCAGTTCTGTGCTATATAGGTTTTTACTGCACTTGCTCTGTTCAATACGTATTCATGTGTTGGTCTATAACGATGTCGGCATCGTTTGTAGGTCTGTCTGTTGACTTTTTGTTGAGTTTCAGCTTCCGACATGTTCTTTCTCATTACACACATACCTGAATGTAGTTGTAGAAATAACACGTTGTTTGTCTAAAGAATCTCTAAAGTCAAAATTGATTACTGAAACTTGCCCATTTAACTAAGTTTGTATTCAGTATCAATGTATCATATATAATTAATCAGTAATATCGCATATGTATCATACTTGTGCAATTGCTAGGCTACATAGTGAATGTGTGATATTCTTAAATCTTTCTTTTATTTCATAATTAGGAGTTGAATTATTTATGCACGAATTAGAATAAAAAATTGCAGGTTCTTGTGTTATTTCTGTAAATTATTTGGCATATTTGGAAGTTTAATTATTTTGTACTAATTCAGAACAAAAATGGAATTACATTTTATTATGTATTGTACTTACAACTGTCTCTTACAATGAAGATTAACGTATTTTTTATTTATTGTTGCAGATCGAATCTTAGAACGCGATGCTGGATTTGTATCCGGTGGTGAAGACGACGACTCGTGTTCCGGTCCTGCACACTCTGACGACTCAGGAGTCAGACTCGTCGAGAGCGACACTCGGGTCAAAAGAGAAAGAACCCCCACCCGCATTCAACCCCCTAAGAAACGGATTCGTCTGAGTTCGCGGGAAGATCTGCAAAGTCCTGAAAGCGACTCACCAGTCAGCCCTTTCAGGCCGTGGTCATTTATCGAAGAACCCCAACAAGAACCTTTGTCGTTAGTGAAGAAGACAAGCGAGACCAGTTTGTTGAGACAAAGGAGGAGGCCTGTAGAACCTGCGGTAGTCCCACCACCTCCTGTACCCGAGACTAGGCCAGGACCACCGCGAGTACCCCCACACCCTGGGGTAGTAGAATCTTACCCTGAAAAACCTAAACCTAGAGAACAAAGGAATTACAAGAACATGACAAGAGAAAGGCGGATAGAAGCTAATGCCAGAGAAAGGACCAGGGTTCACACAATAAGTGCAGCGTTCGACACATTGAGAAGATCCGTTCCAGCTTACAGCCATAACCAGAAACTATCGAAGTTGTCTGTTCTTCGGATAGCATGCGCGTACATCGCAGCATTATCAGCAGCGATAGATCCCGAAGCGGATTTATCGACAGCAGTGGAAAGCGTTACACAAACAATACACACAGAAGGGAAATTAAGAAAAAAGAAAGACGATCCGTGAATAGGGTCGAAATTGGACGTTGTGATGTTCCATAATTATTTGCTCGGTGCATTTGACTTCGTTTCGATCTGACAGCAGAAGGAGAGAAGTTCATTAGACACGTGTTATTCTCACCATGAAAGGCAATACCGTATATTTACGTACGTATTAAGATATTGGTATCATACCAATATCTTAATGGACAGATATCTTCAGGTATCCAAGTAGGCATATCTATTATTCTATGTGGGGAATTTTTTTCTATAGTCGATACTCCCACTGCTTAAAAAGCCTACAGATTATTTCATTCTCTTTGGTACTAGGTACCGTGGGAATTTAGTATTTTACCGCAGCCACGGCGATGCGGGTTCACCAGAAAATCATTTTATAAGCAGTCATAGTGCCATTTCATACAACTTTGGATCATGAGAACTATCAGTTTTTAGGTTATCTATGCTTATATCCTGTCTAATTGCAATATAATTTTCAAAGCAATGCCCAGTCTATGATTCAGATAAAAACCTCAAATGATATTGCGAAACTGAATATATGATACTGTTAATTAGGTATTATATCGCTAGCGTTGAGCTCAATGTTTAATAATGTCCATTGTATAAATATATAGATTCTAAATTTGCCTGTCATGGTAGGTACCATGTTGTTGATATTATACCGTCCCATGACGTCATTGACTGTGTTAGTACAAAAATGACAATAACTATTGGAATAATCTCGAAATTTTTACTATTTACAAAGGTTTAAGATATCCTACTGTAATTTACTAATTGTAACCTACATATAAAGTGATCTCGTTATTTTGTCTGTGTAGCAACCTTTATTCATACGTTATTTTGTATGGTCAATACAGAATACATCTATAGCGATATAGAGCAGGAGAACATGACATAGCGGTATCATTGGTTCACAGATTGGAAGCCAGTTCCTTTATGTTTCTCTGACTGATAATAACAGCACAAAATAGTGTTCCTTGGATCATGAGTTGCGATCACTAAAAGACAAATAGTAGATATTTAATAATATTAGTAATATACATATTTTATATGTGTATTAGACAATATCGATATAGTAACTTGAATACACTTTCTGATATGTTGTAGACTCTAATATCTAAATTTGTCCCTGAACATGTACATTCAACACAAGTTTTTATAGTATTGCAATTGATTCTGGGTTTTTTATTCATTGGCCGATTCCCATCAGACAAATACGTGAAGATGATACTTTTTGAACCCGAAAGAAAGAAAATCTACGTAAAGTCTATACTAAAAGTAATGAAACTACCTTTGAGTCCAAAACTACCTAATCTAGTGAACGGTTGTTTTTATATAATATGCTTTTGCTAGTTAGTTGCTAACAATTATAATTTGAAATAGATAAAAAATAAACTTGCCGTTTATGCATTCATAATGTAGCCAATAAAATTTGTAATTACGACTCTACTCCTTTTTCTTCTTTACCAATATGGCTTCCAAAGTAAATGACGGTGATTTTTTGCCAATTTGAAGAAATAAAGCTCCAACTGTCACATCTCGTTATCTCTCAGGTGTTAGGTATTGAAATTAGAAATCGAACGAAATTGTCAAACTTTACTGAGCAAATTTAAATAACCACAGTTACAAAATTCCACTGTGTCTTTCAAACCATGACGTTGGCAAAAATCACCGATCAAAATCGGTGGCATCCATTTATAATAATCAAGAAGAAAAGTATACGCATATTTTTACAATGCCTATATATTTTAATATCGTAAACATTGTAATAATGATTAAATTTGTATTATTATCATATAGCAATTTTAATCTGTTTCAAATGAGCATTGTTAGCAAGTATCTTATATAATTGAGCCCTTGGTTACTTTAGAAACAAACTCGCAACGTTTACTTTTGACTAAAACATCCACAATATTATCTAAAATTCAATTCAATCAAACCGATTCAAAGATGCAGAAATACGAAATTGTGTAGCGTTCAATTTATAGGTCAGCCGGAAATTGATTTGCATTTCAAACTTGGTTGTTGTTGTATGAGAAAATTTTACAAATTATCATGTATTTTTGTTTGACAACACAATATTTTAAATATATATCTAGCCGTTTAAAATAAAGCTGCTCTTTCATCTGTTTCTCCGCTGTATTCTTAACTTTTTAATATGATTTTAATTATAATTTAGAGAATTCCATCGGAAAAAACTTATATATATAAAAACTGCATATAGTTGTACAACCTCAAATACCCTTTCAGATTAGAATGATAGCCGTGAGTTTCGACTTTAAAAAAATCGAAAATTCGCGTAATCCGTTTTATACACGAAATATATGTATATGACATCATAGTGAACTCCCAAAAGGGTCATAAAGAAATCGTTCTAGCGATTAGATACCGCAGTAATATCGCATACATACGAGATGGCTTCAACAACAAAACGAGAATATAATTAATCTAAATGAACAAAAGACTCAGTTCTTAAGAAATCGTTTTAGTGATTATGTGCAGCAGTAGTCCCGAGTATATGCGAGATGGTTTCAACAACAAAACGAGAATATATATAATCTAAATGGACAACAATAAAAGACCCACTGTACACCAGTGAGATGCCGAGTTCGGTCGCTAGTTACTATATAAATAATAGCATAGTATCTATTCAATGTTAACCATTCCTCAGTCCAGTATTAATAGGAGAAGAAAAATCGGAAATAACAAATCTAAAATGTATTTTGGCTTTAATGTTAATATTTATTACAATCGAGTCAGTAATTTTAAGTGAGAATTGTATATAATTATGTGCCCACACTAGGGGAGGCATTTTTGTAAATATGTAATTAGTGCCCTGTATATAAGATTGTTTTATTCCGAAAAATGTTCATTTGTTTATAATGTTGAACATAATATTTCTGATTACACAATAAACATGTAAAATGTTCACTTAATAATAATAAAATGATATTTTTTATGCAGAAAAAATACATCTAATTATGTTCAATAAATATCTGCATATTTTATTCGCCCAAATTCATGTAAAATAAATGGTCAAGACTTATTGTTAAGTTTGCCTTAAACATGCATTGTGATAATTATTGTAAATATATACAGTGTAATTAGCATTTAAACACATGATAAAAGAGTGATTATGTATTATAAATTGTTGGAAAAGTACCTATATTAGGGCCCGCGCAGACGGAGGACTTTCTGTCCGCGGAGGACAACATTCCTGCCTCGCTCACATGTGCGTTGTAACAATTTTGTAATGTAATACCCAAACTATTACAGATAAAAACTTGAGACAATGCCTTTGTCTGCGTAGACCTTTAAAAAGCAACCATTGTTAGACTGTTTTGTTCAATTTCTTTCGTAATTTTACGTACACACAGTGAAATAATTTATTTTTAATTACATTATTAAATAACATGTGTATCGATATATAGATATCGAAAATATATCCGGCAATTTTATCTAATTAGATTAATATAAATGAATATTAAATATGAAAGAACAGTATGTCATTTCCAAGTGAATATACAATGAAAAGAAGACTATAAAAGAGAAAATAAACGATGAGATATTAAACAATTACGTTTCTTTGTTTTATTTCATATTTAAACAGAAAACAAGTATGACAATTTGCCTTTTGTTACCAACTCAATCTCAGCCCGTAAAAATATGTTTAATACCTTGTATATTCTTAATGATGGTATGGGCGGTCCCGAGATAGTACATATACATTTACTAAATAAAATTGCAAAGAAAATGCTATATCTAACCTGGTTTAAATGAACACAACGAGGAATAAATATAGAATGTTGCACTCAGTTGAAGCAGTATGAAGTCAGATCAGTTAGCCCAGTAATTAAAATGGCAAATAAGCTGACTGCCGACTTAGTAGTAAATGGTAACCGTATATGTAAGCATGAACTGCATCACGACATCACGTTATCATGTGACGCTCGTCATACCACTCACGTGTTGCCATTTCGGAGAATTAACATATTATGCCCCTTATGCTGTAATTTCACTGCTTTATGTTCTAATACAAGTATACCACGCTTTTCCAAAGGCTAACACAATGGAAGATCATACTGAAATACTTAGGGAAGGAGATTATTAGTAATGTGAACCAATGAACTCATTGCTAGCATGTAGACTTCCACGCGGTTCCCCCTGAAAACCATGGTGATAATTCCTGGTGAAATTGTCACAATGGGCTTACTGACCTGACTTCATATTCATTCTATCATTCTCCAGTGGTGCCCCGCCTGCAAACACCGCTAGTGCAGGCGGGTGCAGCATTCCATTATGATAATGGAAGAAAAAATTAAATACTTAGTAAATTACTAGCAATTAATCTAATTAGCTTGAAAATAAGATTAAATTTCGTATGCAAGTACAGTATACCCTTAACATATGGGTAATTTTCTCCTAATTTATACGGACAGCACCGGGGAATAAAGTTAGTAATATTGACATCATTATAAAATTAAACATCAAATAACAGACGTGTCTGTACAATTCGGCGGAAACCCCACCGGATCAACGTAAGTACACGCCCCAATAGGAAGTGTTCCGAATTCGCCAGTTGTAGGTACAATAGCTGTTATCACCAGCTGCTGGTCTGATAACGCGACACGTGCCCGTGTGTTTACATCCCACTGTTGTTCCGTGTCCCCTATTGTATCAACACCCGGTGATTTCGAAATGGGGAGCTCATTGGGTTTCAACAAAGAATCTCTATCAACGTCTTCAAGGTGCGAAGATAATGTAAGCCTTAATATCTATGCAATTAACGTAACTTTGTGAGCAGATTGCGTATATTATTATTGCCGCCGTTTTAAATGTTTTGTAGTGGTGTAACGGTTTACATACTGCCACGTCATAGTCGCGAGCTTGATACCCGCATAATAGAAATGTGCAAATTATGGCCAGATTCATCTTTGGTTAAACCGTAAAGATAAAAGATAATAAACACTAACAAACAAAATTATTTTTACATTCATAATACTACTATTATTATATTAAGTAAAATTATAATATAATTTTGTGAATGTTAAAAAAAATCAACCCATTAATGAATGAATAGAAATAAAATTGCATAATTACTTAGACAACAGTGCCATCTTGTAGCATTTACCAAGATTAATATTAAAAACTTGCTAGTATAGCTATTCGATAATAGATGGCGCTGATATTACATATTGAACATATAATCTGTGGTGTTATAGATGGCTATCTATTATGGTGTTAAGTCTATTTTTAGCGGGAATGTTAAATTAAGCAGAGTTTGAATAAATCCTATAAATTAAAGTTAGTTGTTACGGTGATAGTCATTAATTAAAAAGAGAAGAAATTAAAAACTTAGTGATATATAATACAAAACATTATATTGGTAAGTAATAAGTATCTTTGTTTAATTATCCTTATTGTAATTATTTACGCTGTCCATTTCATACACCGGGTATCTAGATGGGTGCCTAGGCACCGAACGCTGCAGTATCTTGCTCCGCATGGTATGCACGTGTAATTTGAAGGAAATCCACAGACCGCACAGAAATGTCGATCAGGAAAACTGGAACAATATATTTATTTACAATTAAAATCTGAGACATTGTAAAGCTTATAGTTTTTAGCAGGCTTTTTCTCCATATAACTAGAGTAGTAATAATATATATTATTGTAAATTAAGTGTAACACTTGGGAATAAATGCAGTTATTAGAAAGTAAAAGTATATAATATTTAAAAAATGGGACCTTATTTAAACTTGACAAATAACACTGTTTCTTTTAATGTATTTTTAATAAATGTGTTAAGTCTTTATTTGTTTCAAATATGTCATAATTAGATTACTTTATAATGTAATAATGTTTCTTATACTGAGTAATAAGGAATTTATTTACTTCAAATTAATGCATGGATGGATAATTACTTTGAGGGAGGTACTTGTGCTGACAAATAGTTAGGTGGGTCTGGTCTGAAACTAGCATCTTCCTCCACAAGCTGAGCAAATGTCTTTCTGAATCTCATTTTATAATATTCTGCACTTTTTGTTTTCTTCTTTCTAATTGGTTTCTCATTGGAATCTGCAAACTTGGGTATCTTTTTCGACATAACTAGGTCTGCATGAGGGTCATCATGAAAATTGTCTTGTTCTAGAGCTTCTACAGCTTTTCGAGCTCGGCGTTTTCTCGCTGCATCATCTAATGTTCTTCTCTTTTCAGCTTCCTTTACTCTTCCTGATTCTCGTGCCGCCATGTTTACTTATTTTGCTATTTTAGTTTTAGATATTGATTTTTTTAGTAATATATTTTAATTATAGTCCCTTGTCATGAACAGGAATGCTAAGTTGATCCATCAAATCATCAACACGAGCTTGCAATGTCTCTACAATATCAGCAGATATAAATAAATGTGTCTCATCCAGGTCCTGCAGTATAAACTTTCTGCCGAGGGCAAGTGTTTCATCCAAGTGGAGCAGGAATTGTTTCATTGCCGGGTCACTGCAATTGAAGTGAGAGAAATGTCAAAAAAACGTGGTCTTAGCGCCGATGAGAAAAAAACAAGGATGCTTGAAATATTTCATCAGAGCAAGGACTTCTTTCAGTTGAAGGTATATTATACTTTGTAACAATGTAATTTATTTTTTCATCGATTTTGTACAAAGTCATCTGCATATGTAGGAAGCAGTCTTACCTATTTTAGCAACCAAGAAGTTTGCTTTGTAAACTGTTTCGGTTGTTGGATGAGTTTCATATTCCAATCTATAATTTTTCTTATATAATATACATAGTATAACACCCAGACCAACACAAACAGATATACTCATGACTATATTTGTTTGTATTGTGTGGGGATTGAATCCCTTACCATTGGATAGCAGTGTGCAGTGACAAGTCTATACAATTATGATATACAAATATATTGTCTTAGGAGTTAGAGAAGATAGCACCAAAAGAGAAGGGCATTACAATGCAGTCAGTAAAAGAAGTAGTACAAAGCCTGGTTGATGATCATCTCGTTGATTCTGAGAAGATTGGAACATCTGTGTATTTTTGGTCTTTTCCAAGGTATGTGCAGGTTTTCTATATATAAAAATAATAGACACATTATATCTCATATTAATTTAACATTAATTCACTAGCCTCTATTTTATGAACATGCTGAGTATAAATATTTCATTAATAATTGTACAAATTACCGATACTACAGATATAAATTACACTGATTAATATAAATAATCTTAATATTAGCATAGTGCAAAGAATAGTAAGTTTTTAGAAATATATTGATATTTAACTTTATTGGTTTAGTAAAGCAAGAACTGCCAAGAAACGGAAATTGAATGAGTTACAAGGTCAATTTGATGAAAGTGTTAAAAAACTGAAGAGGACTGAAGACGCCATTGTTGTTGAATCAGTAAGATCTTTAAATCAAAGTAGAAAGAAACTCAATAATTATTTATTAAATAATACACTTCCCTCTACTTATGCACCTCATACATTTTTATCAGTATCCCTATTGTCTGATACACAAATAAAATAAAAATGACTGTTTCATAGATCATAATATTAAGCTCCACATCACAATTTACAACTCTCTTGGTAGGGCTGATATGTAGGGTCGATCTGAAGAACACAACTAGCATCACTAATAAATTTTAGATTAATAGTTAGAATTAAACAGATTAGACAGTTGTAGAAACTATTTATTTACTACATACAGATGTATGTAGTAAATAAATAGTTTTTTTGTTCAATTCAATTTTGTTTAAAAGTTGCCAAAATTGAAACCTCTAATTCAGATTGATTTTATATTTTTAACTAATTTAAGAGATAGAGATTTAATTCAACTGTACTTATTTGCTTAACTATATATCTTAGTAAAATACTTTATTTGGGTAAGCATATTGACTAAACTATAAATATAAAGTGAAATAAATATAGTTGTTTTGCTTCTAACAGATAATTTTCATTTATACATAGTTATATAAAAAAGTTGTAGGTTTCTAAATTTGTAT
This sequence comes from Achroia grisella, assembly GCF_030625045.1. NCBI lineage: Eukaryota > Metazoa > Arthropoda > Insecta > Lepidoptera > Pyralidae > Achroia > Achroia grisella. Next base: position 584,693 of record NW_026712817.1, read on the forward strand.
ATTTAGGCTGATAGTTAGTTAGCTAACTTCTTAGAATAATATAAAAAAATAGAGATGAATAAGAAAATTAGAGCCATACAAAGTTGGGGTTTACTCTACTTATAATTATATGATATACTAGCAGACCTGGCCATGCATTGCTGTGGCTAAGATTCTTGAATAAAATAATATTGCAACTATAAATTGAGATGTAAGCTATCCTATCTTTCAAATTGGATCAAATTGCACATAATGTGCAAATCAAATTGCAATTGGTTCAGTAGTTTAGGGAGTCCATTGCAGACAAAAAATGTGACACATAATTTTTATATATAAAGATTTGTGTTTGGTTGCAAGGTTGGACGTGAGTGTACAGATCAGAGAAAGGAAACACTGGAACATTTGGAAAATATGAAAAAAGAAGAGGAGAAACTTAAGAAAGAGCTGCAGAAGTATAGAGATTCAGATCCGGATTATATAGCTCAGTTGAAAACCGATAGTGAGGTATGGCTATTTAACTTTATTCTTATCAGTCTGGCCAGGGGTGAGTTGATTGTTAGTAAAGGTATTTTTTTCTATGTAATTAGAATCGCAAATAAGGTGGTCAACCTGGTAAGTGGTAAATAATATGAACATCACTATAGTCGTCACATTATTAGGTGATACCAAGGTTACCACTTAATGTCTTTCTATTAGAGGGTCAGGTGATTGTTATTAATGTGGACTGACAACTGCATTGGTAGAAATGTATTTATCAGACCACATTGCTAGTAATGGGGTCATCAGTCAGTCAGGTTGACCTACATTTATATATCAACTATGATTAAATTTAAATTTATTATTATTATTAAAAAAGAATTTGCTAAATGTCTTACTAATCAAATTTTTTTCTAATGGTTGCCAATGGAATGATGACCTGTGCTAACATGGTCATGGTAAATTCACTATAAATTTATCATGGTGGTTTTTACAGGGAACCACATGGAGGTCAACCTGATATGGAACATTGCTAGCAATGGGGTTGTTAGTCCACATTACTAAAAATCCCCTTCCCTGTAACTGATCTGATTACATACAACAGTAGAGGATAACAATCCTCCATTGGTACTGGCTCTGACAGTATATACCGTTAGTGCATTTGAGTGCAGTACTCCATATTTATCTATTAAAAAAATATGATTCAGATCTTTATGGTCGGTTGCTGATGGGTAATAATGTAGATGTTTAATAGAAATAACAGTATTATATGTTTGTAATATTATTATTACTAACAGATTTTAAAATTTATTTCAGAATCTTAAAACGGCAATCAATAGATGGACAGAAAATATATACATACTAAAATCATACATAAAGAACACTTTTCATATGGAAAGTGAAGTGATTGACCAGAGTTTTGGAATACCACCTGATTTTGATTATATATAATTGAAATACAATAAAACTACTTATAGAGATTTAGAGATAAATAAAAAAAGAAGAGAACAAATGATAGATGCTTTTCGTTTGTTTACTTATGTTGTTAAAGTACTGACATAACCTAGTCATGCATTTATTTCTGTACTCAAAATAATTAATTTCTACACGTTACTTATTACTTAATTATTAGATACTTCATTTAGTTAATAAAGGAATAAGAAAATTACTGTAATTTGTTTGTATGAATAACATATATGTACATACCATTCGACCAGGACACCTTTCATAACATTCACCATGTTTCATTATTAGATTGTTTTTATGTGCAATAAAATATGTATATTACTTGTTTAAAAATATTTAGTCACAATATTTTCAACATAGAGATATTTTTTAATTTGTTTAAGAGGAAATATGAAAACAAACAATAATGTTAGTTTTTTTTTAATCTAGTGTTGCCAGATGTCTTCTTGCTTACTTCCCAATAATTTCCTAAGTCCTCATAATTATTTAATGTATGATATATAAAAGTTTACATTATTACATCTAACTCAAATACCCTATCGCCACAAAATCTAACAAGTATGGGTAGAATTTCCCAATCTGGCATCATTATCTGCTTGTGAATTTTTAAGGATTGGCGGGCTTTTCGAAGAAATAGGCGCGAATTGAATAGTTCTCAAAAAATATTTATATTTATTGCTAGTTTCACTGCAAATAGTTTATTTTTCCTTATATAGATAATAATTACGTCGTATATAGTTGTTAAATACCTATCTTAGAATCATGCCTGAGGGGGACGGCGACGTCCCGCCTCCGGGCCGAAAAACTGCAAGGAGACAAGATACCTCCTCAGATGATTACTATAAACCTTACATAAAACCTGGTTATAAGAGAATCTTTCCAGAAAACACAATGGTGAGTGGCGAATACACCGTATTTATCACAAGCTCCATTGGAGAAAAAATTGGAAACCAAAATCCACTGGTGATGGCCAATCTATTTAAGAATGATGTCAAGGGCGTGCTTAATATTAAGCGCATTAATGCAACTAAAGTCGGTGTAACATTTAAACAAGTAAATAATGCGAATAATTTTTTGAACAATGAGGACTTTCTCAATAAGCACAACTATCATGCACACATTCCAGCAGCAGCTGTGGAAACAATTGGAGTGCTCAGGTTTGTACCCACAAGTATAAGCAATGAAGAGCTGTTTAAAAAGCTTACCTGTCCGTATGAGATCATAAGTGTAAATAGGTTTACAAAAAAAGTAGACGGAGAAGTTAAACCGTTTGGTTCAGTTAGATTGACTTTTTTGTCTGGAAGTCTTCCAGTCTATGTGTATTTAGATATCTTTAGATATAGAGTATATGAATATATGGCTCCTCTTTTACAATGCTATAAATGTTTCAAATTTAACCATGGCGCAAAGTTTTGTAAATCTGCTCAAAAGTGTTCAATATGTGCAGGTGATCATCACTATTCTGAATGTAAAGCAGAAACGATTAAACAATGTATTAACTGTGGAGCACACCTTGCTATCTCTCGAGATTGTCCTGTTAAAAAGTATAAAATGGAGGAAAAAAACAATAAAATTAAATATGCTCAAGCTGTGAATTTTAAAAATGTTGACCCAAACAATATTACAAAAAACTATGACACTAACTTCCCCACATTACGTTCTAGTTCTAGAAACAATAATAATACTCAAGTCAAAATAAATAATAAATCGTCTACGGAAAAATCCCCATTACCAAGTACACAAGATGAAAATAAAGAACTAATTGAAAAAATTCTTAAAAGTGATCATGTACTAAACGGTCTTATTGGAGCATTAGTCTCCTTAGGAAATGATAGCAGGGCACTGACATCCTCAGTTATTAAGGACATATTAATAAAAAGTCTTAAAAGTGATTAAGTCATTTATTAGAATATCTCAATTCAATATACAAAGTATGTATAATAAAAAACCTTTACTTATTAATTATATTCATGAGAATTATATAGATATTTGCTTACTAAATGAAACATGGTTAAGAGAGAATTGCCACTTTAACATGCCTGGTTATAACTATGTAAGTCAAAATGGTATAGGTGGATATGGAGGTGTAGGTATATTAATAAAAAACGATTTTAAATATACAATTGTTCCCACACCTTTTTATGACTTTATGCAATCTGTAGCTATAATATTAAAAACACAATTAGGTAACCTATCTATATTATGTACATATTGTCCCCCACCAAAAAGTGGTAGAGGCCGTTTTATAGTTAATAAACTTAAACAAATACTACAAAGGCTTCCTAAACCAGTAATGCTGGCAGGTGATCTAAATGCTCATCATGTAGCCTTTGGCTGTAACAATACTAACAGTAGAGGCACTGAAATTTATAATATGTGTGATGAATTTGATCTATGCATATTAAACACAGGTTCTCCAACTACAGTTGGTACTTCTACTCATCAACCGTCTGCAATAGATATTTCTGTTATTAGTCCATCTGTAGCACCATTATGTGTATGGAGAGTCCATGACGATCCAATGGGCAGTTACCATTATCCTACTATTATTGATATCCAAACATCTATAGAAAAATATGATACAGGACTTCCCACAGAACAGTATATTTATTCTAAAGCAGATTGGTCCAAGTTTCATTCTGAATCTGAAAAGGCATTTAATAGTATTAATTTAGATCAAGATAATCCATTAGCCAGTTACAACCTATTTATTGACACTATAGAAAAAATTAAATACAACTGTATTCCGAAAATAAAGAAAACATCTCATTATATATATAAAAAACCAGTACCATGGTGGGATGATGAGTGTAAAGACATGGTCAAAAATAGTAAACAAGCATTAAATTATTATAGAACTAACCCCACAATAGAAAATTACATTAATTATAAAAAAGTAGATGCTTTAAAGAAAAAAATGTTAAGTATAAAAAAGAAAGAAAGTTGGAAAAAACTGTGTGAGTCTTTTAATAGATATACGCCTGTTAGTATTATTTGGAATTATATTAAAAAATTTAAATACATACCTGTACATAAATCCCCAAAAAATGATGAATGGATACCATCATTTATTGAAAAATATGCTCCATTGTCCCCTCCTGAAAAGCAGATTGACAATATATCACTTAACAGTATATTTAAAAAAATTGGAAATGTAAACTGTCAGTTTCTTTCTCAACCATTTTCATTCCTTGAATTTGAAACAGCACTACAGTCCCGAAAGGACACTGCACCTGGATTGGATGATTTACCATATAAAGTGGTTAGATATTTACATATAAATGCAAAAAAATTACTCCTTGATATTTTCAATTTGCTATGGCATTGTCAACATATACCACAAACATGGAAAACACAATGTGTAATACCAATACTAAAACAGGACAAGCCACCAGACGATTACAATTCCTATAGACCTATTTCCTTATCATCATGTATTGGCAAACTATTCGAGCACATGCTCAAAACAAGATTAGATTTTTATGTAGAAAAGAATAACATTTTACCTTCTCAACAATTTGGTTTCCGGAAAGGCAGGAGCGCTGCTGAAAGTTTTACTGCTTTAATTGCAGATATAAAAAATTCTTTCCATAGCCATTCCTTTACAGTATGTGCTTTCTTAGATATCCAGGGTGCATTTGATAATGTTGACCCTTCAATCATGATTCACATTCTTGATGATATTGGCATACCAGGCAAAGTCTGTAAATGGGTATTTAATTTTCTTTATGAGAGAACTATGTATGTAAAATACAACAACATAATTCATGGACCTAGATATGTTTATAAGGGCACTATGCAAGGTGCTACTATTTCTCCTTTGTTGTATAACTTGTACACTTGTCAAATCAATAATTATTTGACACAAAATAATAATAATATAAATTTTTTACAGTTTGCTGATGATTTGTATATAGTGTTAATAATAATGTAACTATTGCTGTAAATAATTTAAATATTGCATTAAAACAAATTTGTGATTACTATCATAATAAATTAAAATTAATTATAAGTCCCAGTAAAAGTGGAGCATTAATATTTTCAAAAAAGAGTCACAATTGTTCACAACCTATTTTATATAATAACATTTTGCTGCCATGGATTCAGGAATTCAGGATTCTTGGAATACATTTAGATCAAAAATTATCTTTCAACAATCACATAAATAATATTATAAAATCTGTAATATGTAAAGGTCTTAATATACTGAAAGCCCTGGCTGGAGTTCACTGGGGTTCTGATCCTCGCACATTGTCTATGTTATATAAGAGTATAGTTAGAAGCCATTTTGACTACAGCTCCCTAGCATATATGAATACAAACCCAACTTTACTACGAAAACTTGACATTATACAAAATAAAGCATTAAGAATAATTACAGGAGCGATGTGTTCAACACCCATACATATTATGGAGTGTGAAGCGAATATCCCCCCTTTAATATTAAGACGCTTACAAATAGCAGAGAAATTTTGTTTAAAGCTTATTTCTTCTAATAATAATAATGTCTTGGATAGAATCATACCTCCCAAAGTTGTTGAATCAGTTACACCAGGCCCTTATGTAGACTTTAACCAACTTTTATCTGGTTATTTACCTGAAATATTAAGAATTGTTTTGCATATTCATTCTCAAACTGTAAATATATATAAAAGTAAAATTTGGCCTTTGTATCATATAAATTATGATGCACTTATAAATAATAACATATCAATATATATAGATAATATTATCTGTATTGCTGATATATATAAGATAAATGAAAATATGGCTTCTTATAGAATATACATAGATGGTTCAAAAACTTCTGATAATGTTAAATCAGCATATTATGACCCACAACTTAAATTAACAAAATGTTTTAAAATAGATAACAATTGTAGTATATTTACTGCTGAATGTTATGCTATATATGCAGCATTACAGCATATAAATAATATAAATGATGTAAATTTTATGATAATAACGGATTCGCAAAGTGCTTTAAAAGCTCTACAAAATATATCTCTTAGATATAATTTAAACTATTTATTGTATAATATCAGACAAAATATTTATGATCTGAAAAACAACGGTAAGCAGGTAACATTCTTGTGGGTACCTGGTCATAAAGGAATTGCTGGAAATGAAATAGCGGATCAAGCTGCTCGGAATGTTCATAATGAAGACCACTCGAATATGTTTAAAGTTTCATTCACCGACTATTATAGCTCACTTAAAAATGCTCTAAAATTATTATGGAATAACTATTACATAAATATTGCTAACGATAAGGGAAAATGGTATGCCAAGATCCAAGGAAGCCTGCCCGCCAAACCTTGGTACCACAACAATAAAGACGTCGACAGCAGACAATTTATCACGACTATTAATCGTATGAGATTTGGTCATAATCAAACTCGCACTCACCTATACAGAATGAAAATGGTTCACAACCCAAAATGTCCTCACTGCAATGAAGATGAAGATTTGAATCATATTATATTCAAATGTAGAAAATACGGACTCGACAGATTATTACTCATTCACGAGATTCAAGAGCATGTTAATGAAGTACCGAAGTCTTTAGAAGAGATCTTATCAAGGCCTGCACTATTCAAGATTTTATATAAATTTATTTCTAACACTGGGAAGAAATTATAATTTTTTTTTAGGTTTTGTATTTTATGTTGGGCTAAAAAGAACTTGTATCCAGAGCCGTAAAATATTAAATAAAAAAAAAAGTGAATTTTTAATTTATAATGCTTTGCATACATGGGATAATATTTCCTGTATTTTTACATATATAAAGTTTTGCCAAGTCGTAGTCACTCGTTCAGTTCAAGTTAGGCTGAAATACAAAAGAGTCAGATTAGTATAAAAAGGTGATTTTAGGTTTTAAACGTTAAATCAAATCAAAATTATTGTTGTCGATTTCTGTACTATCAGAAACAAACAGTTCAGAATAACAGAGTAATAAAAAACAGTCACCTCATACCAGACGGTTAGTATCTGTCATTTCACTTTTTGTAAATTATTTATCTTGTAATTAAGCAAACTTGATTATAAATGTCAGTATTTTTTTTTATTTTAGTGTTAGTAGGTACAATGTTGGTCAGTGTGCGTCATATCGTATCATTCTCAGTAATCGATATTTATTGTTGAAATCTTTCAGATAGCACTTCTTGTGTAACGCCTACTACTTAATTTTTACATAGTTAGTAATATTCATACTGCACTAGGTTTATACTTATAAATTATATTATCTATACAAGTCTAGAGATGTTAAATCCATACATTTAATAAGTGCATCAAAATAGTTTTATCACTCTTAATTAGTTATATTGATTGCCACCGTATATTGGCATACTGTTGATTTATCTGATACGTTTTCGTATATAGCACAGTCTTTTGTTAAATAATTCGAATCTTTGGGTTCCATCCACCATTTTTGTATATAGTTATGAAGATTTAAATAAATAGCATAAGGATTACGTTTGACAGTCATTTCTAATTTTGTTATTTTCTCTACTTCATTTTCTTTAGCTTGATCTGTGTAGAATAGGAGATTATTTAAAAAGTCCCTGGCTAATATTTTATCATTCTTGTTCATCAATAATAATGCAGGAAAGTCCGTAACGTTAATTTCAAATCTAAATTTATGTAAGTTATTTAGTCCTTCTTTTTGTAATGCCAAAATTAACTTATTATATATTCGTTTAGAATTTTCTTTTAATAAGTCAGGAGTATCCGTGAATTTAAACATTTCTGTATCTTTATCTATAATTAGTAAATTACCAATCAATCCCCCGATTCCTTCATTATCTTTCAGATCTCCATCTGTCAAAATAGGATTACTACCTGTAAGCATGTTATCGTTAATATGTACAATATTATGCACCGTTATATTTTTATTTTTTAATAGTTGGATAATTTTTGCACTCAGGTAATTTAATCGTTGTTTCGTATTTTGTTCATTTGCTCTTATACATATATCGAGGTTGCCAAAGTTTTTCGGCACTTTAAATCTCAATTCTCGAAGTTTATTTATGATTGATTCTTTGGTATGACCTTTTATATTTTTTGTGTATAGATTTAATATGCTAAGTTTTAATTCCGTGATTACATTTTTATTATTATCATTTAAAAAAGTTAGTCGAAATCTAACTAAATAATGATCGTCAAATTCGTTTTCTAGAAATTCGAAAACGTTTTGAGCTAAAAATACATGATATTTTCTAATGCTTGCGTTTGACATCATGTTCTTATAATTTTTATTGTTATTTAAGAAAAATTGTACCAAAGTCTCAGATAATCGTCTAATAAGCGACACTATTGTAGATTTCGTGAGAAAATTTATGTCTTCTTCATTGTAGTCATATTTGAATGTCTTTCCTTTGTCACTGGTGTAAATTATATCATTTCTGTCAGTAAATTCTGATGATCCAATTACCAATTTTTTTAAAAAGTATTCTTTGGCGGGAGTATATATAACAAATTTATAATTTGCATCAATAAAATTACATCCTAATAACTCGTCAAATATGTTACATTTTTCTCTAATTGTTAAGTAGCTTTCAAAGTATTTAGTCAAACTAAATGCATCTTTTTCTGATTTCAGTAAATCCTCACTGAATCTTTCTTTGTTTGGATTTTCTTTGTGTTTTGCTTGAATAAACCATATTTCTGGTACTCTCTGTTCTTTACGATGACAAATAAACATTATATCATCAAATGCTCCTATCCCGTTGATGTTGGACGCCAGGTAGAACGATTCTATTTCCGACAAAATTTTAGCTCTGACGAAAATTAAAGTTAACAATTTCGTCTCATATAGTTGTCCAGAAATACCAGAAGTGCCTGGCTTTTTTTCAAATCTAGGAACTAAAGCCATTGTAGTACATATAGAACTTCTATATATATATATCTAGTAACGGATAGTGCGGTTACAGGTAGGTATAAGTTATAGATAATATTTATGTAGGTTTTATATTCGTATGTATTTTTTTTGTGGATGGCGGTGTACGTAATATGCTATCGTAGTATCACTTTTAATTCTGAAATTAAAAAAATATGAACGTTAGCCAAATATTAAATTATGCGTATACAAATCAGGTTTACTTACTAACTAGCTACTCGCCCCGGCTTCGCAGGGTTACGTGTTACATGTATTATATATATAAACCTCCTCTTGAATCACACTATCTATTAAAAAAAACTGCTTCAAAATCCGTTGCGTAGTTTTAAACATTTCAGCATACATAGGGACGGACCGACGGACAACAACAGCGACTTTGTTTTATACTATGTAATGATATTGATTATGCACAGGAGGGTGTGTATCATTCCATTATCATCCATAAAATATTTGGTAGTAATATTTTACTATTATTACGAGAAGTTTTTTCGGTAGATGTATATGCATATAGTTATAGGACTTCGGTTACATATCTTGTATGTAATAATCTATGTAAAGCTTCTTAAAAATATTATCTACTCTTTGCACTGTTTAGAAGTAAGTAAGCTGATAAACAAGCAGCGACATTGTTTTCCTTTTCCTCTACAAATTCGATTGTTTATTTTAATATTAATAACTATTGTTAAAGCGGGTCCTGAGGCATTTAAATGATGTTTTCCTTCGACTAGACTGTCATCACAGATCACGATTCGGGCAAAATAAGGTGTTACGAGCGTACCTGGATTTTGCTATGGCGGCTGCTGCAGGAACCGATGAATTGAACACCACACAACACACGGGGCGTAATTAGTGCATATACCCCTTGATAGTTTGGTAGTTTTATATTAAAATCTTTGATGATTGATATGATTCAACGCAATTATGTGCAAGCGGCGTTTCTCAGACACGAGATGAACAGAAATCGCCATCTTTCTTCGCAGCAGCGGCGCGGGTGTACTCGGCTCCTTTCGGCCCTAGATCGTGAAGTGTCCTTGTCTATTACACGAGATGTGGATTTATACTAATTGTGGCGCAAACAATTATTTTATTATCAATGACATACTATAAATAGTATTACTTACTGAAATAGAATGAAATATATATTTATCCTGTATAATATAGTACACAGTTAAAATAAAACAATTGATTATAAGAATACAATGCCATTCACTATTATGTACTCACTGCCACGATCTTAAATTATGTTTTTACCTATTAGAAACTATATGAACTCATCGTACCTTATCTTTGTAATCCTTAGTCTACATACGTATTCCTTTATCTAATTTTTTTTTATTAATATGTTTTACGGACCTGGATACGAACAATTTATTGCCATTTCGAAATGCCAACAGTATATTAGGGCGCTTTTTTTCCTTGCTTTATTTTAATTCGGTGGAGAGATTGCAGTAGAGTCGGCGTCTATCACGTTGCATTCAACTATACCTACCCGGCGAAATCTGGACATATCAAGGGTTGTGTTCACCTTGAAGAACAGATAATAGTTGACAATCTTTATACCAAAGGATATGTTGGAATTACCCTTAAATAAATTCAAAACATCTGTTAAATCATATTTACTGAGCAAAGCCTATTACTCACTAAACAATTACTTGAATGACGAGTGCGCATGGCAATAGTTGTTCATGCACTGAATTTTAATTAAATGTTAGACATAGACACCTATATAAATATACATTGTAAATAAACTGGCTTTAAAAAAAAAGTAATTCAATTGAGTTTCTTGCCGGTTCTTCTCAATTGGATCTATCTACCGAACTGGTCGGTAGGGAAAAAAAATAAAATTTGAATGTAAAAATTTGACGTTACTAAGCGGCTAAAAAGTAGTACATGAATAAATGATTTTTGAATTTTGACTTTTATCTATTACTGGCACTATTTTTTTTATTTAGGATCACCAACAAAGGTTACAATCATACAATTTATTTGTGGGAACTAATATTACTATTTGATAATAAATTGGTAGGTGTATATAAAGTTGAATATAATGTATAGTTTTTTTATATTTATTCTGAGAAAAGCTATTTCATTACTTTTTCATCTTCCCTCGTGTCAATGGTAAACCTAAATATATTTAGACTAGGGCTTAGAAAGTTCAATAGCACTATCGGCCGCATAGTTCAGATCTTCCTTCGTTCAAGAAACTGAACATACAGGAGATGGGTCATGATTTGGGACGAGGACCTCGCAAAGTCGCAAGCCTCCTGGGTACCAATACCCCTTTTGTACCCAAATGGAGTTTATTTTTTAAAAACAAATATAATTATAGACTATTAACATTTGAATTATTTAACTTGAATCGATTTTTAAAAATCAAACTAATTAAAGCAATGTGAAATAGTTTAATGTCAAATAAAAATTGTAACAAATATTTGGTTTAGTTCACTATAAATTATAACACAATGACTTAGGTATGCACTTTTATTTAAATTATCCATTTAATCCGGTCAAGAAGCATTTATAATGTTTCTATGAATTTCTAAAGTAGTGCATTTTTATACAAACTTAGTTCTTTTTGTTACATAGTAGGTGAATTTCGATATATATAGAAAAATAGGTATATTATCAACGATTGCTATAATTTAGTTTTTTTTTAATAAGATATATTTACAATGAAGCGAGGGCGGGTACTCAGTAATATATATAATATAGGACGGTTATTGGATCTGATTTCAGGCGGGACTTGGCCTTCAGTCCCTCCATAAGTCCATCCTTTGGTTTGGAATGCCATCTGCATTCGCCCCCTATTGTCCGTTGAAGCAGTAAAAGCCAGCTGCGGCCGACAGCATTAGAGAAGACCGAAAAAAAAATTGCATATGAGACTAGATGCTCACGATGTTGACATTGATCTATAGATAAGGCGATAGGAGGGGAGTAAAATGTTCAGAATATACAACACTACCGATAGTATTTAATATCCTCTCCGATCGATCCTCCGTCTAATTCAAACGGGGATCGAAATTATGACTAAACCTAAACTGAGGTTCGAACATCCAGCGGTGCCCTCAGAGAGTTGAGCTGTAGCAGCTCCCTAAGTCCTATCGCGGGTTTGGAGTGTCATTTGCTCTCTGCTGCTGCTGTCTCGCTACCTATCATACGGTGAAGCCGTAAAGGTCAAGTGCGGCCTAACAGCATTAGAGTATGTAGTCCAAAAAAAAGGTATTAGGTTGGCATCCAAATGAATAGATTTTGTGACAACAAGTCAATGTAGTTTAATCATAACTTTTTTGAGTTAATTGCGTCGTAGTAGAATTTATCTATGTTATTTCTATAGGACGTCATTATAAATTTATAGCCTATGTGTTATTCTGATATATAAATAATATTACTGTAAAATTTCATCAAAGTATGTTCAATTGTTTTTGCGCGAAAGAGTAATAAATATATGTTTTCCATCTATCCATCCCTACTCACAAACTTTTGCGTTTATAATATTAGTAAGATATGGCGCTTATTTACTTAATCTTGATCAATATAAATTGCAGTTAAAACCGTCTTGTTAAAATCAGATTTCCAACAAAAATTCCGAATCCTAATCGGTACAACAGTTTAGGAGCTATAATGTCAGAGGCACAGACTCCTTGTCTACTAACTACCCCTATTTTTACGTCGTGTATTAAAAACATGAAGCAATTGAAAGTCTAATAGTACGGAAATAATTATATATACTTCGATAGCATCTTAGATCATAATTAGTATAAATTTAAGTAATCCCGAATAAAAAAATGAATAAATGAAATAAAAAAAAATGTAATCTGTCCATTAATAGGAGATATAATGCCTCAGATAGACAAAAATTTGTTAAACTTATAAGAAACCTCTTTTTGCGTCTCGGCCTCTAAAATGTTTATTTGAAAATTAATATCAGTATCGTTATTTCCTTTCCATAACGATAATTTCTTCTATGCACAAGACAGCAAGATAGTACGATTAAAAGTATATATGTATAGGTATATGTAGTATGTATAGGCGAACATTTTGTTGGTACACTTAGGCACTTCATTTCATAATTCTATAATAACGCCCTTCTATTTATTTCATATCAGTAATAACAAAATAATAATAAATATATTTACTAAAATAAATATATTTTCAGATTCAAAATAGAACACTAGGCATATTTACATTAATTTCAATTATTAACTTCATTAATAACTACTATTATTATTATTTATATCTACATTTTTTTTCACAGTAATTAGAAAGTTAATTAACTATAAATTTACAATAAGTTAATAACTAATATTTACATTTTAGAAATCTACTATTAACTCCATATTATTAAATTAAATATTTAAAAAACAATCTTATTTTCACTGTGCTTTCCAATTGTACACACATAATAAACGAGATATTAGAAATATAAATAATCTTTATTGAAATATGCTACACATAAGTATTTTTGAATAGTCGCATTTTTTTATTCTACCACTCATTCGGAACGCAGACTCATCACAAAAAGAATGAGCAAGAAACATTCGTGTTTTAAATAAATACACATTAGCAAGGAGGTGGTATTCACCATCAAAATATTATTTAAGATCTCCTTGTGTTATTATAAAGGTCCTTATCACGACCCGTGACTCTCTTAAATACAGTGGACTCTCTCTTAAATGGAGCTCTTAAATAACATTATACTTTATAAATATGACATTTATATAAAGTATTCAAAGGAACAATGTGTGTACACTAAAAATATGCAACAAACAGCATCCGAATGAACGAATAATAATGAAATATTCGTATGTATATCCACAGATTATATTAAAATTAATATTTACTGTTTTAAAGTACAGTATTCCACGAGTTTGTTTCCGTAGGCTACGTAACTCATATAACAGTAGGTGTACTTTGTGATACAAAATATTTGTAATGAGTAAACAAATATATAATTTAATAGATACAATTTCAACGATACTAACAACGTTGTGGAAATGGGTAGATTTCTATATACATATATACTATAACTAACAATGCTATAAGTATATTACAAATGCTGAACTAACAATGTATCGTCTATAAAGATCTAAATAAACTCTTACAGTTTTTAGGACATTAGAAAAACTGTAGTCATTGGGACGTTTTCGTTAATAAACAAGATATACTTTTTATGTCATAAAAGGACAGGCAGATAGTGCCCCCCAGACAATATATTTTTTTGTTAATTTGAGTTCTTTTTTGAAATTATAAATAATATAAATATAGGAATTACACGTGTCAACTTACTAAAACACATTGCGACCATACGTACAGTTCTGCAATGGTGATACCATTGACATATTTATGTACACAGAGGAGACATCCCTGCATACGTATATAAATGTATATAATAACACGAATTGTGAAGAAAAAAAATGTTTCTACATTTGATATCCTTCTTATATTTTTTATTTGTGTAGTGGCTTAATATATGTATAATAACGTGATACTTTATGTACATTACTTTACTTCTACTTATGTACAATAGCGAACATAGCAAGTGGTCAAGAAAATTGTGGCGATTGTGCCGCAATTGATTAAAATAAGAACAACGAGTGTATTGTCTCCTCTCATATATTAGGATAAAATATCACATTACACACGTAAAGGTGTACTCACATACGGTTATACATTATCTGTGGTAAAATTTATTAGGAGTGAAAAGAACTGTCGAGTTGTAAGAAGAAGCTTTCAGTGCTGCTAGCGTCTTTAGCATCCACATTTGTTTCCATATGTTTGACGCCGTTCTCGTGTTCACAGCATTTGGGGAAGGGTGCCATATTATCTGTTTTGTATATGAAACATTTGCTGTAGTTCTCTTGGGAGCGTTCTTGGTTGTTGTTGGCCGGTGTCCGGCCGTTGCTCCTTCCTCAGAGTTTCGATCCGTTGTTAAGGAGACGGATGCTGCTGTCTCGGCCCACACTTGTTCTGAAAATGTATTATGTACCATAGTAATAATGATCTTGATTATAACTCATTAATTTTTTGCCGTAGGTACATAGAAGTAAGTAGTAGTAGAAAAAGTTATAAAATAAAAAAGTATTTTTGAAAACCTATTTACCTATGATAGGTAAAATTATAGATTTGTTCTTTCCCACCACTGCCCGTCAACCGTTTTCTGTTCTTACCCAATGGTTAGCAGGTAGAGAATGCACTATACTATATTTATATGCACGGTATTAAACTCGCCAAATTGTACAATTTATAAATGCAATAAAATAATAAACATTAATTTATAAGTTATTGTTATAAAGTTATAATAATTTATAAATGAAAATTGTAAACTAGAACTAGTAAGAAGTACGACAAGTAACTGAAAATTAACATCGAATAACAACTGTTAAATGGGGAAACCACCACGCCAATAAAAAAAAGATATGAAAAATTCATAGAATCGGTTTCATTTATTATAAGAGCAGAGTCGCTGGATATATGTAGTTAGTGAAATAAAATAACTTCCACTTACGTCCTCGGCACCATGCTGATGTTGGTCTTCCTACTGGAAGTCAGTCTCCGCGAGGTAGACAATGACATAGAACCCCTGGGTCCATGTGTGGTGCCGCCCCGACATAGTAGGTACCTAATCAAATAACAAATTATTTATTTATGTACGACAATTTCGCCGCTTATGAACACAAAATTTTATGTACTACCTACTCACCCCGGCTGTGCCCGGGTGTACATGTATTATACATATGAACCTTCTCCTTGAAGCACTCTATCTAATAAAAAAAGCGCTTCAAAATCCGTTGTGTAGTTTTAAAGATTTAAGCATACATAGGGACGGATAGACAGCGAGCACGACATTGTTTTATACTATGTAATGATTTTTCACTAACGCCTAGTTCAATATACACATTGAATTGAAAAAAACTGGCAAAAACTCAACTGAATTTCTTTTGTAGGTGTCTATGTCTAACATTAAATGAAAATTACGTGCATAAACAACTATCACCATGCACGCTCGTCATTCAAGTAATCGTTTAGTGAGTAATCAGTGTGTATACACTATATATCAATTTAAATAAGGATAACTATCATAGAGTATGCCGGAGAAAATGGGATTGTTAGTAGTTCGTGCAGAATAACCCCATTACTAGCAATGTACCATGTCAGCTTGATCTCGCGGTTCCCTCTGGAAATAATTGTGGTAAATTGGCATTTACCAAGATGGGCTAACTGAGCTGACTTCATTTATGCTTATTTTATCATACTTCACCGTTAGCGCAGGCGGATGCATCATTACAATAGAGTATAGCAATAATTGCGGTTAATTTTTAAATATATAATGTTACCATTGCACGGGCCATTGGCAGAGCGAGAGCCTACCGTCGTCTTTCGGATTAATTTTTTCGTTTGATACCGGTATTTATTTTACCGAAGATTCAGTCAGATATATAAACATGCAAAGTTTCTTTTTTATCTTGGCCAGATTTGAACTCACGACCTGGGTAGGCGTAAATAGTATGTAAACAATAATAATAATATCCTGGACAATTCACACAGCGCCATCTAGTTCAAAGCTAAGTAGAGTGGCTATAATGTAGCTAACAATAGAAAATAATTTTTCACTTGCTGCAACAGAGTTGTTAATCGTTTGTCTTACTTCTCTGTTTTGTATACACAAAATAAAATGAATGTGATGATATGTACCTGTTGAAATGCTTTCTAAATATACCGCTGGTGCAATATAGGGCGATGGGATTGACACAGCTGTTCAAGAAAGAGAGACAGAAGCCCACGATACGAAGGCCGTGCCACCAACCGTTGTAGTCCAGCTCGGCAGTGGGACTGAGAATAAAAATTAATAAATTATTTAAAAATATACTAAATTTAAATTTGGATGAAGTACCCACTTTATTTTTAATTAAATATATATATATTTTTCATTTATAAACTTCATCTTTGTTGATTTTTCAATAAATTATTGGTTATCTAGTTATTTATTCCAATGAACTAAAATACATATATAATAATATAAATATGGCTGTACGAGCAGAGTGCTTTTGCCTTTTCCTGAGAAGGGACAACTGAAATAAAAAAAAAAGTGATAATTTATTTTCATAGAGTTTCAAATAAATGAATCAATTAATTTGAAATTAGAATAGGTTTAGATTCCGGTGGCCATTTCCGCGTAATTTGTAAAATATATATTTAGTGCCACATTTCGGAATTACTATTTTAATTTTGAATCTTCGTCATTATAAATGCAATAATAACGAAACTTTTAAAATTATTAATGACATTGTATTCACATAAAATTTTTAAAATGTAATTCTGAACAACATTTATTAAAAAGAGCAACACTCTTGCTCAATCTTCTTGTAATGAGTCTGAATAAGTGGTAGAATAAAAAAAAGACTATTCAAAAGTACTTATACTATTTTTTTTAATAAATATATATATTCCATTTTTGACATTATTTTAATAACATTGAACAAAATGGTAAAATATTTAATTAAATAATCATATAATATTATAACTTTTGCGAACTTGACTTGTGACTCATCGGTTCTTTATTAAATATGCTAAAAAGAAATTGTAATTTATTACTCTAATAAAGCAATCAATAATCTCAGAGTATTTTAACTTTATGTTTGCAAGCTTAATATTTGAGGAGCATTATTAAATTTGTTACATTATATTTTAATTAATAAGTCCAGACAGATTTGGCACGATGTACATTATATTGAGAGTTTATAGAATGATTAATGACAGAAATGTGGAATCAATTTATTTTATGTTAATTTTATAAAATCTTGCGTATAAAGTTAGCCAATATACCTACTCTCGTTAAGAATTTAGGTTAGTTTAATGAAGTATTCTATCAAAATATATTACTTAATTTGTATATCATCGGTATTCACTGAACGAGTGACCATGTTGAAATATTCTACAAAGGAAAGTTTGCACAGTTCCAAACAAATACATTTGTTTTAATTGAAGCTGGTTTATTCATGCAACAAATTGCTGAGCAATATGCCGTGTTGGAAATAAAATTATTTAACATATTCAAACAAAAATGACTTTGTTTGTTTCTTGTGACGCAAGCAATAAACGCATCATAGAAAAAAAAAATACTAATTTTATTATTCTTTAAAAAGATTTCTATTTAAAGAATTTTATTTGAAGAAAAGTGCAAAGGTATGTAGTACCTACATGAAATCATAAATCTCAACGAGTAAATAATCACTATGTTAACACACTTGCTACTGAAAATAATACCATACGATAAAATTTGGTTATTTGAGTTTCGAATTTAACATTAATAGAAAATAAATATGCTAGGTACTTACCAGTAATAGAACCACATCATGAAGACGTGTGAAGGTAGGAAGCAAGCTGCGAAGACTAACACGAATGCAAGAACAGTCTGGGCAACCTTCCTTCTTGCTCTCATCTGGAATTTTAACAAATAACAATGATGAGGATCAGATTAGGCAGTAAAATCACATTATAAGAGGTATCACATATTACGTGATATATCACATCATATCACATATGGTATCACGGGTGTCATATGGTAACGTGATCGCCGTAAAGCAGTTCAGGTATATAGAGGCAATGGTTACCGCTGTTACCGCTTACCATCAGATGGGCAGTCAGGTTGTTCGTCATTTCATTCATTCATCATTCATAAACTTAAGAGCAACGCTCTTGTCGGTGGAGCTCATGCCACTTTCTATGATCTTCTATCATACTCTTTAAGCCTTGATACGACACGTCTCCAATTCTGTCTTTAATTTGTTTTAAGTAACTATGCCTTGGTCTTTCTCTCCTCCTCCTCCTTCCCTCTATCTTTCCCTCAATAATTAGTTTCAAAAATTCATCGTGCAGTATCAAGTGCCTCAACATTTTTCCTCTTCTACTTTCTATAACAATAAATACCTGCCTTTTCTTTCACCCTGTGCAATACTTCACCATTTATTACTTTATCTTTCCAGTTAATTCTTTCCATCCTTCTCCAGCACTACATTTCAAAAGCTTCCAGTTTTGTCATATCCATTAATAAAAAAATACTATCATCACGCCAGGGCCTTTACTAGGTCAGCAGAGAGAACTAACAACCTTCTATTTGTAGGTACGCATAACTATACTGTAATTCACTGTTATAACTTATACATACCATATAAATATCTTCCTAACTCCATCTAAATAACTTATCGTCTGTTTTATAATTGACTATGTCAGTTTATGTAAATAGGTACCTTGAGAATTTATCGCTGTAGGAAGTTTTGTTAACAAATTATGTTTAGGATTTAAATCACACTATATTCCTCTCAGAGGAGTCCTCCTGTATTTCGTTTATATATCCGATCTTATTTATAAATCTAAATATACTTATACATAAATAAAGAAATATTTTATGTATCATTATTTTCTGATTTATGATAATACTAGCTATGCCCGTGATTTCATCCGCGGAAATTTATAGCCTGTGTTATTCTGATGTATAAGCTGTATTATTGTAAAATTTCATTAAAATTCATTCAGTAGTTTTTGCGTGAAAAAGTAACAAACAAACATCCATCCATCCACCCATCCATCCACACTCACAAATTTCCACGTTTACAATATAAATATACTTGAAATTGAACTTGAACCGAAAAAAACTGTCAAGAAATACGATTTGTAATGCCGAGGTAAAAAAAATTGTTAGTGTGGTGGTTTGTACCGTGCGAGGAAACCTACGACAGTTATCTAGTACCCATAATATAAGCTCTGTTTAACTTCAGACTAGATGGCGGTATGTGAATTGTCCTGGGTTTTTAAATTATTATTAACTAGTTGTGCCCGCGGTTTCACCTGCATTTATAGCCTATATGTTATTCTGATGCATAAGCCATATTATTGTAAAGTTTCATCAAAACGGGAGAGTAGTTTTTGCGTGAAAGGGTAACAAACGTTCATACCCACAAACTTTCGCGTTTATAAAATATATTATAATATTAAGATAAGATTAAGTTTGAATGTTAATCTCTTACCTGTCTCTGTGTCCCTTGCATCTCTCCCGGCATATTCTGAGTGCTGAGCACCAGATGTCTTGCCATTAGCACATAAAATAGTGCAATGACAGCCAGCGGCAGCGAGTAGTATACCAGAAACTTTATCAGAACCATTGTTCGAGGATAATTTTCACCCCATTCGTTTGGATAAGGGTAGCAGACAAGAAACTGGAAAGAAAAATATATCATTGTCAAAGTATCTATGCCACAGGCATGGGAAACAATCTGACAGCCCTCCGGATTGTAGGTGGCCGTTTGATACCCCGTCCAATTAAAATGGGGATCGAAATTACGACGGCCTGAGCCGCGGTTGTTTATTATTTAAAGACCATATAAAGCTTATGACTAAGTAGCATAGGTCATGCTTTACTTGTGTACGCATTGGACGATTTTTTAAACAACAAAAAATCAAGTACATTATCACGACATGCTAAATTTATATGTAGCTTTTCAATTGAACTACAATACACAAGGTATTATAAAAAATACTAGATGTATTGTTGCCATCATGTTTGTGAGGAGAAATAAATAAATCATATTATTATACAAGTGTACATACATACATGCGTAATCTCAAAAATATTAAGTCTATTATATACATTAACGTAATATTTTATATACATATACCTAATATATAATTAATATTTATAATATAACATACGGGTACATGTCCTATAGTGAAACTTTTGGTAAAACTTCCGCTGTAGCAAATCGCGGTAGGAGATTAAAAATTTATATATTCAAATATATGCGTTAATATATATACACATATAGAAAAATAATGAATGTGTTTTAGTTTTATTTTATATGTATATAGGTAAATATTATTATTTAGTATTTTTTTTTATACAATGATTTCATCTTTAATTTAATGCATTGTTTCTATTTACATTTATTTTATATAATAATTTACATGCTGCTGTCAGCGTTGTTGGTTTGTGATGTGTCATGTAATAAATGTTATTCTATTCTAAAACGAAAACTATAGAAAAATACTTGGAATACGGAGATATATATTAGAACACTATTGACATAACAGAATGTAGTAAAAAACAAGAATGTACAATAAAAAGAACTATAAATTTAGAATAATAAAATACTTTTCTAATTAGCCAGATACGGTAGAAATAAAACAAATATTGCTGAAGAAATAAAAAAAAATTGAACTAACCTGTGTAGTAGGATTGACGACGAATGTCCTAACATAGGAGCCAACATACGCCGGCGTGGCTAGCAGAGCCGCAAGGATCCAAATTCCAATTGCAGTGGCTACAGTCAAACGGGTGGCTCGTTTACTACCACCTAGAACAGAATAATTTGCTTTGTATGTGCGTATTTATTTAATTAATAGATACCAAACAGGAGCTTGTACTCAACGTAATTAAGTTTAATAGAACAGAGAAACAAATGTGGCTAGGTAAGGCAGCAAAGCACTAGTCTTCTATGGAAAAAACATCATTAAAAGACCAGAGAAATAAGGATGAGTGTGGCCGGCTCAGGCAGTAAAGTATAATATCATTGTCTATTGTATAATTATGGAGAGCAGACCTTTTATTTATAATTTAAAAAATTTTGATTTTTTTAGGTATAATCTGTGGTAAACCAGTCAGTTTTTATGTGTTAGAATAATTAGGTAAAATCTTTTTGGTAACATTTTAGGTTAGGAACATCAGTTTAGTATACTAAGCTATTATATAAGCCTATTGCTAGCAATATGTAATGCCAAGTCAACCTTTATGCGGCACACCTGGAAATCACATTGGTTAAAATGCAAAAGTTGAATCCATTTAATTATATTGATTAATTATATTTAATTAATTGGTCGTGGGTAATTCTTGGTCAATTCGCCATGATGGTTCCCCTATCCTGAGTTTATTATCTTCTTATCCTATATCCTATAATCTTCCACCGGTGACCTGCCAGTGTATATCGTTAGCGCAGGCGAACGCATCATTCCAATATTTAGGGTCGGCAAAGCGCACTGACACCCCTGATATTTCAGGCGTCCATAGGTTACGACAACCATTTACCATCAGATAGGCTGTATGTTTGATTGCGATTGTAGTTGTATAAGAAAGAAATCTATATATTTTTTTGTTCTGATACATCCATAAAGTCAGAGTTTAAGGACAGTGATCAATCAGATACACTTTGGTTATGTATATAGATTAGTCCCATTATTGGTATAAATAGAAACGCTGATTCGTCATTGCAAGCAATCAAAGATATAGCGAACTATATATACTGTCAATCAATTGAAAGGAGAGATTTATGTATGTCAGTCACGTTTCGTTTGTCGTCGATGTTCGTAGAATGTTTATAGTTGAAACACGTTTCAGGCTTTTTTGTCTACATATTGCGTTCACGTCTTACTGCAATAGTAACTGCGACGTGATAGAAAAATGGGTTGATTGTAGCAATAAGCATTTTTTCTTATTCTTCGTAAATATGACAGGTTGACAGGCCCCCTGATGTAAATTGGTAACTGTCGCTTAAAGAAGGAAACACATCATGTATGTCATAATCTAATAAAATATAAGCGTAGTCCAATTGTCTTACTACTCTGACTCAAGAAAAAAATGCGTGTCAATTTATATTTCTAACGTTATGTTTCCATCAACGGCGAGTCGACGATAGTAATAATAATAATTAACTAAATTAATCCTACAAATAGCAGAAGGGTTGATAATGCTACGTTGGTCTCAAAGTATATCATACACAGCGAAATGTGAACAAATCAAGTGTTTATTCTCCACAACTTCGACAGTTAACTATCTCATATATATCGGATATTTTATACATATTCTTATATCATTTTATAAATAGGTACTTAATTCACACGCATGTACTCACTACTTATGTAACAAAATTTATAGTATAAATGTACATGTAGGCTTGAGAAATACGATTATTTCGATCCAATTATGAATTATAATGGTTTTATATAATGAATAAAATAATAATAATGTTAAATATAAATAAATAAATAAAAGTAAAAAAAGTCTTTTTATTACTTGCTTATGCAAAGTTATAGTATTAGTATTTTTTTAGCTCTACTTGTTAGTTTATAATTATTAAAGTCTAAAGTAATGAAAGCTTCGTAACAAAAACGAACTTTTCGTACTAATTCTGAATTACATATTATGACGCTACAGTTTCAGATACCTACTATTTAAAATAACTGAATCCTGACAATAAAATTATATAATACTATAATAACCCAGTATACATATATAATCGTAACGCACGATGAATGCCAATTCGTTGAAAGCTCCACTATAATTTTAGGAATCTCACCGCTATAAATCAAATATCAAATTGTTTATCTTTGTATAAACATAATAAATTTTGTTTATACACTAGTGAATATTCCCATTTTGATCTATTTATATACAGCACAAACTTCTTTATTATACACTATAATGTGTTTAATATTGGTATTTTAGCGCCACAGTTGCATATATACATACACACATATAATAATTTTATTTAACTTTTATGACAGCATTCTCTCCCAAACCTTCTAAAAATGGAGATACAGGAATCCAGTAAAAACTTCGTAAAGCAGCTGACTTTACGATTTAAGATTTAACGTTATAAGTGACATTTGTTATTTAAGTTGGTAAAGTTTGAAGTTAAAAATTTTTCAATTATATTGTTTATTTTGTACACCAAATTACGCTGAGTATGCGTATATAAAAAGAACACTTTTGAGCATAGTTCTCAATCTAAAGTAATTGTGAAGAATAGGTAAAAGATGGCGAAATAAAGTACATTTTAATAGAAAATAATTTATTTTTTGTTACGAAGAATTATCTGGTACATTTGAAAATATAAAAAAAGTAAAGTTTTTTATATAACTCTGAAGAGTTCCGTAACAGTTATAATTAGGTAGGAAAAAAATGCTAAATAATGCAATCTAGTTGATACCTCAACTACATTGCATTAAAACATTTAAAATTTTAATTAGAAAATGTGTCTTCAAATCAAATCTGACATTTCAAACATTGAATTTTTAATCATGGATATATGCACTATCTATATATCATACATATATAGATAGTGCAAAATTACATCGGTATACATCCGTAACAGTCATACTGACTGCTTCCTTGCAATTGTTACGTAATACAATTAATTGAGGTAGGTATATTTGGTAATTCAATATTTTTAATTAGAAAACGTTTCTTCAAATCAAATCTAAGATTTCAAACCTTCAAACATGACCTTTTATTCATTATAAAAGGGATGTTCTCAGTTTCATTTTTGCACTCATACCTATGTCACGTGATATCTTTGATAACGGAGAATTGCTTTTATTCTTTTATAATTGAAAAGTTGTCATGGGAATCAGTAGTGTTGATAAATATATATATATATATATATGTAGCCCTGTGTTTAGGATGTATAAGACAATGTTGTTACTATGTACTTATAAAAAACAATATTTTTATTCTTGACAAAAATATGGTGGGAACTACATGAAAATTATATTATATATATATATATATATATTAGCTGTATGATTTATTATTAATACTATAGTTTATTAATTCATATATAATAACAATAACCCAGGACAAACTTATCATCATTATATAGTATAAAACAAAAACGCTGTCACTGTCTGTCCCTATGTAAATCTTTAAAACTACGCAATGGATTTTGAAGCGGTTTTTTATTAGATAGAGCGATTCAAGAGGAAGGTCTATATATACAATACATGTATACCCGTGCGAAGCTGGGGTAACTACTCGAGTTAGTTAAAATTATAAACGCAAAAGTTTGTGAGTATGGACGGATGTTTGTTACTTCACGTAAAAACTACTGAACGGATTTTGATGAAACTTTACAGTAATATAGCTTATACATCAGAATAATATATAGCCTATAAATTTTATTCGGATGAAACCGCGGGCACGTCTATTTGTGTATAAATTAATTCATTCTATTGTATATTACTAAAATGTTGCATGCCAAAACTATGCATATTTTATTAATAATGTCACACTTTTAATGTTTATAACATATTTCATGGACTTAAATCAATTTCATTTCATTTCACACAGCATCATCTAGTTCCAAGGGAAGCCAATCATTATAATCAAGTCACATCACAAGTGATATCAATAGTTATGTACATTTTTTTTTAAATAAATGCATAATATATATAGCAAAACACTGAGACCAATAGAAACAATCATGACTACAAAATGTTTGTACTGTGCGAGGAATTAAACCGGCGGTGAAAATGGCGGTGTGCTAAACCTTAAGTACCTCCGAGATAAAATAGACTGTAGTCTCTTTCATCCATTAGAAAGTCTGTCTGTATCATGTTATTTCAGGACTAAACGCAAGAAGGGATTTTAATCAAAATCAATGTAAAGATAGCTTACATCATGAGGATGGATATAAACATTTTTTTTAAAGTCATACATAATTGCGGATTACAGCTTAATTTAATATTTAATAATAATAATATCAGGACAATTCACACAGCGCCATCTAGACCCAAGTTAAGCTAGCTAAAGCTTGTGTTATGGGTACTAGACAACTGACACAAATACACATATACATATATTTTTATCTTAAATACATCCTATGCATACAACACCCAGACTAATATAAAATATCGTACTCATGAATACAAATGCTTGTGCCGTGCGAGGAATCGAACCCGCGACCATCGAAAGTAAAGCGGTGTGCTAAACCACTAGACCATTGAGGCCGTCAAATTAATTAAATAAGCTAAATTCAACGATGACTGGTTAAGGCACGAAAGCATAACAAACTAGCAAACAGTTTGGCATTTATAATATTAGTTACAATTTGCAAATGTTGAATGTCTAAGAGAGTAATTGTGTTTCCGAAACCCTAATGCAGCCATTAATTTAAAGGAACTAAAGGCGGCGTGTCAGATTACGGGGTTGTAACCCATCATTTCAGCCTACACGAAGAAAAAGGAGTCTGGTTGTAAATAAACCATTTATTTCACTAAAAACATTGTATTATGAAAAATTATGCCATTTTAGCTATAAACCGTGAGATTTCATGTAATACCAGGATTAAATTTATCGCTGCAAATGCCTATAATGATGTTTTTCTGTCAACAGTTCAGACAATCTTGTCTTTGAACATGAATATTACCACAAATATTACAAAATAATAATAATATTAAATATAATAATCTGACATTAAGGGTCATGCAGCCAACTGAATGAAACTCCAAAGTTTCAAGGCATTTGTGGCCCCGGTCCTCAACATGCTGCCCACCTTTATGAAGGAGGACAACTGGCCGGAGGGGGTGGTAAATCGGCGCTACCGTGGCAGATTGCCGTCTGCAGTGCCGTGATCACAGAGACAATTTAAAATGTTACTTTAAGCTAAGCCAGTGCTTGTGTTATAGGTACTAGATAACTGACATAGATAAATCGATTTTTTTGTAAATATATACATAAAATATATAAAAAACACTGAGACCGATACAAACATCATAATCGTGAATACAAATGTTTGTACCGTGCTTGGAATCGAATCCGCGACCGTCGAAATTAAGGTGGTGTGTTAAACCGCTAGACCACTGAGGCATAATACAAAATCTATACAATAGTGCAACTCACGTGGTACAACTAATACAGTGTCATTTCTGAGGAATGAGGTTTCACATCCCTGTAATATGTAACTTCTGAGTCATATTGTAGATATAATAAATCGTACCCATAGATCGCATTCACGTATCTACGTGCGAATAAATCGCTACAAAAAATATACTAGGACGATATCATAGTACTCTCTCCACGACATATCCTATTGAAATATGCAAATTCTGCGTCTCTCCTACCTACTCGACGTTCGATATTTCCCCGGAGCAATTCTAGAAAAACTTTCCTGGTTTTGTACGAAGTTTTACTGGAATTACTTTTATAAGCATAGGTCACATATGGGACCTATGTTCAAAATCTTGAGTTTCAGACAAAACAATCTTTTGTTTGCTCTGACAATAGATCTGAAAGAATATAACCCATATTCTTTTAGATATTAGCTATTGTTTTATGATGGTTGTTTATTTCTCAGAAATACGGGAAATAAATTAATGCTGTGCAATAAACAATTCTGCACCTTGCTTTTTGCAATGTAGGGATAACGCTCATATTATATATGAATATGGATGGCTGAAAAATAGACTGTATGAGGATGATGTAGCAAGAAAGGGACTGATTAACGAGATGACTGCGAACAGAGATGAATGGAAGAGAAAATAATATCAATTCAACCCAAATGATCATAAGGAAGAAGCAGATGACGATGGGGTTTCCTTCATGTATATTTTGCCATGATTAAGGTAACTTTCTAGTTACGATATAAAAATATAACTCGTTGTTATATTATCCATTTCGGACTAATACAATATTCGTATTAGATACACTTAAAACTAATTTAGAACAAAAAACATGTACTGGGTTTTACATTAAGCCGAAAGTCTGCGAGAGCACTTATGGAACTGAAAAGCTCTCCTAAAGAAGCAAAGTGGAAAATTATTTTTAAAACCTTCAAACAGTCCTGTCACAATATTCATTTTTAGATTTTCACTTAATTTCTTTTTAAGAATGGTTCTGTTTTATGTGCACTGTATCCTATCTGAGTTTAAATATTGCCCTTCAAGATATTCTTTAATTTTAATCTTATCTAGATACATATACAGGTTATTTTCCTTTATAAAAATGTAAGGAATTAAAAAAAACAACAGGCGGACGACAAGTATACTGTATTTACGTAACTGCGAGTATTCATAGAATTCTATAACTGCTAATATCCGGAAAAAGATTTATGTACGACCTTACTAAAAGTTTTTTACTCGATAACGGGGCAAAGGGCGTGCTGAGAAGAGTTATAGCGTTGGAACTGAACTATCAGCATATTAGTTTTGTTACAACTTTTTTGCATATACCCTGTAAAATACTACTTAGGTACTCGTATATAAAAATGTCTTTTTAAATTGTTAAATTTCAAACTTACGGCGACGGAAGGACCAAAATGTAATGGATCGGTGCACAGATAACATAATATTACAATCGGTGGATTGTATGGGTGTCTAAATGATGAAAACACGTAGATTTACAGCCGCTTCACAGCTACATTTTACTATCATATAGTAAAATGTAGCTGTGAAGCGGTAAAGACAATACTAGTATAAAAATAAGTGAAATGTATCAAACAACATGACATGTAAAAAGGACTGTTCTAAAAATATAAATTTAAAAATATTAAAAGATTTTGCTGCGGTAGGACGCCAACAAAAGGCTTAAAAACGTAAACTCCTTTGTAATATTAGTTGGGCTTATATCTTATCTTATTAATATTATGAAGGTTTGTGAGTATGGATGTATGTTTGAAAGAGTATTTCACGCAAAAACTACTAAACGGATTTTCATGAAACTATACAGTAATATGCATCAAAATAATGTATATCGCCTATAAATTTCACGCGCTGTGCCTGTGTAATTAATATTATAAACACGAAAGTTTGAGAGCGTAGATGGAGGTTTATTACTTTTTCACGCAAAAACTAAACGGAAAAAAAACTACTAAACGGATTTTTAAGAAACTTTACAGTAACATAGCGTATAGATCAGAATAACATATAGGAGGCTATAAATTACATGCAGGTGAAACCGCGGGCGCAGCTAGTAAGTTATATATCGGATCCTTTTATAGATCTTTAAATAATTGAAATGGAATTATTTTAGCCATATACTATAAATATCAAAAATATTATTTCCAATCTGTTTATAAATAGAATCATGTGGCCGAGGGCAGCGCTGTATGTGCTGATCAAACAATGATACACGTTGATCAGATGCCAATAAAAACAGACACATTGACGGTGTTATGTATAACTAATGTGACTATTAATTGAGTTTCCAGTAGGACGTCTAAACAATATGAATACGTGAAAAATATTTTATAATACCGTGTTTAAGTGATGGAAATACAAGGCTTTTTAATCGTATTATGAAGGATAATACAAAAACTGGTTATACATGTTCATAATGCCCAATTTATGCATTTATTTCATATAGAGATCAATTTTATGCTGTAATGAAGAAAAATATTATCTTTATTTTTTTAATAAAATAATAGCACTTTGCAAAGATGGCTTGATTAAAGCCAACAATTTTTAAGTGTGTGTTATTTAAAATAAGTCTTCAATTATGTCAATTGTTTATGTTTTTGATGATGCACACTACCTGCTATTCAGTAACCCCATGTATAACAATACAAAAACTATAAATAAAAATAAAAAAATCATAATATCTTTATTCATGTAAGTCTATTACATACTTTTATGATATGTCAAATCTATCGTTAGTTCGGAGTGCTTTCAAACCAAGATGAAATGACACCAAACTTAGCTCTTATTCTTTTCAAAAGAGCTTTTAGAATTAGAATTTTAAATTCAATTAATGTATCAATGTACTGATCACCACAATATTTTATTGCATTTTTGTCAAAAGGAAATTAATGTACCAGTCGACGTAACCCAAACAGACTACTTCCCACAATTAGCACTCTTATCAGATTATACGACCACTAAGAGACTGACTAACTTAATAATAAAATACTTATCAAAATTGGTTCACACAGAAACGAGATCTAATACATATAATAATAATAATAGTACAGGTGAATTGAGAAACTCTTTATTTTAATTGATCGAAAAGTTATGTACTCTTATTCCCATATTGTGATTTGTACGCTATGTCACCATGTATAGGTAACATGTATGTGTAGTACGAATAATAATTAATGATGTCTGTTTATAAATGACAATTGCAGACCGTCTGAAAGTGGGACTGTCCCGCATAAAGCGGGACAGATGGTCACTGTGCATATAACAGGTTTGTTCTTATTTCTTCCGATCAAAAAGAACATACTTATTGAGACAGTTGTGTTTACAGCAGGCGTACATCTGGTTTCGCAGCTGAACGTGGCTTATATTTTGAGATTTTATTACTTTTACAATAACAACACTGTGATTACTACAGTCTAGTACGTTTACCGGAATATTTTGATGTGCGTTAATGTGGAACGCCCAGTATATTCGTTTATTAAAGTGTTTTCAACTGATTTCAGAAAGGAGGTTTCCGATTCGACCGCATTTTGTGTTGTATTATGCTACTGAGTTCGGCGTTATTTAAACCAATTTTTTTGTTATTCTTGATGATTCTTTGCAATTGTATTAATCGCGTACTCATTTTCTTCCCATTGGAATTGTTTTTAGTGGAATAAAAAATTATGTAGCGTTTTTTGTGTTAGTTATGAATTTTGATATTTTAGCATTGGCAGCAAAAACCTTAGTTTAATTATGTCAGAATTGTTTAAAATATTATCTTCAGTTTATAATTTCACTTAGTTGACCAATAAAAAGTATAATACTATTATATTTTTAGTTAAATGTTGCGACTGGTTTACATACTAATATTATAATAAAAAAGATTTGTTATTTTATATGTTTATTTGTAATCTTCTCAAAAATATTTATGTGATTGTATATTTTTTCAACTAGTAATATACTAGCATGTGATCAATACGAATAGTACCCTAAGATACAGTTAGTACTAAACAAAGTGCCTCAGTTCTAAAGTCGCTTAAAATCCACATTGTTTATTAAAAACGACATCGTATTGAAAGTAACGCGTTGCTCCAACAATACGAAGGCACTGTTTTAATTACAATTAAAAAGTTTTTTTTACATTATTAACGCGTATGCAGATTCTCATACACATTATTAATACCTAAAATATTAGCGAGTTTAATATTTTACATAATAATAAGATAATCTTGTTAATCTATTCTGACGTGTTTATTAAATAAAGCGCTGGGCGGCTTTGGGCGGGCGGGTAGCGTTCTTATGATGCGGTATTGTCGGTTGAGTTTTTCAGTTTTTTTTTATTGAGAAACGTGTTGTGAATACGTCAAGCAAAAACTTTGTACCCCTTTTTGCGACAATTGTGCAGACGGAAGAGTATGAAATTTTGCACTCTTATATATAAATCTTTATTATCTATTCTTTCTTATATACAATCATATAGAGAATTCATGCAGAACGCAAATATCTTTTAAAAATGGATAATTTTTAATTGTATCTATTATCAGTGTTCTAATCACCGGAAAGTAAGATGGAATATAATAAAAATATGTTAGAATATACGGTACCTACATGTGTGTGGTAATATAATAATGTAATGAAGGGATGGTTGTTGAGGAACTTTGTCAAACTCTTAACGCTAATAATTTACTTTTCTGTAGAGTTACAAAGTTCTATAATTAATCCTTTTGTAAGTGTTTATACTCTTTTGTATACTAAAACTTTGTACAAAATCATGTATGTCTGCACCATTATATTATATATTCAACAAATACTAAATCACTATATTATATATACAAAACCAAAGATGGAACCTAACCACTGATTGCAAACAATCTAAAGTGGCAATTCCAAAAACGAGCCATCGGTTAACAACACGTCTACTTAATCTAGATAGACAAAACCTCAAAATAATGATAGGGACAATAACGGGCCATTGTTCCTTAAACAAACACTTATACAAAATTGATGCTACAGACAGCCCCCTCTGTCGGGGCTGCTTTGAAGCTGAAGAAACGGCGGCTCACGTAATCCTGGAGTGCACGGCAGTGGCCGAACAACGAAAACAAATCCTCGGAACGGTGGGGTCGCTCCGTGGGGCCTGCGAAGACACCAGGAGTCTTCTGCGCTTTTGGGAGGAGCTTGGCTGGCTACGTTAGTAGTCTGGCTCTACACGCACAACGGCCCGAATGTGAGGCTAATTGCGGAGAATGGAGTCTAACATACCATACCATACCATTATATTATATATTCAACCGCCGATCCGCTTGCTTCGTAAGATGTGTTTCGATTAAAGGATGAGAATTAAGACAGTGGAATTTCTGAGTACGAAGGCATGACATCTTAGTCCTACACAGTGACAAAGCATAAGTGGTACCTCAGCCGTTACATAATAAAGTTATATCTGTTGTGCTGTTCATGTATACAGGGTACGGTTACCACTTACCAACAGGTGGGTCGTTAGTGAGAATAAAACAATGGTAGCAAGAATGATAGATGTCTGTTAGGAACTATCATACATTATAGCATTATGTTTGTGTGAAAACCCATCATAACAATATCAGATTTATTATTTACTAACTTACATTACTATGACAAGTTTCAACTACTACATTTGGAAATAGATGGCGTTAGTTGTCATTAAAAAGGATTTGATACTAAGTTTTCCGTATTCCGAACCTCCTTAGTCTAAGCAGGTTGTATCACCGGCTTGCTTACTGGAGCAAAGGGCGCTCGGTAATACTGGCCACATATAAAAACATGTGGCCACTTAAATTTCGAAAAAAGAATAATAAAACAATTGAAAATCAAAATAAGAACTGGAATAAAAAGGACGCTCCGTATTTTTAACTATATAAAACAAGATAATTAATAATTTATTTAACATAATATAATTGTTTTTGATGAAAATATACACTAGAGTGCGTAATATACACTAGGCCACTAAACGGTACTACGTCACGTCAGTTAACGCATCGTGACAAATTCACCAAGAATTTATCAGGATGGTTTATAGAGGGAACCGCGGGGCGGTCAACCAGATATGGCACATTGCTGGCAATAAGATCATCAGTCCACATTACTAACAGTTTCCTTTTTCCCCGAACTCATGGGGTTGCATACTAATGCAACCCCATGAGTTCGAGGAATACTAATTCTACACTACCACGCTCAGAATCGTGGCTTTGGCCAGCCCTGTAAATGTTCTAGAACCTTCTTTCTTCAGTTATTGTAACCGTTTTATTCCTACATACTCGAGGAAATATTAAAGTGTTTAGATATATATGAAACAAAGATTTTCCTTTAATAGAGCAATAATTTGTCAGTGTCAGCACACATTTCCTGTTAGCACCTAATTCTTTTGTAATGCCCTAAAAATATCTATCATATATTACGATTAATGGTATATAAAGGTTGTTGAAAGTCCTGATATAAAAAGAAAGCCCATCATTTTTCATATAACCCATTTTGAATTTGGAAACCATGTATTAAGTTATTGAAAATTAAACCTTTATCTCTTATTAATAAAGATTATATTAGTTGTACAAGGTATACCAGATACCATTATCCGAAACCTGATACGTGGACGTATCTAAATTGTTGAAGATGACTAAGCAGTTTGTATTAAAGACAATCGCGATTTTATGCATGTGAATTAGTTGTTTAGTGGCCATGTTACAAATTCTGTATAATTTAGAACTAGATGATACTGTGTGCTATGGGTTATTAAAAATTCAATAGGAGCAAATTGTGTGATTCTGGAAATAGCTGGATATGTCGACTTAAGAATTTTACATAGAATTTTCCAGAAATAATCTGGTAAGGTGTGAAAATTTCAAATCTAGAAAATAGGATTCAAAAATACCTTTATGTCGACTATGTCCTGATATCTTTTGCGAAAGTTATACAGTTTCATGAATAAATAACATCGGGTTTTCGTTTAGTGTCTTTTATCTAAGAAAACATATTTAGATTTTCAACGTACTCTATATTTAGATTTTCAACGTATTCCAAAGAGGTAGTTTTCACGTAAAATGGTACCTGTATTTTTGTTTTTTTACAACAATCATGGTAACAAACAAACGGCCGGCCTTATGGTAAGCTGTTACCGTTGTCTGTAATTGTCTTCTGCTTCCGGAAAGTCATCTGCTTGTTGCCAACCTGACGAAATATTGTTTAATTTTGTAAATATTATTTAATTAGTAATATTTATTTATATCGAAGATTGAATGCTAAAGAAACAAGACTGTCAAAGCATCAATACCAAAAAATATAGACATAATATGTCAGTATTAATTAATACAAAAAAAATTAGGTAATATCCCAAGACAATTTACACAGCGCCATATAGTCTTAAGCGGTTTGCTTGTGAGTACTAGAAAACTGATATAAATACATAGGTACAGTTTTTTAATACATACATAAGTATGTATTCAATTTAATTATAGAAAGCATTCAGACTGATAAAAAAATAATACTCATGACTACCGTGCGAGCAATTGAACTCGCGACCATTGGAAGTGAGGCGGTATGCTAAACCGCTAGACCACCTAGGCAGTCAAGGCCGAGATCATCTTTTTGAACCTTAACAAAGAAGAGAGAGAATAAGATTTCTAACTCTCTGCTCTTAAATTAACGAGCATTATTCCATTATTGAAGTTACAGTACTTTTGTCCCGAAAGAAATCGTCTTTTTTTATTGACAAAAACCTGTTTACTTCCATAAATAAATAAGCACGCAGCGCCATCTTGTCTCACGATAAGCAGAGCTTGTGTTATGGGCACTAGACAACTGATATAAATACTTAGATATTTTTTGTATATGCGTACATTATATACATAGGAAACACTCAAATCGATACGAACAATCATAGTCATGCATACAAAAGATTGTACCGTATTGAGGAATCGAACCCGCGACCATCGGGAGTAAAGCGGCTAAACCGATAAACCACCGAGGCCATCATATAATCCGATGATCTTTAGTGTAAACGTTACTATACTCCTCATATGTTCCATAATGATTGATGACACTTATTATCTAACTTGCTGTTCCAATGGCTTCGCTTGCGTGAATTTGATTAATGTGTTGCCTACATAAGCAAAAGACATTTTGTTATCGTCCTTTTTTATTAAGGTATCATTTTATGGCACGTATTGAGGTGTGAAACATTGATATCCGTAGTATTTTGTGAATTGAAAATTTGCCTCTTAAGGGGTAATCTTGTAATATTATAAATGCGAAATGTCTGTTTATTACCATTTCACGACTAAATTATTAATTAATCTATACATATAAATAAAAATGGAGTGTCTGTTTGTAATATTGAAATAACCGTTTTTTACTATATGGATATAAATACGGTGCATACACTAAAATAATATTTTTTATAATTTTTGTCTGTCTATCTGTCTGTTTGTTCCGGCTAATCTCTTCAGAAATATTATTTTATTTTAGAAAAATAAAATAATATTTCTATAATATATACTTTTTATTACATAAGCTACCTGCCAAAATATGGTCTGTCAAAATCGGTCCAGCCATTTCAGAGGTTAGCCGGAACAAGCATACAGACACAAAAATTGTAAAAAATATTATTTTAGTGCATGCACCGTATTTATATTCATATGCATGTAGTAAAAAACGGTTATTTAAATATTATATACAGACACTCCAATTTTATTTATATATATAGATTAATTAATAATTTAGTCGTGAAATGGTAATAAATAGACATTTCGCATTTATAATGTTACAAGATTACCACTTAAGAGGCAAATTTTATACAAAAAAAATGTAGGTATATATATATATATATACTATCAAAGTTATCACACTACAATTTTACGATACTTATAGAGAGCGAATATTAAATAAAAGAACAAAGACCGTCTTTGATATATATATAAATTCTAAATAAAATAAATGTTTTTAGTGGGTTGTTTACACAACATATATCAATTGCGGACCTGTAGCACTGCTTATATAACATTGATCTAATTGTGATCGACCTTTTCAAAGAAAATTATATAATTTACCTAGACCTGTCTTAGATGACAAGAATTGAAGGATATTCTTAGGAGCGATGGTTTTTATCTCCTCAGGAAAGGGTGTAAAAGCAGATATTCTCGTTTATGAGTGACAATAGTGACTGAGTGACAACCACATGGAATGTGTTGTGGCGTTTCCTTTTTCAGTTTGGCAAAACCTGCAGATTTTTGTTAACATAGGCCTTTCTAAATTTCTAACTTCCTAATATACCTATAATCTTTATTCTGTTCGCCACATTTTGTTTTTTAAGTCACTGAAAACCTATTGGTTTTCTCTAGAAACGTATTGTAGATTTAATGTATTGGATTTTAAGCTGTTGGTTTTCTAATAAATAAATAAATAAATGATATCCATAGTGCTGTTCATCATGGTCACAGTTATCACTTGCCATAAGGTGGGTTGCCGTCAGCTTTGTTTGTCATTACAGAGAAAAAGAATATATCTTCCTTTAATATTGCCGAGCGATTATGGGATTTGTGCTTATATAACACAAGAATGAAATCAAAACTATTATATCAACTACTTGCCTTCATCCCAGTGTACACTTGTAAAGCCCATCTGATGATGATAATTAAACGATAAAAATAAACACAGCATTTACACAACGTCAAATTAAGAAAATCATGGGATCTTATCCATTATTAGGTACTGCCTGAAATATCTGTAACTTATTAATATAGTTAAACAGGTTTTTCCACGAATATTTTTTTGGCAAATAAATGTAATGGTAACTATATTAATAATGTGTATTATACCCGTAATTTAAAAAAAAAATAGAGGAAATAATAATATTTTACTGGATCTATAGTCGAAAATATGTAATATTTGGCTGTCATATAACTCAGGTATATACATTTTGTACAACATACAATACAGTATTACAGTGGTATATCACACGAAATTACATTTCAGAAATATTTCATTATGCAATATATGAGTATTGAAGGAAAGATCTAAAAATATGAAGGATATAAATATATAATATCGATACATTTTCTGTCGGCGCACCGAATCTTAAAATCATAGAGTAGGACACGACTCAGATAAAACTGCGGGTCAGAGAATAGAGATGATAAAATATTTTACGAGATCACTACTCTATTTTTATTGGGGTCTTTGATAAAATACCACGAAATCTATGTATTATAAGGAAATGAGAATGGATACATGTTTTACAAAGCTCCTTGTTATATAATAGAGAAAGATTTTAAAACATTTATTTCACATTTTTTACATATTTTATATGAATATTTCAATTTGCATACATAATAAAATAATTAGTTATCGATAACTATTGTTGATTTTTAATTTATATCAAGATATCGGATATCTTGATATATATATATATTTACGGATATACATTTTTTAAATAAAAAAAATTTAGGAAAATATACCTTAAAATAAAAATCACTAAGTTGATTTCCGAAAAATTGCAAATTTGGAATTTATGCAATTTAGTATTATGTGTGTCACATTACATACACATATAAGTTTTAACGTAAATCATATTGGAAACATCACGTAAAAAAAGAAAAAAGCTAGCAAAGCGAGTTTTTACCTAAAAATTACAGACAATTAAGCTTAAAGTTACAGAAAAAATGAAACGGAGGTACTGGTACTGTGTGTACAGAATATGAATCATGAACATAGAATTATCGTTCATTCTACCAAAAACGCAGGTGGAATAATCGAAAATTCCGTCTTCATGATTCACAGTTTTCATATATTCAATTTAATTTATTTAAATCGGTTATTTTCCTAACACCCTTTTCCTTCTCAAACACATGTTATTATTAATAAAAGCAATCTATTACCAACGAGTGTCTGTATGTAAATATACATAAGAAACATCAAATAAAACGCCGCTGAATCTGTCTTTAATTTGTTTCGAAGTGTAAGAGAATTAAAATCATGTTTCTAGGTGAGTGATCTGAATTATTAGTAAAAAAGTATTTATATCCAGAACTGAGTCGACTTATCGAACTTTTTACATATATAATAGTATAAAATGAAGTTGCTTATGCTGTCTGTTCGCTTGGATCTTTTGAACTACGCAACGGATTTTAATATAGGTTTTCGCAATAGATAAATAGATTCAAGATGATAGTTATATCTACATATAAATTTTCACCTATGCGAAGTCGGGGCGGATGTATAGTAATACATGAATTCAGAAGTATATTATAGTATAGTAATAGAAGAAAGAATTCAGTTGAATTTTATCATTATTTGATAAGTGCTCTTAATAGGCTGGATATATTTGAATATAAAACTTCATCAATCAACATTGGTATACGACGACATTTGTATGGGTCGGGGTGTTTTCTATTTATGTATTTACAAAAAAAACATATGTATTTACTAAAAAAACGTATATAACATCAGTTGTCTAGCTTAGGACTAGATGGCGCTTTGTCCTATTGTCCTAGATGATTATTACGTACTGCATATATTTAGACACAAATAAATTTGTACATTTTATAAAGCATATAATAAATATCTTTGTCGGTCACGTGGACTGTCGGGAATCTGATAATATGGAGATATGTATGTTGGCGGGTCACGTGGACGGAAGAAGGGGAATATTTAAGGCACTGATGTGATATTATTATAGTATTCCAGTTACAAGTACAGTAAGCAATGCAGAAAATAGAGATGCCTAGAGCGTATTATTTGGAATGTGTACTGCTGATTAAGACCGTGATATCAATTAAGAAGAAGAATATATATATATATATGAATACTATTTAATTAGATTAATTGTTTTATAAAACATGAGCCAGTATACTATTTTTTTACATTTCACGTAAATTCTGATCCAAATATTTTTGTATTTTACTACTTATAATACTGGTTTATTGGTAATTAGATTACATGCTTCTTTCTTCCCAAACTCCGTTCCTTTCGTCTTTTTATCATTAAAACATCACATAGCTCTAAATAGATTTTCTTACTTTATTCGACGCAACATTTCTTTACAACCAATAACGCTAATTTCATTTCCCCATCGTATAATATAAAGGAAAGTAGGTACCGCAACCAATAATTGGGTTTTGTATAAATAGACCATTGATTATTTTGGGATTATGGTACAAAGATCTCCAACTGTTACACAGTTCATTATATCAGTTTTAGACCTTGTTCAATTGATGGAAATTGACAACCATCTCATAAGAACAACACGCTTGATGTTGCCATTTCTAAGAACTAAGTTATCTTGGCTAGTAGTTCATGAAGGTGGGTAGCATGTTGGTAGGGACCCCGACCACAAACGTCATTAAACTCGCGTTGTGACTCGACCCTAGCTGCGCCATCCTCAATGTCAGATTATTTCTCGTCTATATGTAGTCAACGATATCCTGCTCCTTGGTGAAGTAGTTTAGGCCGGGCAAGTATATTGCCGTGGTCGGTGTTGAAGCATACAACAGGAATTTGGGACCAGTGGGTGCAGTGCCACAATGGTACCGATTGGTCCTCTTCTTCTGGCGAAGCAAACAAAATAACGCATACGTCGTACAAAGTCAACCTCGGTTAAAATATTCAATTTAAAAGGGATAATGAAATCTCATTCATTCTACTACTGTACACGTACTCGTGTTGTTAAATCTTAAACACGTGAGGGCCTAAGTTAGTGTTGGTTTGTTTATCCAACTTAATTTCGAACTTAATATAAGGGGTAATAGTAAAGAGCGAAGTTACCGCAACATCTCGCACAAGTGGGATTCAAGTTAATTCTCTAGACCTCGTTCGATTGTAGTGATGTACTACCGTTCCATCACTTAACAGACATTGGTTCAAGTTATAAGCGTTGAATATTAGGTAGTCATTTAGTAGTTAGTTTTTGAACAAATGAAATATAACGAGTAAATAATAATAGAATTAGAATGTAGGTAAGTCAAGTTACTCAGCTTAGTGTATCGAATTCACTTGGAATTAATAGGGATGGTTACCATCGTGACCACATGGCAACCTGATTTTATATTATATCCTGTTTAAATTTGGGCCAATGAATAATAATCTCTTTAATTATTAATAAGTAAATATTAAAGTAAGTATCCTATATAATAACAAAATATGTAGTCTAATTTAGTTAGAGCTGATATACCTGCAATCAGCGAACGAATTTCAAAATAAGTGGAGTTTAATAGTTTCGTAGTATACTTTTCTTATAAGAAAATCAGTTCTTTCTCTATATAACATCTACGCGGTTCATTGTTTATTAGTTTAAGAACTGAACAGAGAATATACAGAGGACTTTATATTTTTTATTTTATTCTGGCTACTAAAGGCCTACTAATACTGGTAGTATACTGTTCTTAAAAAAAATCAGTTCTTTCTCGTTATAACATGTATTGACTATACATTGCATAACATCTATGTAGTTCACTGTTTCTCACTTTATATCGCTACTCGCTTATGACTTGTGGCTACGATTAGAACTTTGGGTAGTGAAGTCACAGACATCAGAATTCCTTTCACGGTCGCGTTGAATCCAATACAGGGATCAGTTTGTCAGTTGTCATGAAAGCGAAGTACACCACATGTAACAATGCTAGATTGTTTTTGTTATTTATTAGGTAATATTTTTTTAATCAGATGTAAAAGGTTAAAGTTTCAAGTTAGCAAAAATAGCAGACTCTGAGACGGAATAAAAATGAATTTTGGTTAAAATATTGACCATTTTTACTTAAATAAATTTTTATTTATTTCAGGTACGTTTTTTTTTTTAATTGAGTGAATAAATAGATAAAGGTGTAACTGTTTTCGTTTTCGGACTACTCCAATGCCGCAGCTATCCTTTACAAAATTCAAAACATCTTTATTCATGTAGGTCTATTACAGACTCTTATACAGCTTCACCGGACGATAGGAGCGTGTGCAGATGGCACTCTAAACCCGCGGAAGAACTTATGGAGCGGCTGAAGGCTAATTCCCGCCTGACGGGTACGACTTTAGACTGAGGGCACCGCTAGGGGTTCGAAGTTCGCCTAAGCTCAGGCGAGGTTAGAGATTCGTAATTTCGGTCCTCGTTTGAATTGAACGGGGGATCGATCGGAAGGAGTGTAACTAGATGAAAAAAAAATTATTTGTCGTATTTACTGTTTACTACTAACTGAGTATTGTAAGATTTGTTATTTATAATAGACTTGCGGATAAACACGGATTTGCAAGCATTACTAATATTTGAATTTCTCGGTTTTATATTTCTTTTTTTCGAGCCGCAAGGCGGACCGCAGAAAATAATTATATGACGAATTAAGAAAACTAATTCGAGGTTTTGTTTATGAAGCGCAGTATTAGTTTTGTGAAGTACACTTGAAGCTTCATTTATGTGTAGTCCATAATTTATAGGTATTTATACTGTGTCATAATTTATTATACCACTTTAAATAAATTTTAGCATGCTCGTAATAAAAACCACACGAGTATCTCAAACGCAGTTACCACATCAAACGTGACTATTAAAACACAAATTTTCTCATATACTGTTTTTAATGTATTTATAGGTAATTAAAATTATGATTGGTTGAATTAAAACTATTATTAAACTTTTAATTCAAAGTTTACTATGTTCCGAGTAATAATAATAACCCTGAACAATTTGTACACCGCCATCTAGTCCCAACTATGGGACAACTGATAGTAATGCTCGAAAACATTATTTTATTAAAATACATACACACAAAGGAAACCCAAACCAATGAGTGAAAACTTCTATTAAAAACTTCCTTAGTATCAAATCTCAGCAGGAGCCTAAGAATTTATAAATCCCAATAGATATGTATAAAAAAAATTAACTGTGAAACAAATAAAGGAAAAAAAAAATACCAAGCCTAACAGGGGGGAAAGGGATTATTAGTAATGTGGAAAGTGGTTACTAGCAATGTATGAACTACATTGCCGTAATATCATCCCTTGCATTAAAAAAAAAATGCTACACAATCAAACTTAAGAAGCAAAATGATTGCATCGTGCGAGGAATTGAACTCGCGACTATAAGGAGCATGGCGGCGAGTTTTAGAACATAAAGATCTTATTGCGTATAAAAAATTCAGCTACATATCAGAAAGGATACTATTTGAAATTGTTAATAATTATTAAATATTTTTATTGAAAATATTTGTATTCATGAGTGCGTAGATTTGTATTAGTAATTCTAATAGTTATTATGGATCCATACTACAAGTATTACTTAGTATGAGGCTAGAGAATGTAGTCCTAGTACATAATAATAAACCTTCACGATTGTTATCATAGATAGGATTATCAGAGGTATTATGAACTGTTGACATCAATTGAGTGTGGAAAGTAACACTGTCAGTTTTTCATTTGGTTTGTAAACGGTGTTTCTATCATCGAAGAGCTAATCAGAAATATAAATTGTCATATCTTTACATTAATGTAAAAAAATATATTGCAATATAACTTACTAACCTGTCCCGTGCAACTTCCTCAATGGATCAACGATGGCGAAGTATCGATCAGCTGATAGGGCTGTCAGCGTGAAAACTGAAACTCCAATGCTGACGTCCTTTGCTGCTTCCGACACCCGACATACTGTGTCGCCCCACGGCCATGACTCCACTGTGTACACAATCGATGTGAAGGGGACGCAGGTAATGATGACTAATAAATCAGCTAGAGCCAGTGACAGGATGTATCTGAAAAAAAAAAACAAAAAATTAATGTTGAATAGTTTAATTGACTTCTGTGGTGTAGCGGTACAGTATGTATCTGAAAAAAAAATGTTTAGTAAAATACTAATCAACAGTTTATTTGACGACCTCTGAGATCCAGCTATTTAGCCGCTGTGCTAATACACATATATGTATGCATGCGTGTATATTTAATTAATATTGAAAGTTAACGGCAGTGAAACCGCGGGCACAGCTAGTAATAAATAAATAACTGGAAAATTATAGTAACTATATCTAAAATTAGTTATCTCTGTTTTGTATCTTTTTCTTGCTTT
Source organism: Achroia grisella (assembly GCF_030625045.1). Lineage (NCBI taxonomy): Eukaryota > Metazoa > Arthropoda > Insecta > Lepidoptera > Pyralidae > Achroia > Achroia grisella. The sequence continues at coordinate 627,730 of NW_026712817.1, forward strand.
AACTGTTGTGTGGGACTATGTATAAGGCGCTGGGGTCGGTGCAGTTAACGATGGTGGTAATTAAAGGCGCAATATGAATTTATAACAGTATGCTATAAAAATATAGGACGTAACAAAATTAGGGATGGTAGCAGAAGGTAAGAGGAATATTAAGAAAACCATAGCAACAGAATGACAATATTCCTATAAAAGTTTAAAAATACGAATTGTCGGCCCGAATGCAAGGAGTCCTGTACAACTGTACTACCTAATGTGTGCGTCATTTACGAAAATAAAAGATCTAGTTGCCTATGGTCGGGGATTACTCGCTGCGATTCATTCATTTGTATTCATGAGTATTTGGTATAAGTGCTTTCTATGTGTGTTATTATTATTATAATAGCTTTGATGGTCTAACGGTTTAGCACACTGCTTTACACTGCTTTACTTGCTATGATCGCGGGTTAGATTCGTTGCACCTATTTTTGCAATTGTTAGAATTTATTCCATTATTCGATTCATACTAATTTTGTCAGAACAGCGGCAAGGATCCATCACTAAGAATAATTTTGGCCCTTATCAGTGTTAGAAACACTGATAAGGGCCAAAATTCAGCATTATAGAGTTAGAATTATGAAGTGCCACACAAAGATTTTTATCATCTAGATATGAATTCACGACCTTTGTTGTCGAAGTCGGATAGGAAACTCTGGGCTATAACGCGCTTTATTTTACATGTATACAAAATTACAGCTTAATAAACAAGCCAGTAAGTGCTTGAGAAATGGATTACAAATCAAGCGAAAAGGCAGACAGACTCAGAATGCCGTTAAAACGAAGTGAATTCGTAAACCAATGGAAACATAAAAGTTATACCATAAATTCCATTAGGTATATAAAACATTTTGCCAGCTGGAAAAGTAACTTTTGCTCGCAATATGCATATTTTATTCTGATTTACAATCAATCGAGTGTGATGGAATGGAATATGAAATACTGGCTACAACGTAACTAAAACACTAACACACACTAACAAATAGACAATCGATATGCCTCCATAGCGATTACATGACAATAGAAATTCAGATTGTTTGAGTTTGAAATAAAACAAATGTCCACCACGCATTTTGAACGAAGCGCGAACCGGGGAGAGATTTTAGAGATCATAATTGCACTCATTGTAACGATACTCCTCAGAAACAGCTTAACCAAACTTTTCATCAAAGGTCGACTATTGGGTCTCCATCATTTACCACTAAAAAAAAAAATTCCGACCAGTCAAGTCCTTGAATGGTCGATGATAAAGGTTGCCATAGACTTAGCATGGCGGATAATATTTACGCGCTAGGTTGCCATAGATTTAGAAAAAAAATCACGCGCTTCTGAAAATAATTTAATCTTAAAGGCCGAGTTTTTAAGAACAAACGAGCTCCGCTCAACATATGACCTGGTGTGTAAACAACACGCCGGTAACAAACCTAGTTATAATGAGTTTCATGAGAATCTGTCTAATTACTAGACGAGATTGTAATGAATTTGATGCATTTTAATATCTTGCATGAAACACAGAGATTAAAGTCTGGCCAGATCTTGTATCTCTGTGAATTGTCTAGCGCACATATCATGGAGAGTGTTCTGTGGAATTGTTTAGACTAATACCAGCTACTGATTTTCACTATCACACACCCCGGAATGTAAATAATATTATGTTGCCTGACTTAAAATAAATAAAAAAGGAAATACCGAGCCTGTAGATAAAAACCTATAAAGTTTATATATTAAAACACCTTAAAGGCGTTGGATTTATTTTATTGTTTTTTTTATTGAGGGTTTTGGGCTTTCGCTATCTATACCCGTGAGGGACAAGAATTGAAGGATATTCAATTCTTGTTCTCGTAGGAGCGATGGTTTTTATCTCCTCAGGATAGAGTGTAAACTTTCCAAAGGAGATATTTCGTTTATGCATCAGTGAGCTACAATCACATTGGATTGTTGTTGTGTAGTGGCGTTTCCTCATCTGACTGGCAAAATCTGCGGATTGTTAATTGAAGCGTTGAAATAGTATCGTTCATATATTATTTTTGCCTATCTGTGAATTAAACCTAAACCTGACATAGATCGTGCCGTCACATATCCAATTTAGGAAGTCAAACTATAAATTGTTCATCTGTAAAAGATTACCAACCTCTAACTTTACGATCTCGATGGAATTAATGCCTTATTTTCCGGACGTCTAACTACAGAACCCATTTCACGAAACTCATGAATCTTTTTCTTAATGAGAATTGCGTTTAAATGTGAAGGTAGAGAAGGGTCCTGGAGAAGAGGATTTCTTATACAAAAATAGTGACGTAAGGTAAAGATAAGAATTATACCGGATGACTTGTTTAGACGTGCGGGGGTAGTTAGGGCATATAACTTATAGGCTAACTTCCTCCGCATTATATGTCTAAAGTAGATTTCTAAACTTTAGCATTTAGTATACATTAGAGGGTCTTAAATATATTTTATTGTGGGGTAGGAAGCGAAAGGCTATTTTATTTACCATAAAATTATTCGTGTAAAGATCTTAATCTCAGATTAACTATATTAATAATACTCCTAATTCAGTATTTATTTATTTAATATTGTTTCATTTGGATATATTTTTAAATAGTACATTCACGCGGACATAGTTGTAAATCTGTGTTTTGCTCATTGAGTGATTCTCCACACTAAGCTATGTGTAATAATGTATTGTCATCAAATGAAATGGGAAATTTCACATACATTATACATATTCATACATTTCTATCTGTAGTTCTGAAATCAGAATCTCGTATCTATTTCTAGTCCGTATTTTACTTCTGGAAATATTTCAATTTAAAAAAATATATATAAATTATTTGTTTCCTTTTCATGTTCCTTGAATACGCGGTAAACATTTAAATAGATCTTAGATATAAAGATATATTGTTGATACCTACAGGGTAATCTACTTACCAATATTATATGTTTTTTGTATTTACAAATTATAAAGCCTTAACATTAAGAAAGCACCAAGCTTATATTTTTAACTATGAAATATTATTATCCTAACTATTAACGCATAACTTAGTAATCAGTCTCTAAGTCTAGAACAGCTAAATTCATATAAGATGAATCTTCTTTTTTTAACGTCAACTTATCTGCACCACTCGTGCAAAACTGGGGGCACCGCCTTGTTATAATGCTAAAAAGGTTGTAATAAGATCTTTTATACTAAAATTCTAAAATCAAAAGTGGTATCTCTTTATGACTGGAAGATATTAAGAAAACTTGGCGTGATCACAAAGAAGGACATAGGCTATATTTTATCACAATAAAAGCAGAAAAAGTAGCGGCAAACAGTTAGTAGACAAGTAAACCAAATAGAGCTGATTTCTTGTAAGTAACCGAAAAATAGAACGACGAAAAACAAATTATTAGAAGCGAAATGCGATTTAGTATCAATGAATGTGTGGATTATGCTAAGTTCTGCGTTCCTTTGTGTTGATTTCCTTTGAATTCAGTTTCAACCATATATAACAATAGAGGTTTCGTTCGGTTTTATGGTTTGAGTGAATCATTTGTGTAGGTAAACAGAACTATAGTCGTGTAGACTTTTAAACATAGCATAGAGACAGACGACCCTAGTATTTATTTAATTTTATATAAAACTATTAGGTAGGTAGTACTTCATTACTAAGTACTTACTCTGATATTGTTATTAGAGATTTTTCCCTTCTTTATTACAGTTTGCAATGCATTTTTCGTTTCATCGGTTTAACAAGCTGCATTTTTCTTATGGTCGCCGTTTCGATTATTACTACAGACATTAAATATATAACCACAGATAATATAATATTACATACTACTAACTAATAACATTGATCACAAACAACACACATACAACCTCATAACAAATATAGATAATACATATTATTTCTTAAGTATGATTGTTTGGTCAGTGTGTTTTCGTTGCACATATACTTATGTACAAATTATTTTACTTAAACTTAAAATATTTTGTTGATATTTAGATATTTTTATCAGTTGTATGTTCTGCTTAGTTTGAGACTACATGGTGTTTTGGGAATTATTCAATTATTAAGGCAGGATTATTAGTCTATAAATTTACAGTTTAATTCATCTAGAAACGTTTTCAGAGACACATGACATTGTTTTCAAAATATACCAACATATACAAAATATGTAACAGGCATTCAAAATTTAATATGTAAATTAAACAATACTTAATTTAATCAAACATTAACATATGTAGAAACAGGGAATTGAAATTTAGTGTGTAAATATCAGCAGTACTTAATTAAATCAGAAATTAATTGGCAAAGCAAATACTGTCGCGACATCAATTTAGACGCCTATTAAAGAAGCTGATACGAGCCGATTTATTTTTAATACAGTGCTGAGAGATTATTCGACGAAGCACTTTAATGCTGCCTGGATTCCAAGCATTCTTTGAATTTTTAATTTAATTTAATATTTAGAACAGTGTTTCCCATCATGGGTCTACGCTCCACAGGGGGGCAATTTGATTGTTAAGGAGGGAGATTCTAAAATGGATTCAACACGAGCTAACCCTTTCACTCCGGTCCATTTAAATGAAATGCTAGATTTAGGTACCAAATCCAATGAAAAAAAGCAAATTCTTAAATAATTAATTTATCATTTAAAGGGGCTGTTCAAGTATTACGTAAGCACTATAAGGGGCGGGGGGGACTTTGCTTTGCTTATTTTGGATGACATGGGTGGTACGGTAGTCTAGGTGATGATTACGTCATCAGTAGTGATCTACTTTTTTAAACGAAAGGTCCATCTCACATTATCTTTGCTAAAAAATAAGACACTAATTAATGTTTACGTAAGCATGGGGGAGGGGGTAAGAGCTTTGCTTACTTTTGCTGACAAGCGGGATGGTGGGGGGGGGGGGGGAGGGGTAAATAAGTGTAATAAATCTGTTTACGTAATACTTGAACGGCCCCTAAATTGAAATAATAAATTAATATAGAAAATTCTTTAAAAACACTTTTGTAAGGGGAATATCGGTTTTAATTATATGTTATGAAATTTTAAATACTCTGTTTCGTTAACAATATCATGGTGACTTCTTTCTGTAACCTATCATAAGTTTCTTAAGTAAGCAATTATTTTTTTTAATATTAAAAGTTACGTAGGTTACATAAGGGGGTGGGGGGCATAAAAATATAAGAAAGACTACGATGAGACATGGCACAAAAAAGATTGGGAAACACCGATCTGGATAAAAAGAAGGCCATGATCACTAGTTTACAACGAGTCGAAATTAATGGAAATAATTTATGCTTTTGTTATGAGAAATGAAAGAATTTGTTACTACATCGTGATATCTAGTACCAAGCTGAGCAGAGCTTGTGTAATGGGTACTAGACACCTGATATAAATACATATATACATTTTTTTGGCAAATACATAAATGATATACATAGAAAACACACAAACTGATACAAACAATCTTACTCATGAATAGGAATTTTTGTACGAGGTGTAGAACCAGCAACCATCGGATATAAAGCGATGTGCTAAACCGTATAGTCTATGTATAGTAGTATAGTCTAGACTACCGAGGGCCTCATCTCTGTACTATGTTTAAGAAAATAAACAATATATTAATTATAATCGCGAAAGTTTGTGAGTATGGATGTTTGTTACTTATTCACGCAAAAACTACTGAATGGATTTTGATGAAACTTTACAGTAATATAGCTTATGCATCAGAATAAAACATAGGCTATAATTATAATTGAATATTATACATTGAAATTTAACGCGATGAACCGCAGGCACAGCTAGTTATTATTATTATTGAAATAAAATACATACGTGTTGGGCACGTTTCTCATTGCTTTATGCCTCACAAATACAGCTACCAGGGTTCCATTCCCCACCACACCGATTACGAAGATCAGAGCGAAAATAAGTGGAACAATATATGTCTCAGGTCTTTGGTAGTAGGGCTGGTAGGTTTCTGAACTATTTAACAGCAGGGTGTCGTTGTATTCCTCCATGTTTCATATCTGTAACAAAAAAATATCATTACGACTGTTATCCCAGATGAGGTAGTTAGAAGCAACGTTAGAAGAAGACGGCGCGGCGCGGCGGCGGAGCGTTTAGGTGAATACAAAACTTTAAGTGTAGGTACTTATGTCGCAGATATATTTGAATTCAAAGATCGAGTCTACGGAAGGAAACAGACAAAAAATATCTTATTGGTGTTTCCATTCTCAGAGAGTCAAATATAAGTATAAATTTTCGCACAATTTTATTTTTTGTATAGAGCACATTTTAGCGTAATTTGAGGTACTAAATATTTGACTAAACTCTAACTAACTTTAGGAATACAGTTGTGATTTAAATTAATTTCTATAATTATACTAATAGCGATTAACTTATTCCATATATCTTTATAAATTAGCAATTAAAGCATTTTTTTTCGTCTTTAAATTTAACGTATACAAAATTGCATTAAAATATTTCACAACAAATTAACAATGAAATGAAAAAGACAGTATTACTAAATAATGTTCTGAAATGACTGCACGTAGTTCAACAAACTTAGGTAGTTAAATACGTAATTGCAAATTTAAGTGAATACTCCAATAAAAATTCTTCAACTTGTTGTAAAACCTTTTTTTCGCGACGAAATGAAAATTCCTGTAATGATGCTCTTAAAAACTATTTAGGTTTTAGCTTGTCAGTCAAAAATAGACATTATCTAAATGTAATAGGTACATTTATCAAATATCATTTTATGCTAACGCACCTAGCGTTCACACACAATGATAAATCACGTCCTTCCCAGCAAAGAAGGGAGCTGTTAAACCCCCATCAAAGTTCAAGAATTTGCACATAAAATGTTGCGATACGACGTAGGTACGTAAGCAGACGATTTCTTATAAAAATAGAACCTTAGTTTACTCATATATCACGTTTATAAAGCTTATATAACACCTTGAAGACCGCATTGAAAATATTATTTCTCACATAGGGGGCGGCAGTTTTTTATTGGTAATTACGTATATTATTTTTTAAATATGTTTTTATAATGTATGTGTACCCACGGATGATCTACCGGTATCAACGTGTAAATTTACTTTAATTGAATGACCCACCCATATCTCCATATATGTATCTATAAATCTGTTTATCTAATAGATTAAACGAGATATATACAGGTAGAATTGTATACAGATAAAAAGTCGCCTGTGTGTATACCTCTGATTCCCCTGTTCAGCCGCCAAGCAGTTTACATTTTAAGATGTGGTAAGGCTGAAGGCCGAGATAAGGTATTGAAATTACAAGGCAGAAGTTATGTAACACGTGTGGTTTCAGGGCCGTCACTAGATAACGTAAGAGCCGTGGTTCTGTTCATATATATAAGATTAAAGCCTGTATATTTTGTGTACCTTTTGTATACGAGAAAAGGTACTTTTTAAAATGGTACCAAAATATGGTTTTTAATATCCATAAGTGATGAAGATATATGGATTGTGTAAAAGATGATATGAATAAAAGGAGAGTATGCTCAGATGTGACCAGTGTAAGAGGATGACATACTGCGTCGACCACAAATAATGGGATAAAGGCAAGGCAATGATGATGGTGATCATCTGTAAGCAAATTACATATAAGTTAGTAACTGTTACCCACAAATTCATCCGCATAAACATATCTTCATATTAAATTCCATTAAGATCGGTTCAGTCTAGTATACATTCGTACTCAGTAATTTCACGACTAAAATGTTACAGTAGTAGAAATAAGAAAGTATTTTATTTTTCCTCCGGGAGGTTGTTTGGATCACATGCAGTAATTGAAAGAATGTCAATATTTACTTATTGCTAGATACATTGTTCTTTGGAAATCTCTTAGGTACTATATAAATTTTACGGCGCAGTAGTACTCTAGTTATTAAATTGTACGAATAACTATTAGGTATTTCAGAATCTTTGTAGCATGCAAGTTGTCACCATAAAATATAGCATGCATCGTTATGTTATTTATCTTAAGTAAAATTTTCTTAATATTTCATTTACACGTGAAACGGTAAAACCGACAAACCGACGTAATACCCCTAGGACTATTCACACAGCGCCATCTAGTTCTAAGCAAATCAGAGCTTGTATTATGCGTACTATACAAATGATATAAATACTTAATACATTTTTTTGTAATTACATTACCTAATCAACATAAAATAAACATCTAGATCAATACAAATAATTATATATATGAATACAATAGGATGTACTATGTATTTTTTTCAAATGAGCGCCAAGCCGCGATAAATTCTAGGAATTTACTGGAAAATACGTGAATTTTGTTTGGGTTCTTTAACCCAAAGAAAATTATTACAATTTTGTTGATCAATGTTACTTCTTTATTGGAAGTCAATTCAAAATCTGGATACGAAACGTTTGGAATATACAATTGTATAAATCATAGTTTAAAATTGTGGAGATAAATGAAACACCTTGATGGAATTTTTACATCTATTCTAATATTTATTATTCTTAAAACAAATGAATGCGGTCAAATTGACGATCTGATGAGCTAATGGTTTAGCACATCGATTTACTTCCGATGGTCGCGAGTTACTTCCCGAACAATACAAACACAAGCTCTGCTAGTTTCTTACCGTGTGTGTGTCCTAGACTTTATTTTATAAAAAAAACTATCAGTATAATAAATACCCAATCAAATTAGGTAGCTACTTTGATTGGGTGGCATAAAAATAATAATGTGATTTGCTTATTTCTGAATTTCTGACAATTCAACAATCAAATTGATTATTGACTATATGTTGATTGTTGAATTGTCAGTCGAAATTGACTTAGTAATTACATTCATGACAGCATTGAAGATAATTGCATTGAAGATAATCTAGTTAGAGATCTTAACAGTCACTGTTGTAGTGACCCATATACTTGATCTACCCATATTTTACAAAGAAGGTTTGAATTCATAATATTTACGGATTGGTTTGGTTTGATATGAATATCAGAATTATTGGAATTTTAGAATCAGAAATTTACACAAATATTAGATACAAATTTGATGTTGACCGGATTTTTTTTCTTATCTAAATTTATTTTAGGGTTTTTGTTTCCAAACATGTCAACCCCATTATATCAAGCCTAATAATAACAAATCTTAAAAATACTAAACAAAAATTTATAGTATTTTTAATTTTCAATGACCGGATTTAAACTAATACTACTTTAAACTAATACTTTTAAATTAATATTAATAAGTCAGGTAAAATCACAGGACATCTCTTACCCCGTTTTATTTATTTTTATAAATAATAATCGCGTCAAATTTAAAACTGAATAAGTCAGGGAAATACTGTGCCACAAAGCTCTCATATACTTGCAAAAATATATATATGTAAATTTGTTACCCAAGGATCGACAAAATCGAATTCTACTCCATTGTCAAGCACATAAACGCATAGTATGCTCCACTTTGCCAACATGAAAGGAGGTATATAACCTACTTTCACGTAGGCAACAGAAAAGGGAATGACTCCGCTAAGCAAAACTGTTTGACAAATATAAGGAAAATAGCCAAATCACAAGCGTGACGTAGCAAATATATTCTTAGGCTGATCTTGAATTCAAATGATACAGGCTTAATAAATGTCTTAAAGAGCCTAAGGGTTTAGGGTTGTGATATTTTTTTTATGTAACTGGAATAGAAATGTACAATTCTATATAAAAAGTAAATGTAACTGGCAGCCTACAAATATGTGTGATGCCATGTCAGCAAAATATAAAAAAAAAACGAAAGTTGAAAAAAAGAATAAAATTCAAATCAACAGGGTCATTAACGCAACATTGTATTTTTATTTCATAAATATAATTTAAATCTAACAACCATCCCTCAAATCCTCGACCAGGTTTAAACAAGCAAAGATGGAAACATGGTGGAAAGTAGCAACATGAGTAGCGCCATAGATATCGTAATGCGAAGCCTACTAATCTTTCAAACTTTCGTTAGACAATCTATGGACGGTAGAAGAAAAAACTGCTGGTATACATAGTGAGGAACAGCGATGTCAATGTAGGTACATACCTATGTACATTGACATCGCTGTTACTCCAGACAGCTCGTGACTACGGCCAGTGCAAACTAGTCAAAACGTCGTGAAAGGTGATTACCTTTATTGGCCATAAGATTATTCTTGTTAAGACTCGGTTTGTAATATAAATAGTAATCCTCATACGGTGTCTTATGAGGATTACCTTATTTATTTAAGACTAGCTACTCGCCCCGGCTTCGCACGGGTGTACATGTATTATATATATAAAACTTCCTCTAGAATCACTCTATTAATTAAAAAGCCGCTTCAAAATCCGTTGCATAGTTTTAAAGATTTAAGCATACATAGTGACAGACAGCGACAGCAACTTTATTTTATACTATGTAATGATGAAATACAAATACTTTAAAAAATATATTTATTTATATATAAAGAAACACCATATAAAGAAACACCATAGAAAGAAAGGAAAATATTTTATTCAGAGCTTTTCAACAATGTTACAATATATACCATTACATACCATTGGCTGCGCTATGGATGCTGCGCAAATCTAACTTAGAATTATTATACACTAGCTGTCCCAGCAAACGTTGTTTTGCCATATAAATTAAAAACGCTACAAAAAAAATAGGGGTTGGTGACAGAAGGGTGAAAATTTGGGGTTGCATGTATTTTTTAATGGCACATAATAAAACGATATAAATATAAAATTTTTCCCCAAAAAAAAAATGTTAGGGGTGGACAACCCGTATCACTTAGGGGTATGAAAAAAATAAAATTTCATAAAAATCGATCAAGCCCTTTGGGAGGAGTATGGTAACTAACATTGTGACACGAGAATTTTATATATATCTAAGTAGATATTTAAAAGGTAGGTGTGTTGCATAGTCACGTCAATGTGACTGACGGTGAAACTTATAATAGTTACAATAATAATTTTATTATAAAGGTAAGGCTACACGGAACATACTGAATTAATCTAATTATTTTATTATAAAGGCTGTGTTACTTTATTGTTTACATAACATGCTCCCCCTGGAAACTAATGTGATTAATTTTCATCCTATCATGTATCTTAGTGAATAACTATTTGGCACCGTTGTTCTGCCTGTGTACAGCTATGACGCAGGCAACAGGAGCTTTCCATTGTCATTATTAAAAAAACTAGTGACATATCCTAATAATATTATAAACGCGAAAGTTTGTAAGTATGGATGTTTTACTCTTTCACGCAAAAGCTACTGAACAATATAATTGTAAACGGAAATCTAACCTATTTTGACTTATTGTAATAGAAGGATACGAACATTTTTTTTGTGTAGTTGTAATGACCTCCGTAGTCAATATATTTACATGAAAAGCACTATGTACGAGTATGCGTATAACGTTTTCATGTTACGTGCGTGTTACTGCTTATGCTTTTCAATTTCAGATGTCTAAGATGACATCTCTCTTATCCTGTAAATATATTCTAACTAGCTACTTGCTCCGGCTTCGGACGGGCGTACATGTATTATATATATATATATATATATATAAACCTTCCTCTTGAATCACTCTACCTATTTAAAAAACCGCTTCAAAATCCGTTGCGTAGTTTTAAAGATTTAAGCATACATAGGAACAGACAGCGACTTTTTTTATACTATGTAATAATGAGCTATTAACAGTTTGAGTTACAATTAATTTTAGGAGAAATTATATAGAGCGATGTGGTTTATTAGTCTGGTTAATAACACACAAAGATTGAAACTAACTGACACAAAATAAACTTTCTCTGTAAATTTAAATTTCTAACTTGATCTCCGGTGATGAAAACAATGATAACAAAATGTAATTAATCAGAGAGACAGCAGCAGATTCACCCCTTGATATGTAACCTGCAAATATACCTAGGGAAATCGGGCCATGTCAAATTTTGCGTTTATCAAGTTACAATGTCGACATTGGACAAATTCTGTCTACCCCAGTTAGAATTATAGTCGAGATCATAAATTATATTTATGGATCCCAAAGTGTTGTTGTATAATAAAATAGCACACTATACTAGAATTGAAAAGTGTAACAAATTAAAGAACTATAAAAACATACCTATATAATATACTAGCTGTGCCCACGGCTTCACCCGCGTTAAAATTCAATACAAAATATAGCCTATATGTTATTCTGATGCATAAGCTATATTATCGTAATGTTTCATCAAAATTTATTCAGTAGTTTTTGCGTGAAAGTAACAAACATCCATACTTATAAACTTTCGCATTTATAATATTATTATATAAGAAAATATTTATGAGACAGAAATATGTGTACAAAATTACTGAAGACGGATATACCTATATAATATATATTACATAATATGCATTATATATGTGAAAGTAACAGGATGTAGGTACTAGGGGGACCAAGTTTCACAGAAAACTTTCATGTTTGCACACGTTCTACATCTTAGATTGTAGATTCCTAGAACTCAACATCCTTGAATTTGTCGTAAATTGAAATAAGATGTTCTTTTACTTCCTATTCAATTCATCAATCTTAGTTCTGTTTATATTTAAGTGTTAGATACTTTGTTCTCTGTTTGTTTTCAGTCTAATGTACATTAGGCCGAAAACTGATGGAAAATTTTCAAGCACTCACTCGTAAACCTGAAAGTTTGTTTTAAGAAGATATAAAAATGTTTAGATAAAATGTATACAATGTGTATTGAAGTAGGTAATTCATTAAATCATAATAATTAGATTGTCAGTATGAGATTGTTTATAGTGATAAGAGTGCCTTTTGTGAAATATTGTGCTATTGTATTTGTTTCTCTCTGTGTTACTCTGAAATAATATAGATTTCAAACTGTGATAGATATAATTGCTCAAATTACAGCAGTAATAATATTTATAATATCTTAGGCCAATTTACACAGCGCCACCTAGTTCCAAGCTAAGCAAAGCTTGTATTTGGGTACTAGACAACTGATATTATGCACTTTTTTGTAAATTCATACATTCGTACATATTCTTTATGTACCAATAGAAACAATTATGATCGTGAATACAAATGTTTGTACAGTGCGTGGAATCGAACTCTCGACCATCGGATGTCACGCGGTGTGGTAAACAGCTAGACCACCAAGGCCGTCTAGATAATAAACAGTATATTTTTTGATGAGATTTCAAATAACCTACAAACAGTTACACGGTGTTTCAAAATCATAGCTAATTCAAGTGTTTGTTAACGTATAAATAGATTGTCTGATGAATGGAATTTCTATGTTAGTAATCAATCCATCTAGGTGATTGACAATCGTTTGTTCTTGTGACGTCACCATCAATCGCAAATCCAAAGGTCCTGAACAAACAATGTGTAATCCGATTCATCACGAAGACGCTTCGTATACTGCGGAATTTGATAGTAATTTATTACTCCCAATGCCCATTTGGAATTTGAGCTAAGATTGCGATCTCAAGTGGTTTGGAATCAAGTAATAATTTTTCATTTCTGATTTCAACGACACATCGAATTTTTAGCTACTTCGTGGATCGAAATTGTAACCTAGTAACTGAAACTATCTTTCCAGTAGAAACTATTGTGGTTATTCTAAGTGAATTCTCCGGTATGCACTGATTTGATTTCATCCTCCCTTGTACTATGCCAGCGTTTACTCATTCCGAAGCGCAGTCAAATTCATCATTCACATTGATGACCTCGGTGGCCTAGTGGTCTGGCACACCTCTTTACGTCCGATGGTCGCGGGTTCGATTCCTCGCACGGCACAAACATTCATGAGTATGGTTGTTTGTATCGGTCTGGGTGTTTTCTATATATAATGTGTATGTATTTACGAAAAAAAATCTATGTATTTGTATCAGTTGTCTAGTACCCATAACACAAGCTTTAGCTAGTTTAACTTGGGTCTAGATGGCGCAGTGTGAATTGTCCAGAGATTATTATTTTTAAAAAGTTGTTATCTTAAAAAGTTTGGAACAACACATTGTAATAAATTTCTATAAACCTAAAATAAACTTTATACTTTACATACGGGTTTGGAGATTAATTTGTGAACTGGAAATTTCATTCAAAGAAGTAATTCTACTTTAAATCTGATTAAAATTGTTAGAGAGGCAGCTTGATTAAATTATAAGACGTCATGGCAAATCCCGAATGGCGGATAATTTGTTGATGCTGAAAGTCTATTTTCCGATTTTTTATCCCATCGGGTATGTCAATTATGGGGTTATTAAATTATCATTTATTAAAACTTAATTTGTATATTTTTTATAAAAACCCAATACCGTTCCACTACTGGGCACGAGTCTCTTAAGAAAAGAAATGACAATTATTGATGAGTTTCTTTTCATGTAATTGGGAATGGCAAACAAGCTGATGGCCTACCTGATGTTAAGCGGTAACCGAAACTCAGTTTACAAGTTGCTTGTAGCTGCAATCGGTAAGACTGAAGTACGCAGACGACTTTTTACAGTAGTCGATCGCAGAAATCCAGTTATTGACTGATATGACTTTACTCTAAGGACACCGCTAGGGGTTCAAACTGGCCGTCGTAATATCGATTCCCGTTTGAATTGGACGGGGGATCAATCGGAAGATTTACAATTTTTATACGTTATCTAGTTGGTACTAGATAACGTATACGTACATCTACATAACGTGTAAGTACACAACATCGACACCAGTCTGTCGTTGTTTTCTAAGATACACCTTGGCGAATATGCACAGGACATGTATAATTTAATCTTGCCTTCTCCTTTTTATCACCAAACTACGCGACGAAATAGGTGAGGTCTGAAGGTTGAAAACCTTGTGGTCTTCATTCTTACATCATTATAACAAATTACACATATTAGTACTGAACTGTTTGCGTCGACATTTTAAGAGTGCGACGCACTTCCAGACTTTCAGATTTCGACTTGCAGAATCTGGGATTGTATTCCTGGTGAAATACAATTCCGGATTCTTCAAGTCTATGGTGATGGTTCGTTTAGATAAGCACACTACATCCTAGGCCTCGTCGTTATTACCCAACAGACGAGATAAGACCAAGCGCAAACCCATTCATAATAATAAAAAACATAATACACATAGAAAACACACAGACATAAACAATTATACGTATGAATACTAATATTTGTATCATGCGAAAATAGAACCCGGGCTCACCCGACGTAAGACGACATGTCTTACGTCACCTCAAATTTGGTTTTTTAATTACGCGGCTAAAGTTGAGGGGCGTAGCTAGTTATGAATATTAAAACTTCTATGTGAAAATAATGTAGAATACACAATCATAACTCAATTTTTGAGTTACTAAATTACTTTGTTGTTTGCAGTAACTTTGTGTGCGGTGATACTTGGTTGTACTAATTCCTCAGGAAGGAAGTTGCTGGAAGTTATCCACAGATTACAGAAACTTTTCGGAGTAGATCAACGATCAATGAGAGGTTGCGCTTATAAATAATAAGTAGCTAATCTTTTAAAATGTGATACGGCCTCTTTTTTGCTTAGAGATTTGATATTTAAAGTAAGTTAAAAAAATGTAAATTGGATATATTTTATTTATTTATTTCGAATGGTGTATAAACCTAACTTAATTTGAAGTCGCAGTCATTTATATATCAGGCTAGATTATGATACTGTAGTATTTTCTAGGATATCAATATTATCATTGAGTGCGTAGCTGTTTTTATTTTGACTGTCGCATGCATAATTCTTGTTAACATATATTTAATTAGACAAACATTCATTTAAAAGAGCAACACGCAACTTGCGGTTTTCTCTTTCTTCTTGTGATGAGTCTGTGAATTCCGATTATGTGGTAGAATAAAAAAATGTGAATATTCACGTGTACTCATAATAAGTTTATTTGAATAAAGATTGTTTCTATTTCTATCATGCCTCTATTCACTATTATTTCACTACCTTATTTCTCCCTTCAAAGCTAAACAGCTTAAAAACAATGTGATTCAATCCACACAAGGTATGCGCACATATTTTTTTTCAGTCTAAAAAAATCAGTAAAATCGGTTATGATAAGTATGATTATAATTGCCTAATTAGTTTCAGTCATGATTTTATGGACGGCGCGGCGGCACGACGCCAATGCTGAATTGGCTGAAATTAAACCCTGTCCGGATTTCTCGTACAAATATATTAATTATAAGGAATATCCTATTTCAAGTGTAGGGGCGGCAGTTTTCTCTAAAGGGCGAACAGTGCTAAAATCTTGGCTCCATGCCATGCTATCTATAGCATCAGTGCTTAGTAAATTATGGAATAAATTTTGCCCAGTATTATAGGTCAAGGTTAAGTTTATTGTTCAAATACGAAAGGACTCGTATATGAATGAACTTGTTTGTTACTTTCTCTATGAACAAGATTGGAATTAGGTGTTGTTATCGAAAATCCTTTACGATGTTGTAATCTCTCAAAATATAGTGACGACATGATATAAATAGTTAAAGTTTGTGAGTTGGAATATTCAGGTAACTAGAATAGAATAGAATAGAAAATCATTTATTCAAATAAACTTACATTGAAGCACTACATATAGTCATTACATTTTTTAATCTACCGCTCGTTCGGAAAGCTGTCTCATCACAAGAAGAACGAGCAAGAAACTTGCGTGTTGCTCTTTTAAATAATTTTATTATTACTTTACATTTTTAAGTTTAAGTGTGTGAATACAAACCACCAATTAGCACTAGTTCTATTAAATACTCAAATAGAAAAAATATTGAATATATAACCAACTGGTTAAACAATTAATAAGAGGAAATCAGTCATAGTGATTAGAGCAGACCAGTCCCTACAAGCAGCACCCGTTCACGAGTATGACGGATGAGCCAGCCATCACTGCGCTCGACCATATTTTAGGGAGCCCAATGACCCGGCCCACCACGCCGCCACAAGTCTGGACATTTTAGTGAGCATGACTACTCAAAACACTAGACTACGTCAAAGCTACTTACAATTGCTATCTGATAGTTATAGTATTCACATTTTACATAAGAATGCATGCGGCAATCAATACAAAAACCGCTACGCTTTCATATTTCTAAAATCAATCAATTAAATCAAGAAAGCAATAAGAAAATTAAATTATAACGTTGTATGCTAATAAACTAGTTATTTACTTGATATGTTGTCGTCTATGAATTTGTCTATCCTGTAATAGGCTTTCTTACACAAAAATTGTTTAATATAAGATTTGAATTGCCTCTCTGTCAGATTTAGTGCAGATTCTGGCAGTTTATTATAAAATCTTACGCAATTACCGTAGAATGAATTACTGACTTTGTGCAGGCGGCATTTAGGTAAAATTAGCTTATTTTTATTGTGTAAGTTTCTATTTATACAGTCTTTAAGTTTTCTAAAACTCTCTAAATTCTTCCGTGTATACATGATATTCTCATAAATGTATTGTGAAGTAACGGTGAGGATATTTGAATCTTTAAAACACTGACGTAATGACTCTCTTGAACCCATACCACAAATAGAACGTATGGCTCTCTTTTGTAAAATAAATATAGTATTTATATCGGCTGCTTTACCCCACAGTAGTATACCATATGACATAATGCTATGGAAATAACTAAAGTATACAAGTTTAGCCGTCGCCACGTCTGTTAATTGCCTAATTCTTCTAATTGCATATGCAGCTGAACTGAGTCTATTGGCCAGTTTTGAAATATGGGGCCCCCATTGTAATTTCGAGTCCACTGTTATACCTAAAAAAACTGTATCATTAACAAAATTTACTATTTCATCATTAAGCAATAACTGTGTATTTATTGGTCTTACATTAGGAAGTGTAAATTTTATACACTTTGTTTTGCTGGAATTTAATAATAGGTTATTACATGTAAACCAATTTAATATAGCAGACATAGCACAATTTACATCGTCTAATTGATTAGTTTGACGTCCAATTTTAAACACTAACGAAGTATCATCCGCAAACAGCACTATATCTGCAATTTTCTCTACCATAAAGGGAAGGTCATTTATGTAAATTAAAAGAGAAAGGGGCCTAAGATTGACCCTTGTGGAACGCCCATCCCAATATTAGCTCCCTTAGATTTTATACCGTCAATATCTACAGTTTGGACCCTATCCTCTAAATAAGTTCTCATTAATTTTAGATCATTATCTTTTATACCATAATGTTCGAGCTTGTACAAAAGTGTTTTATGATCCACGCAATCAAATGCCTTTGATAGGTCACAAAAAACTCCGAGTGCATCCTGTGACTTCTCCCATGATTGGAAAATATGTGTTATCAGCGCTACACCTGCGTCAGTGGTAGACTTGCCGGCGGTGAAACCATATTGTTGACTGTGAAGCAGTCGGTTATCCCTGAAGTGTTGTAACATTTGATTTAACATTATCTTTTCAAACACCTTACTTAGAACTGGCAAAATAGATATAGGTCTATAGTTCCCTGGCTCAAATTTATCACCTGATTTAAATAGTGGGATTAATTTGCTAAATTTCATTAATTGTGGAAAAGTGCCATTATCAATACATTTATTAAAAATAGTAGCTAGATAGGGAGCAACAATATCTATGAAAGAACTAACTACTTTTACAGACATGCCCCAAAGGTCTTCTGTATTTTTTAGATTTAGATGTTTGAATATTTTTATGATATGAACGGGGCTAACATGTGAAAATTTAAATCTTAAAGCACAACAACCGATATTAGATTCTAGTAATATTTTTGCTCGAGATGGAGATGAGTCCAGAGAAGATGTAATGTTAATCGGAATGTTAGCAAAAAAATCTTCAAAAACATTAACTACATCTTTTGTTGCTGTTATTAATTTATTATCATAATTTAATGCAAATTGATTATAGGCTAATAATTTAGATCTTCCGGTTTCTTTATTTATAATGCCCCAGATGGTTTTAATTTTGTCAGAAGACTGGTTAATTTGTTTATTAATATTATTAGATTTAGCCGTAATACAAACTTTTTTAAAAATTTTTGAATAATTTTTCACATAAGTGGTGAATTTGTCATCAAATCGATATTTTTTTTGATCGTATAAATCAAACAAAATATTTCTACTTTTAAGTATACCTACTGTTGCCCATTCCGTGAATTTAGATTTAACATAAACTTCTTTTTTCTTGAAAAATTGTTCATATTCTCCTGATAGAATAGTAATTAGCTTGGTGTAAAGATAATCAGGATTATTACTAGGTTGTAACAGCAAATCCAATTTATTTTTAATCGTGATTTTGTATTTATTAATTAACGTCTCCGATACTATTTAGCAGATTTCGAAAAAAATCATAGTACTCGTATTTATAAAGAATGATTTATAGGCTATATAAGATACTGCTGTAATTAGTCGCTACAAGAAGAGCGGTAATGAAAAATGTTGCAGAAACGTGGAAAAGGTCTTTGTAACTTTTTGATTTAAATTAAATAATAACAATAAGTAAATCACAGAGGGAGTTATACTAAAATTATCTTCTCTATATATATCACTCTATCTCTATATGCCGGAAAACTGTGTGCCACTTTCATGGATGAAATACGACAGTGACAGTACAGGTTATGGAGGCGTTGTACTTTAGTCCTCAAGAACTACTACAAGCATACTGTAAAAAAAATACTTATAGGCAGAATGAGAAAGCCTCCGACAAAGTGAACCGATGATCTGGTCAAGATCGCTGGAACGTGTTGGATGCGATCATTGTGGAGTATTTTGGGGGAGGCCTTTGTTATTTAAGTAGTAGATGGCTTCCGGGCTAAAATGATGATGACTCATGGGCATATTATGATACGCGTTAAATACCTATGTATTGTGTACCTATGTATTAAATACATAAAATTGAAATCATATGAATGAATGATTTAAAATTCGAATGTATGTTAAAAAGTATTTTATTTGTCAGATTAGAATACTTAAATTACAGATTTAAAATTTAAGCGTTTTCATGATGAAGTACTAACCGCTGCGAATCAACTGCAGCCTAAATCGGATATCTGAAATATAATCCAAAATGGCAACCATTAATTAAAATTAACAGGCTTACTATTCCATTACTGGATTATTATATATTTATTCGTCTTTATTTTAACCACAAACTATTAACTAGGTACTGATACTAGGATGTAATATTTTTTAAAATTATTATTATAAAAGGCCTCTTAATAAAAAGAAACAAGAAAGGGAACGTGTTCATATTGAATTAAACTAATTGGGTATGTGATAAGTCGATATAAAGAGAGTTAAGAAATGAAAGAAAAAGGAAACTTTATTGTTTTTTCGAAACTTATTAAATAAAGATTCTTCTTGAAAATTATTTATATAAAAAAAAACAAATTTTCGAAACAATACTATTGCTAGCGATAATATAGGAAGTCTCTAATATGTAAATACAATTGAAAAGACGTTTACACTCTTGAGTAGATATCGCTCTGGGCATTTAATAATACATGAAAATCAGTGGTATGCTGCTCGATAAAATAATACACTGAGGTGCTGCCTTTTAGGTGAAGCACGCATACTACGTTGCTCAGTTATTTTTTGTACTTATTTTGTTAATTTTCTATTTACTTTTTTCTATATAACTGTGCCTTTTGTGAGTGCTCTTTAACGCAAATAAAAGTTTTATCTGTCCATATATAAATTTTACCAATGATTTCTCCATAGCACTCGAAGAGCTTTGATATATAATATTTCTGTTGGTAACCTTATCGCACCTTATTAGATAGACATCTACTATCATCAAGTCTGTTCCACTACAATGCATTACGCCATTTCGAATATTCAGCACAAGTTCGATAAAAATGACACTTCATTACAATCTGTGATAAAAGATACATTAAAATAGCCTCAAACAGCCAGACAGACGTATTTTCGTATATTAACATTCTAGAATAAAAATACACCTATAAATATAAAATATGCAGATTTCAAATAAGTACACAAGATACAAGAAAGTGTTTCACATTAATGAAGGTTGGTAAATGTCCGATAAGACTGTATTTTTCGTAACGTATCAATTTCAATTAACATAAATAGGAAATCTTTATTCAGTTATTCGAAGCGAGGTGTTACTAGTAGCTACCGACCAACGTTCGGTGAATTTCTAACGATTTTGGTATCGGATTAAGATGGGATAATGCAATAAATTACAATGAAGCTGTATTCATGTTGTTCGTATAATTTGATATTAATCCAGCATTAAATTATCTTGTACTGGCTGTAACTCGTGATTTAAACGCGAATAATTTCTAGTTATTTTTAGGCTTACACTGAATCCTTTTAAATGATATACATTGACTGCAATATGCTGCGACGCCTTTGTGGTTCATTATCCCAATTTAGATACACAGATTGCAAGTTTGTATCTGGTCCAAGGCAAAGACAAAATAATTTAATCATGTAGGATCTTTCGGTCAGATATGCACATCACAATTTTTTATCACTATCAGCTAGCATCAGTTGAGAAGAATTGGCAAGAAAATAAACTTGGATATCAATACTAAGAATAGTGGATATAAAAAACTTTTTGTCAATTTATTTATGACTGATTCTTGAGTGAAGGTGAAAGTGTACACCGATATCAAGATATGAATGTGAGAAATGGCAATAGATCTGCCCCCTGCCAAAGGCGGATATAAATATACCGAGCAAAATATGGGCATGTCAATTATTGGGTTACACGATACAAAGTACCTACTTTAATTACAACAAGATTTTAATTAATCCTATTTAACTGATTCTTCGTGATAGATACACATACAACAAGAAATTAATCCAAAAGACGGTAGTAGACCTGCTTGCTGCCAACGTGGGATATAAATACACCGAGCAATATATGGGCACGGAAATTATTGGGTTCACCACGACGATGTAATGTTGACATTGACAATGCATCTGATTACCCTATCTAGGATATTAGTGGGATAATAGCAAGACATGTCATGACATGTCCAGTGTTAACAGGGTATAACTAATAGTTAAATAGAAATATAGAACATTCTTTATTTGTAACAGACAGTAAAGAAATCACTATATCTATTAAAAAAAGACAGCCTAATTGTTGAAAGTAATGTGGTATACATTTAGAGTTAGATTTCATATTACATACAAATTAACTTATTTAATAAATTATAAATTTATTATACTAGTAAATCAATTAATCAATTGCTGATAACTCAACAAAAGTACCTAAAGTAGTTCGAAGGTTAATGTATAGACGGACAGAGAGCTGGTGAGGGACGGGGATTGATTGATGTATAATAAATTACGGTATAAGTATATAATTTAATTATTCAATACGTACTTACATTAGACTAATAATGAAAATGGACGGCAAAACTAGTATAACTTTAATGTTTTTTATTCTTACTGTACATTAATTAAGTATATTAGTATCTTATTTAAATATTATAAACGCGAAAGTTTGTGAGGTTGAAGGTTTTTTACTCTTTCACACAAAAACTACTAAACTGATTTTGATGAAACTTTACAGTAATATAACTTATACATCAGATGAACATATAGGCTATAAATTTCATGCGGGTGAAACCACGGGCACGGGTAGTATAATGTAATAGCCAACTCAAGTCAGGAAAAATATTGTAATTATAATTTTATACATTTTTAATTGATATTATAACTTGATAATTTTATACTAACATATTTTAATTTATGTTGTAGTTTTATTTTATTTGTGTATGGGTAAAACGAAAAGACTAGGTATACGGAGATATATATATTCGGAAAGTATTGACAACAGTATCAAGTATATAAAAATCTTACTATAAAGTAACTATAAATTTAAATACAAATATAGAATTAAAAATACATTATTGATTAGTCAGATACCAACAATTTATAGACCTATTGAAATAGTATAAATTTGATAATGCTATGAATGCTAAGTGCTAAGGACTTCAATATCCGTCTACAGCAGTTTGTATCGAACTCGGATTCAAAATTAAATTTACTAGTCGATACAAATGACATTAAGTGTAGCTCTTTGTGCTTTCGAGGGGCTTAGAACTGTACAGAATTAAAGATATCAAAATATTGTAAACACCGTGTAAAAAAATAGGACAAAGAAGCACATTTTATAGAATTAAGTAAAAACAATTCCATACGAGCAGAACTTTTATGTTACATTTATATGTGTATTGAGTAGTTTATAGCACAACAAAAAACGATCTAAGTATTTATATCAGTTGTCTAGTACCCATAACACAGTCTATGCTTACCGTGGAACTAGATGGCGTTGTGTTAATTGTCCAGGTTTATTTATTATTATTATTTTTATAAAAATATGGAGTAGGTATTAAAACAATTGGTACATTAAATAAAAAAAAAAATATTATTTAAATACAACAATAATAATAATCTAGGACAATTCACAAAATGTTTATTTATGAGCATTAACTTGAATTGAATTGTCTATATATTCCAAATGTTATTTCATAAATGTTTGTTGTTGTCTTAAATATCATAACTTTATATGTCTATTCAACTGTGAACCAGATACATCCGCACGTCTGTAATGTTTTTCTTTTCAATTGGTTTGTTTGAAAACTGCTTGAAAACCAGTGCTGTATAGGTACCTCTTGAGGTTGTACTTATGTCAGCAACAGTTGAGACAGCTCTAATTGCCAAATTTGTATGGATTTTTCTTATTTTGTGTATTCTTGGTAATCTTTTAATATTGGCAAAAAGGTTTTATCTATCTATCTATCAAAATATCATAAATCTATACTATGTGTGCTAAAGAACCGTCTAATTCTGAGTTCGTTTGTATTTGGTAAAGCGATACTTGCGGCAGAACCGCATTTCTCCGCATTCTGTCATATACTTATGTTTGCCATAGGCTATTGTAATGTATTAAATTGCACGTGGTC
This sequence comes from Achroia grisella, assembly GCF_030625045.1. Lineage (NCBI taxonomy): Eukaryota > Metazoa > Arthropoda > Insecta > Lepidoptera > Pyralidae > Achroia > Achroia grisella. The sequence continues at coordinate 651,714 of NW_026712817.1, forward strand.
ATACAAGGCTCTACATGCCATGTCGGTGTTTCGATCATTGGGTCTTTGAGTTGCGATACAAGTCACTATTCGTGTTCGATAGTTTTGTTACAGAGATGCTTAAAAAATCTTTTTTCGTAAATACATACGTAAATATATTTAAGCAATACCTATCAGTCTATTAGAAATAGTACAAGCTGTCCTTATTATGAGGGCACTTTAAGATATATCTAGAGTGATTGAATTTATTACATTAAAAAGTCCTCCTATAAAAGCAAGGTAAAAACATTCCTGAAGTATTTTAAAAATAATTTTACCTTTATCGACGGTAAATATTCTATTAATTTTTCGGATAAGACATTATAAAAGATTTCGACGCAAATTCCTGCACAGCTATTTGGGTTGTTGTCTTTCAAAATATGTGTAGCTGTTATCCGTGTCTTTGTTTATCTAAAATTTTAACTAAATTTTCACCCGCGTTCAGCTATTTTTTATTTACAAAATAGCCTATATCTTTCCTCTTATTTTATATCTGTTCATGTTAAATTTCAGTAAGATCCGTCCAACAGTTTAGTCGTGAAAAGATAACAAGCAGACAGACTTTCGAATATTTAATATTAGTATGGATTATTTCTTTAAAACAGTACACGATTAGGTATTTAAAAAACATTTTATATTAATTATTGCGTTATTATAATTTACATTTATTATATTAAAATTAAACAAACAAGACTAGACAACAAATAAACAACATTTTAATTTCGCGTGGGTTGGGCAATATGAATAATATTTACTTATCACTTAAGTACTTGAGCTTATATAAGTTATTGAGTTTAATAAGTCTATAAGTAAAATATTGAGAAATTAATCTTTTTCTCAATAGAGAACACAAATATATAAGATCTTTAAAATATCCATAATTTCTCAAATATTTTTTTTATTGTTCCTTCAGAATTAGAGTGACCATGATAATTTAAAGAAGTGATAATAGACAAAACTTAAATACTGAGCAATAATAAGTACTCTTTAGTATTATAAGTATTAAGGAGGTCACTTTATATAAAGTCAGTGTGGGTACCCATGATGCAATTATTTTGCGCCATCTATCCTCTAACCCATTTCAACGGGGATGAAAATTACGACGGTCTGAGCTGTCCTGAGGGCACTGTAGAGATTCGAAGGACAGCTCTGACCGTAAAGTCGCATCTGTCAGGCAAGGGTTTGCCTTCAGCCCCTTCATAAGTGCTTCCGCTAGTTTGTAGTGCCTTATGCACTCTCATCTATTTCCCCTGTCCAATAAAGGCCAGCTGCGGCGAACAGAATAGGTGAGATGTAGTACGGATGGATAACAACTTTGTCCTCTGGAAAGGTAATATTCCTGTATGGTTTATTCTATAAATCCAATGGTGCAGCTCGTAAGCGAGGGTTTCAACTTTCCATTAAGAGGGTTGAAAACGTGTTATCTATTTCACTCTTTTTTTAAACCAAAATATACTATTTAAATGGCTATGCTTACGTTACTGGAATCCTATAACTAATCGGGACTGAACACAGAAAAGAGTTGAGTGAAACTGTATTTCACAGCGGCTCATAACCTACAATTATACAAGGCAAAGATCCGGCCGCATATGAAATACTGTTCTCATCTCTCGGCTGGAGCACCACAATACCAGTTACTTGCATTTGACCGCATTTAGAATTGAGCACCCTGAATCATTGGTAATTCAACATCTGACAGACAACTCTTTGGGCGCTTTGGGCGAGATAGTGTGCATCTTTGCATATTTTCTACCGCATATATCACGTTGAGCGGTCTGAGGAATGGTACGGATTAATACCAGCTGCTGAATTTCACCATCGCACTACCCGCCTGAAAAGAAAATTTTCATAGCGAAAGATTTCTATTTATACGGAACTATTAGAGACAGGAGTGAACTTTATTAAAATGAACTTAATATGATCACTTTTGAATAGTCATATATTTTTTTGTAAAGCGTTGAGAAAGCAGACTGATCACAATTTAAGATCTTCTGGGAATATACACTGCCATATAGTAAGATTTATTTATTATTTATTTACTCTAGATATTATTAGTAACAAATAACAAGGAAAAGCATTTTAATGGGACGAAGTTTCTTACATATTTGTGGCTTAGTCGCAAAAGAAACTATTCTTTACATTCTCTTTTGGGGGCTTAACGGAGCTATTTCTTTGAAGTAGATAATGATGTTTTGTATTTACGGAATATATTGTTAGTTTTCATCCCCCAAATACATTGTACCCTAGTGGTGTACTACACCGTTATATACCTAATAGTCGTGAGTTCAAATATAGCGATATAGATGATATGGCGCTAGGTTTGCTGTTTACAATTCAAATATAGATAGTAGTTTTTTATGCGTGATAAAATGGTATTAATGCATTTGCCTGCATTAACAGTATATGCTAACAGGCCACCAGTGGAGGACGATAAGATGAACATAAGGCAGGTCAGTTAGTCCATCGTTATAATTCATCAGGAATTACAAGGACGCGACGGTTTCCAGGGGACGGAACTGTGTGGTCAACTTGACATTGCTAGCAATAGGACCATTGGTCCACATTACTAACAATCCCCCTGGCCTCCACAGGCAGTAGTAGTAGTTTTTGAACATTTATTATTGTCATGAACACCCGTCTACGCTGATGGCATGAAGCTTGCCCATCGTGATAAATTCACCCATAATTTACCTCGATGGTTTCCAGCGGAAATCGCGTGGTCAACTTTGGTACATTGCTAGTCATGGGGTCATTAGTCTATATTACTCACAGTCCCTTTCTCCTCACAGTTAGTAGATTTGGTAGGTGACATACTCCGCACACCCTCTCCTCACCCTCTGACGTGGAGAGCCTTTAGAAGATTTTTAAATATGATTAAAAAAAGGTAGGTTTGGACATGTTAAGTGTACCCTAATACGTCGACTTCACAATACATTTATGAGAATATCATGTATACACGGAAGAATTTAGAGAGTTTTAGAAAACTTAAAGACTGTACAAATAGAAACTTACGCGTTTTACCTAAATGCCGCCTGCACAAAGTCAGTAATTCATTCTATGGTAATTGCGTAAGATTTTATAATAAACTGCCAGAATCTGCACTAAATCTGACAGAGAGGCAATTCAAATCGTATATTAAAAAATTTTTGTGTAAGAAATCCTATTACAGGATAGACGAATTCATAGACGACAACATATCAAGTAAATAACTAGTTTATTAGCATACAACGTTATAATTTAATTTTCTCATTGCTTTCTTGATTTAATTGATTGATTTTAGAAATATGAAAGCGTAGCGGTTTTTGTATTGATTGCCGCATGCATTCTTATGTAAAATGTGAATACTATAACTATCAGATAGCAATTGTAAGTAGCTTTGACGTAGTCTAGTGTTTTGAGTAGTCATGCTCACTAAAATGTCCAGACTTGTGGCGGCGTGGTGGGCCGGGTCATTGGGCTCCCTAAAATATGGTCGAGCGCAGTGATGGCTGGCTCATCCGTCATACTCGTGAACGGGTGCTGCTTGTAGGGACTGGTCTGCTCTAATCACTATGACTGATTTCCTCTTATTAATTGTTTAACCAGTTGGTTATATATTCAATATTTTTTCTATTTGAGTATTTAATAGAATTAGTGCTAATTGGTGGTTTGTATTCACACACTTAAACTTAAAAATGTAAAGTAATAATAAAATTATTTAAAAGAGCAACACGCAAGTTTCTTGCTCGTTCTTCTTGTGATGAGACAGCTTTCCGAATGAGCGGTAGTTTAAAAATATTAATGACTATTTAAAAGTGCTATAAATGATTTTCTATTCTATTCTATTCTATTCGATAGTTATAATGTCTAGGACTTCCTCATCTGGGCCTACGGTTACGAAGATATTTAATTATGATTTGCATACATATACTTCAAAATTATCTTTTATATTTCTGAGTGGCAGTCAATGACTGGCACTTCATAGGAAGTAGAAATAATCCTTTGAAACGAACTTCATCCTGAACTAGATACAAACCTGTATGTAAGCAACGTTGGTTGCCAATATCAGGTAAGCTGTCAGTTTCGGAAATAAGAAAATATACGGTTATAAAAGTTTGAGTGCAGTAGATGAAACTAACCACAGATATACGAGCATAGACTACAAAATGATTCTTCCGCTATAAACAGGTTGTTATCATTTTTTTATGCGTAAACAGAAATTCACTAAATGAGATTTTTTCCTCATTCAGCTTTATGTTTCGCGCGTAAACTTGTAATGTTGGATTTAAGAGGATTCAAAGAGCCATTTTGTAAATAGCGCGCGCTAAATTAAGTATCATTTTAAGAATAATCCCGGTCGCCACATAGCTTTTATAGTACGATTAATGGTCATTAGTTTAATATTTACTTCGTGGTGTACTAAATATGAATATAGTATAGTACATGTGATTATTTGAATTATTTTTTAGGAGTTCTAAATTCAAATAGTGCAACTATTTTAATGTATAATTTTTCTTATTAAGGCTCCGCTCCGCTATTTGAGTTGTCAGTAACTTATAAATATTTTAATCACTGTCTAATTCTGAATTTGAACCTTATAACTATTTGTAATTGGCCTATAATATTGTATTTGATGATGATAATGATAATGATTTCAAGATATGGAAATAAAGAAAATAATGTTTTCCATAATTTATATAATTATATTTTTAATGCCCTCATTGTTTTATTATCAGATATTGGTATTATGCATTGGTTTTTGGACACACAACCAAAAATAAAAGTTTTTCATTAGGTCCATACATGTTAGGTCATTTTATTTGTTTTACTTTTTTCTTATTGTTAATATTAGAGAAATAGTTTCAATAGAGCATATAACAGATGTATAATTATATGTGTGATAGATTTTCTACTTTCTATGAACTAAATCCTATCGTGTATTAACAGTATCATCTGTCTGGCTTCATCACATCACTTAACGTACTAATAGGATATGAAAAAAAGACATTTGTAATAATATGTCACCCCGTACCTAATTGCTGGAAACTCCCTCCCTAATGGTTTCCGGGTAAACGTTTTACGTTTTGACTACTCGCTAATCGTCTCCACTTGAAACGGTTGGGTAAAGTCAATTTGTTGTTTGTTGACAAAATTTTTATTAGAGTGTTTACAAAAAGAAAATAGATTTCTGACTGATATTCCGGTCAAGGAAATACCACAAACAAAAATTACTATGAAAATCAACGGTGTAGGTATGTCAAGTGCTGAGCATGACGTCGGTAATGGACAATTCCTTTGACTAACACATATACGTATCATTAGTAAAAATCACTGAATCTCACCACGTTTTATTTTTATTGAATCCCGATATTTCGGTAGTGTTTCAACCGACATGATCACGGGTAAACTGAAGAGCAGCGGGTAGATAGTAAATAAAATCTTTTTTTATGGGCAGACATATGCGTCTATCTTCACACGTCTTCGTTTGTTGCTACTACTGTAAAATCATTAATAGTCCTGAAAATGTAACAGGCATACTGACAAACACACTTTGGCGTTTATAGTATTAGTGTAGAAGTATGAATGGATGGATGGGTTTATATGTATGTACTTGAAACAATACATTATCTGGAAGTACACTCAGCGTCCACTACAGATAATACAGTATCGTGAAATTAAAAGCACTTCTCAATTATGTTAAAAGCCTAATGGAATATGGAGCAGTGGTATTAACGTGTTTGAGAGGTTAAGTTTTTAGCGTTGATCAATAAAACAATTGTAGTTCAATATAATAATATCACATTACAAATACGTTTAATCTTATTGCAATATAGACAAAAAATATTTCCAATGGTGGGTTCGATTCCTCGCACGGTGCAAACATCTGTAGTCATGAGTATGTTTGTTTGTATCAGTCTGGGTGTTTTCTAGATATTATATATGTATTTATAAATAAAAATATATTTTTAAGTATTTATATCAGTTGTCTAGTACCCATAATACGAGCTCTGCTTACCATGGGACTGTGACAATGTGTGGCAATGTGATAAATTGTCCAGAATTATTTATTTATTTTCTAAAATCGTGTTGTTTTTATGTTGTAATAGCCTTAAAGGCGATTCCCTAAATTTTGCAATTAAAATTAATACAGTTTGTTATTTATCGTGCGAAATGTTAACCAAAAACAATGATGGCATAAACAAAGACAGATTAATATATATTTAGATGTCTAGAAAAGAAATAGCACACTTTACAAACAAATACTATGTACTTAAATAAATTACTAACCTGTACCTCAATGTCTTCCAATGAGTCTAATCAGAAACATTTAAATTTTATTATCATAAATAAATAAATAGACTCATTAATAATTAAAAGAAACTCAGCTCAATAAAACAAACTCAATAGCTCTCATATAAAGAGTAATGTATGGAATATTAAAATGAAACTGTTTTTAATTACGAATCTGAGAATGAGTTGGTTTCCAATTAACAATTATTAAAATGGGTAACCAAAATGAGACAGTTCCCGATGTAGCTGTATTTTAAATGAATACCAATATGAAACTATTTTGAACTCAACAGTTGAAAATTGTTTATTGAAAATTTACTGGAATTCCACTAAAATTTTACTGGATACCAAAATCGAGCTGTTGCTCATTTCAACAGGAAATTTAATTAGGTGCCTCTTGATATAATCATATTTTGACATAATAAAATAAAATACTGTAATTCTCAATTTAACAGGATACCAAAATTATGCAGTTTTCAAATAAACGAGATACCTATTTTATATGACTCTTAATTTAACGATATTTTAATTGGTTAACAAAAAGCGATAGTTTTAATTTCAAAATGATTTTACTGGGACATTAAAATGAGATGGTTGATGTAATGATTTTTAAATTAAATTATAGAATAGAATAGAATAGAATAGAAAATCATTTATTCAAATAAACATAATTTAAGCACTTTTGAATAGTCATAACAATTTGTTTTTTATCTACCACTCTTTCGGAAAGCTGTCGCATCACAAGAAGAACGAGCTCTTGTGTGTTGCTCTTTTAAATAATCCTTGTAAGTTTACGTTTACAAGTCGAAACGTGTGAATACAAACTACCAACCAGCACTAATTTTTTGGGTCAAATATAAATATACAATAAGATTAAATCAGTCGTAGTGATAAGATTATATATATATACAATATTCATTTGCGTTTATTATGTCACATTCATCTGACAAAAATTGTGTTTAATTATTATCTGAGACTAGACTGGTCTGTACAAGATGGATAAGATCCGCAGATCGAGCAAAGTGGAAAATTATGCTAGAAGCATACGTCCAGTAGTGGATTAATAGCTGCTGAAAGAGAGGGAAGAGAGCCTGGTTTATTCAAGTTATGTATTCTGATTGAATTATCTCTATTTAAAAAATATTATTATTAGCATGCTCACTATGCTTACCCAAAAAATAAACTTAGTAAAATAATTATGATAATTGATTGACACCAAATTAAAAAAACAGTAGTTTCTCACAAACTATTTCACATTTCAGAGAATTTACCACTAGTATATAAACTAGGCCGACACTATATTATAGATATTTTCTTCCGACGACAAATAAGAAAAAAAAAGTGTATTCATATAATGATGCATTTGAAAAGAGTGAGGGCAGAGTTTCTTGTCAGGCTTGAATGCTTTCAGAACTGACGAAAGATTTGACTTATTATAAGTGTCTGCAATTAGTTCTTCATGATTAAAAATATATTTTGATTTGCACATTGTAATCGATTTACAAATTGGTCCAGTAGTTTTGGAGCCTATTAATGCAAACAGACAAACCATAAAATCTTTCCTGATTGCAACACTACAAGACTAAAATATCATTAAATAACACACACAAGCTTCTGTTAAATCCTCAGAGAATTCAGTAGTACACGAACAAAAGTTTCCTGTTCAAGTAGAAAATTGTAATACCTACCTTTAGTAAAGGTAACAAATTCACGTATTTGTTCGCCTGTTAGACCAGATGTTAAAATTGTTTGTATGAAATTTCATGTAAACTTCTTTAGCGATCCGAGCCCAATCTGGTGGATACGTGTAAAGGTTCACAAGGTCGATAATTCCCTGATGGAATTTGATGACGTAATCAGATTCTGTCCACATTAAAGGATGGGTCTCGCCGACCAACTTCCGTTCGCATATATATAATATACCAATACCAATACCACAAAATGTATATGGCAGATAGAAAGGTACATGTAAATTATTTCTGTTATGCATAATAATAATATAATAATACCCTTTGACAATTCATACAACGTTACCTAATCCTAAGGTAAGCAAAAACAGAGTTTGTGTTATGAGGATGAGGACAACTAATATTATAGAAATACGTTTTTTTTCTAAATGAATACATAATATACATAGAAAAAGCGATACAAACAATCATGAATAAAAATGATTATGCGAGGAAAAAATGATTATGATTATGCGAGGAATCGAAGCCGCGACTATCAGCAGTAAAGCAGTGTGCCAAACCGCTAGATCACCAAGGCTGTCAGTCATATAGGATACATATACCAACATCTATTGTCTACCTGCATGGACGTTTTTAAGAACCCATTGATATTTCATGCATTAGTTCTGAAACTGTAACTATACTAGTTACAGTTTTAGAACTACTGCAGGAAATGTCGATGCGATATTGTATCCTGGTGACACAATATCGCAGATTATTAAGTTTATCTAAACATACACACGTGTAGGTAATAAAGTTACACAAATATACTCGTGCTCGTACAAACAGTTTTATTGTCACTTCCATAATAAAATCTTAGACTACAGATAAAAATAAAAATAGTATTAGAAATGGTGATAATAATATTGTGTAATAAGAATAATAATAATCATTTATTCTGCATCACAGTACAGAATAAATATATAGAAAACTTAAAAAACTAATATTTTGCTATGAGCTGCAAGGGGCTCCACTCGGCTGGCGCCGCAGCGTGTCACTACAGCGTTGATATTAAGTTGAGCCACTTGAAAAAAAGAAATAGCATTCTTGATGACTTTTAAATATATAAAATGAAGAGCGAGTTAAATACATGAATTACTAGTATGTGTAATCAAAGACTTAATTGTGTAATATAATATTGTTTTAATATAAAATAAGTAACATATTTATTCAATACATATGTGTATATGACTACTGCATTTATCTGCCACGTTTAAGATTGTTGTACTTGAAGTAAATATTTTTTAAAATGATGTTTAAAAGACGAAACTGATGTGCAGTACATATGCATTTAAGTTAAAAAGTTCTGTATCGTGTATATGAATCTAATAAAATATTGCATGTACGCGTTACACTCATATTATTTTTTCTTTCTTTCTTTAAATGTAACAATCTATAAACAGATACTAAATTATATTTAAAATACACTAGGTGATCTGCGCGACTGTATCTGCATCACTTACTTGACATTTACCATTATATTTCGCTTACATAATTAGATAAATATCTTTTTAAATTATAGCCTATGTATTATTCTGATGTATAAGCTATATTACTGCAAAGTTTCATCACAATCCGTTAGTAGTTGTTGCGTGTAAGAGTAATACATATCCATCCATCCATTCGTATAAACGAACTGTCGCGTTTATAATATTAATAAGATTATAAATTACATACAGTAACACTATATTATATCTACATCTATTTTTATAGGAGCAGAATACATAAAAAAGAATACAAATATACATACAGAATTCATAATAGGTACTTAGAAAAGAAACTTCTTTTTCGACAAACTTTCGTCGTATTGTAAGTGTAAGTATTGTAACATGTCTGCTTATAAAATTATTAGAACCTACGTTATAAGGAGTTAATATTAACTCTCTATAAATTTCAAATTACGTAATAACATGCTTAAACAGACTTTACGCGATTTTGGAGCACATGTGGGTAGGTAATAATTTAAAGGTAGGTACATAATAAACAGTGATGTTTATTTAGGTACTACTGCAGTGTAATACTTGTAGCGTAGAAAGACTCGCTGTATTACTAGTAAATATCGTTGTAATAATCATGGGAGATAAATACTGAATAAAGATTCAATATCTGTTCAGCAGTAAGTGACAAGGATACTTTACAATCAATGGGATTATAAAGTATCAAGTTTCCTTGTCACTGCATATATTAATAGATCCCGCATACATTGTTTTACCATATAAATTAAAGTCTATATTAAAAAATAGGAGTTGATGGTAAGAAGGGTTAAAAATTAGAGTTGGATGTATGTATTTCAAAAGCCACATTATAAAAAAAATTAGGGGTGGACCACCCTTATCACTAAGGGATATGGAAAACAGATAGTAGCCGATTCTCAGACCTATTGAATATGCATATAAAATTTCATAAAAATGGATCAAGCCGTTACGAAGGAGTATGATAACTAAAATAGTGACACGAAAATTTTATGTATAAGACGAGAATTTTATTTTCGTTGGTATCACTAATACGTCAATATAGGGAGGAAATAGGATTATTAGTAATGTGGATGACTAGTGAACACATTGCTATTAATGTACCATGTCAGGTTGAAGTTCACTCGGTTCCTCCTGGAAAGCATCATGATAAATTCCATTCCTGGTGAATTTGTCTTGATGGACTATTTATTTTTATTGGGTTGTTTGGGCTATTGTCAGATGTGTAGCACCTGTAGCACTGCGACCTACATAGATCTATTGTGCTCGCCCTTTTCAGAGTTCGCTACCTAGACCCGTCAGGGACAAGAATTGAAGGATATTCTTAGGAGCGATCGTTTTTATCTCCTCGGGAAAGAGTGTAAACTTTCCAAAGGAGATATTTCGTTTATGCATGAGTGGGCTACAACCACATAGGATGTGAAGCGGCGTTTCCTCTTCAGTTTGGCAGAATCTGCAGATACTTGACGTGCATAGGCTTAGCTTAGCCATATGCTTGTTCAATTTGCAGTGTCCTGTGAGGGCCCTAGTCATCATGCATATGTTGCTTTTACTCAATAGCAGTAATCTATTGGAGTATTTGGTCGAGAAGCCCGATATTAGGTCTTTTGAATGTATTAATCCTGGCATTTCTTGCCAGTGATTCAGTGCTTCTCGTTTGGTTATTAATTTGAGATGTCCCAGTTTTAGGCAACGAGGCACACCACAGAAGGGTTCGGGGCCCAGTTGGACGGTTTTTGCCCCTAACTTTGCCAGATGGTCGGCATTCTCATTGCCTTCAATATTTGAATGCCCGGGGACCCATCTCAGTATAATATTATTTCTGCTTCCTACTTCATTTAGTAGCAGGATACAGTTTCTAATAAGTTTAGAACGGATTTCGTACGAGTTAAGTGCTAGTAGAGCAGCTTGACTGTCCGAATAAATGTATATGTTCTGATTGATGTAGTTGAGGCTTAGGATTACTTCCAGACATCTAATTAAGGCGTAAGTCTCTGCCTGAAAGATTGAGGCGTATTTTCCTAAGCCTATATAGTTGCAGATTTTGGGTTTTACACCACATATTCCACATCCTACATCATCTCCTATTTTGGACCCGTCTGTAAACCAGACTAGGTCATGCTCTGAGTGAGACGGTGTATGGTTATTTTGCCATTCGTCTCTTCCAGATATTTCGATTTTGTAATATTGTACAAAGTTACACTCTGGTGCCATGTTGTCTTCAGGCATTCCCAGAATAGGATCACTCATAATCGAGTCTTGTATAGTTTTTATGGCCAGGGAATGCCAAGATATCCTCCTTTGGGAACTTATTCTGAGCATATTGGCTTTCGCCTTTTCCTGTATAAATAAAGGAAGGGGCGTCAAGTTCAATAATGCGTCTAGAGCTGCTCCCGGCGTGGTGCTCATGGCTCCTGTAATAATCAGACAAGCAATTCTCTGTAGGCTGTTTAGCTTGGTGGCAGCTGTGGATTGGAGGGTTTTCCTCCACCAGATTGCGCAGGCATAGGTGGTAAGCGGTCTCACCACTGCTGTGTAAAGCCATAGGGCAATTTTGGGGTTGATTCCCCATCTGGGCCCCGCTACCCGTCGGCTTATACCTAGGGATGTTTTCGCCTTTTGAGTTATGTTGTCTATGTGTGTGTTCCATGTCAGTTTTTGGTCGAAGGTTACGCCCAGGTACTTGACTTCTTTGGAGCACTCTAATATTCTTCCATTTACTTTAGGCATGACAAGTTTGTCAAGTTTCTTCCTTTTTGTAAACGGAACAATTACTGTTTTATCAGGATTTACTGATAATTCATTTTCCTTACACCATTTAACTATGATGTTTAGTGCTCTTTGGATGCGGTCTGATATTGTTGTTGCACAGAACCCTCTGACCATGACTACTAACTCGTCTGCGTAGCCTTGTACCTCAAATTGGTTTTTGGTCATAACATCTAAGAGCTGGTCTACCGTTAGTAGCCACAGCAGTGGCGATAAAACGCCTCCTTGAGGGCATCCTTTGGTAGGTCGGATTTCTAACGTACTGTTGTGAAGAGTAGTTTTAATGGTTCGATTTGAGAGCATTGCTTTGATCCATTGAGTGATGGACTAACTGACCTGCCCTCATGTTCATCCTATCAACTTCCACTGGTGCCTCGCCAGCGTAAACTATTAGCGCAGGTGGGTGTACCAGTTCATTAACAATAAGAAAATAAATGCGTCGATTTCTCTATCTATCTCTCATATCTCATATAACAGTCACATATATAGTTTAACATAATAGAATTTAATGTATTGATGACATGCCCTAACTAAGCGATTATCGCCGTCCATGACCAAACGCAACTCTAGGGGAATAACAGTTGCTTTGCCGGCCATTTAAAAAGGAATAAACTCTTTTCTTGAACGTTTCAATATCATATTCGTTTGAAAATATCATTGCTGAAGGTAATTCCACAATGTGGTTGTACGTGGCAAAAAGTTTTTAGAAAAACGCATGGTCGCATACCAAAGATGGGGAAGGAAATTCTTAATAATGTGGCCTGATGACACTATTGTTAATAAAGTACCATGTTAGATTCCAGTCCAAGGGTTGTTGGGGGTGTAGTTGACCTACACGTGGTTTCCCCTGGAAACCATCGTGATAAATTCCTGATGAATTTACTATGAGGCTACCAACTTGATGTCATGCTCATACTATTATCTATCCTATTATTCTACACTGGTGCCCCGCCAGCATAAACCGTAAGCGGAGACAGGGGAACCATACCATTATCATCCATTACAAAAAATACAATTTTCGTAATAATTTTTACGCTCGCATCTTTTATGCGAGCGTAAAAATTATTACGAAAATTGGTACATACAAAATAAAATTAACTGAATTGAAAACCTACACTTCTTATCCCCAATGTTGTTGAAAACCACGGATATATGTAGAAATTGTCTATTATTACATTGTCGATAAATTCAGCTTTTATAAGATCGTAAGTATTTATGTCTTGCCCGAGGGATGACGAAGGTATTTACTGTAATTGTCGAATATCTCGGATAGTGCCTTGACAATCACAAATAGCCTCCGGGGATGACAAGTCGAGTTTCTCGTTTAATATATACTAAAATAGCAAACAATCCAATTTGTTGTGTTATTTAAAATGACTTTTCAGTCGACCGCCAACTGAAGGAAGGCTTTTACTTGTTTCGTAGTAAATGAGTAAAAATAGTTAAAAAGCTTGTAATTTACAAGTATTAGCTGTGCCGGCGGTTTCACCCGCATGCAATTTATTGTCTATATGTTATTCTGATGTATAAGGTATATTACTGTGAAGTTCCGTCAAAATTCGATTCTGATCCGTTTTTTTGCGTGGAAGAGTAACATCCATCCATCCATTTATCCGTATTATAATATTAATACAATATTGATACATCTATTTATAATTATATTTCAAAAAAGAATGGTACTTAATATGTTTATTTATGATAGTCAACTATCGACATCGTGGTGAATTTACCACTTTTCGCTCGGCATATAAAATATAAAATCATCCTGTATGGGTATCTCAATACCAGCTTGTCTTTCTCCTATATATATATATAACATTACTGTATCTCTGTTTTGGAATCGAGTTCAAATATTTTTCATTGGTCTCACTCGAGTTCCAATTTCGAAAAACCTGACCATTATTGCTGTTTACCGATATACGAACTGTATCAAGACACATACGTGTACACTGCTACAAGTTTATTTATGAACTGTATTTGTGTTTTCGTTGGCCGTTATTCTGTTTTCATACGACACTGAGTCGAGTCTATGGATACTCAAAATAAATACGAAGGCATGTTATTGAAATGTAGGTATATGAATTATTGATAAATGACGGTTGTCACCTTTGTATTTTAATACTTAGTTTAGTTTGCAATAAATCGGCTATCGGATAACTGCGTTTTATTCAAAGAATATTACATTGGCGACGAGATAAAAATAAAAACAGATATATCTGTTACGGTGTGTAATATTAAAATATTGATATAATTAGAAGTACGAATTCGCCATGGCAATGGGTAAAATAAGTGAATTCGATATACATTCTGGAAATTGGACTTTGTACACGGAACGTTTGGAGATGTATTTCAAGGTGAACGGAATACAACGCGACTTGTGGTTGCCAACATTGATAGCAGTCATGGGCGATGCGGCGTACGAACTATTAAGTAACTTGATCAGCCCACGTAAGCCATCGGAAGGAACATACGAAGCAGTGGTAAATTTATTAAGAAATCATTTGCAACCAAAACGTTCGGTAGTGGCGGAAAGATATTATTTCAGACTACGAAGACAGTTAAAAAGTGAAAGTGTACTACAATATATATCAGAATTAAAAAAACTAACTAAATATTGTGAGTTCGGTGCCATGCTCGAAGAGAGTTTGAGAGATCAGCTCGTTTGTGGACTGACGAGTGATGTAATCCGGCAACGACTTTTTGCGGAGGACGGGCTGGATTACGCGAAGGCAGTTAGAATAGCCTGTGCGTTGGAGGCAGCAGAACGGGATGCGGCCGCGGTGGAGCTGATGGACAGCAGGGTAGGCGCGCCAGCGGGAACCAGTGCCGTAATGGCGATCAAACAAGCTGTGGGGGGTGACCGGAACGGCGGCAGTCAGCGGCAGAATAATTACATACCGGTTCAGAGTGGAAATAATGCTCGGCAATGCTATGCTTGTGGGGGCACAGATCACTGGAAGAGCACATGTCGGTTCAGGAATTACACCTGTGGCCGATGTAAGCAAATAGGCCATCTTAGAAGAATGTGTTCTAAGGGAGCGAAGAGCAAGGGAGGCCAGAATAACCGGGATAGAATTTTCCACGTCCAGGAAGCGCAGACTACCTCGGAGGCGAAGTCGGATAGCAGCAATACGGACTTGGAGGAAGAGATACATCAGTTATGTTTAAATAGTTATAAACCGGTAAGAGTATCTTTGTTAATAGACAATGTTAATATAGAGATGGAGATAGATACCGGTTCGGCTATATCGTGTATCAGTAAACTAACATATGAAAGATATTTCAAAAATCGACCGCTAGAAAAAATAGATTTGTATTTAAAATTCTATGATGGTAGCCGAATAAAACCGGTTGGAGTCATTAGACCGATGGTCCGATATGGGGGAAAAAGTAAAAATTTAGAGTTATTGGTTATCGAAGGGGGTACTACGTCGTTATTAGGTAGACAATGGCTGAGTGACTTAAAAATTAAAATACCATGTTTTATGAAGTCATGCAACAATGTGTCAATATTATCACAAAATAGTAATAGTAATAATAGTAATTTACTATCTGTACTCGACAGATATAAGGAATTATTCGATGGCAAGCTGGGTCGGTTCACGGGTGGCAAGGCGACGCTGCGGCTGCGGGAGGGGGCGGCGCCGGTGTACTACCGCGCGCGACCGCTGCCTTACGCGCTGCGCCCCGCTGTCGACGCGGAGCTAGACTCCATGCTGCGCGAAGGAATCATCAGACCGGTCGACAGCTCGGACTGGGCTACTCCCTTGGTACCCGTGCGTAAGGCGGACGGTGGGCTACGCCTCTGTGCGGATTACAAGGTGACTTTGAATCCAGTACTATTAGTAGACAGATTTCCATTGCCGCGGATAGATGATCTCTTAGTGGGGTTAAACGGGGCTAAGGTATATTCGAAAATTGACTTATCACAGGCCTATAATCAGTTTGAGCTAGACGATTCCAAGTAAATTACGGTAATTAACACGCATAGGGGTTTATATGTATATAACAGATTAGTATATGGTCTATCGTCAAGTCCGGGCATTTTCCAGCGTATTATGATGAATCTTTTTAATGATATTCCGAATGTGGAAATATTCTTAGACGATATAATAATAGGTACCCCTGATGAAAAATCACATTTATTCACTTTAAATAAGGTTTTAAATAAGTTACACTCCCACGGACTGAAATTAAAAAAGAGTAAATGCCAATTCATGATGGAGGAAGTAAAATATCTAGGATATGTTATTTCAAAAGAGGGGATTAAGGTAGATCCCGAGAAAATGGAGGCAATTAGAAAACTTCCCCACCCGTCTGATATATCCGAATTACGTTCATTTTTAGGGTTTGTCAATTTTTATTCAAAATTTATTAAAAACATAAGTTCTATTTTAGTTCCCTTATATTGGTTACTAAAAAAAGGGGTCACGTGGGAGTGGACGAAGGAGTGTGAAGCGGCCTTCACAGAAATTAAATCTATTCTTATGAGCGGCAGAGTATTAGCACATTACGATCCCGATAAGCCCTTATATTTAACGTGTGACGCGAGTGCGCGCGGTATAGGCGGAGTGCTCACACAGAGGGACGGCGCGAGCGGGACGGAACGACCGGTAGTGTTTGTATCGCGGGCGCTGTCCGACGCGGAGAAACATTATGCACAAATTGATCGGGAGGCTTTAGCGATCGTATTTTGTTTGCAAAAACTTCATCAGTACGTGTACGGGCGGCGTTTTATACTACGCACCGATCACAAGCCACTCGTTAGTATTTTCGGCCCAAAACATGGTATTCCGGCGATGGCTGCTAGTAGACTGCAACGTTGGGCTATAAAAATCGCGGCGTATTCTTATGAAATTGAGTATGTAAATACCAAAGATAACGCAGCCGATGGATTGTCGAGATTACCCATTCAATCCAAATTCCCTTCAAGCCTCCCGGAGCAAACATATCTACATTTTGCACATAATGCCTTACTAATGGATCATAGTGAGATAAAATTGCAAACTCAACGGGATTCAATCTTGAGTAGAATATTATGTTATATACGTGATGGCTGGCCATCGGTTAATGAAGTTAGAACAATCCAACCATTTTTCAATCGAAAAACTGAGCTCTATGAGGAGTTAGGCTGTATTATGTGGGGCCATCGAGTGGTGGTGCCCGAATGTTGTAGAAGTGTCGTGTTAGCGGAATTACACGAGCCGCACATGGGTATAGTAAAGACCAAGGCCTTGGCACGAAGTTACGTGTGGTGGCCCGGCATAGATGAAGCGATTGAACAACAATGTCGTATGTGTAATACGTGCGCGGCTGAGGCGGACGCACCACCTCGGCACGCGCCCACTCCGTGGCCGTGGCCAACTCGACCGTGGTCCAGAATACATATGGATTTTTTGGGTCCCATTAATAATAAAATTTACTTAGTAATTGTGGATGCACATACAAAGTGGTTAGAAGTATTTCAAGTCCCCAGTACTGCGGCAGTACATTGTATAGCCAAGTTAAGCGAGTTATTTGCGAGATGGGGTATTCCGAAACAAATAGTCTCTGATAACGGACCTCCGTTTTCAAGTTACGATTTTGAAGCATTCACTAAAAGTTTAGGTATTATTCATTTGCATACGGCTCCGTACCATCCAGCTTCTAATGGAGCCGCAGAAAATGCCGTTCGTACGATTAAAAGAGTGATAAAAAAGGCCTTACGAGACGGGACGGATATAAATTTAAGTATAAATTTTTTTTTACTACACTATAGAAATATCGCACATTGTACTACGGGAGAATGCCCGGCGTCGTTAATGTTAGGTCGTAGATTGCGGACTAAGCTGGATGTCTTGAGACCTAATTTAGAAAACAAGTTATCTCAGGCTCGTCAACGCAAACAGCAGCGAGAAGGGGTTGCGTTGGAAATAGAACGTAAATTAAAACCGGGAGATGAGATATGGTTACGACAATATAGTGGAGCACATAAGTGGCTACCAGGAACAGTGACAGAACGTTTAGGTACAACTGATTATAAGGTTTGTGATACGTCGGGTAGGGAATCACATAGACATATCGATCAATTAAAAAGGAGATCAAGGTCGTCTGTAATTGGTACATCGTCTTTACCATCCGACGAGGGAGCAGCTGGCGACTGGCCTGAGGGTAGTAATGAGAACCCGGGTAGATATTCGGTTGACAAAGAAGATAGGGAGCTTAAAGATACGAATACGATGGATAGAATCGGTGAGCTTGAGAAAGAAGGAAGGGTCCCCTCCCCAGTAGCAGTCGACGAAGAACCCAAAGCTGAAAAATCCTCTAGTCCACCGACCCAGTCTCGCCGTCCTATAAGGCAGTGTCGATTGAATAAACGCCTAATTAATTAAGGCTATTGTAAGGCTACAATACCGTATTCATTGTCATAAATGTAAATAGGTAAGATATAATAATTTGTTATAAATGTATACATATACATAGGTGTAATCACTTTGGATTAGAATTAAGTAATTACTGTGCAACTAATTTTGGGTACTTTGTTTTTGTTAATTAGAATAGATATACCTCATACATAATTGTAAGCTTTTAGTTCTAGATTTTTCATCTTCCGTCTTTTGTATTTATGAGTTAAGGGATTAATTGGAAATTAGAAGGAGGATTGAAATGTAGGTATATGAATTATTGATAAATGACGGTTGTCACCTTTGTGTCTTAATACTTGGTTTAGTTTGCAATAAATCGGCTATCGGATAACTGCGTTTTATTCAAAGAACATTACAGTTATTTTATCTTTTACCGTTGCCCTGCTATGATTTTTTTAAATTTTTTTTTTGTTTTAGAGAGATAGAGAGAAAAAATCGGGGCAAGTGCGAATTGAGTGAACTCTGTCACGTTTTCACGAAGAAACATTCTATGACGAGGTACATTTATTACATAGAAATAATGACAATAAGATGAAGTAACAACTAATAAAATATAAGAAATAAAGCGAAAATAAAAGCAAACATACTCAGTGGAAAATTCATGCTTATATACTAATATTATAAATATGAACTATCTTTCTATTTATCTGTTTGTTTGTTACTCTTTCACTACTAAACTGCTTAAGGATATTTAACGTGAAAATAGATTTTACAGGTCACTGTTATTGTTGTAAGATGCAAAAAAACAATTTATCTTATACAGTAAGGCGATTAACCTCATATCTCCTTCTGTTTGAAGTCGCTTGGGAAGTATAAATTTAAGAATTTCCTTTTACATTTACCTTAATATTCTTGCTTTGCGTCTAAATTTCAAGATTAGAAAATATCCGGAAGCTCCCCACAGATTTTGATTACGTGCTAATTACAGTGGAAACGTGTATTTGAGGGATACATTTTTTATATTAAATTTAATTAAAAACGTCCTATTTTTTTAATGACCTTTGTAGATACTCTACAGGTTTTAGTACATCGTCTTATTTTTTGTTATTGCAAAAATTAACTACTTAATAATTCCCGAAAGTATTTTTCATAGAGGTTTATTAAAAAAATAATAATCGCACATATAGTTAGTCAAAACATAATAAAACATTTTTTTCTTATGGATGATAATGGAATGGTGCACCTGCCTGCGCTAACGGTTTACACTGACGGGCCACTAGTGGAAGATAACAAGATGAACGTGAGGTCAGCTCAGTTAGCCATGATGGTGGTATGAATTTATCATGTGTTGTTTTCCTGGGAGGACCACGTTGAGGTCAACCTGATGGTACATTCCTAGCAATGGGGTTATTAGTTGGGATTATGTCCCCCCCCCCCTCTCCATATGGAGACAGTATATTTGACAATCACAACTCTGTTTATCGTAAAATAAATTTTATTTGATTTGGTATGTTTTGGTTTGTTACGTATATTTCGGATTACGGGTGGAGATATGACTGTAAATTACGTAAAGACGAAGACGCGAAGAACACCTAGTGTATGTAATTGTTTCCACTTCACGTATAAATTAATCGCACTCTACTTAGTAATATAGGTATATTTGAATATGCTCGGCGAAGAGGCAAAAGTTAATTATTGAACAGTGAAGATGGGGAATTAACTAGACTAACTAAAATAACTACTAAAATTCTTCATGAATTTTTATTTTCAAATGTCGATGATTATTTTTAAATGCTGGCCATTTTAGTGCTATATATATGCAACAATTTTTATTAATATATAAATATTATATTCTAAATTTTATTCGATTGTTTTTGTCTCCATTGTTAGCACTGAATAAATATTTTTTCTTGCTTCTTTTATTACCTGCTGGTGCAGCTTTCATGGTATACAATATTGATACTGGTTGTTAGCTGTAATTGGACTACTATTCTTTTAAACAACGACGGTGGCAAACAAGAATACGGTCCATCTGATGGTACCTGAAACAACATGCGCGTTGTTGACCCTTAAGAAACTTTAATTCTTAAAAGACCCAGTACCGTAGTCCCTCAAGAAAATCTCGGCCGGTGGTACATTCCACAACCTAATTATACGCGGGAGGACTCCTCAGTAACAAAAATAATAGAACCACTATAGTAAAAAAAATAACAGGTCTGACGTGAGGCACGTAATATATTGTATAATAAACGATTTCGGCAGGGTTTTTAATAAAAAAAAACTTAAAGAAGTAAATAAGCAGGCCCATTGCCTTTGCAAATAAAAACAAAAAAATATTTAAAAAAATCTGTTATTTGACGTGACTTGTAACATGAACACTAAACTGATGTTGGCGTATTATTTCGAGCATGTCATAAACAGGACAAGCATTATTAAAAACTAGTACCTACTTACATTGCGCTATAAGTATTTAAGCTTATGTAAGACTGACAGCTCTTAGTTTTTCTTTCACGTTAAGAATAATAATAATCACGTACAATTTACAAGGCGCCGTCTAGTCTCAAACTAAACACAGTTTGTGTTATGTTTACTAGACAACTAATAGAAATAAGTATTGTACTACATATTTTTGTGAATATATACGTAATATAAACATAGAAAGCATCCAATACAAAGAATAAACAAACATATGCGAGAAATTGAACCCGCAACCATTGGAGGTAAACCAATGCGCTAAACCACTAGACCACACCAAAGCCGTCATTATATTGACACAACAAAAAAAAAAAAATTAACAAAAGTAGATAGCGTTTTTAAAATTAATAAGAAAACTGTTAATTTATACCTTTAGGCCGTATTTTTCTAAGAATAGAATAGAATAGAAAATTCTTTTTTCAAATAAACTTAAATTTAAGCACTTCTCAATAGTCATATTTATTTTATTAATTTACTGCTGATTCGGAAAGCGTAGTGTTTAAATTGTAGTGTTCCGTATTCCGAATACCTCCTTAGTATAAGCAGGTTGTATCACTGGCTTGTTTACAAGGCCGCTTGATAATATTGGTCACAAAGCTATGGCCACTTAAAATTCGAATTTAGGAGAAAAAAACAATTGAAAATAAGAACTGGAAGAAAAAGGAAACTTCGTAATTTTAACTATTTTAAAACAAAAAAAGTATTAATTTAATTAATGTAATTTAACTGTTTTTATTAAAATATACAGTCTAAAGTGCGTGGCCACTAAACTGTATTACACACACCGGAAAGTTCCCGAGTAAGTTTGGTGTTACTTTGTTTACTTTGGATTATTCAGCGGAAGACGTTCTATCTGGGCGAAATCGTATTTCTCCATCCTTTTCCATTAATTAATTTCTTTACAAAAATACAGTCCACTCTCTATTTTTATTTATTCTTTATACGTATTCGTCTTCCAATAGTTACATTTTTAAAGTCTGTGAATACAAACTGCTAACTAAGCACAAACACTAGCACTAATTCACAGACTCTATCTATCCACTATCAATCTAGTATTATAATATACTAGAGTTGCAATGTTACGTGCATAATTAGTTGCTTAGTAACTAATAAGATTGAATCAGTCGTATTGATTACAGTCCCAATACGGAGCACTCGTTCACGAGTATGAGCCAGTAATTTTCGTCATTCTGGGCTCGATTATGTTTTAGAGAGCCCAATGACCCGCCCACATCTGGGCATTTTAGTGACCATGATATAATAAAAATATTAAGTACTTTAATAATATCATTGTTATGATATGTTAAACTTTGAATATGTTTAAATGTTTAGCGTACCTGTCTGTTGCATATCATGAAATAAATTACTTTGGATTTGAATCTGTAGGATTGCTATACATTATAAAATCCTTATTCAAATAATTTATTTTATTTAATATTTCATTTTATACTTAATGCCTTAATGTTGAAAGCTTAGTTATAATCGGATTTGGTTGTTGGGAACTATTTTATACATTATATTTTATTTATGTTCATATAGTAATTGTTTTGTTTTAGATGACAGGTAACCAGGAAAGTGTATGTACGAGGAAGTTTGAAAGTTGCACCAGTTATAGACAAGTTGCGAGATAATAAATTGAGCTGGTATGGACATGTTATGCGGAGGAACAAGGATCATATCTTAAGGCAAGTGAATATATATATAATAATATGAAAGTGGATGAATGGAAAGGTAGAGAACGCCCTAAAAAACGATGGATGGATTATGTGAAAGATGACATGAATAAAATGAGAGTATGCTCATATATGACTGCAGATAGAGATCAGTGGAAGAGAATGACAGACTGCCTCAAACTCAAATAATAGTAGAAAGGCAAGGAAATGATGATTTTAAAAAAATGTGGAATATAATTGCGACTATTTTGTTCTCGTCTCGTCACATTCCCCTTTGATTTGATAGAGTAATGATTTACCACGAGAAATGTGACCGAATGAGACCTATGTTCCTATAGGCCTGTAGGATGACACTGTCTACCCGAGCAAGGGTGGTTCGTGCGAGTAGCTGAGGTGGCCACAAAAGGGAGTACGCTGCGGTGACCCGTGCGGGAGCTGGCCTTTGCCGTGCACGCACAGGTGCATAACTTTGTACTAAAATGCTATACGGCTGGGATAATTGGAAACTATTTTATATACATTATATGAAGCTTGTATGTGTTTATTATAGTAATGGTTTTGTTTTTTGATACATACCCGCCTCTTGAATCACTCTGTCTATTGCTAAAAACTGCAGTAAAAATTTGTTGCGTAGTTTAAAAGCGAACAGACACCGGACGCGACTTTAGTTTATACTATATAAAAAAGTTTGATAAACCGATTAGATTTTGGATATAAATGCTTTTTTACTAATAATTCAGATCACTCATCCAGAAAAGTGATTTTAATTCTCTTACACGTGGAAACAAATTAAAGAAAGATCAGAAGCGGTTTATTTGATGTTTCTTATGTATATTTACCTACAGACACTCGTTGGTAATAGATTGCTTTTATTAATAATAACATGTGTTCGAGAAGGAAAAAGGGTGTTAGGAAAATAACCGGTTCAAATAAGTTCAATTGAATATATGAAATCTGTGAATCATGAAGACGGAATATATGTTCATTCTACCTGCGTTTTTGGTAGAATGAAAGATAATTCTATGTTCATGATGTTATGGCCATGTGGTGTGCCTATTTTTTAGCTCACGTCTCTTTACATTGGTCATTGACCTTCCTTTACACTGGTGAATTTATATATTTTTGTGATTGTGTGGTGTTGATATTCATAGAGATAGATAGTGTGGTGAAGGGAACACTGATCAATCGGTATTTAACACAAAAGACGCTGCGCCGGTAGACTTATTTCTGCCGTTTTGCATTCTAATAATAATAATTCTTCTCATATAAACGAAGTAAAATGTAAGTTATGTGTTGTGATGATATCGACAATTAATGTCTTTAAGCTCGGCATAAAAGTCAATGAGTTACATTTTATATTATTATTTGTACTTTATTACTTTGGGTTAACGTTGCAAATAGGCGTTAGAAGTTACGAGTCGTTTTCATTATATGATGGAGTCGATATAAAAATAATAATTACCTACGTCATAAAGCATATATTCTGTGGTGCTTTGATTCATATTTCTAGATAGAAGAATACAATAGCTCGATAAATTGGGAATATGTTGAGTACCTATTATACAAAATGGCTCTTTACTGAAAGCAATTTTCGTAATCTTTTGTACCGTCGTCAGTTCCAGGGTTCAGTGAATATCAAGTAAGGTTAGGGCAATCAGACTCTGTTCTTCAGGTATATTGCGTTCGTCGCTATAGAAAAGTATTACATTAACCTTTTCAGTATGTGAATATCTATCTACATGACAATAATAATAAAAATATCTCAGAACATCACACACAGCGCCATCTAGACCCAAGTTAAGCAGAGCTTGTGTTATTAGTACTAGACAACTGATATTAATACTTAGATATATTTTATTGTTGTAAATACATACATAATATACATAGAAAACACACATCATGAATACAAATGTTTGCACCGAGCGAGGAATCGAACCCGCGACCATTAGAAGTAAAGCGGTGTGCTAAGTCACTAGATCATGTCATCATCATCTGACCGATGCCGTCAAAAACTAAAAAAATAATGTTGCACTATAAGCTGAAAGGACTTCCACTCAGGTGCTGCAGTATCACCGCAGCACTGATTTTCATGTCAGTTTTTGATGTCAGGTACGTTTCTAATCGTACAACTTTATAACGCAATTTTTGGACCTCTAAAGACTCGTTTATGACAAGTCATTATATTGTTAAATTGTATGTCTAATTAGTTGTTTTTTTTAAACTCAACACATGTAACCAAATCAATAGAGAATTTATCGACATAATTATAAATTGATAAGATATAAACTGTTATTTGATTTACAAACATGAAATAACAGTTTCTCTTTACACAATCTATGTTGAGAACAAACTTCGAATGCAGTGCGGTGTGTTATTAGTTGCAGCTGAATACTTAGTACCTATTACCAATCGAATTAACGTCAGCAAATAATATAACTAATTCATTGGAAATTGTAAACGCAGTGGTATTACAAACTGAGCTGTTTCACACAGACTGTTCACTGTCTGAAATACCTTATTTCCAGATTCTAGAATAAACATTATTATCTTGAGCAAAACATATAAGTTTGTCTAAAATTTGTCATAATATACTATAATTTCTTTATATTATAAAGACATTTCGCCCGAATAAAATTTATGGCCTATTATTCTGATGTATAAGCTGTATTGCTGTAAACTTTTATCAAAAGCCATTCAGTAGTTTTTGCTTGAAAGAGTAACAAACATCTATCCAGCCATACTCACGCTTTAGCGTTTATAATATTAATATGTATTTACCAAAATGTATTAATATCAGTTGTCTAGTACCCATAATATATATTCAGCTTAGTTTGGGACTAGATGGCGCTGTATGATTTGCCTGGATTATAATTTATGTATATAGAGAAAAAATAGCGTTTATAATATTAGTCAGATTTTGGCGTATCAATGATTTCGATGATTTTTACTAAAAAGTATACCATAATCCGCAAAACTGTTTACATGATACATATAAAAAAAATATCATGACAAAGCACAAAATTCGTCATACTGTCTGTATAAACTCTACCGTTTATTTTTTTATGTAATGAGTCGTTTTAAATTCAATTTCTTTTGTATATTTCTATCAAAGGTAAAATCTGGAATAAAATTAAAATTATTGCTTACATTTTTGATATAAAAATTATTATAGCTGGCCCAACAAATATATAGAGCGAAATGTCAAGTGTTGCATTCACAACATCGATCCTGTGACTCTTGAGCATTCCTGTGACTATCCCATCTGGGATAACAGTAGTGAAGATATGTTGTTCCTTATTAAATAATTTATCTTTTCTAATAAAATAAATGCATCTAACGCGTAACACGAACGGTTCAGATCTAATATTAGCAGCTCTTTAGAACGACAACATAAAGAAACTACTGGATTGAATTAAAATCCGAGTATTAACAACACTAAAAATAGACAAGGTGCTAGAGTTAGAATGTATGGAAAATAAATTTCAATATTTCCATTTGAGTAGGTAATTGGACACAAATGATTGAAGGAAGGATTTTTTTTAAAATGATTGGATTAGCAAACAAGTATACGGCTTACCTGGTGGTAGGTGGTAACTATCATCTATATATATATATATATATATATATATTCTATAGGTGAAAAAATGTTCTAGATTGTATATTTTTATTACATCTTTTCAAAGTACTCTCCACCAGCCTCTATACAAAGTTTCATGCGTCTGAACGAGTTTTCGAAACACTTTTTCTATTCTGCTGCAGACACCTCGTTTACAGCCCGCTCGAATGCTGAGAGCGTATCATCCGGTGACGAAAATTATATCATTTTTATTTTTGGGAATAAGAAGAAGTCACACGGTTCTATGTTAGGGCTGACGCAGGAATTTGACCAGTCGCCTGTCTAGGAAGTCCATCGTTTTGATTGCGGTGTGGGCGGGCGCATTATCGTGGTCGAGCCCGTGATCCCAGCATCCATGAATGCCATTTAAAGTCGTATGATTCGTTCGGTTGAAATTTGATGACAGCTTGCCAACTTATATTTATTAAACTCCGGAATTTCAGGAAATATTTACGTTTCATAAGTTACGTTAAATTCAAAGACACATATATAACGGAATATGAGCAGAGGATCGGGATTGTTAGTAATCTGGACTGTTGACTTTGCTAGCAAAGTACCATGTCAGATTGACGTCCACGCGGTTCCCCCTGGAAACCCTAAAAACGAATGAAATAAAAAATCTGTAACATTGTTCATGTAGGACATTTTAGCCGCTTATGAACATATTTTTTTTATGTATTTAATTATTTTATATTAATCGTCGTTTATTTTATAATTATTTATTATAAAATAAACGACGTTCTGTTTATTAATAATATTAATTTAACGCAATATGGGCGGAGTATCGGGATTGATAGTAATGTGAACTACTGGCTTTGTTAGCAATGTTACTACATCAGGTTGACCTCCACGCTGTTCACTCTGGAAACCATAAAAATGAATAAAATAAAAAATAATTTCTTTATGTAGGACATTTTATCCGCTTATGCACGTAATTTTTTTTGTATGTGTTTAATTATTTTTCGTAATTTATGATATATTAATAATATTAATATATACGTACGTTAGTCTATAACGTATTTATAATATAGCATGAAATAATAAGTAAAAAACAAAACTCAAAGTAAAGTGTTGTCTTAAACGTCGATTTTAAATAAGGTAAGCTAATACTTATTTCCTGAGAATATTAACTACAAACCCTTATAGTAAATCTTTATGTGGTACTAAAACTAATGAAGCGGTTCATAAGCGCGTTACACGGTAAGGAACATGATATCACTAGTATAAAACAAAGCGTTACAAGCGATCCTGGGAGAATATCCGATACGGTACGGGATTGCTCCATTTTATAAGTAACTTAAGAAAATCATGGGATCTTCCTGTTTTTCTTAATTTATTAACTAGCTACCCACCCCGACTTCGTATAGATGTACATGAATAGAATGGAATAACATTTATTTCGGAAAATTTAACTTAAGTAACATATTATCTATGACTCCACACTAGGCTATGGCTGCATCGTGGAAGTCAAAGTATTGTATATGTATTATAAACATATATTACACATATAAACCTTCCCTTGTATCACTTTATCTATTGCTAAAAACTGCATTAAAATCCGTTGCGTTATCATAAATTATCACCCATTTAACACCAACCATTATTTTTTTATAGCTGTATTAGTATTCATTTTATATATCAAAACAATGTTGTATGTTGGCTAATACTTATATAGATCTAGATGAAGATAACTGAATGTAGGTCTAACTTTAAATTAGAAGTAATTTCAAAATCAGAAACTGACACCACACTTCACCTAGCATGTCGGCAAACGAACCTATTACAAAGTTTATTTTCTCATTTACCTGACACTGGATCTAGGTCAGTCTAGTCTATCACTGTAATTAAAATGACTTGTTCTAACTGATTGACAGATTTCTCAACGTACATACTAAGTATGGGTGAATACTTAATATAGAGATCCTTTATAAAGTATGCTTATAAATTATGTATACTTGCTACTAGTTAATAACTTCTATTGATTATATATAATTTATTTATTTATTTATCCTTTATTGCACTATTTAAAATAATGTACAACTGGCGAGCTTAATACCATATGGCATTCTGTACCAGCTAACCATTGGGTAGAAACAGAAAGCGGTTGAAGGGCAGTATTGGGAAAAGGCATATTATTTGTATTTACCTAACTTAGGTATATGTATAGTAATAAGCTTACATACCTATGAATATACATATATACGTACTTAAATACTTGCTATAACAGGTACTATATATATATATATATATATATACAAAAACACAAAAATACATAGATATGTATAAATAGATAAATAATAATAATAATTACAGCCTTACATTGTGTTTCACGCAGGTCCACAGGCATTCTGTTCCAAAGACCCATAGCGGTGACAGTAAAGGAATTCGATAAAAAATCTGAGTAATGTGAAGGAGTTGTGAGAAGAAGGGATTGGGACGAACGAAGATTAAGGGAATGGGTGTCGGAGATGAACTGGAACCTGTTTTTAAGATACGAGGGAGAGGATGGGTCATTAATGATAGTGAAAAGAGTACATAAGATACGCCAGTTTCTGCGGCTACGAATATTTAACCAGTTTAATTGTGAGCGAAGTTTGGACACGTGGTCATACTTACGCAATCCAAAGATGAACCGGGTGCAGTTATTGAGTAAGCGATCTAACTTATTCAACTGTTCCTGGGTAAGATTGGTGAGACACACGTCAGCATAGTCGATATGCGGAAGTATTAGAGACCGTACAAGAAGTAATTTAGTGGAAGAAGGGAGAAAGAATTTAAATCGATAAAGAGCACGCAGAATGCCTGTAACCCTGCGACAAACCTCAGCCATATGGAAATGCCAATTAAGTGTTGAATCAATTGACAGGCCCAAATCCTTAACGCTAGAGCTAAATGGGATGATGCTATTCTCACATTGCAGATGTAGATTAGGTGTGTTTAATTTAACAAGCAGTCTTGAGCTGCCTATAATATGTACAATAAGGTGATATATAAATTAAATAAAGTTATTTATAAGAACTATCAAAGTAAACCGTTACAATTACTTTAGTCGCGATTATTACAAAAAATATTATGTACTTGTACAAGAAACTGAAAGATTCTATGTGAATAAATGATTTTGAGTTTGAGCCTACTTAGTGCTTAGTACTGAAACTGAGACCCAACAATTATACAGTAATAAATGCTTATTATCTTTATCCATCATACTCGTGAACGGGTACTGCTTGTAGGGATTGGTCTGCTTTCATCACTATGACTGATTTCCTCTTATTAATTGTGTATTGAATTTCTTTTATTTGATTATTTAATTGAATTACTGCTAATCTGTAGTTTGTATTCACATACTTAAACTTTAAATTGTAAAGTAAAAATAAAATTATTTAAAAGAGCAACACACAAGTTTCTTGCTCGTTCTTCTTGTGATGAGAAGCTTTCCGAATGAATAAAAAAAATGTGGTGACTATTCAAAAATGCTTCAATGTAAGTTTATTTGAATAAATGATTTTCTATTCTATTCTTCTATTAAATGAATATTATCTTTATTTGAATATTAGATTTATATATTTATATTTATAAATTCATATTAAACTACCTAGACCCTAATGTACAACTTTGTCTCTTAATTAATGATTAATGCGATCCTGATTACGATAAAAATACAAAGAATATAAACATACAAAAGATTTTGTACAAAGTCCACCTCTATAGTTATGTCTATACCGACAATTAGAAACATATATACATAGTATATTCAGGTAGCTCCAAGTACGCACGTATTGTACATATATATATAATTGTTTAGTGAAATTTAAAGCGTTTGTTAAGCAGATATACGTGGCTTTAGTCATGAAAGCAATTACAAGTTGTATACACATTATCAACCTAAGGTAAGGGTGACAAAAGGTCTTGTGGCATTCACTTTAGTACTTAAATAAAATGGAAGGCACTAAGTTTAGACAAGGTCCTTTTGTACCTATATATATATTTAGATAAACAATTTAAACATATTAAATAGTATGTACGAGTATATATATAGTAAAAGAGGCCGTCCACCTCCCGTAAAACATGTAGCCACTTTAATTTCAAATTTAGAAGAAAAAAGCAATTGAAAATAAGAACTGGAAGAAAAAGGACGCTCCGTATTTTAACTATTTCAAAACAAAAAAACTATTCATTTAATTAATATAAATAATTGTTTTTATTAAATTATGTACTATAGAATGCGTGGCCACTAATGAGTACTACACATCGGGACGTTTCTGCATGGTGAGTAAGTTTTGTGTTACTTTGATTATTTTGGGGTGTTCGGAGTGTGGAAGTTCTTCCTGGACGCAATCGTATTTCTTCTTCCTTTTCCAATAATCTTTTTATATAAAAAAATACAGTCTACTCTCTATTGTTATTTATTCATTATACGGATTCGTAATCGATCATATAGAAAACACCCAGATCAATATAAACAATCATATATATGTGTGCACAGTGCATGGAATCGAACCTACGGCCATCGGAATGTAAGGCGGTGTGCGAAACAGCTAGACCACTAGGATCATTTCTGGATGAGGTGCAATGGAACTTTTGCCTTTTTTATCATTATGCCTCGCACATCTCACAACTCCGGTTTAAAAGAGATAGGGATATATTAGATTGATATAAAGTTGAAACTAATAAGTTGGTGAATCAAGTTTTACGCAGTTACCTGTATGTAATGAAATATCTGAAGTTTGAAGGCTTTCAGACACTTACGTAACTAAGTTCTAGATACTAGGAACTTGTACAATCTTGCTGCAAATAAATTTCTGCTTCTAATCTTCCAATATAGTGCCTATTGTGTGGTTACAAATTTGTATAATAATAATATACCTTCACCGATGATATCCCCCATGGGGTAGTTAGAAGCGACAATTGTCAGCGTTACAGCGAACACAAGACTCGACATGCCGACATTTTACATGATATATATATATATATATATATATATATATATATATATATATATATAATGAAAACAACTGAAGTTTTTCGTAATTGGCGAGTTAGTCAGGAGTGTATAAATTGGAAAAATGCCAATTTTTTGTATCTGATAGATGTTCACATTCAGAATTGAATTCAAGTAGAAAACCAGGAGGCGACATCGCTTGTTAAAATTAATTGTTTTTTAATAATTAGCTTTTCGCACAATATGTTAAATAAATAGTAATAAAAACAATGCGTGCGAAGTATATTCTTATGAAGAGTTATTAATTATTTTAATATACATATCTGCAACGACACTGTTTCTTTTAATATTCATCATTAATTGGTCTATTCTTTACAAGAAGCATTCCATTAAGCTCTTCCATTAGTTTCATAAAAGTACCAATGTAACGGTGCTTATTTACCTAAAATGTCGCTGTAGTTATGATTTCGTATATATTGTTTCTCCTATCTTTGATTTAGTATTTGTAATTTTTTCTTCATTCATGTTAATGTTGAATTTAACAAATGTATCTCTTCTTGCTCTTAGAATATGTTAAATACATAAAATATTTACCATATTGTAAATTCAATAATAATTGTTGGCAACACTTTTGTATTGCTGGTAACACTGTATAAAGTTATTTCCTTCCTATTTTTGTGACTAAAAAGTTCTTCTTATAAAATACACGCCGTGCAATTAATAAATCATTTTACTAAAAAATCCCTTGCCAAATACCAAGACCTATCCAAATACAGTCCGCTCTCTCTCATCTCATACACAATTTATCACAATTTCTGAAAGTACTCCTGAAGTTGTTATAAGTTGCAGATGAGTGATCAACTGATACTAAATTTACAGTAGTCAAATTAAAAAAATATTTATGAATGTACCTAGATGGCACTAATGCAAGTTTATTTATAATATTTTTTCCTTTCCGGGTATAATTTAAAGTATTATTTATATTATTAACTTTATATTATTAAACTGTTACGAGTCTGCTCGTGACCACGACTAGTGCAACCTAGTCGAAACGTCGAGAGAGATAAATACCTTTATTTAACATAAAATTATTCGTGTTAAGCCCCGTTTAAAAATACAAATAATTAAATATAAGACTTTAAAAATAACTATTACTTAAAGTGTCATAACATACGAAGGGCCTTAGAGTACTGTTCTAGTAAATTGTTTCATTTTTATGATAATAATTATTTTATCTACACGAAATGTTAATGATTCAGTTAGATGTTGGATATTTTTATCCACCATATAATTTTCACTAAAAGGCTGGAACCCCCACGCGTGTAATTAAACTTTATGACCAATATACGAACAGAAATGGCTCCAACGGGGAAATGGGCTTTTCTTTATCCATAAACGTTTACAAGAAGGCATCTACAGGCTATGTGATGTCCATATTGTTATGTTTATTATAAACTAGAGGTGTGCCCCGGTTTCGCATGGTTTTATTAATGAACAAAATGACACCGCATTTTCCTTTATGCAGTTGGCCAAAAAAAACTGAATGATTGAACAACTTAATCTGCAGATTAATATGTCTATTTTTTTATGCGTGTAGTTTTTATACCTAAATTTTACCAAGGAAATATGACATTTATTTAATATATTTAATCAACTTAGGAGTTAGTTAGTTTAGTGAGTTAGGGCGGAAATTCATATTATTATTTGATGTTAATTATGTAATTTCATTAATACAAATCTTGTCCTGAAAATTACACTAATAACTTCATAGTTATGCACTTATATACGTTGGGCAACTCAATTTTTTTAATTATATGCTCAGATCAGTACAAAAATGTATACCAGTATGTGAATAAAGTCATGTGTACTCTCCGGGGATCGAATCCCATGTCATTGTACGATAAGACAGCGTTTTAATTCACTACGACAATATTAAAACTAGTTATAACTATGATAAAACTTATTAAAATGATAATTTGTAACGAAAAACAATATAAAGGCTAAAATTTCTGATGGATCCCAATCGAATTGTTGAAAACTTTTCAAATAGAGAACTGAATATTGAAATTTTAATGACTTTTCTAGTTGTGTTGGAGATTACAATTTCAATTAGTTGTATTCAAATATTCAGTGTCAGGTATATTATACAGTGTTATATATTTATATTGATTTGTTTATACATGTATATAATGCACTTAATACATAGATATAAATAAATATGAATTTTATACTAGGTCTACCATAGACTATGGAAAGAGTACCTTCTCATCGATCTACAATCCAATGCAAACGGGGCTCGAAATTACGACAGACTGAGCTGGAGTTCGAATCCCTTGCGGTGCCGTCAGACAAAAGTCGTATCCATCAGGCGGGAGCTGATCAGCCGCTCCATAAGTCCTTTCGCGATTGGAGTGCTATCTGAACCCCTTTATCCTCTGAAGATGTAAAGGCCAGCTAATGCCAACAATATTAAAGTAATCCGAAAAACAAGGCTATGAAGAAAAAAAATTGTAAACAGTGTATATATAATGAGGGTAACAAACGAAATGTCTTATCTTTATTTTCTCATAGACAATTTTTATTTTTTATCTCGGTCAATCATGGCCAAGCGGACGAAGTTGAAGTATATATTCTATATATGTATATATACGTAAAGTATTATTATCTAACCATACAATAGATTTCCAGCTACCGCAAATTCAGGGATTTGTGAAGTTTTATCGTAAATTTATTGCATACTAAAGCAGACTTCCTTATCGTTCAATACTTCAAATAAGCTCTGACGAACAATAACATTCCGTATGTAATATCTGATTGTGGAACATGGATTTTACTAATTCAACTGTTTCAGTTTAATAACAATATGTAGAGTACAGTAGTTGGTATTTTGTTTGTGGATATATTACTCTGAACCCTGAATTTCATTCTCTATCTGAGCATACATTGTTCTTACATTCTCAATTGTTATTTTAGATAGGGTAGACAGAGCAACGTTGACTGCCAAAGTCGTGGAGAAGAGAAAAGATTCTTTGACGTCAACTTGGCAGAGAGAGAGCATACCGTCGTCTCTATGATTATTTTGATTATTTGTTGTCAGTGTTTCTACTACTAGATAGTCAGTCCACAAATATAAATTGACACAAAGTTTTTAATGTCGGATTTGAACTCACGATCTCTCAGGATGAGCTAGGGCAGTAAACAACTAAGCCGCGTCGCTCTCAGCTGTTTCTATAATTATTCTAATTATAATTGAGGAAATTTCTGGGCTTGTACTTGTGCGAGTTGAAGTAACAATCGAGTTTTTATTACCTCGAAAATTTTCTGTTTTGTTTCTTGTTTAAAGTTTTACGAATCCTACTGTAGACTTATAAAAATATTAAGAATTCATAAATACCTACATCTATTTGATATATATAAATTTGTAAGCTCTCGACTGTCATTCCAGATGTGATAAACAAAGGTATTGTCAAGTGGCAATGAGGCAGACTCCGCCCCTACGTCCGCCATATGCATTGGGCTTTCTCGGTGTTTGTTATAACAAAATCGAGAGATTGTTGATGAGTTCCCTCACAGAGCATTAATCGGAAATTTCAATTGATACACAATAATTTTTGATGACCAATAATCTCTCGATTTTTGTGACCTATCTTATATGATCAAATTTGTGTAAAAACTATTTCGTTTTAATAATGAGATTTTATTAAAATTTCATTTGTAGACGTTAGAATTTTAGTAAATATTCCTATTTGTAATTTGACAATTAATAATAATAATACTTTATTTGTACAACAACAAGATTACAATATTAAAAACTTCTAATGATGACTAATCATCACATAAATGTACATCATAGAAACTGCAAATAAAATTGGGGTGGTCACCCCGATGTCTTTATCGTTATATAGCATCCTTGTGTTATTAGTATTATAACCTCTGAGAGTCATATATGTTAATTAATGAAAAATGTAAAAGCGACGTGGCTCGGCAGTTTACTACCCCAAATAACATGTAGGTAATGAGTTCAAATCTAGTCACCAAAAAGTACAAAAATAAATTGCAAAAATGACTTCATAGCATTCCAATTTTAGGTCATTTGAAATGGCATCCATGCTGATGTCTACCAGATGATATATTAATATATAAATAACACCACATACTTCACATCATCATGTGACGCCCGATATCATATCACAAGATCACTTACACTGTAATGTCACTGCCTTACAGAACACAGCTTATAAAGAAGGCTGCTCGACGTCTGTAATAATCGAGACAGAGTTACGCACACTAACAACTTCTACTATACTATATAACTTGTACAAATATGTTTTATTAAATCCATTCAGTGACATTGCACAAAATCTATTTCCATGTCAAACTCAGTGTGCGACTAAGAGTGAAAATCCGAGTAGATCCCGAGACTTGTGTCACGAGACTCGGGATCTCGGCTGGTACAAAAGGCATAAAATATTTTTCTGGCACAAAAAAATATCACAACAAAAGTAGAGCCGTGGTATCAAACATTACGAAGGTATGCTAATATGAATTTATGAGGGACGTATGCAGCATATAAATATCGAGCGAGCCGACATTATTTTCTCCTTTTTCATCCCGAATATTTGGAATATGAGATTGAATATTGACGATGAATTTCAATTCCACATATTAAATATTATCAATAAACATGCTTTGTATTGATAGCTGTATTTATTTTATACTAGCCGAGCATGCGACTTCACACGGTAAGTCTTGATGTATTCAGACTAATTATGAATCCGGAATGATTTTAACTTTTTATAATGGCCGATAGAGATCAGTGGAAGAGCACGCCGACCCCAAATAATGGGATAAAGGCAAGGCAATGACGATGATGTGAAACTTATCATGTGATTCTTCGTAATTTAGCGCCTACAAATTTTCAAATTCGAAAATCATATATTCATGTAGGAAACTTTAGCCGTTCATAAGCATGAACGTCGAAGATTCACAGAAACACTAAAATTCTAACAAGATTTCTTCATAAATCCTACTTTACATTTCAACTTAACATATCACAAGTTTTATGTTTTATTTCAGCGATAACAAGCCGCATATGTTTGAAATTCCAATCTGGCCGAATTTCATAACTCATCTTTAGATTTGTTACGCTATAGCTGCTCAGGATTTATCCTGAGCAGCTATAGCGTGCAAACTTAACTAATCAGGCTTCATAATGCGTATATTATTTATATGACTACTTTCCTATTTTAAGTATACCTAAATATATAAACTAAACATTTATTTGTATTTTATGTATCTTTAATGGATGAATATTATAATAACCCAAATTTAAAAAGTTCTAAGCAATTCATTACGTTCGACAAAAGTCATTAACTTGTTCTGTTGCTGCGTTCAAGTTAGCAATGTGAAATAATAAAAAATACTCATATCGTTGACAATAATAACTTTGAGTGGTTCACAGTTATTTTTAATTATAACTTTCATAAACTACTTCAACTAAATAATTGAAAACAACTTACCTAGTTCGACAAGTTCAACTGGGAATATCTGAAAATAAAAATGTACAATCAAAAAACAAACCAGTGATATTTTTTGTAATATGCACATAGACATCTACGTGCATATTACAAAATGGAACATAAATAGCCATCTATATACATTTTACATATACATGAATAGAATAGAAATAATAGAATAGAAATAATCTTTATTCAAATAAACTCATTACAAGCACTTTTGAATAGTCATATTTTGAACATAAATAGATTCATCACATCTTTTTATATATATAAATAATTACATATAACAAGTGGATAATCAACATAGAGTCGCTACTCATTATTAATGTAATCAGATAATATTGTCAGTGCTATAGATTTAAAGTTTTTCTATAAAAACATTATTATCGTTAACGAATTCTTCAATTTTATAGTAAGCTTTTCACTTTCATGGAAAAGTATTTTTAATGATTGATAATACAGTAGTGCATCCGCCTGTGCTGACGGTTTACGCTGGCGGGACTACAGTGGAGGAAGATATAAGTCAGGTCAGTCAGGTGGCGAGTTCAACAACAATTACTGGTGAATTCGCCATCTGACTGTCTTGATCCAAAATTGTTTCGGGGACGGGGACAGCGTGCGGATTAATCTGATGAGATTGCTAACAGTTGCCGGCAGCTTGTCTACCTTCTTGAAAAATATGTACATGAAAATTACTCTTATATTTTTTCATAATTGTATAGTGATCCCGCTCTAGTTATGCTAGTAAAGGGGCCACTAGTTCCCCTTGCTAGCAATACATTCCCTCAAATAACTGTCAACAGTACCAGTATGAGTTGTGATATATATATACTTAAATACTTTTTTTATTTTTTTAATTTTGTACACAAATGTGACGATGCCAATCCCATCGTAGCTATACAATGTAATATTATCTTATCTGTGCCTATACCAAATAAAAAAATAAAAAAATCTAGCTAAAAACTCAAAATAATTTTACTCGGCTGAATCGCAAGCTGTCTCTGCCATCATAAGTTTCATTTAAAATATAAATAGAAATAATCTTTATTCAAATAAACTTAATAATAAGCACTTTTGAATAGTCAAGTTTTTTTATTCTACCGATTAAATCCAATTAGGCAAATAGTTCAAGCAAATAGTGGTTGTAATATACAAATCACTCAATTTC
Organism: Achroia grisella; assembly: GCF_030625045.1. Taxonomy (NCBI): domain Eukaryota; kingdom Metazoa; phylum Arthropoda; class Insecta; order Lepidoptera; family Pyralidae; genus Achroia; species Achroia grisella. Next base: position 689,704 of record NW_026712817.1, read on the forward strand.
AACGAAACAAACAAATTTACATTGCTATATAAATAAGAGGTGCACTGTATGATGCACTCTGCTTTACTTATATCTCGTGAAGCTATAACATTTTCGCAACGCTCATAAAATAAACATTACACATGTATTTTGGTGGAGCCAATTTCAATATTTCATATACAAGTAAAATTGTTTATCTATCCGGTAAATTATCAGCCATTGACGTCATGACTGCACTTTAAAGAAATGGGTGCATTACTTTATGAAATACTAGTTACCTGCCCTTGGTAGGTACGCTTAGAGTATCATAAGATCTAGCTGTTACTTGCGACTTCGTCTGTACAAACATTCCCCTATTTGACATCTTTCAGTTTAATTTTTGAGATTAAACATACTCTATGTGCATTCTACTGAATAGTCTATTTTCATATTAAATTTCACCAAGAGCCGTTCAGCCGTTAAGTCGTTAACTTTAACAGATTTGATTTAAATATTGTAATAGATAGACACACTTTCATATCTTAATAATAAATATCTGCCATATATATATATTTTATTATCTGTAACTGATAGGTACACGCGAATGTATCTATATGTAAAGTAATGTATGCATGTGGGTTTTTTGAGATCAAAAATAGGTTAGGCCCGTATTCGGTAAAAAATGTTTATATACAATTTTAATAAGATTCTTCCAGTCTTACAATCATGAAGAGGAAATAATCAGATAGACAGACTTGCATTTATAACATTAGTATTAATAGAGCGGATGTACAGCCACTTGCACTTTTATTATAATTATGTATAATAAAATGGCAAGAGGCATATGTATTTCTAGAAAACAATAGATTATTTATGGAAATAAATTGAAATTAGGTTATCCACAGAAGATTCTCGATTGTTTATTGGTTCAAATAGTTGAAGTGGCAATGATTCAAATTGTTTTGTTTTGTAGGATTCAAGCTAAGTATGTGAATAGTCTCTAAGAAGAAATATGTAAGTGATTAAAATTATTCTATTTATTGAATAAATAAATAATTGTAAATCACCCTGGACAATTAACACAGCGGCGTCTAGTCCCTCTGTAAGCATGTGTAGCATGGGTTCTAGACAACTCATATAAATACTTAAAATTGTTAACAAAAGACAATTTTAAGTATTTATACATATTTTCACATTTCTATGTGTATTGTATAAAGAAAATACACAGACTGATACAAACAATCATACACATGAATACAAATGTTTGCACCGTGCGAGGATTCGAACCCGCGACCATCGAAAGTAGAGCGGTATGCTAAACCGCTAGACTACCGAGGCCATTCAGATAAAAAATATTGTACATTACAAGATATCGATTGTTTCATTCATTTTGTAATGGAAATGTGTATGAAAATATTACTTGTATTTCATATATGTACATAAATATTATGCATATATAAAAGTATGTTGGTGTTTGCTACCCTTTACCTCTCGGGAAAGGTCAAGTGTAGAGTACACTCGATCCTGATGGATGTACACAATTTGAGATATTTGAATGCGAACGACCCGGCTGCCTAGCAGTAAGGGTGACCGTTTTGTATAAATGTATAGCTAGTTCAATTTCCTTAAAATTACATATTCAAGGAAGTATATCCTCGGTGGTATAGCGGTTTCATACTGCTTTACTTCCGATGGTCGCGAATTCAGTGCAAAGATTGATTGACGACTTGGGTGTTTTCTGTGTATATTCTTTATAATAATAATACCCTTGGACACTTTATACAACATTAGCTAGTCCCGAGGTAAGTGCAGAGTTTGTTTTATGGATACTAGACAGCTGATATAAATACTTACATATTTTTTACGTACGAGGAATCGAACCGGCGAACATCGAAAATAAAGCGGTGTGATAGCAATAGACCACCATGGCTGTATGATCGTATTCACAAAAAATCTAATTACTAAGTATTTCTATCACTTGTCTAGTACCCATACCACAAGCTGTGCTCTTACCTTGGGACAAGATGGCGCTGTGAAAATTGTTCTGGTTATTATGATTATTACTACTTGCCATCAAGTGGGACGGCACAATTATGTGTATAAAGACCCTAGGCTGCCATTTATTTGATATTCACAAAAGTATATAGGAAACAGTCAGTTTAGTCTCTCAGATGTGTATATTCATCTAAGAGATAAAATAGAATATTAAATGTCGGATGGTGTCCTTCATAATCCATACTAATATTAAAATATGAATTTCTTTCTGTCCATCTGCTTATTTAAAAATAAGCATTTAATATGCACATAGACATCAATGTGCATATTACAAAATATAACATAAATAGCCATCTATGTACATGTGTACATATACATGGTAAAAGTATTTTTAATGATTGATAATGGAGTAGTGCATCCGCCTGCCCTGACGTTTTACGAGGATGATATAAGTCAGGTCAGTCAGGTGGCTAATTCACTAACAATTACTGGTGAATTCGCCATCTGACTGTCTACTTACTATAACGAACTAGTATGACAGCCGCTCTCTACTGGACCTGAACCCATAATACTGTCATAGTGCAGTTTTACGTAGATATGTGAATTTTTGAAAACAGTTTCCTATTTTTTGACTTAATACATTATAAACAAACCTAGAAAAACAATATTTCTTCTTTATACTATTATTATTATTATTATAAGAAGCTCGCTTATATAGGTGCTTGCTTAAATACATGAACAGCACTATGGACATCACGTTATCCTGTGGATGCCATTCGGATTAAGATGTTCATACCTCTTATCCTGTAATTTCACTATCTTGTCTCATTCTGCAACAGCATCCTCATTCTCATCCTTACCTGCATCTTCTTCTATTTTTTTCTTATGTCATATTTTTGCTCTTTTCATCCTTGATTCGCTCACGTCTTTAAATAAGAAAATGATAAACAAACAGACAAACTTACTCATACAATATTAGAAGAGATAATAGACAAATACCTACACCTACTCACCTTTCTATACGATATTTATATCTTATTTGAAATGTTCAATACAAGTAAAAGTTATTTGGTCACATCTATTTCTGTAGACTTCAGTATTTCGATATAACCCGAAACGAATAACAAAATTTAATAAGTTTTAAATGGAATAGTTTTGGTGGAAGTTTGTTTGATATGTTTGACTTTAGATTAAATTTATAAATGTAGAACTTTATCTCTGAACCGACTTATCAACCTACATACATACCTACTATACTTATATGTTGAGTACAGCGTTGTCTACTTGAGACTGTAAGATACGGGTATCGACTCAAAAGGAAAGATGACAAGCTAGAAGCTTTGAAATGGAGCGGTGGAGTTGATCCAGATGCGTCACCCTCAATATCTGGTTACTCCTGGTTTGTATGTAGTCGACAATGTCCTACTCCTTAATTTACACTTCAACACATAAATTTATAGTTTATAATATTTTATAACAGTTTGTACTGTTCTGGGTGGTTTTATATAAAATTTATGTAATATGTAATTAGGAATATCTTTAATTTGTCTAGTATCTGTAATATAGGATCCGTTTTGTTTTGGAAATGAAATGAAATATGTAATTTGTCTGCACTTATTATTTTATATTATTTATGTGCCATCAGAAATTTAATTATTCAAATAAACTAGAACTAAATAATGTTTACCGAGTAAAAAACAGTTGCGAGATTAAATGATCTCTGTAATCGTAACCTCAAGGGATATTTTAGAGCATAATAAAAGTAGGTCCATTTCCAAATAAAGAAATGTCTGCTAACTTAAAAAAGACCTTTGTAGGCGTTATATGAAAATTGCTGACGAAGGCAATGTTTTATTGCAATAACATTTTCACTCAAGTTTCTGAACCACTAAGAGAAATGGACAGATATATGTTCAGTTCAAAATTCGGCTTTTCATCTTTTCTTTTTATTTTTTGTATATTTGAAAGTTCATATGTGTACGCATGATGTATAACTCCAGGACTGTAATTACAAAAGTATTGAGAATTCTAGATACGTTTTCAAAAATATTCTATTGGCTTTGTACAGGAACAGAAGGACAGGAATAATATTGTTGGCCTTCCTGTCTTAATGTCAGTAGTTTCGAAGCCCATTACGAAACAAACAAACAATCAAATATTACCATTTTATAATGTTAGCGTAGATACGTCGAGTTTCAAGTAAATTCGAAATAAACGTTCAGTTTCGTATCGGAATGCAAATTAAACGTACAAATATTAAATATTCAAATTGTATAATATCACACAGATGCGGAATAATAACATTCCGGTGTTGTGATAAGGCCGGGTGTCATTTTGTACTACTTCTGCTAGTATATATGTACATTTATATATATACAAGAGAGTAACTAGACCCTTCAAATTACGTGGTATCCTCTCATATTATGGAGAATATTACGTATTATATGGCGCCTGTAATAGACCTATATGGATAAAGATACTTTGATTTTTTATTTCATTGCGGTCACATTTAGCACTTGCACTTGATTTGATCGACACTTTATGCTTCTCTGTTTTTCTTTCTCATGTTTGTATAATATCTGATATGTATACATTCAACATGTAACTGATCACTGCCTGTACATTTATTCCAATCGGTGTACGAACAAAAAAGTTATATGAAATCGCAAGCTGAGCTGGTTTTGATTGAAATTGTTATGACATTTTAAAAAGCATCACAATTTACCCACGGGACAGCATAAGAATATAACTGATAGCTGCCTGTAAATAGAAACATTAATTATTTAATGCTTTTTCTTCTTAACAACACCCAAAATAATTAATATTACATTTTTTTATATGTACATTTGCGTCCGCGAATTAAAGAAACAGCTCAACGGATTTGTTTGTGCTTTCTACTAATTGAGGTGTTGAGGTGTCGAGGTAAGGTACACTTAACATTTAACGTTTGCTTTATTCCAATCGGTATACAAACAAAGAAAGTTATACAAAATCGCTAGCTGAGCTCGTTTTGATTACAATTCTTGTGTCACTTCAAAAAGTACAGCTTACCTCTGAGGCAGCATAAGCTATGTGTCAACACGTCAATGTGATTGCCGCTATAGCCCGGGGCTTATTGAACTCAAAGAGTCTTATCAAACTTGAGATTGTACTGAATACTTTTCAGTTTATACGAATACGGGTAAACAAGAGTGTTATCTATTTGTTGAGAGTCAAACTCAACTCAAATTATTTATTCGACGATGGTTAAGCACCGCTATACTTCCAATGGTTGCGGGTTTGATTCCTCGCAAGGTTGTATTCAAGAGGGTTATTAATTGGTCTGGGTGTTTTCATTGTATATCATTTATATATTTACAAAAAAGTATTTGTATAAGTTGTCTAGTATCCATAATACAAGTTACCTTGCTTGCTTACCGTGGTACTAGTGTTAATTGTTCAGGGTTATTTATTTATTGCACTAAATCACTGTAGTCACATTCAAGATGGGGGACATAAAAACAAAATGATTTTTAAGTTATTTAATTTATCAATAAAGTACTACATTTTTAGTAATTAACTAATTACAACTGAAGTAGAAGTGACACTGTTCTATGCTATATCAAATGTAATATAAAACAAGATACAAGATAGTCAAGTTTCATATAAAATTAACTGAAATTAAAACTGTCCAACTGCTTTTAAAATGGCATATTGCGGCCTCGTTCTTCAGCGCTTTTCAATAGGGCTGTGCACTGCATATATACAACAGTCACTTGTAATAAAAACAAACATCGTTATGAATATAATCCTGAATGGAGCAATTAGAGTAATTGTTAACTATTAACTTCTATAGAATTCAACACTTAATATGCCCCACTCAGTTTTTACAGAATACAGAATGGCTACGCTAACGATATACGAGTTTTTATGTTGATGAGACACAATAATTTGAGCTAGATAAGCTTTCGTGGCAAATTCAGCACGCATTCCCATTGTAAATCATGTTGATTTCCAGAAGACTTGAATGAACCTCGTGGAGGTCAACCTGACATGGAAAGTTGAGTTGTTAGCTATGGGGTAATTTCCTAACAACTTAATTACTAACAATCCCCACTCCGCTCTGATTGTCAACTATCGAAATTATGGTGAATATTTGTGTACACTGTTCTGTGTCTGATTTTTTTTTGTGGAGTCTATAACGCTATCTAGCGGTACACCAGTGGAGATGACAAGATAAGCATGGAGTCAAGTAAAGAAGTCCAAATTCACAAGGTCGGTGGTAAATTCACAAGGAGTTTATTACTATGCTTTCCAGGTCAAGATGGGTTTATCTGTTCATATAAGATACTAATAATCTCTTACCTCCCTAACTATATATATTATATAATTGTATTTTCAAAAATGTAGTCAAATATTTTAGAGGATGCTGTAGGAAGTGTACTTTTGTAGGTATGTCTATGACTTATTCGATACTAAGCAATTTCTAGGAGTGCTGAGACTGACAAAGCCGTTTTTGAGATTTGCAAGCACATGCGTTTGTGATGCATAAACAGTCAAAAATAATAATAGTAATAAGTAAAACGCTTATATAAGTTAGTATACAACTCGCTTACGATTTTATTATATTTATAATTTAATATATTGGTTTGATTTTAAAATAAAGAAACTAAATTAATTAAAAACTAAATAAAATTAATGATATTAATGTGTTAATGTAAATTTTTAAATGAGTATCACTTACAATTCGTGGAGTTGGAAATTCTATGTATGTAAATATAGGTAATTTCAGCATATATACTCTGAATCAGATACCTAATTTGTCATACCTCAAAAGTAAACATATCGAATTCCAATATTTGCAGTTACTCAAGTCAACTTCGTCGGTAATGCTACATATCCAAATCATTCGGTAATATACCTGAATATACATATTAGAATAAATAAAGGTTTTCATATATACTTTACTATGCTATTTTCCATTTCTCTATATCCTATTTCTCTATTTCTTTTGCCTATTCTAATATTATAAAAAGGTAAATTTTGTGAGTTTGTATGTTCGGAGTAATCTACATACTACATACTACTGATCCGATTTTGAAACTTCTATTAGTGGTCCATTTGACGAGGAAGGCTATAGAATATATAACATCGCGCTATGACTAAGAGAAACGGTGCTGAAATGTATAATTAGATAAAAACGTAGTAAATGTGACGCAGACGAAGTAAAGTGGTTCAGCAACTACATATATAAATTGCTGTAATTAATATATGCTTTAGGTACAGGATTATTTTTGAAGGGTTAACCAGAAATTCTTAAAAAATAACCACTTTCACAAAAAAAACTACAATCTGAAATCTAAAATCATATATTAATCTTTTCATATTACATTGATTATTCATCACTGATTTCATCATTTGATTGTAATGAACATAAGAATGATAATAATAATTGACGATCACACAGCGAACACTATCTAGGTCCAAGTTAAGCAATGCTTGTGTTATAGATACTAGACAACTGGTATAAAGACATAGTGTTTGCTGGAGAAATATTGCTATATTTAATTTGTTTATAATGTTGAAATAAAATTTGATTAGAATTTATTGTATACTGAATTTAACTTTGACGCCACGGAATGTTCGAGAAGTAGTGGAAAAATGTAAGTAAAGATAAGAAACAAAATGTTGATGTTCCATGCGTGATGTTCTAAACTTGAATTTTATCATTTTATTTTTAAATGTATTATATGGCTGCAAATATCCATATAATAGCTTTAAAAATACATAGATAGGTACTTTTTCTTTTGTAAATACATACTTAATATACGAGTACATACAAAACACCCACACAAACAATCATACTCATTAGTATAAATGTTTGTATCCTGCGAGGAATCGAAACGGCGATCATCGGTTTGTTGAACCGCTAGACCACCGAAACTGTCTTAAATAACCTTTAACTATTTGAACGCTTATAATAATATCAATATAGTACAACAATTTGGATAGATTTTCAATTTTTAGCAACATTGTTAAAATTCTATTTAATGATTTTATTACTGGTTTACGATTTTCAGTTTGTTCGAAACTTTTGTGCGCTGAAACGACTCGTAATTTATCGTTTTTCGTTTGTTTTAAATTTAAACTACGTATTACTTATATATGTACTATTATCTTATATGTGGTCCCACCATGAATGCTTATGTTCTATGCTCAAACTTCCTATTAAAACATCTTTACTAACACTACTCTCCCTGCATCCTACCTTAAAGTCTCGAAGTTTCTATATTAGTTTAGAACTATCATAGGGGCGAAAGTGGATGCTAATTGATTCTATTCATATGTAAGCTTATGTATCAGAAGTTGTAATAATGTATAGAAACTTCCGAAAAGTGAAATTATTATTCGTATATTTCATTTAGAATACCTTTATTTAAAGTTATTGGTTTGGCCGTTAAGATATTAATTTATCTTCCTTAAAGTAATAGTTTTCTTAACTGATAAACTTCAGATACCTATGTGACCTATAATCTTTTGGACGCCTTTTGGCTGAATACTCCAGTTCTAAAATATATAACTTGCCGAGAATAAAGCGAATATTATTTTAAATTAAAAAAAAAGAACGCTCGCCATAAAAAAAAACAATACAACAACGCTCGCCATTTTAAAAAATTAATGAAAAGAATAAATTCTTTTAATAAAAATGTTATAAAAATTAGATTGTGCTTTGTTTTTTCTACATAAAATAATTATTTATAACTAGAACTGTGATGTAACGCTATTAGAGTTATAGCGCATTTGACGAATATCTATGTTTTAACTGAATAAGGAAAGTGAATATAGTATGGAGTGCGTACTTGTACAACCTTAATTACCTATTATTTTAATTCTATATATATATTACTAATAGAATAAATCTTAAAGGGACTTTATAGTTTGATGCTTTAAAAAAGTACCAATAGTTTGTAAATAATTTACTAAACTTAGAGTATTATGTTCCTTGACTAAACTGTTTAGACAGTAAATTACATATCTGCAGAGCTATTCTGTAAGCATCACTTACGAATTCGAGAGTGGACTTTGCGGTGAGATAATATTTTGGTATTCTGTAAAACTCCATAGCGACTGCAGTGCCACACGCTCGATATCGTGATGGAGGGAAAACAGGCATTTTTTTTTAGAAATATAGGCACTCGATAGCGGGATGGAGGTAAAAAAGGAACAAGATATTTTTTTAAATGTAGGTAAACTCGATAGTTCTCTTGGAATTTTATACTTGACAAATCGATACGAGTGCCTTGAGTGAAGCGATTGGTGAAATGAGATGATAAAACGCTTACGGAATACTAATACTGATATAGTTGAGATAGAGGTACACTCGCAGACTTTGTTCAAAGTCTACTTCGGTAATCGAAATCTCCTCTCAAAAACTTAATGATACCTTAATGAGTTATACAAACTCGTTTATATATGCAGTAATTAGTCATTGTGATTATGTTACTACTAAAATAGATGTTTTAATTGGTACTCAGATTAAATATCTCCAAATTCTATAAATATCTAGAGTCTTGTAAGAGACAATATATAAATAGTTCGGATTCTTCTGAATATTTTTTAAAAATATACATGATTTTTATTTTAAATATTTAAAATGTAATATAAGTTACTCTTATTAATTAGAAGTATTAATCAATGGAAGTTATAAAATTTCGTAAATGTGTTAAATAAACAATATTTTATCGCTACATATTTTCTTCATCTAATTATACATACTTCTAAGTAAAGTAAAAGATATAAAGAAAGCTATTTATTTTTATTGAATAGTGAGCTCCACTAAACTAAATCAGCGAGAGGAGCTGAGAGGAGCTGCAAGGACCGCTCATAGCGCGATATTAGCTTTTAAATTCTTCTATATTTTTCACTCTGTATTATACTATGCTGAATAAAAGATTATTCAGCATAGTATAATACACACAGATATTAACGAGAGTATTATGTAGTTCTGATATAGCGTCATCTAATAACGTTGCGTGTATATGTTTTTTGTGCCATATTACTATTTAATACTATTTAATATGATGAATTTGCATTTCGAATAAGCGGTAGAATAAAAAAACTTGACTATTCAAAAGTGCTTATATTAAGTTTATTTGAATAAAGATTATTTCTATTTCTATTTCTAACATTTGGTGGGTCTAATAATTAGTATATTTTCTATTCGACTTCTTGTAACTTCTATCTCAGTATTTAGAATGCAGATAGTATTAAAATATTGAACCAAAGTTGCTACAAACTGTCACAGACTCACAAAACTTAGCAGTTCAGCTTTTGACTTTTATATTCATTTATTCATACTTACATTTTCATTAATATTTACAAGTCTATCAAAAATTTAAGCAATAGTATTGTTAACTTCATGTGATATATAAAATTTTTGTGTGACAGTGTTGCTAACAAACTCCTCCGAAACGGCTTGACCCATTCTTATGAAATTTTGTGTATATATTCAGTAGATCTGAGAGTAGGGCGTAAACTATTTTTCATACTTATAAGTAATTAAAGGGTGTTAAAAAGGGTAAGTGATTAAAGGCACTAATACGCTAAAAAAATGTTTAATTACTTTAAGAAGATATTTTTAGCTTTTCTGTACGGTTACGGTTTTTAGCTGTTACGGTTAGTTTCATATAAATTTATGTGTTCAGAAACAATAAAATACCGAATTCAATCTTAGTAATATTGTCTTATGTGTAGTAATACCAGTCTGAATAAAATAATAAATGATAACTTACGCAGCAGCATTTATCTACAGCAATCGCAAAGTAAGCAAAACTTCTTGAAGCAAAAACTTAGCATGCCTTTTTACGAAAATTGCGCGGATGGTTGAGTATGATATTTTGCACACTATAGAGTAGGTGAAGAGTGCTTTATAGGAGTATTTTTTTTTATTATACATAGAAAATACATGTAATGAATAAAAAAACATTATACCATGTATTTTACCCCATTGTTAATTGTCATTGCTGATTTAACTGCCTGCATTCTGCCTGAAAACCACCGATGTATACGTGCACATCATTAAGGTTGTACTTATATCAGCAACAGCTGAGGCAGCTTCTATTTTATTTCCTATTTTGTGTATTGTTTGTAAATTGTATTATTTGTGTTATGTTAGCAAATATCAAATAGATTTTTAAAGATAGATAAGATCTTATCTATTTATCTTTAAAAACATATATTATATTTTAATTATGATCGAACTTCGACTACTGGGCAACCAGTAGTAGATATTAATAATATGTATAATAGGAGGAGCCCATAAAATATACGCAACTTATTTAATTCTGACTAAAGGTCAATAGTCGCAACCCTAAGACAAATGTATAGAAAACAATGCGAACTATTCAACAAAGTTACTTACTATTTAACAGTAATATTCGAATAGGGGTGCAGGCGTATAATTCCATTGGTAAAAGGTTGGTGTCGGAAGCCCTAAATGGTCGGATAGTTTGCCATCCATCATTCTCGATTGAAGTAACACCGCATTCAAGTGAAATGCGTGCTTCTTTTGTTATGTAACTATAATACTATCTTAGCCTGCTGCTTCTCATCCGTAGTATAGTATGGTCGGAAATACAATAATATATCTTTTAAGATTCTAAACCTTTTGAACAAGAAAAACACCTATTATTATTCAATAAATTATTAGTAAATTAGTGCGCACAATTAATGATAAAAAATGGTTTTGAGTACAGGTATATTGATAAACTTTTACAACGATCTCGTATATATCTAACGTAGAGACTGCGATCAATTACATTTATATCACTCATATTCTGTAAAAACATATATTGCCAGTTTATTCACCAATTACATTTATACAGTACTGTATCTATATATATATAGATACAGGTTTCTAGAGTTGTTTAGATAAGGTCTATCTATTTCGATCTGTAAATATTTGTACGTTACGTGAATTTGATACAAAATTTTCTTATACGAACTAAATTTATTTGGACATAGATTTTCTTTTAGCTACATATATTTTAACTTGTAATAAGTTAAGAATATATGCATGTCATTTATTAGTAACATAGGACTGTATTATAGTTATAGACATCGCTTTTATTGCACCAACATCCTGATTGATCATTATATCGTTTTCATCATTAGTAACCAAATATTCATCTACATGAATAATAAATAACTAGAACTATTCATACAGCGCCATCTAGTTCCATATTGGTATTAAACAACTGATACACATAATTAATTCAAGAGTATGGATTATGTATGGTTTGTACGAGATTCAAACTAGCGATCTTTGGAAAACGAGGTAATGTGACTTACTCGATCACCGTAATCATCAAGTATAATAATATAATGAATATTTCGAATACCACCTAAACTCCCTAGACCTGGTAAATAAATGGTAAATATATATTTATAGAAAATCTCGCACGAAGTAATTTGGGCTTCTACTCACCTTTAAACAGGCTAATGAGAACCTATAACACTTATTCAAAGAAACATTCATCAGTTGACATGTTTAGTAATAGTTATTGCAAATTTCGCAGATGTCTCAATAGTATTATAAGTTCTAGTTGAATCAGTACAGGTTTTATATAGGTAGTATTTAAGTGGTTTTTTATGTTTTGTTAATTGTTAATTGTAAGCACAAATTTGTCACATAAATGTCGTAGTTGCCTATAATTAAGGTTGCGCTTAGTATAAAATAGTTTGTAATGTAATATATATAATGTAACAGTGTTGGTGTAAACCTTGTTGGTGACCTAATAAAAAAAAAAAATATATACAACTGACTTTACATACGAAGAAAAACATCCACAGTAAATTCAATTCTGAAAACGGCTTAGGTAGAAACTTAATGAATGGGCGCACTGAAATAAATCAAGCAGTGTAATTAGACGCAAATGTAATTTGCGAGCTATTACGTTTAGACTTTACAGTTACAGTAACAGTTTACAGTTTTTAAAGCTTTCCATACAATCTAAAAGTCTCCTTTGTCTATCTATTTATTTATTTACTAGCTTCACCATAGTTTCACCCGCGTGAAATTTATAAGCTATGTGTAGTTTTATTAAAATCCATTCTGTACTTTTGCGTGAATGAATACCAAACATCCATGCATCCACACTCACAAACTTTCGCGTTTTTAATTTTACTGAGATTTATTCTTTTGCTCTCAAAATTGTATGCATGGCGGACTTAATGTCTGATGGCATTTGTTGGAAACTCCAACAAAAATAGCTATTAAAACCTTCTTAATTATTTATTTCATAATATTTAAATATAAAACGCTGTGTTCTAATAATTATGATTATCATTTATTTTTCTGTGCTTCAATATTTTTCGCCGCTAATATCGTCATTTTTTAATAAATATATATAATTACGACTTAATTTACAATTTGGTGTTTTATAATTATTGCCAATGAATACATCCACGCAACTCGTTGAGATTCACACAGCATTCTCTAGCAGTCAACCATCGCGTTGATCAGAGAAAATATGACGGTGCAATATAATACTAATAGATATTAAGATATGAAAACAGATGAATAAGATATGAAAACAGAAGAAAATTATATATGCATATATACATAATATTATACCCATATAAAATATATTCTTCTCTTTCTTTTATTAATAATAGTAAATTGAATTCAATATTGTATTATACAATATAAATTCTAATACCATTATGTTTTAAAACAGTGTTACTTACTAGAAGGAATTATTCCATCATTATTCCAACTCAATAGTACACTGAATTATTAAACGTTGACTCTGAAACACATATAATTTCAACATTTGCATAATTTCAATTTATTTTAATTTAAAGTTAGTTACAAATATTCGCAGTAAAAAGGGAAATGTAAATGCAAAATATATGCAAATGAAACCTTCGTAGCTGTAGTGAAGGTTGGAAGTAGATGTTGATAAGCCTATTACAATAGATCATCTAAAAATAGAATTATAAATTGCTTCATTTTATATATTAATCACTGGCTGACCCTGCAAACATTGTTTTGCCTTATAAATTAAAATTGTTAGGGGTTGGTGATAGATGGGTGGAAATTTAAGGCTGTATGTATTTTTAATGCCCATGTGGCATTAAAAAATTAAAACTAAAATAAAAATTTTGGGATCTGAACACTTAGGGATATAAAAAAATGTTATAAACCTATTCTCAACCTACTGTACATGTATTATTATTATTATTTCATTTATTTCGGATATTTATCCATCCATATTATAATAGTAAACAACATAACTATGAAATACATATAAAATTTCATCATTGATCAAGCCATTTCGGAGAAGTATAAACACGAAAACTTTATTCATATACTAGGTACTTGCCCCGGCTTCGCACGGATGTATTATACATGTATTATATATATAAACCTTCCTCTAGAATCACTCTATCTATTAAAAAAACCGCTTCAATATCCGTTGCGTAGTTTTAAATATTTAAGCATACATAGGGACAGACAGCGACAGCGACTTTGTTTTATACTATGTAATGATTAGACTAGCTATTCGTCTCGGCATCGCACGGATGCATTACAAATCTTTGAATTTCTCGACATATTCTGTACTTTAACACACGTATATTATACATGTAAACTTTCCTCTTGCATCACTCTATCTATTGCTGAAAACTGCATTAACAACCGTTCTATAATTTTAAAGATATAAGTGAACAGACAGCGACGGCGACTTTGTCTACTTTTTACGAGTGTATTATGGAAAGATAACTGGACCTACCTACCTAACACACATCACCATCTAGTACCAAGGTTAGCAGAGCTTGTGTTATGTGTACCAGACAACTGGTATGAATACTTAAATACATGTTTTGTAAATACATATGTAATGTATATAGAAAACATAGACCAATACAATAATATACTCATTAATACAAATGTTTGCATGGTGCAAGGAATCAAACCCGCAACCATCGGAGTTAAAGCGGTGAGCTAAACAGCTAGACCGAGCTACACCGAGCTACACCGAGGTCGGGTTTTCTGAAACAATGTTCTGTATAATGTTGTTATTAAGGGAATCTTTGTAGGAAGTTGGGTGAATTCCGTAATATATTAGAAAATAGTTTTCAATTTCAATAATTAGAATTCAAGGATAAAACTCCATAAATTTGTTCAATCTCTGGATATTTTTAGTAAGTGGGTGGTCGTTTTATAAATAATCGATGGAGATATATATGAAACTATTGACAAGAATGGAAGTATATAAAAGAATATAATATAAAAGAATTATAAATATAGAATAAAAAATACATTTCTCATTAGCCAGATACAACATGTATTGTTATATACATCTTAACTACGTAACGGAACTTAAGATTTATTGCAAAGATTATTATAGTACTATAAATATAGAATAAAAATACATTTCTCATTTCAATAATCAATAAATGCGGAAAAGGAAGTCAATTTTACATTTACATTTGTATCATCTATATTTTTAGTATCCTTATTAGTGCGTACAACAATCTCTATCGATATTTTAACGATCGACAATCGATAATATCGATTATATCTCAATTAGATGAGTACGCACGTAATCGTGCGTCAATGCATTCAATCGTATAGACATGGGTCTTGTGACGTCACTTCCAGTTATTTTCTACACTATCAACTATCAGGTAAATATAGTATGTTTAAAATTAAAAGGTTTATTTTCGTTTCACATTCTTCTATATTTGCGAAGTAACGCGTAAGAATGATTGTATGTCTTATTATATTTTATATGCTTAGTATCAAATATGCCAAAACCGCAGTTAGATAAATAAATAAATTTCAAGGAGAGCATAGTGTTGCTAGACTGTCTTGGTCAAAAATTCCCAAAAATATTATATTAATTAAACAATGTTCTTTCTTCTTCATGTTTTATTAATTATACAAAAACTATTCTAATTTAGACATCTAAAATGTCATCTTTTGCTGCATAACATCTTCATAATATTCTCAATATTATGAAGATGTTATGCAGCAAGCCTTTTGTCATTAAAATTTATTAAAAAATTCCTAATTCTCCCAACTTCAATTTTCTTCTTTAAAATACCATCAATCATTTTATTTCCCCATTACCTTAGAATTCCCTTCAATTTGGCAGACTCTCCTTTAATCTAGCATAAATGATCATACGATAACAAATTACTCTATATCGGTCTACTTAATTAAAGTTCAATCACGTTCAGCAGTTGCTTCTATTACATGAGTTAAAGCTATTCTATTTCATGAATACTGACTCTTAATTATAATTAGACTATAAATATAATTAGAAATATAAATAATATTTCTTTAAATAAACTTTATGTTATGTTTATTTTTGGATAGTAATATTTTTTTAGAATGTGGTAGAATACCACTCATTCGTAACAAAAACAAGAAGAATGAATAAGATACTAGTGTTGCTATTTTAAGTAAATATTGTTCAGAATTAATATTTTAAGAATTTTGTCAACAAAAGAAATCAGTTATAGTTATCAGAGCTGATGTTCATTCTTTTGTAATATAGGGGATAAACGAGCTTGCGGCTCACCTGGTGGTGATTTTTTGAAAGTTTAAATATCTTGACGGATAAAATTATAAATAAACATACATTTTTTTTATGTTAATCTAATATATCCTGCTTCGTTCTAAATAGAGTAATACTGAAGCAAATACAAAACCAATCTTATGTAGTAATTCAAACTTGTCAAATTAAATTGCACGTGATTTCACGTGTAACTATTTACCTTGAATGAGACCTTGAAAGTTTTAATTAACGAAGACAAACTGAGCCAAATGTTCGAAGTTTGACAAACAATTACAATTTGAAAGTACATTTGTGCCAAATGGTTTGCTTTTTAAATCTTTTCGTTCAGATCAGTGATTGTATAGTAGTTCAAACTCGGTTTGACTTTGGTTGAATGCACATGTACGAATATAAATGTAAGTAGGTATACACATATATACATCGATACGCATAGATAGCTAGTCTTAGAGATCCACTTTGTATGTCTGTTTGTTAAGGCATTGAACGGATTTTCATTTAAACAGAGGTAGACGTATACAAAACTTATCTGCATGGATACCTGTCTGACCTGTTAGAATTTTATAAAATACATATTCATTCCTTCAAGGACACACACTTGCAAGGACAATGCAAGATCTTAATTTAGACACGAAATTATTAACATAAAGGCACCTTACCTCAATATAATATTGCTCGAGAGTTTGCTAAATTATTCCCGGTATGCCGTTTAGACATAACCTGTTATGTTGTTCATAGTAAAGTTTACCCATCCTTTGAAATAAAGTTAGTAACCAATAATTATTTAAAAGTATATATAAGTGCTGAAAAAATATATTGTTATGATTTTTATTGAATATAGCTAAAATATAAGCGTGTACCAGACGTAAAATGTACTCATAAGAAAATACTTATGCTTTACCTTTTTTTATAGAAGTATTTTTACGTCCCTGGAAAATTACTTTCAGCCAAACAATTACACTGTATAAAATCAGTTATTTATTACTAGGTACTACTAGAGCGTCCTTATAGTAGAAAACATCTTTTTTATATTAAGTATTTTTACGAACCTGGATACCTCTTTACACACAGTGCAAAAATAAACTAAACTACTGAACTCCCTTAAATTTAGGGGAATTTGGCATCAAAACCTAAATTTTTAGGGAAACTTAGGCGTAATTTGGGAGAATCCAAGACAGTCGATTGGCAACACAGTCCACATATAAACTTTGTGTCGAACTGCCCACTGACCTATTACTCACTTGATTCCTCTTAACTAAACAGAATTCTCTAGAAGAATATATACGGCCAATCAAATCCAATATCATAAAATGAACAGGAACAAGCAATTCTGCCGGAGACAAAGGCAAATAGAGTAGGAACTACTAAATGAAGAACAATACATCCGTATAGAGGTCAATAAAGGTTGGTTATTGACAACGCTGTGTGTATTTCTTTGTTCATTGAGCAATAACAAATGTCTTGGCTTCAATTGTTGCTTCAATGGAGAGCCTAAGAGTATGCTCTTTTATTTTGTAATTTCATGAGAATTTATATTCAATAAGTAAGTTCGAAATCGTATCTGGACGAAATAAAATAAACGTTTTAGTTTATATTTCTAACTGACACTCTGATGATTGAAGTACCGATAACAAACGTAATTAAACCGTAATTATGGCAGTAGTGAAAGGATTTCAGGCAATAATTATATAGCCTACAGTTCTATCTCCGATATCCCCATTCCGGATAACAGTTGTAAAGGTATCTTACTAATATTATAAACGCGAAAGTATGTGAGTATGGAAGGATGGATGGATGTTTGTTACTCTTTATCTCAAAAAGTACTGAACTTTACTATAATACAGCTTATACGTTGGCATAATACTTATGCAATAATTTAAATAGATAATAGATATTATGTAAATTGGGCGAAATATAACAAATGTCAAGTAAGTGTAGTATGACGAAGTTTTTTCTAATTTTATTAGTAACTATTCTTATTACTAACAATCATTCTCATCAAATACCTAAATTAAACAACGTTAACAAGTTTTTTTATACTACGACGTTAGCAAACAAGCATACGGCCCATCTGATGGTAAACGTTTACCGTAGCCTATGGACGCCTGAAACACCAGGTGTGTCACGTGCGCGTTGCCGTTAGTTAAAATAAATGCATAGATGAATAATAGAGTACTAAACTGTATAAAATCCTTTATGACGTCATAACTGGAGGACTGTAAAGGCACTTACACATCTCAGGAAGATGTTAGACGTAAAACGTGACCAAAGGACTGTAAAGGGCATGCCACGACTACAGAGAATTTTCAAACCACAGTATCTTTTTGAGAAAAAGTGTACCCACTTATATATATATATATATATATAGCTAAATATAGGTGCTCAATCTAATATTATTAGCCGTACACGCGACTTCATCAAGGTAGCCTAAGTTACTCCTTATTACATCAGCTACCTACCAATAAAAGTCCCGTCAAAATCGGTCCAGCCGTTTCAGAGATAAGTCGGAACAAACAGACAGACAGACAGACAGACAAAAATTGTAAAAAAAAATATTTTGGTGCATGTACCGTATTTATATTCATATGCATGTAGTAAAAACCGTTATTTCAATATTAAAAACAAACACTCAAATTGTATTTATATGTATAGATTATTATTGCAGCAAGTACAAGTAAACTACATTCTAATGCAAAAAAAATCAATATTCTAGAGTATATCCCATATAGTAAAGTCATCTGTCTCACTCACCAAATTTCTGTTTTCTGATATAGCAGCCAATTCCTGAAAATAGAGGCTGCATATACCTGCAGAAATAAAATTGCTTTTGAGGTACTTTGACTATTTTGACAATTGTGTAAGATTATCGGTATTATTACCACTGTTGACAGCTACCGTGGAAAGCAAATGATATATATTTGCTTTGTATGTATTTATGTTACATATATACATTCATGTATAATATGTATGTATGTGTAATTAATGTATTTATTGTCCTAAAAGATTAGATTAATTGTATTAATGTATGTACGTATGTATGTATTTTGTTATTCTTTATTATTTTAACCGCAATCAAACATCTCTGTATACACCAAAGGTTGACTGGGAGAGAATTCTATAGCAAGTCAACCTTTTGAACTAATTTAAGAGGTCAATTAATTAAATAAATAAATAAAAAAAAAACAAATGCTTACTTCAATTTTTAATTACACAGAAAATTTAATAGGAACAAAGGTTTTTATATTTCTCAAAGATTTGAACTACTGCCATTTTTTATTCTGTTGTCATATAACAATAACTATCAATGGTAGGTAAGGTTTTATTTGGCAATTGTAGTATATATACGTTGCCAAACTATGGGATAACAAAAAGTCTGTGTTTAGTATCTCATAAAGGGATTCAACGATTGTAACCTTGGCCTTTTAGATTTCGTCCTCCAAATAAAATTCAATTTCACTGTCTTACATTGGTAGTAAGTGGGCAGAATTTATTTACTACGCATAACATTATTACTTATTTTTTTTATATGAAGTCGTATTCTATGTGGTATTAGTAATAGATTAGGGATAGCATTAAAAACTGAAGAACTTTCGCCAATAATTACAGTGGAAAATACATATCTGACAGACTCAGTTGTCTACCTTTGTTCGTTTAGCGTTACGGTCGTAAGGTCGTTCCTATGGTTCCAGGTTCGATTACTCGCACGGTACAAACATTTGCATTCATTATGATTGCTTGTTTTTTGTAAAACTAGCTATTATAATAGGATCTTGAATTGAGAAATGTTGCAAAAACTGTGATGGTAGACGAAGATGCGAGGGTCAGTTGTACATTTATAAAATTATATTATATCTAAAAATAAAACACACCGCTTTACTTTCGAGGGTGACAGATTCGGTTCTTCAAATGGTGCAAACCTTTGTCATGAATATAATAAATAAATAGCACGAACTATTTGTAACCATAATACAATCTGTTTAGCTTGCTCCAGGATTATTATTACGTTATTTCGTGAGTTTTTTCTGGAAGTGTTGTTGAATGTATAAAACATGCATATAATTATATAAAGTCCTTAATAAACGCTATACACCCGTCTGAAGCCGTGGCGGTTCTTAGTAATTAATATAGTAACTAACTAACTAAATATAATAACTAATGAATATATTGAAAGTTGGTGTCTACATTGATTATAGTTTAAACGTTGTTTACTATATATGTCTTTAATATGTCATTGTAAAGACTATATAATTGAGATTATGTATACGGTTCCATCTACTTAAGGCATCCTATTATAATGTTACTTATATGTATTACTAGTTACTCGGCCCGGCGTCGCCCGAGTGTACATGTTTTATATATACACACCTTCCTCTTAAATCACTCTATCTATTTAAAAATACCGCTTCAAAATCCGTTGCGTAGCTTTAAAGATTTAAGGATACATTGGTATGGACAGACAGCGACAGCGACTTTGTTTTATAATACGAGTATGTAGTGATAAACGAGGAAGTTTGTGAGTGTGAATGGATGGATGGATGGATGTTCGTTACTCTTTCACGCACAAACTTCTAAATGAGTTTTAATGAAACTTTACAATAATATTGTAGATGAGCATATGTTATTCTAATATTATAAATGCGATAGTAACTCTGTCTGTCTGTCTCTGAACGGATTTAACCGAAATTTGAAATACATGCATATCATATGAAACTCACCACAAACGATATCCACACCACATTCAATTTTCACTAGTGCAACGCTTCGTAATGACGTTAGTACTAAAATAATGTCGGTCCGTGGTGTGAACATGAACATTGCATCAACAACCATCCATTTATACAGTATTATATTTTTTTATATTAAAACTATCAAAAAATTGCACTAATTTCCTGACTGGATGTTTATTTATAAATTTATTACTCTTTATTTAATACCTTCAAAAATAGGAATGAAAATTGTATACATAGGTACAAAAGGCGGCCTTATCGCTTAAGCGCTTACTTTCCATATAACCTTTGGTTAGAGGAGAAAAGACGAAACAGGTGGTAGTACTTATTTCTTCGTTAATATTTATGTGTTTAACATAAACTTCGAGTATGAATACATTAAGCTCATCTGTTGTATAGTTTTATATTATAATAATACGAATCCATCTTGGATGGTATTACTTTCTACTTATTTATGTAATTATCTGCAATGCATATTACCAAGGTAAAAGTACATGTGACGAACTTTTGCCACTGAGAGTGGCTGACTTTAGTACGGCACTGTATGCAACATTCACGTAAAATTTAATTAAGAGAATTTCAGCATTTCATTTATTAATTAAAAGTTAATTCGACAGATATACACACGTCGCAGTTGATAATTCTATACTGGTGTTATTTGGAATCTATAATCCATACCAATAATTTTTTGCAAACCAATGGAAATAAAAATAAACACAACATTCTAATCGGCGCTTACGTTAGTGAAAACCGCGGCAAAATCACTTCAGACATTTTTTTAGATTTGCAACAATTGTTTTAGATTTTATCAGATCTTTAAGCCAACCTAACAATTTTTTTTTATATATCTTCAAGGTTGATAAAGTCAAACAATAATAATTTTTCTCATATCTCCTCCATGTACAGACGACGTCCAGATATATTTTTATACGTATAGATTAATAAGGATACAGTTGTGAACATATTTCAAATACATACGTAATCTGGCACGTTTTCACCCACGCCCTAGATGTGTAAATAAACAGATCTCCTACGCAGTTCATGATGGCAATTTTGTACGATCCAAGATTGATTTATTGAATAAAAGATTTATTAGTGACAAGAAAATCATTATCATATTAAGAAAATCAATGAGAGCGTTGTGGTTTAGTAGGGAAGTATAGTATATATTATTTTAGTGGATGATAATGTAATAATGCACACGCCTGCGCTAACGGTTTAAGCTGGCAGGGCACCAGTGGAGGATGATATGATGAACATGAAGTCAGGTCAGTTAGCCCATCGTGATAAATTCACCGGGAATTTATCACGATGGTTTCCAGGGGGAACCTCGTGGAGGTCAACTTGACATGGTACATTGTTAGCATGTACCATGTCAGGGGATCATCACTCCACATTACTAACAATCCCCTTCCCCCCAGTATAGTGTATTACTTACCCACTATGACCTCGGCTTAGTCCTAAAAGGTGATTAGGTCAATTTACTCTAATACATATATATATTATTTATTTTATGTATGAACTCTTTATTGCACCAAAGACATAATATATATTTATTTACCGTCTATCCGCTGCTCTTCAGTTTACCCGTGATCATGATGGTTGAAACACTGCCGAAATATCGGGAACTCAATAAAAATAAAACGTGGTAAGATCCCATAATTTACTAATTATAAGTACTAATAGAAGTATTACATATACTAGAGAATTTGATTTACAATTATTTACGATATATCTATAAGAAACTAAATAATCCGAGAAGTCAGTATAGGCTCGTCCACAATCAAATTAGATTTAAATATACCTACTCAATATGATAATACAATAAAATGATGATGGTGAATAAACGAGTACCAGTTTCATAATTGATAAAGAAAAATTATACGCTTGATAAAATCTACTCACAGATTTTCGATAACATAATATATGTAATGTATTCAAAAAATCTTTTACAAATAATATTATTATTATAATTAAGAAATATAGGCGGACGGGGATGTTATGCGTTTACTCAATAATGACTACTTAGCCCAACTTGGATAACGATCGTAAGGTATATAAGACGGCCTCAGTGAGTTATTGGTTTAGTACATCGCCTTACTTCCGATGGTCGCGGGTTCGATTACTCGTACGGTACAAACATTTGTACTCATCAGTATGATTGTTTGTATTGATCTTGGTGTTTTATATGTATAATATGTATGTATTTACGAAAACAAACTATTTATTTGTATCAGTTATCTAATACCCATAATACAAGCTTCAGTTAGCTTAACTTGGGTCTAGATGGCACTGTGTGAATTGTCCTGAGATTATTATATTACATTATCTATTATTATTATATATTAACTTTTACTCACAACATCGTCTGCTTTTTTTAGATAAATATCTATGTCCATTCCTGAGCTACAATATATCTTCACATGAAATTTAACTAAAATGCATCAGCTGTTTAATCGTAAAAAATATAGCAAATAACATATAGATACACACATTTTTGTATTTATAATACAAGCTCATACTCATTTTTCTTATTTGACTGCTTTTTTAGATAAAACTTAGCTTAGCCTAGCCTATATACATACGTCCTTGTGCAAAAATTTGTACACTTGTCAAACAAAAGATCCGTTCTGCTGTTCAGCATTCAAAAGTTATACTTAAAGATACATTTTTGCATTTACAATATTTGTACACAAAATTAATAAGTAATACAGATACGCAGTTTCTCAAATGTATATATGTACTCGTATTTATGAAAAGCTCGTCTGATTAAATAATACGAGCTTTCAGAAACTGTGGCTGCAAATGACCGATTAAGGACTATTTCGATTAGCTTAAGCCTATTTAAACGAACCGAAATCATGTCTTGGTATTATGAACATTAAGTATTGAACTTTGGCTAAAACCAAGGCTTATGGATCTAATTGGGTGACCTTTGGTGCTATCTTAAATACCGCACATACCTAATATGTATTTCCTTTATTTATATTAATATTAATGAATCACTAAATGTGTTGGAGTTGTTCAAAGAATCCTAAGTTTCTTATAATGAAATAACTTTATTTTTCTTTTCCCTGTACCTACAACCTTTTTCTAATTGTTAATTATTAATAATCAGTGACGGTTGTCTAGTGGATTAGGACACCGTTTTACATGCGTAGGTCGCGGGTTCGATTCCCCGCACGCTACAAACATAATGAGTATTATTGTTTTTAGACAACTAATCGAATTTCTGATAGAACAGGCATGATACCTATGATACAAAAATATGAAAACATATGTTTGTACTGGCGTGGCTAAACCACTAGTATTCTAGTGGTTTAGCATACCGTTTTACATCTGATAGTCACGGATTTGATTCCTCGCACAGTACAAATATATGTTTTCATAATTATTATTGTATATAGATAACTAATCCATTTCTGATAGAACAGGCATGGTACCTAATACTAGTGACTGCTATTGACGCTTCAACGCTCTTAAACAATACATCTATTCAACCGAATAGAACTCGGTGTGTAATGCATTATGTAAAAGTGATATCTAAAGGGATTGTCGCCCCAGTTTGTCTAATACAATACCCACAATGCGAATTAAGGCAGCTTACTTAGCTAATAAAATTTAACTCTAAATAATCATTATATAAATATTGTATCATTTTTTTGACGAAATGACGAAAATTGCACGGACGAAGAGTATGAAGTTTTGTTTACTAATTATTACATACTCATTATAAAATAAAGTCGCTGTTACGCCACCCTTCGTCCGGAGACTGATTTTGTAAAGATTTTTCTACGTGTTTAAAAAGGTGTTACATCTATAGTAGATATTATAGTTTGTAAGTAAAATCTTTGACTTTGAATAGAACTTTAATCATGGTCAAATAAATTACAGGGTGACCACTAGTAATACTATATGACCTAATAATATATGACCACTAGTAGTAATAGACCACAGTCCCCGGCCCGTGTGAGATTCTTACTCATTGAAAAAACACATGCCATCTACATGTCGCCAATGCCGAAGTCACGGGGTCGCATTTCATTCTACTGTGATTCGGGCAGTCTGGGGCCGCCCTGTAGAGAGAAGGGCAGGTACTGCTATATTAGGGTGACCTATTTCGTCCTACTCAGTGGAGGAAGCATGTCAATACATGCGTACTTTTTAATGTTCATTTACAGATGCTACTATCACTGCCCACTGTTTCATCCGCATGAAATTTATAGCTTATGTGTTATGTTGATGTATAAGCTAAGCTACATATATTGCTGTAAAGTTACATCAAAATCCGTTCGGTAGTATTTATGTAAAAGAGTAACAAACATCCATTCATTCATATGTACTAATAAATGTTCGCGACCTGAATAAATGCACAAATGATGGACTAGCAAACAAGCAGATCTCACATAATGATCTGTGTTAAACGTCGGCCAAATACAACAATATGGAAACACAATATATTTATTTATTAATTCATTTACATTCCATATTGTATGTTACATTATTATTATTTCTTTACCTCTGAACATTGTATAATTATAGTTTATTTAGTGTAGAATAAACATCGTAATTTATTTAATTTATATGATACGTACATTCAGTTGGGGGCGTGGTGATCTGTATTTATAGGTTATACCTACATATTTCAGAGACCTCCTTATTACAGCATTTTGATTGTAATAGTAAATGTATGCATTGTATCATCAAACATACTATATGTATTTGTTACCATCCATGTTTGTGAGGAGAAATAAAAAAAAGATTTGACAACATAGTATTTTATATATTTAATATATATATTATTAAGAGCACTATGGACACTGATGGGCGCAGCAAGTTACGATGAATATCAGTGATTTTAAGAGACTTTAATTATATTGCATAATATTTTTTTTCTCATTACTATCTTAATCTTTATAATATTTAGGTTACATAATATTTAGTCTACATTATTAATACGAAAGTTAATGAGTATGGATGTCTGTTTCTCTTTGACGCAATGAGTACTGAACGGATTTTGATGAAATTTTTCTAATAACTAACTAATGTAGCTTATGCATTAGAATAACACATAGGCTATAATTTATATTGAAATTTAACGCGGGTAAAACCGTGGGGCACCGCTAGTTAGTATATATATATATATATATTGTATATTTTTATACTACCGTAGTCTCATACCAATGTTTTATTTCTGAAAACAAAGTTGTATACCTATGTATTTATAATTTCACTGCTATATTTAAACCTTAAACCGGAACACAGCTTGCAGGGCAAGCCGCTTGCAGCAGAATTAGACGAGACATTGGTATACGTTTTATACTTAGTTGGTCTTTTGCCCAAATTTTATCTTTTTTTTCTGAAAATAAGATTTAATATCTCGCAATTATTTAGTTTCAGAAAAAAAAAAAAAATTACGACATCACTAAAAATATCTTTTAAGTAATATCTTTTTAGTCCCTTTCGTGTCGTTTTATAAATTAGGCACTCATTTAAAAATATGACTGTGCACCTGCACCTGCACCTTCGCTGGGGGGAAGGTGATTGGTAGCAATATGGATTCATGACCCCATAACTAGCAATGTACAATGTCAGTTCTTCCTGGAGACCATCGTAATAAATTCCTGGTGAATTTGTTACGATGGGCTAACTGACCTGACCTCATGTTCACCTATCATCCTCCACTGGTGCCCCGCCAGCGTAAACCGTTAGCGCAGACGGGTGCACAATTCCATTGTCATCCACAAAAAAAAAAAACTCACCTGCGCTCACACACACAGTAAAGGATGATAAGATGAGAATGAGATCAGATCAATTTCCCCATCGTGACAAATTCACCAAGAATTTATCACGATGGTTTCCAGGGAGAACTCTCCCATATATGACTGTAGTTACATTTTACGGCGCTGACCACGTCTATCTCTAAATGAGGAGGCCAGCCTATGTTTCTCGCCAAAACTTATGTTATTTTATAGGACTAAATATTTCAAATTGGTAAATTTCAACCAAATTTTCAAATTTCATAGTAGTGGGTGCATATTGACCTCCACATGGAATAGCACTATGAATATCACATTTTCACATGGTACTCAAGGACTACCGCATGATAACATAATAATTGTAGATGCTATTTCGAATTACTAAAGTGTTAGGTTCCATTATCTTTACTGCACTACTACATATATGCAAACCATCAACCAATCAACAGAAACATAGGTTAAAAAAAAGCACACTACATGCAGCAATATATTTGAGACAGCGATAACGACGCAAACGAATTGTACAAAACATAATTCTGTTCCTCTTTATAATACTAGTACGTATACATAGAATATACATTTAAATATAACACAACACTTAAAAATTACAGTTCACATTTATTTTGAAATCGTTACACGCAACATTAACGTGAAATATCTTTTCGCCATTTTTGTATTCGACTTTTTTATGTATCGTGCCTATTTATAATGACTTATTACGTAATGAAACATTACAATGACATTTTATGGCTTTTTTAGGGAAAATGGACGCCCCGGAACGGCAATATTTATGTATTATTTTCATCATAAAATTCAGCAAGTGTGTGTTAGATTGTAGAAAACGATAAATTTTCTAAAATCTCCAATAGGATTTTAGAAACTTTATCGTTTTCTAGCACTATAATTTGTTGTTTAAAAATTATATTAATATCACAATATACTATTATTATAAAAATTTTATTTAATACAGGATCTGAATCAATTTTTTTATAAAAAAAAATTATAATTATTTTTTCAAAATTATGTTTTTCAAGTTCTTTTCTAATTTTAATACCATTATTTTATCATAATTATCATTATACTTTGCTATACTAAATTGTTATATTATCCTACCAATGTTAGAAGTCTGAAAGTTTGTCTGCAAATTTCTTGTTCCTTCTCAGTAAACTTGATATATACATAGAAAACTTCCTATATTAACACACACACACATACATAAGTTGTTACTCATTACTGCGACACACACATAGTTGTTAATTACTTAATTTAAAAACTTTTGAATAGTGATAACATTTTTTTTAATGGCATGTATCTCCATTCATATATATATAAACTATATACCTGTATATGTAGTAAATATCTCTGTGACATGTTTTAGAGACTAGACATCTATAAACCGATAGACATCGGACAGCAGTGTCACAATAAATAAGGTTTCTCAGGGAGCCCGTCGGGTGTGAATCCCTAAAAAATAGATTGGGGTGTAATATTTTTATTACGACCGCTGACTTTCGCAGGGGACGTTCGCTTAAATGAGAATTTAAGGACATTGGACCTCGGGACTATAATTTAATCATACTCGGTGTTAAAGTAGTACACATTACGTTTTTTACGTAGATTCAATTCTTATTCAAAGCATGCTAATAAAAAAATTATATATTAATTATATAATATGATGAATTGTAACATAGTGATAAGGGGGTAAGGGTGGGAAAACTCACATACTTGATGACCTTATTAATATAGTTAAACGGGTTTTAATACGAACAATTTTAGTTAATGAAGGTACAATTTTAGTAGAGGAAGGACCTCTTTCGATGGTGAAAGAATATTAATGATAAGTACTAAAGAATTACTTAGACTTTCATAAATGTATTTTTTAGTTCTACAAAATGTTTATTAATAAAAATACGTTTACTAATTGAAGAATATTAATTTTAATTATATTTCTTAACTTAATTGTGTGTATCTTGTTTTTTTCAATCATTCCACATATCCTTCAACTTGGACTCTTCTCGTTACGCGGGGTCGACTTTCCTAACCTTGAGGCGCCATACATTTCGCTGGTGAACATCGTCATCTGACAGGCCCAACTTCTTCATCTCCCTATGAACTTTAGTCAATCAGGTGGCCTGCCTCGTCCCTTTTTTATTGCAGCCATTGAAAAGCACTTTTTCATAACGTAGTTTTCGGGTTTACGCAGAATATGTTCATAACCACATAAACACTCTCTGCATCATTCCACATGAACCATTTTTTTTGCTTTACCTTTATAGCAATTGGGCTCATGAAGGCGAGACCACAGATGTGAGTGATTGTGAAATGCACTCAGACGAAGTGTGCGCAAAATTTTGTTACATTTCATTTATTTTAATAGGGTAACGGCGCACAGCGAGGTAATTGAACGAATCACGCCATGTGGTAACACACAGCATAAAATCAAAACTAATTTTATAGAGAGGGAATTTTATTAAATTGATATTTTATTTTATTTTAATCACTAAACTTAAAATATTTAAGTATTTTTAAACGATTATATAATGCATTCAGCTATAGGGACCTAAATTACCAGCGAGTAACATGTGCTGTATTTTATTTTAAATTACTATAGCTATATCCTTGCAGTTATTTAATCCGTGCGAAGTCAGAACCATTTCCCAGTGAGTTCAAATCAGGCCGACATTAAAAAAATTTGTCTCTAATTTTCATTTATATGTCTAACTGACTCTTGTCCAGTGTGGGAAATTCAGATATCATATCAAAAATTAATTCGTGAGCTGGCAGTAGATTAGCTCCTTGCACCGTTGGATTCAAATATACCCAATATATACCCCAATTCGACTTGTCATGTTTTATATGTCTTATTTACCCCAACAAAGATAACAGTCGTGAAGTTATCATAATAATAATATAGATAATACAGAGAAAGTACCAGGAGAACATGACTCGCAAGTCGGTTAGTTTACAATACAATACAATGCCTGTGATTACCTCATCAAAGATAACAGTCGTGTCGGTAACTGTTACCTTTACGACCTTCATTTGCTATTTTACTTTATTATTTACTACACTTGACATATCTAATTTTCGTTGCCTCTTATTTATATCATTAATAATTATATATATGTATATATTAGTATAAGTTGGTTTGAAATTGCTATTTTTATCAGCGGAGTTATGTACAAATTAATAAAGTCCTTTTGGTGTCAGTCAGATTTTAACTTTCAGAAATTTTAGAATGTGAGGTACAAATAAATATAGCTTAATGAAGTGGAGCATGTAATTAATTTTGAATGACACCTGCGGTGCTTAGAAATTTTCTCTTTGTATGTAATTGCATGAAGAAATATGATGTTTCCCACTGATTAAATGGAAGTAATTATATATCTAATGTAACCTGGAGGTCTAATAAGGCCGCATTACAGGAAACATAATAGGATTTCCTTTATATAGTCGACCGAGTTTAATAGGCCTCTCACGATGAGGACGTAATATAAGTAAACTGGGACATTCTCAATGGAAGGTTATACTCAGCAAATCCTTTTATAATATTTATAAAGTATCATTTTTAGATACTCTCAAGTAAATTTCTTATAATCAGCGACAAGATGTGAATAAAAAAAAGTTCTCAATTAGACTTACAGAGATAAACTGCAATTTAAAATGAATTACATTAAAATAGATTGCAGAATAAATGAAAATATTTATTCTGCAATCTATTTCCGTTCAGTAATTTTTGCGTTTATAATTATAATAATGTTTATATTAAACGTTTATTAAATTATTAAGATTGTTGTATGACAAAATATATCAATAAAATATAAATTCAGTATAGGATAAAAGCAATTAAGATATTTTATGATAATGGATCGGTATACTAGCCCGTTTTATACCTATAAATATATCTATACCAATTTATTAATTTATTTAATTGCAAATTTTATCAGGAATTAACTACAATGATTTCCAGAGGAACCGCGTAGTGATCATCCAGACGTGATGCATAATTTCATGCTCATCCTGCCATCCTCCGCTAGTGCAGGTTGGTGCACCCACACCACACTTTCATATATACTAAAAAAACAAAAAGGCCCATCGGTTTGTTTATACAGTTACTTTAGAGTTTCCACTTAGTATCGGCTAGTACGGGCAATTTACTGCCCGATATCGAAAGAACCTATACATTCATGAGTTGTAATTACCTAAGTTCGGCAGTTTGATCGATAAATCGAGACATATTATTCCCATATGAAAACTTTTTATATACATACACTTGAACAAAACTAGTAATTTATTGAATACTAGCCGTTTACCGTGACTTCATCTAGTTTTTATTATTAATATAGTTAAATGGGTATTAACACGAATAATTTTATGATAAATGAAGTTCCCCTCTTGATGTATCGACTAGATCACACTAGTCATGATCACTAGATGACTGTCTACTTATTTTGTGAGAAAAGATGTGCATCCTCATGATGCTATCTATCTTCATATTGAATTACATTAAGATGTGTTCAGACATTTATCCGTGAAAAGGTAAGTAGTATAAGTGTAGGTATATTACAAAATTTTGCATTTCCTTTTGCATTTCAAATAAGGTTTGTATTATTTCTCTCACTAGAAACTTAACTAGTAAATGGCTGGTACGTATTATTATATTCCTAGATTACATTAAGCGCAAAACCACAATGTTTCACACGAGGTTAATTCAAAAGAGAATGTCACCAACAGTACTGCTAGAGTGGGCAAATTGACTTTTGGGAACAAAATATAGGTCGAGGGTTTTCAGTTTTTACGCTGAACAAGCTCTTCTGCGTTCATTTCCGTACAATTCAAAAGCCAGTAGGCAGTAGGCACAATTATTTGCAACTTTACGAGTATCTTACCATTAATATTGGTTGGTACAAGAAAAAATGTTTCCTTTTCTATTGCATATAAAATTTTTTGCTGTAATATTCGTTTAAATATTAATATAAAAATATATAAAGCTTAGTTACAATGATCTCCATTAGCTGCAATACATTTTTTCCATGCGAAAATTCTTCTCTGCAGATCTTATGAATTGCTTCGCGATCTCATATTATCAAGGTGTTTATAGTAAGCCATACTTTCTAAAACTGATCATTATTTTATTAAGATTGGGATATAGATTAAGATCGTGACTAGATGGCGGTCATTTTCACGAAGTCCGAAACGTTCGTTTTCAACCTAACTTGGGTGGATAGAGTTATATGACTTGGCGCTGAGTCTTGCTGAAAGGACCATTCTTGATTATGTAATATGGTGTTGTTAAGGGGCTTAACTACCTACTCAAGAAAGATATCTTTATACACTTGTGCCGATGATTTGATACCAATTTCAGAAAAAAAGGCTCAGTCACTCCTTCGTAGCTAATAACTAGTATTTATGGGCGGACTATATATGTGTATTATAGAAGTGTTTAGAATTATTTAGTATAAGTATATTTGGTAATATAGCATTTGATAATAAAGTATTATATGGAATTGTGAATAATATACATTATTTGTTTCCGATCATCATATCTGTAGATTAAATATACAAAAATAAAAATACAAAAAACACATATAAAACACTACCCTATAAAAACAAACATAAGAAAATCGAGCCCTCTTCAACAATAAATGACAATAAAATTACGACTAATAATAGAAATTTATAGCTACTCGTATATTTAGCAGCACGATCCAGTTCAACTGGATACTTCAATTGAAAATAACGAGAAAGAAACTTTAATTGTATGGTATTATGATATATTCATGTCACAAAATTGACGTAGTATGCATACAAGAGTGGTAAAATTTGTGATTAATCCTTCATTTTAATGTTGGAAATCCCAGAGCATCCATGGTAAAATACAAATGCAAACAGAATTAGCATAATTCACGTTTGAATAGGATTAATTAAGTGGAGATTTAGATGTATACATACTACATGAAATGTTAGACGTAAGACAATATCCATATAACTAATATTACATTTTATTCTAAAATCAATATGTTTTCTGGGAAAAAAAACATTGTATCTAGGTTATGAATAAAAAAACTACGTTTTAAGAGATTCTTATAGATATGAATGTAACAGATGGGGTAACGGTATTACGCTAGTGGTGCACCAGTCGAGGATGATAGGATTAGCCTGAGCTCAGTTAACCCATCGTGAAAAATCATCAGAAATTGGTTGATCATGTTTAAGTCGACCTGAGAGGATATACTGCTAGTAATAGCTAGACATAGTCTGGAGTTATGAGGACGAAACCTTCAAAACAAACTAACAAAATAATCAGAGTTTAATAAAACTGTATAAAAAAATGCAGACTTTAATGAAACTGTATAAAAAAAATGCAGTTTGATGCTCGGGATATCATTGTCATTCCTGAGGACCAAGTAAGCATATCACTGACATGCTTACTTAGTATTGTCTGTGTAATATTCGGACTAAGTCACAGCTTATTGCTTGCGACAAAAAGATAAGTGACTTTGTTCTCTAAAAACACTTTCTTCAAAGCCAACCTGGATAAAACGATGCTACTTTTTTAAATGTATGGGATATGTCCTATTATTGCGTACAAGAGTCACGTAAATTTACTACAATACGCAGAATGTCATGTTCCAAATTATATGAACAGCCCAGGGAAATGTAAGGCTAATTAAAAAAAACATCACTGTACCGCTGTATGTTATGAAACCAAACGAATAGTTGAAACATAAATAAATATGAATCAACACTACTATACATTATTTAAATTATTAACCGGGTCTTAAAACGAATAATTTTATGGCAAATAAAGATATTTAAAGCTAAAAAAACCGAAAGTGAAAAACCAGCGTTCATGACTTAAGAGGAATAACGGACAAAATTGCAACAACACTAAATAAATACTCCATTAAGATTGTATATTATCCGCCCTCAAAAGTAACAAACAATTTACGTTCACCAAAGGATAAGCTACCTTACGAAGCTCCAGGTGTCTACAAAATTGACTGTAGTTGTGGTAGCTCTTATATTGGCCAAACAAAACGATCAATAGCCGAGAGGGTCAAAGAGCACAGGTTAAAAATCGACAACCACACAAATCAGCGATTGCCGATCATCTACTGAACGCTGGAACAAATCACTGAATTGAACTACATGCGGCTAAGGTCTTCTCTACTGATCGCCACTATTACCCACGAATGGTCCGGGAGGCGATAGAAATTAAAAAACATCCTAATTTCAACAGAGAAACATCTGCATGGAATCCAATCATAAATAAATTCAAGCAAAGTTCAGTAGCATCAATAGTCAATAAGTGTACGGATACCGTGAGTGCTGTGTGTCGCGAACTTTCGTTAAACAATTTAGTGACGGTAGATGAAGAAAAAAACTACTGTCACCTATCTACATTGACATCGTTGTTACTTCAGTCGAGTCGTGACCACGGCTAGTGCAACCTAGTCGAAACGTCGAGAGAGGTAAATACCTTTATTTGTCATAAAATTATTTGTGTTAAAACCCGGTTAACAATTTAAATAATGTATGTATATTAAACACGAATTTTTTAAAAGTAACCAACACTACTATAACTGAAAATAAATGATCAATAGGGCGAGTAATTTGGATTAATTTAGTTATTTCTGTACGGATTCTTAAGGGAATTTTCTAGAAGTTACATTATATTTATAGAATATGATAAAGTTATTACAAAAGTTATCTCTCCAATTACGATATTGATTGCATTAATATATATAGGTACTAATAAACCAAATGTGAGTATCAGACGACTCCAAAAGATTGCAGGAATTTTATAGGCATATTAGACACTGTAGGCAATTAGTGTAATGGGAATGATGAATGGTAAGTAATCAGTTACTTGTAATCAGGGAATATTGTTCGTCCTAGTTATACCAAATTCTATGAAAGTCTAGCAATTTATTTAGGAAGCTTAAATTTATCTTATCATGAAGTATGTAGACAAATATCGACAGAAGCACTAATATTTTTAATGAGGTAATGTTCCACATTGTATTCTTCACGTTAAACCTGAAACCTTGATTACTTTTAATATTCGGATTGTTTTTCCCTGAACAATTTCCACAGCGTCATTTAGTCTCAAGCTAAGCAGAGCTTATGTGGTACTAGACAACTGCTTTATTTTTATTATTAATATAATAAATCACTATAATTTATAAGATACTAATGGTATATACGTATACACGTAAGTCAAATATTTATTAAACATATATTTATTCACACAGAGCCATCTAGTAACAAATTAGCAGAGCTTGTGTTGTGAGTCCTAGAAAACCAATATAATAAACAGAAACATTTTATAAATACATACTTAATATATATAGAAAACACCCAGACTAATGTAAACAATTATACTCATGAATATAAATGTTTGTACCGTGCGAGGAATTGAATCCGGGACCATCGGAAGTAATTATAATATCTGTGTTCTAAACCGCTAAACCACCGAGGACGATAATAATCAATTGCATAATCTGTTAGTATTGTGAGAAATTCACGTTTGTTGTATCAGCTCAGCAGTTGCTTGTTGAAATCGGATTTACATGTCACGTCAAGTAGTGTTTACTTGTTATCTTTTAAAGCAAGAGTGAAAGGGATTATCAGAATCGCAGTTAAATCCACTGTTGTTCGTTGGGTTTACGGCAAACTGCTACAATAATAGTTACTGAATATTATTAGACGGTTAAAATGTACAACGTATAATAGGATTAACGATATTTTTAATTAAAGAAATACAATTATTTGTTTGTACGAGTAACATATTATTGTACAGTAAATACATTTAAAATATCAGGATACATGGATCTTAAGAAATAAGTTGCCCAATTGCGGACTTATTCCAAATGAGGGATTTCTTATCAACTTAGTCAACCTTTTAATGATTGAAATAAACTGTGGAGTGTCAGAAATACTAATACTATATATATGACAATAACAACATAGGAAAAAGGCAAACGCATTATATATAACTATTATATATATAAATATTAAATAAGTATTTAACTATAATATATAAACATACATACATATAAGTAAAATAATAATAATAATTTATTAAAAAATAGATAAATAAGAACAATTGTTGTTCTATTTATTACATGAGAACTATTGAAATCAACATAATAATAGTAAAGATTCGACAAAGTGTAATAAGGGCTGGTTATTGACTGTTAGGCGACTAAACCGCGACACTATATACGTTTCCAAGCTATATCTAAACTTTATTCAAAGCCTGATGATGCCTCGTTCAGAAACGAAACATGTATCGCAATATGGGTGTAGATTCAATAACAGTCGGAATTTTATCAGTATTAGAGAAGATCGTAATGGTAGCCAAGTTTCCGCACTCAATATTTTTGATCCGACACATACTAATTGTTTTGGAATTAAACGAAATAATATAAATCCATTAAGTAGTGAAATGAACTTCTGCAAAGTAACACCAAATTTAATAATATAAATATAACTTGACTCTCTATGTATCCTGTATATCTCTATGTGTACTATATATTTGATATCTATATTTGCCATCATTAGACAGTTAGAAAATTATATTAATACACAAAGTTTTGGTGACGATTAATTGAAACCTCCTATGTACGTTCTATGTATGTACACTGAAATATAACTCACAAACGGGAACGTATATGTACAAAACAATTAGAACATTAAACTATTGTAAGTATATTAATTTTAATCCTTTATAGATATTGTTTCAAGCGAAAACTAACAATAGCCAGGTACCTACACAAAGGAAGTAAGAGGCTATATTATTGTGGGAATTTAATATTAATTTTGAATCTAGATACGCTAAGTTGCAACTTCTAAGAATAGTTTGTATCAAGATTATTCAACAATGTTTGCTTTATTCGAAACTGTAGTTATGTACTTGTATTTAATTCTATTATTTGCTAAGATACTATTTAGGTCACGACTAATATGACATACAAGTTGACGGCTCGCCTAGTGGTAAGTGGCAACCTTAGCCTATATGTGTACATAAGTAGCATCAATGACCCCACTGCAAGTGGTATACCATGGCAAATGGACGTCGATGCAGTTGTTATACCATTATACCATTGTGGTAAATTACCATTTACGAAGATGGCCAAATTGATCTGAGTTTATACTCATTTTATCATCCTCCACTGGTGCCCCACCAGCGTAAACTGTAAGCGTAAGCGGATGTAGCATTCCACTATCATCCATAAAAAAATGCCCTACTTTTTTTATGGATTATTAAGTAATGCTGCTCCCGCCTGCGATAAGAGTTTACGATGGCGGGCTATGCTGCAGAATTCCTCCTTCTAGAAGAGTTTCATACCCTAACACGTTACATTGTGATAATATAACATTTAACATGCCCATATTTCGCTGAGTATAAACTATATGACCACGCCTGAACACCTTCTAAATAGAACTGTATTTTAGAGTGACAATTTAAATATAATTCAAACAAGTAAAATAAGAAAGGAATGCTCTCTCAATGAATGAATCTCGATGTTGAGGATGACTTCATCTGTATCTTCGCTTTCTGATTAACGCTCGTCGACTCCTGAGAGACGTCATACAATTTTCGAAGAGGATTTCCAAGTTACTTTATACCGGAGCTGTTTGAAACAGCGGGAATTCGACTGATTAATTTGTTTTTGATCCCATCTGACCCAAAACGCTATTAAAAAAAGAACATGTTTAAGGTGTGTGTGGATTTTTTATCCGAACCGTTCCGAAACAAATATTGTGGGGAAAGGAAAAATGAATGGACGTATAAGTTGTATGGGGTGGTTGCATTGTTTTTTTATAGATGGCGTAATAGTATAAGCAGCGAAATGTAAGCATATCAAATGT
This sequence comes from Achroia grisella, assembly GCF_030625045.1. Lineage (NCBI taxonomy): Eukaryota > Metazoa > Arthropoda > Insecta > Lepidoptera > Pyralidae > Achroia > Achroia grisella. The sequence continues at coordinate 727,588 of NW_026712817.1, forward strand.
TATATGATCATAATGTCAACACTCATGGCGGCTTCGCTGGTCTAGTGGTTGAGCCGTTTTATTTCCGATGGTCGCGGGTTCGATTCGTCGCATTCTGCAATTATTGGTATTCATGAGTATGATGGTTTTGTAGTTTTGGTTGTTTTCTATATATTACGTAAGTATTTACAAAAGAAATCTAAGTTTTTATATCAGTTATCTAGTACACATAACACAAGCTCTACTTACCGTGTGACTAGATGGCGCTGTGTTAATTGTGCAGGGGTTATAAACACTCACTGTAACTCAGACCACCCCATTTGTGACTGCAACCGTGAATATATTTATGTTATTCTATCACTTTGATCTTTACAAGGTGAATACTATGTATATTATCGTTTATAATTATCGCCTACAACGGCCGTCTTCATCCGTAGGGACTATCAGTCTATGTCAGAACAGTTAAAATAATACAAACACATAAATTTGCTTTTACGATCTAATTGGAACTAATTATAATGATCTTATTATAAAGGAGCGAGCTCGAAAGGTCAAGTATTTAATATATGTAAGTCTATATAAGTCTGTTCTACTACATATGCACATTTTTACTTTTTTCTATTATACCTCAGCTCTTAAAGAATGCAGCGTGATATTAAAAAGCCTGTAAACTTTCGCTAATATTTAAAAATATTTTGTCATACCAGACCAGTATGTTTAATCTGGAAGTGATCGCGTTTTAGCGATAAATCCGCTCTCTTTGTCTTGCTCGTTGTTATATGTTTTCAATGCAAAAGTTTTTTTTTTATAAAAAAACATTCACCCGTATTTTCTGTGGGAGGAACAATGAAGAGTTTTCAACTCATTTAATATGTTTCATAGATTAGATATTTCGAACAAAAACTCGTAAGCTGTATGTTTCCCGAGACTTGGTCTGCACAAAATTTTACCAATTTGGTTCCTGACCGAATATCTATTTGTCTTACTAATATTACAAACGCGAAAGTTAGTGGATGGATCGTTTGTTACTCTTTCATGCAAAAACTACTGAATGGATTTTGATGAAACTTTACATTAATATAACTTATGCAGAATAATACATAGGCTATAAATATCATGGGAGTGGAACCGTGAGCGCATGTCGTCTAAATATATGAGTATTACAGTCATCGAGATAGAATATTTTTCAATTTCGTTAAGATCTGTTCAGCCAGTTCGCCGTGAAAAAGACAAAAGATCAAGAACAGAAAGACAGACCGATATTTTAGAATTTACTATATTAGTATTGATAAGAATCTATCTATTTATATGTTACTTAAACTAACTTATTAAAGAAATGATTGTGAACATAATTTTCATTTGGATTTTAGGCTCTTATAGACTTAATATTGATGAGTTAGTAAAGTTTGGCATATGATAGACACCTTGTGTCCGAAATTGCAAAAGTTTTCGACCGAATTTTGAACACAAAGATAAGAAGAAGATGAAGTGGGTATGAAAATATTCCTATGAAAATATTCTCATTTTGTGTACAAAATTTTTAGTATTTCAAGATTTTTAGGGTTCCATAAATATTTATAGTAACTCTAGTTGATAAATCCTTCTTTTTTTAATGTCATTTCAAATCTATAGCCGCTATACATAAATATATATAGCGGCTATAGATTGAGCGGATATAAATTTTCAGAGAGACAGGTGTTTTCTATAATCCAACACTGTGCCACAGATAAAAACAAGCCTCTCTATCGTCTATGTACCTGAATACCTATCTACCGTATCTATCTACGTACTATACTGAATACGAACCTATCTTTGCTATAAGCTCTCTAATAATAGTGATAAAACGTGTGAAATAATTCGGACATATGGACAAGCAAAAGGTGCTCTCATAAACTGGACACGATACTACGATTTCAGAGGATTACCTGTCTTCTTTGGATACCACAGCATGGGGTTTTTCCAATAATGCTTTGTTAATGTTCCACAAAGTTCACGTGACACTCTTGGTGTTACAGACGTCCATGGCTACGCTAACCATGTATCATATAATAAACCGTAAGCTTGAATTCCACCATTAAAGTTAAAATATTTTCAGAAAGAGATTTTGCACAAAGTTGTCTGCTTGTATAACTCTGTTGAAGAAATCTTGTTTTGTTCTGCTTTGTAGGTAAAATTATAATGTATAACATCTAGTGTTTAATCCACAGTGCCAAAAAATGAAAGATATCACGGGGGTAACCAATTCTTTTTGTAATTTTCTTGCTGTGTCGACGAATACGATTTTCCAGCAGACAGACAGTTTGTTGTTTATTACATATACATTATGTACTGTTGTACTGCATGTATTATAAATTCAGTAGTGTTTCTTCCTATCTATTTCTGTCTCAATCTGTCTCTCTTCTATCTCCTGCGCCCACCTCGCCGCCGTTATAGTCTTATCGGTCCCATTGAATACCGGTAAAGTTTCAACTGGATGCCACGCCGCCTCGCGAAATGCACGTTCCATCTTATTTTCGTCTTTAGACATTCTTTTTGTAATTTAATATAATCTTTAAATACGACGTGTCCACCCGACATTCGTATTCTTCGTCCGCGTCACCGTCTGTACCGCGCCGCAATTCGGGTACTTCCGTCTTCCATATCCGTTAACATCCAAGTAATCTTTGTCCATCTATTTATAACGTTTCAACTGCCGTTACCTTTACACTTGGCTGTCTATCGTGATATTCATGATTTTTTTATAAATAAAATATTTATACAAAAATTGATTGTGTCATAATAACTGATTTAGGATAACTTTTGACCGCAAGTAATATGTATTCATAAATTCAATTCTGTTCCAAGAGTCTTTATTCACTCATGTTTCACAAAAATCCTAGCTAATTATTGACTAGAAATATAGATTTATAAGAGACAAAAATAAGACGGTAATATTTTTTTATGTTCAGTGGATGTAAATTTACGTCTTATGAAGTACACTTATCATAAGTAAATAACATTTTTTGCAATCAGGGCTCTCCTCGAAGTTGTCTGCAAACTAATTTCACCTCGATTACAGTCGGCTTTTTGTAAAATAAAATCTTAGCTGTCCTACTTTACTACATCTCCTATACAAGTTCACGTTATAAAGTACCATTGCCGTAATAAAACTTTCTCTTCCTTCACGTAATGTGTACTTAGGTTCAAACCGCGCTCTTTGACGGGAATTGTAGATTCAAGTTACCACTTGCAGACTATTTAAGTTTTAGTAGATATTGTCTATAGTTTCAGGCACAATGAGGCTTTTGGGCGCAGTTTAACGACTAAACCTTTACGTGGCCACATTTTAAATACAGCTAAAGAAAGCAATCTTTGTTGAATTAATAAATGATTGAATACTGTTGCATAGCTTTTTTTCTATATATAAAATCCTGCTTTTCAATATAGAGGAAAATTTTAAATCTATATGAAATTATAATACTTTTGACAGCCTCGGTGGTCTAGAGGTATCGCACACTGCTTTACTTCCCGTGGTCGCGGGTAGGATTCCTCGTACGGCACAAATTTTGTATTCATGAGTATGATTGTTTAAATCGGTCTGGGTGTTTTCTATGTATATTATTAATGTATTTACAAAAAACATTATTTAAGTACTTCTATGAATTGTCTAATAAGCTAACACTGGCTCTGTTTAACTTGGGACTAGAAAGCAATTTGTAAATTGTTCAGGAATATTATTAATATTATTTTTAAGTGTGCAATATTTTGCTTGAATAAATTAACTTTTTATGGGTATCACATTGGATAGGGTCAATGTATACAAATAAACAAAGAAATCACTTTAAATTCATTGCACGAAGTTTGCATAACAACCAAAACGTTTGGGATTTCAATAAAAAGTTTAGCAAACTCATATTAAAGGGACGGGCCCTTTGATGAAAGAAACGTATTAATTAATTGTTCAACCGGAACAATTTATTAATATGTTTTTTTATGAAAGCGTATTATTTAGCCTATTTTTCAACCAATTTAATAAATGTGTTTTTATGTTGTTACTGATTTGTTTATTACGCTGAAGGAGTTAAATATGAATGTGGATGGTTATAAGGGCAAACGAAGGCCGAAAAAGAGATGGATGGACTGCATGAAAGATGATATGGTAAGAAAGAGAGTGAATAACGAGATGACTGTATACAGGGATGAGAAAAACATTGACTTGAAGAGAAAAACAGGACTTGACTGACAGGCGTCCATAGTCTATGGTAATCGTTTGCCATTATTGGTCTACTATGCTTGACTACCACCATCTTTGTCTAAAATACAGATACATACATTTGAGTTATACTCAAATTTCTTCTTCAGCCTTCAATCATAGTGTTGTATGAAGTAAAAATAGTGTGGGAAATCTTTGATATAGGCAGGATGACACATCAAATAGAGAGAGAGAGCAACATATTCTACTAATGTGAGTACGTGTCATCTTTCATACTATTAATGTTTTCGTGTAATGTTCACTATTCATCAACAGTAATATAGGAAATGTGAAAGCCTCTCATTTTGTCACATACCTAAACGGAAATAATTAATTAAAGATATGATGATGTAATCAGTATATTTTTTATCTCTTAAAAAAGGAAATGAAGTCGCGAGTAATGGCTAGTATTATCATTATATTATTGTTGTATTATCTACTACTACTTTAATTTTGAAGGAATCGATTATTGTTTTAATCAAATTAGATATAAGAAATTTAATATTATATTGTATTCATGTAGGGTATTGGTGTTTAAATAGTGACAATTAATGGAGTACAACGAGCTGTCATTTTGGACAAGATCGACTCGTTGTTAAATCAAAATCACCTTAAATATACGTATTGATTTCAACTCCATCCGCCAATCTCTATAAATCCTTATATATTAGAAAAGAACGTGTCAACCGTTAACTTCATCTTGCACAGACCTACCTATTATTGCTTAGCGAATGCGGAACTCCGGTCAGCGTTTAATTATTGGAATTTGCATTGCGATCGCTTCTTCTTACGTATTTCAAATTGAGAGGCATAGGAGCTACTGCGTGATAAAATCTAGCAGAAGAATTAGATTACCGATATAAGTCAAATTGGTAAGCAGAAGTGGCATTGGTTCATATAACTCGAAAAACCGATAATTTCATTGACGACGTTTTCTCTGGTGACCCAATTATGCGTGGAAAAAATGAATACGAAAGTAGGAGTAATATAAATTTCGTTATCATTTTTTATTATGTGGTAATACTAGTAGACCATCCTGATTTTGCCGCCATGTACTGAAGTTTGTAAGTTTTATATTATTAATAATATAGACCTGTCAATCTGACGTTAGAAGAATTTATCAAATAAATATACATATAACCTTTGTTGAAATGAACTTAACAAAAGCACTGTTGAATCTTCATAAATATTTTTTTAGCTACCGCTCATTCGGAAACCAGACTGTTGTGAAACTCTTTTAATATTAAAATTAATTTGTTTGTATTCCGCAATCAAAACTATAAAACAATATTCTATATATATCACCTACTTCTATTGCTCCATTAAAATATTAATTCTATGACAAATTATTTTATAATACAGACTCGTAACAAGAAGAATGAGAAGAACGAGCAAGGAAAAAAATCGAAAATAATCAAAGAAAATCCAGACTATACGATATTTCTGTTCCGAAATTTATTTTCTTCAAAAAAATCTTTATGGTATTTATACACATTACACATAAATATACACTCTACTTTAAATACACAAAATTAACACTGTATTTATTTATTTTAAAATATTGAAATTATCACACAGTTTTTTTCCGAATGTTATTTAGTATTTACAAGTAGTTTATACATAGTTTGTTATTTACTTAATCATGAAAAGTCTAACGTTCCTGTAGTATACGTTATTTACTTTCTGACTAATATATAAAAAGCTAAAGTGTGTTTGTTTATAAAATCATCATGAACTTTTGGCATGTACGTTCGTAGCATTTTGGATGAAGAGATACATGCTTTTCTGGGTTATTTTTGTCAAGGTACACTTTGTGGGAATAAATTATGGAGCAGCGTGGTACCTTAGGTTTCGGGAAAAGAATCACATAGGGTATTTCATCGATAGCATACGAAGATATGCTATTCATGTACATTTCGCGGCCTCGGTGGTTTAGAGGTTTAGCACACCGCTTCACTTTCGATGGTCTCGGGTTCGATTTTTCGCGCAGTACTAAGATTTCTATTCATGAGAGTGATATACATTGTTTGTCTGATAGTTTTCTACGTATATTATGTATGTCTTTAAGATATGTATATAAGTATTTATATCAGTTGTTTAGTACCAATAACACAAGCTCTGCTTTCACAAGGACAATATGGCGCTATGTGAAATGTCTAGGGTTATTAATATTAATATATATACATAGATAACGGTTGCCACTTACTAAAATAAAAACAAATGCCAGTTTGTCATTCCCATTAAATAATAAAACCGTAATGAGCAGTAAATAAACGTTATTATTAATTAATCAGAGGCAAGTGGGTGAAGTCACGAACCATAATACATTAACATTGCGTGAATCCCACTTGAATAATAATATTCAACATAAAATTTTCATAATAAACCACAAGTAATCACTCTTGTTGAACCGAGAGTCTTCTTTGATGTACAAAAAATATTCAAGTATTCCTGCCTCTTTATAAATAGTTAAAAAGGAAGTTTGGGAATGGACCACGAAATGTTGACAACTGACATAGAATATCATAGGAATTAAAAAGTAATTTACTCAGCAAAAGATCTTCAAGAGATAATCTTGAAATTGTCAGTTCAGACTGTAAATAGAACTTGATTGATGTTTGTGAAAAAACAATAAATTTATAACACAAAATGTGGCAAAAAAGGATACAGCCCATCTAATAGTAAATGGTGACCGTAGCCTATGGACGCCTGAAACACGAGGGGTGTTACGTGCGCATTGCCGACTCTTAAGATTCCTTAATATACCCTCTCTTGAAAATCCTCTTGAAAATCCCCATGCTGTAGTCTCGTGAGGAAACACCATTGAAATTAATAATCAGTAAAGTGATAAATAATCATAATATTGGTAGAGAAATATTTATAGACAGATATGCAGTCCATACGTGTAACATACCGCCTAACTTCTGATGGTCGCGGGTTCGATTCTTGTATTATTTTATCTTATAATTGTTTGTATTGATTTAGGTGTTCCCTAAATATATATTATACCTATGTATTTTTAAAAAATCTGTCTAAGTACTGTTGTATAGTACCAATAACACAATTCCTGCTTAAGTTGGGACTAGATGGCGCTATGTGAATTGTCCAGCGTTTTTAAGAGGAAGGAGATAAATAATGACAGGAGCAAAAAAAAAAACACAGGTGTAGTCACAAATATTTTACTGACTAATGTCATTGTAGTCATTTATATACAAAAAAGATATATAAAACAATTTGCAACAGTTATTATTATTACTATTAATGTTGTAATAATAGTGTTAATAGGCAGACATACATACACACTTATATTATTAATGCATGTATTAGAAATGGCAAATTGTATCATAATAATGTGTATGATGATTGAGATCAAATATAACAAACTAACCTACCGAGGTCCTTAATGCAGTATATTGGTACTCTGGAAACTAATTCCGATACAATTATATTGGATTGCGTCATTTCGCACACTTTAAATCTATAAGTTATATACTAGCAACGTTTAGAAGCCATACTTCGTGTTTAATGAAAGAACTAACTGACATTGTTAAGGATTTATTTGATTTTTATTTAATAAAATAGGCATCAATTTATGCCGCTATACATTTAAGAATATACAAGTATACATATATGTAATAAAATACTAAATACATTTGTATTTATATATTATGTATATATAGTATGTATGTAACATATATATTACAAATAAAGTAAACATATAAATAACGTAATGAACTTTTTGCAATTTTATGAGAGATGACATGAAACTTTATCTTTTAAATCATCTATATCTTTAATTTTCTTACAATACATACAACTGCAGCCCTATTATTAACAAATTGTGTTACAGAATTCCAACTTGAATACGAGTACATAATGGTTACATAAGTCATCTATTTGCCACAATCAACACACATCTGTTGTCGCACAGACGCTGGTCAATGCGAACCTATATACAGACTTGTACACACATATTTCAATGAAATTGACATAAATGTAGCTTGCCATAGTAATGAAAAATAAAACAAATAATTTGGAAGCTAGCATTATAATTAATATTTCAACGTAAAAAAGAAAAAATGTATTAGTGTAATCTGTGATGAACGGTTTTGTTGGTGACAATTTCATAAATAAAACATATATTTTTACATTCCAATATTGAGTAAAGTGTATAATTTTGACATTAATTCTTTCTAAATAAATAAAAAAGATTTATTTGGTTTACTTTTTATTGTGCTTAAAAAGAGCTGTACAAAAATTGATTCCTAAGAAATCGATATTGAGATCAAAGTCTAGAGGCCAAAATTTTCTCTAATTATAACAAGGGCAAGTCTCGTCCTTGTTAATATAAGAGAAGATTTTGGTCTATTATTACCACATTAGCTAGGCATCATTATTTAATTTCTAGTAAATACGGTGGTATTTACTCGAACATGTTGAAAAAATATATTTCTTTTTCATTAAATAATCAAAGGCAATGCTTTATCGAATAGAAAACGACACATCAAATACTAATATACTCAAAATATATTAACATATAATATATCTCTAAATATAAAATTCAAATACTGATCAGATCTGAAATTAGTGTGAAAAAGAATAGATGTAATGAATAGATTTTCATCAAACACAGCCAAATGCCATCTGTTTCATAAACCAACTTTTTTGTAGAATTAAAAATAAAACCTAATCGATTCACCCGTCTGGGACCTACATGGGTATAAAGACAAATCCTTTAAAACACGCCTCTTATGTTAATAAAAGAGTGCAAATATTCAAGAAAAATAACCTTAAATATTTTGTATTTGCTTTAAATTTAGTTGAACATCTTATTATTTTTAATATTATAAATGCGAAAGTTTTTATTATGGATGGATATTTGTTACTCATTCACGCAAAAACTAATGAACAGACTTTTATAAAACTTTACAGTAATATAGATTATACATCAGAACAACATATAGGCTATGATTTAATAGTATATAGTGCAAATTGGCTGAAATATAATGATAAATGTTGCTGACGAAGTTCGCGAGTTCAGTTAGTTACTCTATAATTTAAACATAATCGTACAGCTAGAAATTGTACAATTTTTTAATTAAGGTATCGTGCTTGCTTGTCTATGATAATTTTATTATATGTATATATATAATAAAATAAACATATGTATAATGATAATCAACGCCTTTCTGACAGATCGATCCATTGCCTGTGTTAAAGTTGATATCGATACGAAATAAAAATACAGCGGTTTGTAGAAAGGTGTGTAATGGAATAATATGATGGATGCAATTACAGAGATCGCAATATGCACATAACATAAAAACTAGACGACGCGCGCCCCGCTCCCCGCCTCACTGCATCTGGAACCAGTTATTATTCATATTGTATTACGGTGAGGCGTTAACAGCCTGTGCGGCGGGACATTGCATCTCTGCATTTTCTACAGCATATATCACGTAGAGTATTCTAAATCGGTCGTATTAATACCAGCTGCTTAATTTTACTATCATTTTTGAGAAACTAAACCATCCTAATCGTCTAGGTAAATTGCGGACTTCCACCGTGGAAGGAGTCATCTTCCAGCCATGGTATTTCCTACGATATTGAAAATATCAAGAAAAGAGCTTATTCCTTTTTAAAATGCCGTCATGTAATTCACCTGGTGTTGCTGTTGCTCATGGGCGGTGATAATTACTTAAATCCAGAGCCAAAACTTATTTTGTATGATATTTAATACGGATATATAATCAAATTGCGAAATTTATTCATCATCTGAAACACAGTTCACATAACAACTGCCTAGCTCAAATAGGTCACACAGAAGTGAATTTGTAACAAGCAAACTCGTTAAAACTGTTTACGGAATGCATCAATTATGATTTAATTTGATTGATTAAATTTGTAATATCGGTATTTAATGTCACCAAACAGTTCGGATCAATTTGTTATCATTAGACGTTTGAATTAATTCCAACTTCTGGAAACAGAAAAGCGCCATAAACTTTTCAATTAGAAGAGATTGGTGTGAAATAGACGAATTTGTATTTATAAAGACAAAATATACCGCTTATTTAATTGTACGTAAATTTCATTTGCGAGGAATGTTGTAGATTTGAAGACAGAAACCCTTTTTGATGGGAAATTCATGTTTTTCTGCAGCAGTGTTTTGGGTATTCTTAATTTGCGAATACCATGTTGTTGGTATTACGAATTTCAGAGTATCATCTGTGGTTACAATATAATTAGGTAATTATGAGTAATGACTTCAATGACAGTAATGTTATCTTTGGTATATTATGACATATAAATAGGTACAAAAAGAGAAAGTATAGATATGAAATTCTATTATAGTTAAAAAAATATATGGAAATGCATAATCTGTTCCGTTATATGATACATGTATACAGAACAGTTTATGCATTCGTTAGACATATTTTTACTAGTTATTTTTATAGAAAACTGCTACTGTTACTCGCTACTTCGTCTGTGTGGTATTTTTATATATTAAAAAAAACAAAAATTCTTAATTAACGTATTCATAAACGGTCCATCCCTTTCAGAGATTAACAAGAAAAAAAGAGATAGAATTTTGTATAAATAAAGTTTGATGTACCTACATACTGTATATCGTTTGCATTCAATAAAAAAATGTTCATTAGAAATTACTAAACAACACTTCAATTTTATTTATTTGTATAGATAGAGATTTTGAACAAACATAAAAAAAATATTATCTAACCGAGTATTTCCTTTTCGATTAAAACTAAAGTATACAATGTTTAAAAGAACCGATTACAGTCTTCAAAACACCTTGTGTGTACGAAATTATATAAAATTAGTTGTTTCGACTGCCATCACTACGAGTACCTATCCTATTATATTAGAAACTAGGATATTAGAAATGATGCCGGCCTGCCGATTTTTTCAATTTAAATGGAGATTTCAAGGTTCTATACCTTCTTGTGATTGGTTCTTTAAAAACGTCATATTGAAATGTTCCGGTCTATTCAAAAAATACCATGTTGTAGATCCACTACTAAAACCAAAACAAATCCTTTTAATAGCATAAATAATAATAAAATTATTATCCCTTGATAACACACAGCGCCATCTAATCCTAAGCTAAGTAGAGCTTATGTTGTCAGTTGTATACTACCCACAACAGATAAAAATGCTTAGATAGATTTTTTATACAAATATATATAATATACACATAGATATTACCAATACAAACAATCATACTCATGAATACAAATGTATTTACTGTGGGAGAAATTGAATCTGCGACCATTGGAAACAAAGTCATAAGAAGGCCGACATAAGTAAATAAAAATGACTCTATATAATAATACAATAATTAAGATTTTATGAATGTAGTGTCAGAAGTGAAATATATAAAAATAAATATAGTGAACAGAGATCTTAAAATTCCCTGGGTAAATAAAACAAACCAATTTTTATGAATTAATACGCATTTTAAATAATTCGCAATAGAGTCACAGTTTACTTACTAGACAGAGAACAATATAGTACAGAGTACAGTATTGACAACGTAGTTTGTATTTTACTTTTCTACAAGTACCCGTCGACATTGCACTATTAGGTGTTACCCGTATATTAGTCTGATACTCAAATAAAACATAGCCTATATATTTCCTCGTCAAATTACCATCCATTCTGCGATTAATTCTGCCATATCTTTATGAAAAGGTAACACACGGTTTCACATGATAATACGCAACATAATTCACGGTTCAATCATTGAAAAGTTTTACTCAAATCAAATCAAAGATGTAGTAATTTTGGAGCTAATTTTCCTAATAATAAAAACTTTAATTTAACTTACATTTAGATAACTTATACATTCTTACAAATATGCAACCATGCAAAGACCAGACAGACCAGAGACAAGCCCCGTCTCTGGTTATTTCTAAAATATATCTAAGAAAGCATTAAATATTGAAATGTATAAAACATTTTTTCACTCTTTTCTCTCAAGTAGACACCGCAAATAGTAAAAATAGGTTTATTGGATAGGGTTTACATTTTTATGAAATAATAAATACATTTTATCTATAACTCGTAAACATCTAAGGAGCTATACTTTACGATCCTTATTTATTAAAATACCGATAGACATTTTTATAGCAGTGTAATAATATAATGGCCAATAACATAGCTTACGTTAGTTATTACTATGAAAATCGAGTTATTTTCTATTAAACTTAGAAGAAAGGATAGGAAAGATTTTTTTTTACCGAAGAAGCAGTGAAATTTTAGAAAAAAGAGAAATGAGTTTGTAAACCTTTGGCCGGCAACGCACTTGCAATTCCCCTCGTACTGTAAGTACGTATGGTCGGCGGTCACTTACCATCAGTTGAACCGCAAGCTCATTTGCCTCATGTGCTATAAAAAACCTTCGTAATAGTACAGATTGTAATAGCAAAGCATGAATGGTGCTACGGATGTCAAATGATGACGTGATATCTGTAGTGTGATAGTTAAAGGTGACGTGTTAGTTCTTTATATATATAGCGACTATTATTACCTAACATACGGTGGGCCATATGTTTGGTTATAATACCAATTACTTTAAAGAATCTAAGTGTTCTATGAACTGTTCAATATTGGTTATATATTTGCTGTAAGTTATATAACCTCTGTATATACTATCCAGCATTAGGAGTGCGGCGCAAAGAGTTGCTATCGATAGATTAGACCTTATGAATGAGAATATATAAATCACACGAAGTGAATGAACCAATTCAATAAGTCTCCTAGTCTACCTTTGAATTTTGTAAGTAAGCTCCGCAAGCGTTGAGTTGTAATTGATGGTGGTGAACCAAATCAAAATGTTATTTACACTTATAAGTGTAAATGTCGTAGGTTAAGTTTATTGCCCCGAAATACACTGAAAAGAAATAGGAGAAAAAAAATTACAATCATTTATATTTCTAAATAAGAGAAATATAATAATAATAATAATTACTTTACTGCATTAAACATGAGATGTTTTGTTAAAACCAATATAGTTCTAAATACATATGGCCCATAGAGTAAACAATCAACACATTCACTAACAACTAGTAATTATATGAAATAGTTCGCTGCTAATTCTTGTACGTTGATAATTGATAATATATCTGACTACCCTATCTAAGATAATAGTGCATGTGTTTAAATAAGTATAAATGTCATTGCAGCGAAGTATGCAACAGTATTAGATTACGTACGTATTGTACAGGTTAAAAGTCTTAAGCACAACTTTATATAATATAAAATATGAATTTCCTACTAGAATAATTTTATCAACTAAAACTAACAAGTATTAAATAACTTTGTTAAGTAGCTCTCGCAATGTCGCGGGCACGTCGTTTAGCATTATGAACTTTATTTTTCTATGTGTCTGTTTGCTTTTGCTTTGTGAAATGGGAAACAAGCTGACAGCTCATCTGATGGTAAACAGCAACCATCATTAATATACAATGAACAAAACTGAGGATATCATTTCATGCGCGTGATACGCTTCATGTGTTATATTCCGTAAGACCAATATGCATTTTTTTTATTAGGGGATTTGGGGTATTGTCAGTTGCTAAACCTGTAACACTGCGACCTGTATAGATCTATTGTGCTCGCCCTTATTCAAAGTCGCTACCTAGACCTGTGAGGAACAAGAATTGAAGGATATCCTTAGGAGTTATGGTTTTTATTGCCTCAGGATTGTGTAAACTTTCATAGGGGATACTTCGTTTATGCATGAGTGAGCTACAACTACATAGGATGTGTATCGTATCGTATCGTATGTTGGACCCTATTCTCCGCAATTAGCCTCACATTCGGGCCGTTGTGCGTGTAGAGCCAGACTACTAAAGTAGCCAGCCAAGCTCCTCCCAAAAGCGCAGAAGACTCCTGGTGTCTTCGCAGGCTTCACGGAGCGACCTCACCGTTCCGAGGATTTGTTTTCGTTGTTGGGCCACTGCCGTGCACTCCAGGATTACGTGAGCCGCCGTTTCTTCAGCTTCAAAGCAGCCCCGACAAAGGGGGCTGTCTGTAGCATCAATTTTGTATAAGTGTTTGTTTAAGGAACAATGGCCCGTTATTGTCCCTATCATTATTTTGAGGTTTTGTCTATCTAGATTAAGTAGACGTGTTGTTAACCGATGGTTCGTTTTTGGAATTGCCACTTTAGATTGTTTGCAATCAGTGGTTAGGTTCCATCTTTGGTTTTGTATTTCGGTGGATCTCTGGCGAATCCAGGTGCGAAACGAGAATGGTATTGGCATAAGCGGGAGGGGGCCTGCAACCACCATACCGGATCCTACTCTCGCTAGTTCGTCCGCGGCGTCATTGACATATGATCCGCTGTGCCCCTTTATCCACTGGATAATTACTCCGTTGTGCGTTGCAATTTTTTCCAGGGCGATGTGGCACTCGATTATTAGTTTGTTGTTGGATTTTCTGTTCTGTAGTGCTTTAAGCACGGCTGCACTGTCCGATATGAATTTAATGTTGAAATTGTTGACCCCTAACCTGTACACGGCTTTTGCTGCCTCGGTCAGGGCAACACATTCGCACTGAAAGATCGAACTGTGTTTGCCGATATAGATATGTTCATGTTGAGGTCAAGGGAATGTGCCCCAGCTCCTGAACGTTCTGTGTTTTGGAGCCATCTGTGTAAATGCGTAGTTCATTTACTGCAGATTGGTCCCTTTCCTCCTCCTTCATAGGATGTGTAGTGGCGTTTCCTCTTCTGTTGGCAACATCTACAGATTGATGTCAACCAACATATAATATCGCTGTCATATCTGGCCCTTAGGCCGAAACACACGCTTATAAAGCACACTGCTTGGTGGCCTTATAGGTGATTATACAAAGACCTTATACAATGACGCACTCATGCTCACGGCTTTGTACAAAGTGTAACTCAATTCCCAAACCCAGTCTAATTTAGGAAAATCTATTAACAAAATTTCTGTCTTTTATTGTAATTATTTCACAACAGTTTATATGGTAAAACGAAGATAAAATGAGAAAGTATGTAATTAAACCTATTACTGCTATTTTACGATGCCATTTTTATTTATGCAAAGTATAAAACGTAATAAAATTGATTTTTCTTATGTGAAGCTAAAGGCAAGTTAAAAGTACTGTATGAGATGGACGTAAATCTCCGTATCACAGTCTATTGTTTTTAATAAGTGTTTTTAATTTAATATTAGGCCCAGAATTGTGGAAATACGTACTTTACTCTGACTTCTTTCAGATTGAACAACCTACGAAATATTAAAATTTTAGTTCAACCTATATGAAAAATGTAAATAAGTTAATTGAAAATCAGACTGATGCTGAAAACGACTTTTTAGACCTACCTACTATTTATAAATGAATCTTTTATTATTTTATTAATTTCTTTAATATTTTAAATTAATCACAGAAATAACATACTTATAAAATTTTAACTTAAATATAATATATCTATATCATCCAATATCACATATATACCTTAATGATATATAGAAATATTTAAGTTTAAATAACGTAAAAAATATTATAATTATACTAGACACACATTGTAAAAAAACTTTTGTTCATATTAGGAATCTAGTGAACATAATATTATATTATAAAAGCTATATTATAGCATAAATAAAAATATAAATCGAAAAACTCACCAACGCGGATACTGCGTATATTAAAAATCAAACACCAATCACAGCACTAAACTTTTTTTAAATTAATTACCATTTACAATAGCACATTTTTACACACTATTATTGACACACAATTTAACACACCATAAATTACTTTCGATGTTTATTAACATAATATTCGATAATGTTTGTTGAACGTGAAGGAAAAGCGCGAAACTTCGCGAGATGTGAGTGCCTCGGCCGTCTCTCACGGATGCAATCATTCGACTGTACTCGTAGAAGCGAGTCGTTCGTAGAGCCGTAGCTATAGACTGTAGGCTGGCGCTATAGGACTAGCTATAACACCGTGTAGGTACTACGTAGCCCTAACACATTCTCATATTATCCACTGCATTTATTACAGTCCGGAACATGACATTTTCCGGATTGCACAGAATGCAATGGGTTGGCATCACATAAATAGTTGGTTGCAGCTGTATTTTGTGTGAGAATTGTTGTCGGTTTTAAAGTGGATAATTACATGTAACACCTAATAATGATCTTCTCTTACGACTGATTCAATCTTATGGTGTATTTAAGCTAGTTGGTTGTTTGTATTTCGATTTTACACACGTTTCGATTTTAAAATGTAAATTAAAACTATTATTTTAAAGAGCAACACGCAAGTTCTTTCTCATTCTTCTTGTGATGAGATAACTTTCCGTTAGTGTAAAAGAATGATAACTGTGACTATTTCGACGACCTCGTTGGTCTAGCGGTCTAGCACACCGCTTTACGTCCGATGGTTGCAGGTTCGATTCCTCGCACGGCACAAACATTTGTATTCATGAGTATGATTGTTTGTATCGGTCTGGGTGTTTTCTATGTATAATAGTATGTATTTACGAAAAAAAAATCTTTGAACTTGTATCAGTTATCTAATACCCGTAACACAAGCTTTAGCTTGCTTACCTTGGGACTAAATGGCACTGTGTGAATTGTCCTAACATTATTATTATAATTATTATTATTCAAAAGTGCTTAAGTGAGTTTATTTGAATAAAGGATTTTCTATTCTATTGACATTAAAATCCTAGTTATTTTCTGGGCTGTATATAATGTAGTAAGATGTCATCATCATATATAATAACAATAGATTTCGCAACTGCGTGTTAATTTTAGACATCAAATTGACTAATTACGTGTCACTGGCTTTACGTTTCACTGGATAATTCTATATCCCGATAAATTTTAAATAGAATAGAATATATTTTACTGAAATAAATTTAAAATTAAGCAATTCTGAATAGTTATAGTTATTTTTTTTAATCTACCGCTCATTCGGAACCTGTCTCATTCCAAGAAGAACGAGTAAGAAATTTGCGTGTTGTTTGCTGTTAAATAATTGTTGTAAGTTTACATTTTTAGTTTAAATATGTGAATCCAAACCATCACCTATCATTTATTAAATATAAATAAAATCAATAAAATTATACATATATATGTATAATATATTTGCACATTAAAAAATATAGTAATTATTTTGTTATTTCATTGCTCTTAACTATACCACAGTAACTGTACTGTGTCTTCGCCCATTGATTTGTTATAGGTTATTTAATATTACGTTATAATATTTAAGAACCGAGCTATGAGAAGAAAGTCAGAAAAAATGTTAACGAAAACAAAGTAAGATGAAATAGATGTTCCGCCAACGAGGACAGACATTTATTTTAATTAGACTGTAGCTCAAGCCACAGAACATAACTAGTAATTATGATAAAACACTTAACACTTCTTAGAACTAATGAAACAAACGGCATTCGTTACAACTCAAGATGAAAATTAATAGGATTAGGAATATCGAATTATTATATACAACTTCTCAGAAAATAATTTGATATTTGGATGATTTTTATTTTGTTACTGGAATGGTAAATAAGCTGTCGTACCACCTGATTGTAAACTGGTAACAATTGTCTATTTATATCCAAATGGTTCGTGTAAAACTACACACGGTGCTGCTCGCCAGTTCTCTTACTTGAACTTGGCTTTGACAAATGTATCTAAATGTATAACACTGTAAAAATGACATCATCATATGACAGTCCTGGATCGCTTCATGCGGTGTCATTTCGGAAGTCACAGTTATCACTCCATACCTCTGTTCTTTCACTGTCACTTCTCATCCACGGCTAACAAACCAGCTGCTTGACAGATGAGATTCGTGATAAAGAGGCAATACTCTTGACGGCCTCGGTGGTCCAGCGGTGATCATAGTACATACGTACACTCACCTCCTTACTCCTGACGGTCGCGGGTACGATCCCGCGCACATTACAAATGTTATGTGTTTTTGAACTGGTCTGTTTTCTATATATATTATTAAGCATGTATTCACAAAAATATGCATTTAGATCAATCGTCTAGTATCCATAAAATAAGTTCTAATTAGCACGGAACTAGATGCCGCTATGTGGCTGGTCCTGAGATATTATTGTTATGTTATATATAGACTAATATTTTTTTTAGTTAGATTTGTTAGAAATCAAATAAAGTACTTTTAATTTATTTCCATTTGCTATGAAACAGAATTTAGAAAATCTAGATTATTGTAGAAACTTTTACAACTTCACTTAAAAGTAATCTGAGTTATAAGTTAAAGATAGAAAGTAGGCAGTACATAAAGATGGGCTTCCACTGAAATTTAGGGTCGGCAACGCGCACGTGGCACCCCTGGTGCTTCAGGCGTCCATAGGGCCATCAGATGGGCCGTATGCTTGTTTGCCACCATAGTAGTATAAAAAAAAATTGCCACCTGAAAAAATAAGTAATATACTTTTCTGTCCTATTTAAAAATAATATACTATTTTATATTGAATATACAGTTGTGGCATTCAATAAGGATAGGCACCATAACTGTCGGAGTCACAAATGTTAAGTATGGATAATTAAGTATGTATGGATGGGTATCACACAAAAACTATTGAACGGATCAAATTAACACATATGCTATAATTTAAAAGGATAATTATGTAAATTGGTTGGAATAATGTTCAGTTATTCTTGTAATAAATGTAGAAAAAAATGCACACAGCTATAAAAATAAAATCTTAATATTTTGTTTGCCAATAGTTTATTATAAGAATCAACTTTTTATCTCTGTCAACTAAGGTTAATAGAACAATCAGAAAACACTAAAACCTTCTTCAGAGTATTCAATTTAAAATGAAATTACAGCTATTTTTAGGTTTCTTTCAAAAATATTTTATTTTAGTGGTAATAGTTTCTATAAAGTAAAGCCTATACACTAAATTTCATGAAATATTTTCTGAGAGCACTAATACTTAACAGCAAACAAAATTACTTTCATATTTTACGACTTATTTACTATATATCAGTAACGATAATTCTCACTAAAATGTACGAACACTTGTTTTCGTATATTAATTTAGAAATATTATTAAATTTATAGCCAATGTGTTATTCTGATATATAAGCTATATTACTGTATGTTTCATCATAATATGTTCAGTACTTTTTGCGTGAAAGAGTAATAAACATCCATGTCTATTCACAAACTTACACGTTTATAACATTAATAAGATTATACCAGTGCTATTGCTACAAAAGCGAAGGTGGGTTTGGAGAAGATTTAGACCACTTTACTGGTAAGACACGACTTGAGCAAGATAATCTGATGATAGAGGGGGAAGGGAATTGTTAGTAATATGGATTGATAACCCCATTGCTAACAATGTACCATGTCAGGTCAACCTACACGCGGTTCCCCCTGGAAACCATCGTGTTAAATTTGTCACAATGGGCTAACTGACCTGACCTCATGCTCATCTTGTCATCCTCCACTGGTGCCCCGCCAGCATAAACTGTTAGCGCAGGCGGGTGAACCATTCCATTATCATTCACAAAAAAAAAAAACTGATGAGAGAGACGTTTCGAGCTATTAAAGCCTATGACCAGCAATGTGATAACAAAAATACTAGAAATAAAAAATAATTGGGGTAGATACTAAATAGTAAGGTGTAGGTTAACCTTATCATTTAGGTGTATGAAAAGAGTTTACGTCTTATTCTCAAACAAATATACACACAAAATTTTATAAGGATTGTCAAGACGTTTCGAAGGAGTTTTGTTACACTGTGACACGTGATTTTATGTATTAGATACAGGTGTATATGTTCATATCTATATGATATGTAATACTAATGATATATACAGTTATATATCTACCGTAGATATTAAGGTAGTGTATATGAGATCCTTACACGGTTGTACATACATAACATACATAGTAACTGTGGAAACCCTTGTAAATGATAAGAGGCACAGTTGTAACGGTCACACGTCTATACAAATGCAAGAATAGCTATGGGATGTGTTTAGTTCCTTAAATTTAGTAAATTGACACCTTTTTGAAGTGATAGAAACACTTAATTAGTAATTATATTGAAAGGATTTTTAGTTGAGAAGATGACATAGACAATCTGAAATGTAGAATCCAGTATATTTTTAATATTGTGTTCAGGACACGAAAAACTGAAATCGTAATATTAATAACAACTTAAATACTACAGAGTTTGATGAAATTTCTACAGGTAGGTAGGTAGGTATAATAGGTCCATATAAGAGACACTTTTAAATAACAATGAAATATTAAAATTACTTCATGTAAAAAAACAGTTTTCAGTTAAACAACGATAAAAACTTTTAAATGTTCAATGTTAAAAATTTAGAATGTTCTTTGTTTTTTTAAGTCGATTGAAAAACATTAACTCGCTTTTGATAGTTGGTAAACTTTAAACAATGTGGGCAATCATTTGTACGTTACAGTAGGTACATTTTTTTGTTGTACTACGAAATAATATAGATATGGTAGATCTTCTAAAATAAATACTGCTTATTACAATATTGTAGCATTATGTTTGTTCATTAAAGGTTGAGAACCTTGTAAGGTTGACATAAACAATGAAGTATAACATTTTTGTAATATAAAACTTAGAAAGATATTAAATTAGTATTTGTTGTTGATACGTGCTATTTAGAAACTAATAAACTAATGGTATATGGTAGGGCATCAATGGTAGATGACAGGATGAGAATATAATTAAGTTAGGTCATCAAGAACTGACCACGACTGTTCCCAGATGAACTCGTCGAGGCTGACAGGTATATTACAATCTATGGAGTTGCTTATCCCAATTACTAATATCCCATCTTAAACATTATTTACCAGTATATATGTATAATGTATGATATATATGTATATGTTATAGTAGGTTAATAACCTGCTACTGTATACATATTTTGTCTCGACATTTTTGTATAAGTCCCAACTGTTACTTATAATTTCTTCTTCTTCAATATCTGATTTCTTTAATAATAGATAATTTGATTATATGATTATTCTCTTTATTGCACCAAATACAGAACAAATAAAAATATATACATATATGTCTATAACTATGCATATCAATATTTATAAATGTCTGTATTTGTCATTCAAAACACAGACTATATAGATATACAGATATAGATAATCTATACCGTTATTCGTTATTTGTCAGACATACACACTTTTGTATATAATTTGAATATTAGGAAGGATGTTTCAAATATGTACAAGTGAACGTTGGTCCTAATCCAATCTTAGCGGACATTTGAAGACCGAATGGAAAAAGTTTTGTGGACTGCCAAAGGGCACAAGATGACAGCGTGAAAACACTTGTGGACATGTTTTTTTCGATGTTCAATTACACTAAAAGTGAACCGTCTGGTAGTCTTGTCTATCAAGTTAGTCATAAAAGATTTACACAACATTCTAGAGTTACATAAATTAGTTCAAATGTATGTGCGATATTAAGTATATAAGCATGTCTACGTTGTTTTATTATTCATATACAATAATATGTATATACATTTTTGTTTTTACGTCACCTAGTTTTTCCGTTTTACTTTCTCTATCCACCCAAAGGTAATCTGGAAGAAATTGCTTAATAATAAGAAGCTTCTGTAACTGTTAATGAATCTATATTATATTATATTGTAGTATGCTTGTTTTTGGCACCTACGTAGTATAAATAAAAGAAATCTAATTATTGAAATTGTAACCATAGTAATATAGTACTTATCCATAATTAATTTTAAAATTACATTTCAATTTGTCTAAATCTAAGCGATTCATCGAATCAACTCCAATGAAATAGCTAGAACACTTTCTTAATTATTTTCCAACTTGTATCTCTACAGAATTATTTTTTGTCCGATATCCCTTTTAAAAAGTTTACTCTGTAGCGAAAATTTATTGTGGGAATATTTTGTCCTTAATTCAAGTTAGTGGGCCGAAATTTATCTGTTTCAGTTTATTATTGTTCAATCTGATATTTTTACATCGGATTACACTTTTAAAGCATTAAATGTAAAACTTGAGATATAATTAAATTTAGAAAAATGATTATTGCTGATAAGTGTATTTATTAAATTTAAATGTACTATACATCAGATAAAATTGGGTTTCTTAATTTCTATTAAATAATAATAACAACAATAATCTTTATTTGTATCAACTGCTATTCTACTATAGTCTTTAACGGTAAATTATTACAATAAAAATTCCATGTATGTAAAAAGACGTATCGATTTAGGCACGATTTTCGTTTATAATACAGGCCCGTCACAATAAGAAACTCAGCATTCAAATAAAGTTTCTATATTGTGTGTCGTATTAGTACATTTAGTACTTAGTAACTAGTATTTCATAGCAACCAACATTTAGAATGTATTGTGGCTGTGTTTTAGTATTAGAATTGCAAATAACTATCTATTGATGAGTGTAAGTTGATCGGGCTCATAGTATTGATCGAAAAATAAAAATTAGTATGGTTTTATAATACAGTTTTTATAGAGCAAAAGGAACACAAGCATTTCACTTGATGCTGTGTAATTACTACTATGCATGAGTATCTTTAGTATCTGCAGCACCAAAGAAATTGAAGGACATTTAGGAACGTACAATTATGTATATTATGTAGTTAAATTGATTAATATCAAATCAAAATCAAACAAAATATCATTATTCATTTCTTCTATTACCGACTCTTATGATATGTCAAAGCCTACTATCAGTTCGAAGTATACTACATTCGAGGTAGGAAAATTGACAAGAAACTCAGCTCATATTCGTTCCAAATGAGCTTGTATATGTTTATACTATAGGAATTAAAAAATTATACTACCACTATTAATTGAAATATGTTCCAGTTATAGATTCCACAGTACCGTTGTGAGGGGTGACAGCTTCTATAATATCATAATTCATCCATTTGAATGAATGGTGGACTTCCATCCAACTTCCATCGAAAGATGAAAATGTAATCCGATTTATGTTGCATATTTCTTGATCTATAAGCGACTACGGCCATTTTCTACAGAAGTCAGTCATTTCAAGTGTACTTCAAATATCCACCAACTTTAGTAGTACCACTAGATGAAAACACAAGGAAATTCAACTTCGAACTTCAATTATTTCGTACAGAAACAAACAAAGGCTTGTAGCAGCGGGCATTACATTAATCTAGACTCAAAGTAAACATGGATCAATTATCGGGCAGGCAATAATGATTGCTGTTTACTTCACCCGACTGGTTATTCATTCTATCGTTATAAATCAACTTCATAAAGTCAACCTTATTTATATTTGCTCATTAGTGGATTTTGCCTGATTTATGTGTTTCGTTTAGAAGCTCTGTTGTATTCGTCTGTTTGCGACAGCAGTTTTAACGATCGCATTGTTTTGTTTCCAATTAGATTTGGATAAGGGTCTTTTATTGTTTATTAAATAAAATAAATCTACAGTAGCATTTTCTTTTATGTATTTGATTTTCATTAATTAAAAAATATTAATCAGAGAATCAATCAATTTGCTACGACCTACGAAATATAAGTTTTTAATTTCAATTTTGTGAAGTATGTGGTACAATAGAGGATGAATATCATTTGCTGATGGAATATGTCAGGAATGAGAGTCTACGACATATAATGACGTCGCACCATAAATAAATATATTAGATGTGGATGCCAGTAAAATTTTTTTAGCCGATCTTTTAGATGGTGCTGCAAAGGAAATTTGATCAATGGTGAAATGATATATTTATTAGTTTTAGGGTACAATGGGACTGGCCGTATTTCCTATAAAAGTCCCTAAATTTCGAAGAAAAAATAATAATTTATTTATCCTTATATATAACAATATTCTCATATCCGTGTTACAATGCAAGCTAAAATAAGGGAAGCAGGCCGAGGTATTGTACACAGGTCTACCTTGATGAAACCTAATATTTTTCTTGTAGATTTGTATAAGTCGTAAGATAGTCACAGACAAATATATCTTTATATTAGGGCATGCCCTTTCGTACAATCCCTTGTGCTCTATCAGACACTATACATTTTACTTTACGAAGTAAAATATAGATATATTCTTCACTTCGCTCATAACAGATATAGCATATTATATAGAACAATTTTTATGTCATTTAAATGGCAAATAAGTTGATAGTAAGTAGTAATCGTCTCCTATATATTATACCGAAATAGCACTAAGATTCCGTTATCATGTGTCTATAGTGAAACCACTCATGAATTTCTATTCCCGAGGACTAAGATGTCTTACCTGTTATCCCGCAATTGCACTGTATCTAATCTTCATCTAATCACACCCTACAATTGAAACACAGCATTCAAAGGAAGCTGCTTGGCAATTGAAATAGATGAGCTACTTATGCAGATGAACGATTAGGTAAACGGTAGGTAAACGGTATATAAGTGTTTATTATAATATAGGTATTGTTATCTATTTTTATTAAAAATCAAGCTGCAACTTGTAATTTATTTTATACTAGCTGACACATATCGGTCGTAATAATGCATATAGTCTTAGTCGATAAATGGTTTACACCAACACAGAAATAATCTTTCAATTAGAGACCACTGTACAAATATTATTTTCAGTATAAAACTATAGCCATTGGATATTATGAAACCAAAAACTATGAATAATACTAATGAAACTGGATCGCTAAAATTTCACTAAAAAATGGAATATAAATTTGGAAATTTGAAAATAGAATTTCTAATTTTGATACTAAATTCATAAAGATCACATAACACATGAATTTAAAAAAAGCTACTATCGGATTGAGTAGTCTTCATTGTGTAGGTAATCGATTGATAAGAATACAGTCAGAGTAAGAGAAAGAGAGAATAAATCGTTTTTTAATCGATTAAAAATCGATCAGAATGCTAAACTAGCTATTATAAATATTAACGGAAACCACTTTGAGGATTATCGAATGCCCATTGAAAGATCTATTAGCAAATCGACTTGGTATTTTAGATGTTAATTGTTATCGAATTGTAAGCGTTTTTACATTTTCATTGTATTAGTTCGACGTGTTATTACGATTCTTGTAAGATTCAATTTAAAATATAATTTTTGACTTTGGCAGTGTGTGCAATAGAAGGCTAGGCTATATATTAATCAATGGTAATAGTATAGTATATCAATAATATAGGCGTGATATTAATCAAACAATGGATAGAAAAAGGTAAATACTTGTAATGAAGATGGAAACAGAGACAAGGCAGAAGTGACAATAAAAATATGATAAATCAGAAACCGTAATGAATACATTCAAAATTGGTCCTAAAATAAATATATAAAAATATGCAAAGAGTTTGCAACAGGCAGATATAATAACCGAATCCTAAATTACATCATTTTGTTGGTAGTAATTGTAACGTATGGTAATTAATCTTTATTAATAGAATTATTGTAGTTGCGTAATAGAACCGACCGACCCACTTTATTAAAAAGGAAGTTATTATTTGTTTGTATGTTTTGTGTGTTAACTCAGAATATTGTTATTTATGTATGTATATATGTATTATATATATTGTATATAATATGTAGTACATAAACAAAAAGGTTGATATATTAATGGTACGGCAAAAAAAACAGCTTAAATAAATATCATCATAATAATATATTTGTTACAGTTGAAAGAATAATTGTTACAGTTAAAAATATTGCTGGACTAAAATTCATAGCAAATAAGCCCTAGTTGGCTTTTTATACTTTTAACTCTTATATGTTTGAGTTACCAATACAAAAATACTAACATGACATTAAAAAAATTATGCCATCATCATTAAATTAGGCAATCGCAGTAATGAAATAATGGATTTCTATTGTACGCAGACAAATATGAGGCTTGGCGATAAATGGTTAAGTTCATACAAAACACAAACACGCTAATAATTATGACTGTCTAATGGCTAGATGTGTCAAGTTATCATTGCTTATTTCTAGGAACAACAATAGCGTATCGTGAATTTATCATGGGGTTCTGTATTGATTTATTTATTTGATAATACCACCAGGGCAGACAAAGGTTGAAAATGAGATGGATGAACTGTGTGGAATATGGATATGACAAAAAGGAAAGTAAATAACGAGATGACTGCGAACAGGCGAATGTAAGAGAAAAACCTATTCGCCGACGCTAAATAAATAGATTAAAGAGGAAGCAGATAATGATTGATGAAGATGATTTGCTAATAACTAACCAACAACACTAAATTGAGACGGCCAGAGCCGAGGTTCGAAACCCTAGCGATGCTCTCAGACTAGAGTCGTAACCGTTAGGCCGAAATTAGCCTTCAGCCATCTACAACCAACCGCGGGTTTGGAGTGGCATCTGCACTCGTCCCCTATTGATCGGATTGATCGACATAGGTATATATATATATATATATATATATATAATGCATGTGAAAGATATAATAGAATTACATTAAAAAAAATTGGATCTTCTATATAAATGCAGTACATGCCTTTTAATTTAGTATTTATATAGAAGCCAATATCTTTCAAAATTCAATACTTTTTAAAACCATCACAAAACTGGAATAAAAAAAAAATACTAGAAAACAATATGGCTATAAATTCTCTAAAATTGTTGAATTCAATTTTAGCCAAAAGACGCTATCTAAGTTTTTGTTCTTTCGAAGCTTGTTCTGTTAGTTGGCCGAAAAGATAGACCAAAACTTTTTTCAAATCGTATCCTAAATAAAATGGTTGTTTTCGAATACTGACTGTGTTTCTGTCCAACGAATAGCAAATGTAATTATAAAGTTGTCAGCTATGACGTTGATATTTACTTTGACGAGTATAAAATCTTTTTAGAAATATTTTTTGTCACTCTTGTTCCAGTGGAAACTGTATTAAGGAAATCTTGTATTAATATAATTTGATTGTTTCATTCTATTTGGATTAACAAATAGGATTTATTTAAGATTCTTGATGGGGATTAGGAAAAGTAGGTGGTTTGGCAAACGTAGTATTGGGACGCACTCAAGTATACTCCAGTGCTTTCGCTGACTTGAACCATTTTTTAATTTATATTTTTTTCTATATTACAATGGTGGCATAAAGCCCATCTGATTGTAAACGATTTCCGTAGCATATAGACGCCTGAAACACTAGGGGTGTCACGTCTGCTTTATCGACCCTTAAAAAACCTTACTATACTCTTCTTGAAAAACCGCATGCTGTAGTCTCTCGACCACAGACTTCATCTAAAACTTCGGCAGGGACATGCATGTAACGTTATCTTATCTGTGATGCATGCGATGACGGTGGTGTTATCTCATATTTGGTAATGTTACGAACATGTTGCAAAGAACACTAATGTTATAAAGAAGACAAAATTAATTTTTGGTATATTGTTTTTTTCTTGTTTTTATGGATGGTAGGTGGTGATGCGGCTCGAATGAATGGTACTAGATGATGGCTTCAGCAGATTACGGGTTGTAGAAATGATAGAATTTGCTTATATTTTTCAATTTAATGGGTAAATACTATTATAAATTACAATTTTGGTGGAGTGAACAAAAGTACGTTAGATTGATCGAATGATTTTTAAAGTCTGTACGTTACGTTGAGTATTTAAATTGGATGGGTGTGCGCTCCAATCAGAACGCTCCTTTTGTTTACGTTTTGTTGCTGCTTGTTGTACGCGACAATAGATAAACTTACAAAATTGATTGACCGATTTTTAATTTCTTATCAATGAAGAATGTGGTCATTTGAAAGGTAGGTACAGCGCTGAAGGAAACGTCAGTCACAATTAGGGATGTTACTTATATGATATGCATCACAAAACATCGTAAGAATCTCACTTTCTGTAAGGTTGGAGTTGTCAGTTTAAACAATAAAAAAGTTGATGTAATTTCAAAGGGATACTTTTTCATCTGCTTTTAATAAGATATGTTATATCTCTATAATACCTCTTACAAAAAGTAGATCTAAGAGACTATTACTAAGAGAGATCTCATCTACCTCAATCTAGATGGCCTCGGTGGTCTTGCTGTTTAACATACCTCTTTACAGATGGTAGTGAGTTCGATTCCTCGCACGGTGCAAATATTTGTATTCATGAGTATGATTGTTTAATTATTCTCGACCAAGATCGATTAATTAGTCTCGATGTTTTCTATGCATATTATGTATAGATTTACTAAAAAAATGTACCTAAGTATTTTTACCACTTGTCTAGTACCCACACAAACTCTGTTTAGCTTGAGAGTAATAGATATATATACATATAACTTTGCAATTTCAGTTGTATAAAATAGCTGTAAATAACTGTAAATATATATTGTTAATAACTATAGATAGCGAAGGTAAACATGTAATGTTATGTTTGTTTATACAATCATATAAATAATATGAAATGAATGGCTCCAAATATACCTACCTATTGATGGTTAATTTTACTACATCCTATAAACTCCAAGATAAACTAAACCCATTTTATAGTTCGCCAGTTACAATAAATTGTGACATTAGCTACTTCCTATTATTTCTCGTACAATTTTAAGCCTTATTTCCATAGAATTAGAATCTATGTAAATGACAAAAATAATACGATATTCTTGGACGGTTGGTCTATAAATCAAGTTCTGAGTAATAAATAGTGGGCGAGAAGTAACTCCACACTATAAGCATAACTATGAAGCAATAACAAAAGTACAGTCTGAAACCGATTGTTATGAATTATTTCCTGGTTCGTCTGTATGTATTAGGCAGTGCAAATAAACGTAGAAAAAAACCTATCCCCTTCGAAATATAACTCGTAGTATTTGAGTTAATACTTGTTGAATAAAATTCGAGATTGTAATCTTAATTTTTATTTTTTTGGTCGTTGCCATTACATTCGACTAATACGACAGATATTAGCTGAGAACAAAAACATTGTTTTGCCTTATAAATTAAAATCGCTATTAAAAAATAGGGGTTGATGACAGAAGGGTAAATATTTAGGTTGTATGTATTTTTTAACGATACATTATAAAATAAAAAAATTGTCCGTAAAATAAATAATAATAGGAGTGGACAACCCTTATCAATTTAAAGTACGAAAAATAGATAGTAGCCGATTTTCAAACGTACTGAAAGTAGGTAAACTACTCGGTCTAGCCGTTTCGAAGGAGTATAGTAACATTATGACACGAGAATTTTATACGTATATAAGATTACAAAATAATATAAAAAGAAGATAAGATAAATATATGATTACAAAATAATTTAAAAATAATGTAAAAATCCATCAAGGAGTTTACACTAGTTTATAACATAAGTGTATTATATTTAGATTATAACTGGAATGGCAAAGAAGCAGTCTCTCATATGTGGTAAGTGGCAACATTCCCACATATATAAACGTGAAGAGGGTCACGGGCATCACATCATTACATACCCACATCATCCTTCATGCGTTCCCATTCCAAAGATGTGAAATGTCATGATTCGTATCCTGTAATTTCATACATCTTGACTCTTCAATCGCAAAACAATTTATAAAGCTGTTCTTAGCTAGTCGCTAGTCGCACATAGGTGAAAAAGACCAGGCAGGTGACTTTGTTCAAAGTCTACCTCTAATAATCTATCCTTGAACTGAGATCACTTCTTCATTCTTTTTTTTGTATATACAGACAATAAAACTCATGAAAACATTTATTTGTACTGTACGAGGAATTAAATCTGGTGGTGTGTTAAATTGCTAACTCACTGAGACCGTCATAATATTAATGAAAACACGAATTAAAACCCTACACCGAGCCGTTTAGCCACCATGGTAACAGTAGGCCATATCCCCCCCCCCCACATCCCTTAAAAGGATGAATCCGTGTCAGCCTGCGAACTTTAATGGGACTTTGTTATGGTTATGTTTATCGTACCACACTTCTAAGATTCGTTAGTTGGTTCTCAAAATTCGCAACTAAATTGTTAAAATATTTTTTTACATTTAATGATGTTGTGAAAATTATCTGTATGTGTGTTAAGTTTCATATAAAACGACTATAGGAATTACGATGACATTTTCACTGAATATCTTTTTAAATGTGAGTCAACATATAGCTGAATGAAATCTTAGAAAATAGAGGTAAATTAATATTTTCTTATTTATTTTACATACGTCATCTATAATACTATTGTTAATTAATTTAATAAAGAAATAATGATGATGATTTATTTACTTTTGTACTTTGATTGACGTACTCGGTAGTCTAGTGGTATCGCTCGCCACTTTACTTCCGATGGTCGCGAGTTCGGTTCGTCGCACGGCACAAACATTTGTATTTATGAGTATGATTGTTTGTATCCATCTAAGAGTTTCCTATGTTTTTATAATAAAATATGTCGAAGTATTCTATCAATAGTCTTGTACTGATAACACACTGCTGAGCTTGAGACGAGATGGCGTTGTGGATATTATTATTATTTATAATAACTATTATTTATTTATTTATTTCTTTATTTATTACGCGTTTCATTAGGTATAAAATGTTGATACACGTGGGCAAAGTCGCGGAAATCTCTTGTTTTCTGATAGTAGATTATAATGTGGAGACTACTAATTAGCGAGATGGCTAGAAAATGTGCTAATTATATGATTTTGTGATCAAGCAAGCTATTTTTAAATTATACGTCATATAATAAAACTGTAGGAAGGTCGCGTATAAAGTAAATATAAACTGTCTGGTTTTAATTACTATTAACTGGACGAACAACGTACGTGTATGAACTTTCTAGTCTTTGTTTATTTTATTTTATTTACTCTGTTGCACACAAATTTGAATACATAACTTAAAGCGAACTTAAAGCCTAATGGCATTTTTTAACAGTCAACCGTCGCGTTGATCACAGATAAAGTGGGGGTGCAATTTAATAATTAATCTATACATATAAATAAAATAGAAGTGTCTGTTTGTAATTTTTTTTTATTCTTACATTTATTTTATCATAATATGATACAGCCAGTCGTCTGTTTGTAATTTGTGAGTATGGATATTTGTTTACTCTTTCAAAAAACTACTGACCGGATTTTAAAGAAAGTTTACAATAATATGTGTTGTGTGTGTGTGTGTTTTTTTTTAATGAATAATGTATGTATGAACAAAAAAAATGTATATATTTAAGTATTTGTATCAGTTGTCTAGTACCCACACATAGGTTCTGCTTAGCTTAGGACTTGACAATGACGGATAATTTGTCTAGGGTTATTGTTATTATTATTAAACTAAATTTCATTACAATTGGTTGACCCTTTAATACACTA
Source organism: Achroia grisella (assembly GCF_030625045.1). Classification (NCBI taxonomy): domain Eukaryota; kingdom Metazoa; phylum Arthropoda; class Insecta; order Lepidoptera; family Pyralidae; genus Achroia; species Achroia grisella. Next base: position 759,132 of record NW_026712817.1, read on the forward strand.
AGATTACTAACTAAGACTAAAACAAATAAACCAACTTAGAAGTTAATAGTATTTTGAGGATTATACTTAGGTACTTAAAATAAATAATTTAGATAGCGTTAATATGTCTAAAGTTTAAACATTAAAATTCAAAAGCTGCTATTGTCTGTCCGTAAAATTAATTATATATTCATTTAGACGTAAAGAATAGGAGATTCGTGAGACATTTTAATTCATATTAATATTACTAATTTCAAGACACATTTGTTTGTTTATACTTCTTTATTGTACAGATTATATAAAGGACACATGTAACTTAGAAAATAAATGTGTGGCGGCGGCGGACTACCCAAAAAGAGGGATTTTCAGTCAATCTTTAGTGACAGAGAGGAATTGTGGAGTGGTGGATACACCATGCTTCCAGGTATGTATTTTTGTTTGTTTGTTATCTTTTTACGACATAACTGAAATATATTTCAAATATGCTATGACGATAGAAATCTAGTCCTTTTTTAATACGTCCAAATTAGATAAATAAGCATGTGATGCCAGCTCAATAGTAACAGTAAACACACACACAGTAGGGTTGAAACTTGTGTATTTTGATTCTTATAATAATAACTAGCTGAACCAGGAAACGTTGTTTTACCTTATAAATTAAAATAATTTTCAAAAAAAGAAAATTTCGGGTTATATGTATTTTTCAGTGCTAAATAATAATAAAAAAAAATTGACGTAAACATGAAAAAAAAAATATTTCGATGAACCACACTTAGGGGTATAGGAATTAGTTATAAACCTATTCTTAGACCTACTGAATATACATATAAATTTTCTTCAGAATCGGTCAAGCTTTTCGGAAGAGTATATCACGAGAATTTTATGTATTAAATAATAATAATCTTTATTTGTCTCAAATAATAAACTATTACAATTGCTGCTTATAATAAAATTAACAGGTATTAATCGAGACAAGACGGTATATAAATCAGAGGGGCAGTGAGTGCACCCTCTCTATTCTTTGTTGTAGCCTTTATTAGTAAATTAATACAATAAAAAATCAAACATAAAAATGTTACAATAATATAACAAAATTATAAATTTATATAAATACTAGCTGTTCCCGCGAATTAAACTTTATTTTGATAAAATAAAAGAATTTTTCAAAGTAAATGTAGCCTAAGTTACTCCTTATTACATCAACTACCTGCCAAAAAAGTCCCGTTAAAATCGGTCCAGCTCTTTCAGAGATTAGCCGGAACAAGCAGACCGACAGACAGACAAAAATTGTAAAAAGTGTTTTTTTGGTGTATGTACCGTATTTATATTTATATGATATGTATGTAGTAAAAAACGGTTATTAGACACTCCAATTTGATTTATATGCATAGATATATAGATGTTATTCTAACTTATAGTAGTTATTGTGACTATATATACGAAACGCTATTTGAATTACGTGACGTTAGATAAAGTAACTTAACTCATTGCATTATTGTATGTTCTAGTAGTACATCACAAACATAACTATACAGTTTCGTAAACCAAATTAATAGAATAGGTTTTCGTCAATAAAACCGTTTCAATTTTCAAGTAAACATCTACCAGTAAATTGTTACTGTGTGGAATACTGTGTTATCGCCCATAAAACAAGTGAGCTTCAGTCTGATAGGTGGCCGGCGCAAATAATTGAAACAATGCGATTTTCATGGGTATCACGATTGTAATAGTCTTTTTATTGCCTATATTGTTCCAACCGAAAACCTAATGAACGTTATTTTATCACGGTCACTGTACATTTATTTATCTTATTTACATATAATTTATTTATTTATTAAATTAATACAATATAAACTACAGCTAATTGCTAACACGTTTTTATCTTAAAACTATTGTTCTTAACTATATAAAGTCAGTATATTTAAATTTTATTTATTACTGGACGGTAGGGAAAAAAATAAAATCTAATGTAAAAAATTTGACGCTCATAAGCGGCTTAAAAGGTTAAGATGCTGATGGTGCTGATGTGACCAAGCCTTGCCTTCAAATTCAAAAATCATATATTAATGTAGTAGTATTATGTTCATCTTGGACCTTACCCAAAAATAAGTTTAAAAGTTGCAATGCTCGAACAGTGGGACAATTATTAAAGTAACTTTTATTATTATTTCATTTATTTCGTATATGTATCCATATTATGGTAGTAAACAACTTATAAACTATGTTAGTAAATTACGATATTACATTTAATTCATATATTTATGTCTACGTCCAGAAGCCCTGGGTCCGCAGCAATGCAGCGATATCCAGTGCTCCTGGAGTGGACAATCCGACATATTGGATATGGTGTTTTTTATGTAAATAATGAAATCGTAACGAAACGAAAAACGTTTGTTTATTTTTTTTATGTCTTATGATTCCACGTAATATTGGCTGGAGGATGTTGAATGAAATTTTCGAAAAATATATTGTGACATCAGTCAATGTAAGGAATAGCGGACAAAAATACTATTAATAATATATAGCGTCTTCAGATTTAATATTTTTCTGTATTAATCTATTCAAAATAAGTAATATTGGAATCAACCATTAAATTCGCTTCAAGTCAATTTGAAAACGAGAAAAACTTTACGTTCTTGTGAAACCAATATCAATGAAAGGAGCATCGTAAAAACCCATAGATCAAATATTTTTTGTTTCATCCACTTTTCTAACTCGACTCAAGTTTACCCGCCGGTTCCGGGAGCCAGTCTGTTATTTTTATGATAATTTTTTTCTAACGGATAAGTGTAGTTCCATAAATTCCAAGATATTACGTTCTCAATATTGGTAGAGATTCATTTCTCTATGAGTGTAAGACTATTTGCTACCATTTTTCTTTATTATCTACACGACTGCTGTGGCCGGAGGCTAGCATTCCAATCATGGGTTACTATGAAATAATCTCATTACTTAAAGAAGATTTGTGGTAACAAAATGAAGTTTGGATATATATTATATTACGTACATAATAAAATATGTGTCCAGCCGACTGAGATTAAAGTTACTGTCTATCTATAGATTTGTTTTTGTGTTCGTCAGTTTCGAACTTGGAACTATGTGATGCAATTCGGTGTGGTATACAACTGGGCCACGATGCACTATATAAAAGTGCTGGTCCAAAAATCTCACTTTGGTGTTTATAGTAATGTATTTCTATGTATCCTATAAGGTACTTTTTGGATTACGAATCCTTATTAAGTAATGAATAAAATAGAGAGTGGACTGTATTTATTAAAAAGAAAATAATTAATGGAAAAGTAAGCAGAAATACGATTTCGACCTGGAAGAACGTCTTCCACACTCCGAACACCCCAAAGTAAGCAATGTACCAATGTACCACCAAGCTTACTCACCTTGGTCAGGAACTGTTTAGTGGTCACGCACTCTAGAGAACTCTCTATGAAAATATATACACATTTTTATAAAAACAATAATATTATATTAAATAAATCATTAATTATTTTGTTTTATATAGTTAAAAATACGGAGCGTCCTTTTTATTCCAGTTCTTATTTTCAATTCTTTTTGTATTCTAAATTCGAAATTTAAGTGGCCACCAGTATTTATTTGTGGCCAGTACTACCAAGCACCCTTTGCTTCAGTAAGCAAGCCGGTGATACAACCTGTTTAGACTAAGGAGATTCCGAATACGGTACTAGTTACTAGTATTGTGGTAGTAGTACTAGTTTAGTAGATAACTGATTTTACTCGAAAGCAAGCATATACATAATGACCAAATATTAACGAATAAAAATCGAATCGTTTAGTATTTTAAACTGATATATATCACAATATTTAATTTGAATTTTTGTAGCACTGTAACGAATCTGTGGACTGTATGGATGTCTAAATTATGAAAATACATAGATCATGATAGTAAAATGTATTAATATGCAGCTGCAAACTATGGTAAAGATAATATAACAATAATAAGTCAAATGTATCAAATAACATATAAAAAAAGAACTGTTCTAAAAATACGAAAACTGTATTGCGGCGGTCGGTCGTCAACAAACACCATTTAAATAAAATATGAAATATATGAAATATTTTATAGTATAAACTTTAATTCGAGTAAAAACTCTAATACGCTGGAAAATAAACATTCTTGTGAAACACGAGGTTCATGTTTGCGATCCTATAAATTTGATTAGAATTTTTGGTGCCTGTACAAATTTAATTTGATTTGACCCATAATTAATTTTCACGATAGAAGCTTTTACGTAAATTATAATTGCTCATAACTTTTATTCAGGCGTTATGCCTCATGGAGATTCGTTGAGAAATTTTTTGCTAGCCAGTTAATTCTAATCTTTGTATATATATATGAACAGCATTACGGACATCACGTTATCGTGTGGCTAATAATATGATCTCTCATTCTGTAATTTTACTGTTTAGTCACACCTAACAACCGAAACTGCTTAGCTTAGCTTAATAGATTGCTATGTTGCTGAAATAGATGAGACTGAGGTACCCACGTAGACGACTTTTTTACAGTTTCTATAATGATTATTGAATATAATTAATGAATATATAATTAATGCTAGTTGTTACCCTAGGCTATGTGATTGTTGCCGCTAAGTTGAAATTTTCAAAATCCTTTTCTTTGTTCTAACATAAACCTATGTTCCAAAATTTAGCGGTATAACTTATTGTTTTTATATATACGTTGGTAGTTAATTAGGATAAACATTGTTATAACTATAGATTGTTATATTAAATTTACATCATACTGTATTTAACATCAATTCCTGAGATCTTATGAGTACTAAGTATTTATGCCTGAGTTCGATTCGATGATTCAAATCAAATTAAAATATCTTTATTAATTTAGGTCTATACGGCACAGATAATATAATATTACATAATTACGGGTACGGTCAGTCCGGAAAGTAATCTTAGTTGAAATTAATTGGCAAGAAAGTACGGTTACATAAATACAGATCATGTTTAAATAAAATTTTTGAGAACATAGTGACCGTCATGTACATGTAATTAACTTTACTTTTATGTAAAAAAGGAACAATTTAATTAGCAACCATAACTCGAACAGACCAGGCATTTTTTTTAATAAGAATTTGAGGTTTACTTCCAAAAAGTCGTCTGCAGAGAGAGAGAGATAGAATACACATTCTGTCTCTATTTCAGTCGCTAAGCAGATTAATATGCAAGCATAATATGCGATTGAAGATATGAACAATTATAGGCATATAAAAGCATGACATCTTAGTGCGAGGAAAAGTGGATTGTTAGTAATGTTGACTAATAACCTCGTTTCTTGCAACGTACCATACTACCACCATTGACCTTCACGTGGATCCGCCTAGAAACCATCGTGATAAATTCATGGCTAATTTACCACAATGGCCTAACTGATCTGACCTCATGCTCATCTTATTATCCACCACTGGTGCCCCGCCAGCGTAAACCATTAGCGCAGGCGAGTGAACCATACGATTATCATCCATAAGACATCCTAGTCCATACAATTGGCAACGCATGAGTGGCATCTCGGGCGTGACATGATACCGTGATATCCGTGTTCATGTATATATAGGCGTGTTTACCACTACCATTACGTGAACTGACAGCGTGTTCGCCATTACATTTGCATAAAAGAAATCAAAAAGAAACACATACAAATGTTTAGTGTTAAATGTTTATTCGGCTATTTATGCGTACATATGCCTTCTAAACTGATCGTTTACACATGAAACAGTGATTTTTGTTTACAAACATGATATTTCCTTATTCTCTGAACTTAGAGAGCTGTTGGATTTAACGATCCAGATGTTAAGTATATTGCTGTCTATTTTTTGTACACACTTCATCTTTACGACGTATCAAATCATTGTTATAGCTCTTAAAGTAAGTATTCAGAGATTGAGTGATTTCTTAGTCGTGATATTTTATGTTTATGACTCATAGTACTTTTGTTACTGTTTCTTTTGTGTATCTATTATTTATATTCTTTGAGTATTATTTTGTTACTGAAGTAACTGTTGTAGTTTTATTTTATATATTTATATAGGTAAATAGAAAACTATAGAAAAAGACTTATAATACGGAGATATATATGACATGACAGAATTCAAGTATATACTAGTAATAAACTATAAAGGAACTGTAAATTTACAAATTTTTAAATAAAATACAAATTTAGATAAAAAATACATTTCTGATTAGCCAGATACAACAGTATGTCAACTTTGCTATTTGGCAGTTTTATGTTCAACACAGAATTTTTAATAACTTCTGAATAACATTTATTTAAAAGAGCAACACGCAAGTTTCTTGCTCATTCTTCTTGTGATGAGTCTGCATTTCGAATATGTGGTAAAATAAAATAATAGATATAGTAACATGTAAAGTTATTATTATATTCTCACCACTTCGTCTATAGGTTTCTAATAAAATAGATTGATAAAAAGTATAGGGTCTCCATTATCAGAAATACTCTAATGGCAAATATCACGATACGAATAAAAGATAACAAACATGCAAATTGTCATATTAAAGTTAAACGCATTCGATAATCAAGGCGCTAAAAAATATTTTCTTTCATGTTTTATTTGAGCAATAAATACATATGAGCAATACAAACTTTACAAGCTAAGCTAAATCAAAAAGTCAGACGAAAGCAAAGTAATACCGCGAGCGAGCGGTGCAATTGAACCAGCCAATATCGAGAATAGTTGAACTGTGCTTAATCCGCTTTCTTTTAATTAAACGGCACGTAGAACTGCAAGACATAACTAGTAAAGTTATATATAAGCTTTTAACATATGATATGGGGGTGAAGCGGGATTAGTAATATGGACTAGTGACTCTGTCTATGTACTATGATGGGTTGCCCTCCACGTGGTTTTTTTTGTAACCATTATAATAAAGCTGAATAATATACTATCAGGAACCACTGTATTATACTCGTAGTCCTAGTGAATTACGATTGTCATAATGGATTAATTGATCTCGTACTCATATTATTGTCAAGCAACGTAAACCGTTAAGTACAAGTTGATGTATTATGCCCTCATCACGCTTCAGAAAAAATATTGTATATATATCTACCAAGGAACTGGACATTGTCGACTATGTCTGGACCAAAAGTAACCTGACATTGAGGGTCACGCAGCTGGAATCGAGTCACAACGCGAGCTTCAAAGCATTTATAGCCCGGGTCCCTACCAATATGCTACCCACCTTCATGGAGGAGGACTACTGGCCGAAGGGGGTGGTCTATCGGCGCTACCGTGGCAGATTGCCTTCGTCAGTGACGTGACCATAGAGACAACTTTATATAATTTTTATTATTATTTCTTCTGTATGTTAGACTGTAAGGTATGTATAATAGGGGCCATGTAGTCAGAATTAAATGAATCTAATTGTCACGTCTTTTAAGTTCATATTTCTTTACAGCGTTTGACACAAAATGAAACGAGTAGTACAAACAAGCTCTCATTAAGATTCTACCATGGTTCACGTTTGCCAACATTAAAGTAGGGATTAAATTGCAAACATTTGGCACAGATGTGACTCCACTTAAATAGGGATATACACTACAAAAACAAAACAAGATCGTGTTTTTTGAATAAGTAAGCCAGTACAAGTAACATGACACACTTTGTCAACATGAACTTAGGTTCCTTAGGTACAGTAAAAAAATATAGTTACATTTAAACATTTATCAGTACACCTACATAAATACAATAAGGCCTTGAAAAAAATCCTTATAGCAAGGTCTATTACTAAAAGGATTTTTTCAAGGCAACCTTAGGGATAACATATGGCACAAAATTAAAGCAATACTTACAATGAAAAAAAAATAGAGAGAAATACAAATAAATAAATTAATAGATACGGATTGTCTGTGTTTCTAACTGTGATACATTTCAAACGTATTTAAAACTAATAACATTATTAATAAATGACAGACTTTGTTGATAGAAAACAAAAAAGTTTTTATTTATTTTTAATTACAATAAATATATGGCTTTTATAGAAAAAGTGATTTCATGTGCTAACACGTGTATTTATACGTATATACGTTCTTCTACCAGAAACACTGTGTGTTTCAATGTTTCAGCGTATCGTTGTATCATAAAATAACTTAAAACTACCTAAGAATTTAACTAGCTATCGAAAATATTATTAACAAATAAGTAAGCAAACATTCAATCTGTGAGTGAATAATTCAGTGATTGAGAGAGTGAATGAATGAGTGATGCAGTTAGTGCATACTATCTTATCTAGTGCTTTAAAATAAATAAATAAGTGTTGAATAAATGGGTACATGATTCAGTCAGATACGGTTAGTGAACGAGTGAGCAACTTAAGTCGATTAACAGACTCAAGTTAATGAACTTCATCTTAAAATAAGCCTTTATAAAATAAAACAAATTCACTTAAATTTTATGAACAGCCCTACTACAAGTAAACTGAGGCGGAAAATGCTAATAACATGGCTTTTGCTTTATCTCGGTGTTCCCGGAACACACGTATTTTTTATACTTAAACATGATAACTTATTTTACATTTTGAGATTAAGAAAATGTAAGTATATACAAAGTTCACTGAAATGCAACTTCTTAGTCGTAAAAAGCGTACTTTTTATCTCCTACGAAAAAGAGGAGTCTTATAAGTTTGACATATGTGTGTAATTGTCTGTCTTTATCTGGGTATTGTAACTTCTAAACCAGTGAACTGATTTTAATGCGGTTTTAAAACTGACGTGTTCGAGGTGGTTCTTGGCTATAAATTAATACAGTTTACATTCTCTTTATTAATTAGCTGGTTGCTTTGAAATAATTGGTTTCAATAATAAGTTTTACCATTAGCGTAATAAGCAGTGTTCTGACATCCTTTTCCAATCCCCATATCATTGTATTAATCAACGATCAATAAGAAGATATTTCATTCGTTCAATTAATTCCAAATTTAAATATTCCCGCCAACCGGTGCTAACTGCGTGAGCGTGTGAACCCCGAAAAAAAAGAAAATTTGCAATTCATTATGGTGGCCGTTAATACCTGAGTTGACATTACTCATATTATAATTGAGATTTAACAAGAAAATCTGTGTGAATTCACGTGTCCAGTGCATTATAAGTTTGAAATAAACTGCTGGTGGTGTGTGGAATCGGAGTCAACGACGAAGGGTGCACCCAAGGTCATCAATTTACAATCAAATTAGCCCGGTCGGTGAGTCCCGCTTTCTCCTTCCTATTTCTGTCATTACACAGTCTTCTGCTGGTTTCTGGGGATATTCAAACCTTTCTCAGGCAGGTGAATAAAATACCACAGATTTCTTCTTTAATTCAAAGTCATAATCTACCATCTAAGTATAGCATAGTGTAGCTGCTCCCCACCTCTCATCTGAAAATTGTATGGTTTACAATACATATATATATATGTATATATATATATATATATATATATATATGGGTGATTCTACTTGCAAGGGAATTTTCCGCGGCTCACCCTATTTTGTACAGTTTTTGTAGGCAAATTATATTGAATTACGATCGAATATGTACAACTAAATGATTTCTATTATGACACTAAAAATTAGCTCACTCCTACATATATATCTATCAAAAATTATAATTTAATGTTCCGAATTCTCAGTATCCTGACATGAAAAATCCTGACCTGTCTCTCGCCTGTAATGAAAGTTTATAAGCTGCACAGTAACTTTATTTTGAGTGTGTACGTAATATCTGCACTAAAATAGGAATGTATAATATATATAGTTTCAATGTGTTTCTCTAATTTTATCTTAAATACGAAACTTATTTTTTTTAAATGCATTATATTTTGTCTCTCGGTTTTTATCTCAGTATCCTGCTACATCAAAACACGTTAAAATCAGTTCGAATTACCGCGTCTAGCGCATTGCTGTTCGGTCAGAGAAAATGATCTAATTAAAGTGATCTTTCAATCACTCGCGCGCTTCTCGGCTCGCAATTGTTTGGTCGCTACGGTGAGTTGTGTGTGTGAGGTTTTGCTGCGGCCAGTCAGCTTAACAGTATCCTGGTACGTATTTATTTAAAATCCATTACTATCTATATACTTTTTTTGCATTCATATATCGTAAATAAGTTACATTTGAGTACAGAATTGCATAATTTCAATATTAAATGTTGCATTGCGTAATTATTGGCTGAAAACTTAACATAACCTCAGTAACCTGTCCTCAGTCTCCTGGCAACATAAAAGGCAGGAGACTGAGTATGAATCAGGAGACTGAGAGTTTCGAGAATCCGCATGATTAAATCCAGTTAACATGATTGATATATTAATTATTGGTACATTTTTGTAGTATAGTTACATATTATTTGTAGAAAAAATGTATAAGCTCGGATTTTCCCGAAGCAAAAACTCTGATTTCTAACATTTAAACTTATTTATAATTTTTATTGTTTGATATAATTTTTACATTTTTTAGTTTAAATTATAACGTTTTAGATATCAATATGTGTAGATAGGTAATATTTAAATACTTAAAAAACCGAATGAAATGTTAATTATATTCTTTTACAGAAAAATGGCCAAACAAAAAAATATATCTAAGGAAGAAAGATTAGAGAAAAAAAGATTAGCTGTAAGGCTTGGATATGAAAAAAATGAAAATGATCCTGTGAAATCAGCGGCTCAAAAAGAAAAAAGTCGGCAAATATATTTAATTAGAAGAAAGAAAGAACAAAAAATCGAAGTTGTTTAAAAAGCTTTATTTGGTGACACTTTAGAAAAGCAAATATCAGATAACATTACCAACTTAAGCACAAAGAGTGAGAAACTAGTTGCAAACAGATTGATTATGGGAAGTGTAGTTAAAAGAAATAAAATTTGATAATTAAAAAACAAACTTATCACGTAAAAAAGGTGTGGCACTCACAAAAACAAAAGGAGAGATCAAAAACAAACTTACGAAATGAGGTATAAAAATTTCTAGAGGATAACAGTAGATTGTGTGCCGGCAAAAAAGATTTCATCACTAAAAATAAAGTGAGCAAACAGAAACGCTATCTACTTGATACTCTTAAAAACTTGCATAAAGAGTTTTTAAAATCTGGCAACGTTCTCATCAACTGATGAGACACTAGCACACATCGAGTAACTACTCGATGTGTGCTAGGCTAAAACCTTTTTGGATAGTGGCCCCAAAAGTAATTGATAGGGATACTTGCAAGTGTACTACACACAGCAACATACAATTAGTTGTTTGTGCTTTAAATACTGCAAAAATACTGAAAGACACAAGCTACCAAAGATTATTAACTTCTTTATGCTGCGACAGATGTAACGAAAAGTGCTTAGGGAGAATTTGTGAATTATGCTCTGATAAAGCTATTTTATTTAGCGAAGACTTTGACGACACAGAACTGGTTATCTAGAAACAGTGGGTTTCTTCAAGAGAAATTATTGTAGACCCTAAGACGAAAAGAGAATGACAGGTTATAAAATAAAAGAAAGAAAATATTGAACCATTTGTTCGAGATCTTAAAGTTAAACTGCAGAATTTCCAATAATTAATTTGAAACCTTGTGTAAGGTTTGTTGTATAAAGAATACTAAAAACCTTATTTGATTTGATTATTTTTTTCAAATATCCTAATTATGTAATAAGTACTAATAAGGGACATTTTCTAGTTATTTGTAAGTCAAGGTCTAACAATAGAAGTGTTCCATGGAAGACACTATTTTTAGTAATAAAACATACATATTTATTTAAATAATTACAACGGTTTTTAATTTCTTTCGTATAATACTCAGTATCCTGTTCATAGTCTCAGTCTCCTGCGGCCATATTTTTTTTAAATGTTCATAAATTTGGTATATTTTATTTTTTTGACTGGCCCGTTCGAGATCAGTAAAATAATGACCTAAGCTAAACGACAAGCTACTTTTCAGACCTTATACGCTAAAAAAATGTTGTTCCAAAAATTCATTTATTTTCGTCCCTCCTGAGTAGAACCACCCATATATGTATATTCACAATACATGAACTTACATACATATTTATGTATGTAACGTCACGTGCGTTACGAGTTAATTATTACATCATATGTTAACTACTAAAAATAACCAATTTCAGTCTTAAAAGATCTGGCTGTTCATGTATATAAGTGACGGTTAGTGTTTATCATCAGGCGAGCGATACAATTCCATTTACATAAATATTATGTTTTTAATACATAAAAATCTACTTAGAATCTACACGGAGGTTATGGATACCATGTAACACTAGGGATTTATTATATCTGTAGTTATTTAATGAAATTCGAGAGAACCTCTTTAAATTAAGTCAGGCCGGGAATAGGATGCTGTAAATATATACATATATCTACTTACTTTCAGACTTCTGTAAGTCATTATCAACAACAGAAGCCCATTTTCATTAATTCCCCGAATGGTGACGTTTTTGCGTCAATTATGTTACACGTCTATTCCCTTTGGGTATTTTCTCTTACAGCAAAAACATAATTTAGTTAGGACACACGAAGAAGGGCAGTTAGAAAAATAGGGACGTGACAACCCTTTGTGAAATTGAACATCCTGCCGAAATAATGGATAGGCTGTTTTATCTACCTGGTAACTCCGTCTGAGCGTTTAATTTAGTTTCTGGAGAGCGGTAGTGACATACCCTCTTTAGACTATTTACCTTTGATATACGTCGAGAAAACACTTAAAAGATTTTTATTATAAAAACTAATATAAACATACCATTACGACTGCCATTCCAGATAGGATAGTCAGTTACATTTTCTATTGTCGCTGTTGTAGTTAATGTAACTCTTAACTTGAGAGACAGTCAGAATTACACATTGTTTTTGGTGTCGGTCAGAATTGATCTCGCGACCAGTACTGTTATTCAGGGTAGTAAACCGTTAAATGTCGACACTTTTAATCACTTTTTTTTTTATTAGTAGTTTTACTTTATTTTCTGGTCTCTACAACAGTAGCATTGCAACCTTCGGAGATCTAAGTATAGTTTTCGCCCTGTTTTAGAGTTCGTTACTCATGGAAGTCAAGGATAAGAATTAAAAGAAATATTTTTATCTCTTGAAGATTGAAAGTAAAGTTTCCAAAGGAGATCTTTAGTTTATGACATGCATGAGTGAACGTATATAATCACGTAAGATATGTAGTGGCGGAAAATATTTCATTATTATAGTCATTTTAAGTACAGTTATGAGACATATGAAAACGAATATAAGAAAGAAAGTGAAAATCTGAAAATATATTTTTAAATATTACAGACTAAATTAATCGTAGGACAACGCAATTTGTGTAAAGAGATGGAAATGAATATCATGATGAAGCCATCCGTCATGTCGTGACTATTTTGGAATATTGGGTATTATTACTGTGCCATATTCTGGGAACAATGACATAGTTCGTTAAACTCAAACTTCATGTATGTGTTTAGCAAATATGAAACTGAAGCGAGACAAATCAGAGAGAGCACAAGGAAGAGCAATTTTGTGAGTCAGCTGTCACCTACCCTAGAGGTGGTGAAGTTCACCAGTTACCATTCCATACAGTTGTATAATAAATGTCCTATTTATACTTTTTAAATTAATAGGACATTTATTATACAAGGACAAATTTAAACACAAATTATTAAGGATTTTTTTATTAAAGAAGTGTTATTATACAGTAAATAATTTATAAAATGAGTGTAATGGAATATTGAAATTATTATTATCAAATTGACATTTTCCTTTAAATCATATATATATTTATTTTAGGTATTTAACTAGTTAATTATAAATTATGTAATACAATTTAATGTAATAATTCAACACAATGTAAATTATTCGAATAAATAAAATAAAATAAAAAAAGATGGATAAGCTATGGTTTATCTTAAAAATTTATTTGGAAGCGGATCTAATATGGGGTAAAAATTTGTGTAGACAATATCCAATCTAATTAATAATAATTATAACATTTAATATTGCTCTAATAGATTTTAAATAAATACACGTATATATTAAAAGAGTTTGTTTTCGACATCCACTGATAAAAAGCAATATCAAAGTAAATCCGTTTCGGCGAATTGTGTTACACAGAAGTTTGCAATATTTGGCACATAGGCGGCAAATATCGAAATTGGAAATTTCTATTTCATTACATCGGACATAAAAGGGTTAATTTATGGAATTAAGGCCTTTGTTTAACTATCTATTTAACGTGTTGACATATATAATAGAACTGAATCTGTAGGTGAGTGTTTTTATTATAATAAAATATAATAATTTGACAGTTTTATTTCTTGTTCGATCAGTTTGTTCTTGTTAGATTCGAACCAAAACAAATCATAATATCTTTATTCATGTACGTATCTTGTATGCCCTTCCTATTTATACCCCGTCCACCCCTCCGACGATCCTCCGTCCAATTCAAACTGGGATCGAAATCGCGACGGCCTTAGCCGAGGTTTGAACCCCTGGCGGTACCCTCAAGCTAAAGTCGTATCCGCATTAGAGTAGTACGAAAAAAAAGGTATCTTGTGATATGTCAAATCTACCGTCAGTATAGAAATACTAGTATTAATAGTAAGTTTAATAATAGCGAAACCTATCCGAAATTAATGATCACGAAATTCGGAAATTATTGCTATAGTCTGGCAAGGAAGGAAGCAATGCTATACCGTGACGCTGAGAAACGACGTCCCGCAGGCTTTATAATTAATTTCTAGATTGGAACTCCTAATTAGTATTATGACTATCAGCTAACAATATCTCATGCGATAACGTACAAAATAAATTGCTGTTGTATATAATGGTAGAAACGGAATAATTCGTTAATTAATTGACAGCTTCGGTGATCTAGCGGTTTAGTACACCACTTCATTTTCGATGGTCGCGGGTTCGATTTTAAACGTTTGTAATCATGAGTATGATTGTTTGTCTGGGTGGTTTCTATATATAATAATGTATGTGTTTACAAAAAAAAGTATCTAAGTATTTTTATCAGTTGTATATTACCCGTAACACAAGTTCTTCTTATCGTGTGACGTGTGTGTAGATGGCGCTGTTATTTAATTATTTAATTCAGTTAACTTTATTTTTCTAAAATAGAAGTAGCCTAAGTTACTCCCTATCACATCGGCTACCAGCCAAAAAAGTTCCGTCAAAATCGGTCTAGCCATTTCAGAGATTAGCCGGAACAAACAGACAGACAGTCAGACGAAAATTGTAAAAAAAATATTTTGGTATATGTACCGTACTTATATTCATATGCATGTAGTAAAAAACGGTTATTTCAATATTACAAACAGACACTACAATTTTATTTATACGTATTCATAAAAATTCGTGTTACGATGTTTGTTTGCGCTGTTTTCCTAAACTACTGAACCAATTTTGATGAAATTTTTGGTGGGGATGTGAAAATAATATTTATTTATTTGTTATATCCTAATTGATAAGGGTGGCTATTTAGTATTTTCTTTTTTTTCATTTTTATGATTCGGCATTAAAAAATACATTTCCTATTTCTTAATATCGATATTAATTTATATAGCAAAAGAACGTTTGCTGAAACTGATATATGTATGACATGTGTAGATATATAAAATGACAATATAATTAAACAATATAAAAATTAAATATAATTCGCGACAGTATTCTATATGGTATAACCCAATATATAAATATTGTAACTTTAAGAGATGTACCGCTCGTGACTAAATAATATATTAAGCTATGTATGTATACACGTATGACTATCTTATCCATGATTTCGCCGTCAAAAAGATTATATGGCAGTAAATTACTAGGTATCGTGACTCAATATCTTCATGTTACAAAGGTTACAAGGGTTGGCCACACGCGAATGCATGAGGTTGGTGTTGACCTTATTTCTAGTGTGCAGTGATGGTTTACTATTAGGCAGACCGTACACTTATATACACTCGTTTTAGGGCTATATTTTTTATTGCTTTTGTATACAATACAATTCCACGATCGATTGTAGTATCAAAAAGAAATTACGTAATTTATTCCTCTAAGATTTTTTAGCCGCTTGTTGACCTTATTTCTAGTGTGCAGTGATGGTTTACTATTAGGTAGACCGTACACTTATATACACTTGTTTTATAGCTATATTCTTTACTTATTTTATGTATACAATACAATTCCACGAACGATTGTAGCATCAAATAGAAATTAGATAATTTAATCCTATAAGATATTTTAGCGGCTTATAAACGTCAAGCTTTTTGTATATAATATTTTTCCCTATCACTTCAGTAGTCTATACAAGATTCAATTGAGAAGAACTGGCAAGAAACTCAACTGAATTTCTTTTGTTTTAAGCCAGTTTATTAACATTGAAATAGACCACTATCCGCGATAATTCGCGAAGGGCGCCAAGAAGAGTAGACATCCTTCGAACTTCCTTAGTATTAAAATCAACTTCTGTACCAGGATCGACCAATATATAGCCAGCCAGTTATATTAATTTAGTCAATTAAATTTATTATAAGCATTTTTGGTTTTTTCTTCAATCCTCCGATTGTCACACACGTAATTCTTGCGCCATATAAAAATAGCAATAATTATAAAGAGCCCTTCCGCACAACACAAATATATAGCACATTTGTGTTGAGCTGAAGTGGATTGTTCGTAATGTTAACTGTTGATCCCATTGCAATGTACCATGTCAGGTTGACCTCCACGCGATTTCCCCTGGAAATCATCTTGACAAATTCTTGGAGATTTTGTCAAAATGGCCTTACTGACTCATTTTATCATCCTCCACTGGTGTCTCGATAATGTAAACCGGTATCGCAGACGAAAAATCTATCCATTATAATCCACTACAAACGTTATGTTGTGTGAAAGTAAGTTGTCTCTAGGTAGTCAGTAAGAGATTGCTTTAAGACATAAGGGCGCATTTTGCTGAGCACATATAGTCGTCTTTTGTTCTTATACATACCATGCGCAATAAGGACTTTCATAACTATTAACATACGTCTAGACGGGTTTGAAGTTAATTAACTAAAATTACTAACTTTATAAACAAATTTGATTAAGTCTTCGTATACAGGATATGATAGATAAGATCTTATGTTTAAAATTTCATCCCTAGAGGTTGAAAATATGTAAGAAGTTTGTTTGAATATAGAAACTTTGTACTCGTGTTTTGATTATAAAACTAGGATATGCATACATGCTAAAGTATGTAATATCTCTTTATATGTATATATAATAAAAGTACAAAATCGTGACGAAACAAAACGGCCTGTTTATATGTTTACTTTTCTCGAAAAACGGGAATGGAAAATAGGATGAAATTTTCAAATAATATGTTGTGACCGATTATATGTATAAAGTCGCGGGCCCTACTATTTCAAAATAAGGGGTTAAAACTTGGGATGAAAAATGAAATTAATACTTCATTATTAAATTACAACTTTCAAATTTGTTTTTACAATGCTACTACAGTGTAATTCCACGTGTACGCTACAGAACAGTTACAAGGCCTCCCGTAGTTTTGTTAGACGTTTTAATTTCCGTGAAAATGAGCACATGTGACCCACATTGCTTCTCCCATTCCGGACACTAGTGGCAGCTGTATAGGAATGGGGTTAAAATATGATAAAGGCATATTTCGAATGATATATTTAGTTTTTTTTTAAGTTTATTCCTGGACAATCCCCAAAACGCCATCTAGTCCCAAACTAAGCACATTAGAATATACATGTATCATGGGTACTGTACACTTAAATACATTATATATGTAAATACATAGAAAATACCTAGATGAACAAACAATATAATTTATAAAGACATCTCGCAATTTAAAAATACTTTTAAATTATAATTATTTTTATTAACAATAAAGTGTTGAAAACCACGTAGGTTTATGTTACCAATTACATTGAGACACAAACTAACATTTAAAATTTTACAAAAATAATGTTTTTATAACGTTAATATTATTTATATTAACGTTTAATATTTTTTCCATCGTACATTGGTGGGTAGTTCTTAATCAGTCGAGGTATTAGATAATGATTACTCGCCGTGGTACTTGTTCACGGGAGTGTTACGGGTAAGTATAAAGTCGGTTTTGCTAGATAGCCTGCGTATATACAAGATGTTTCTTTCAGTCCTATATTTATTGTTAAAGAAGTTGTCTCTTAGTAGATAAAACGTGGTAAATTGAAACGTATATTTTAATAATTACGCAATGCGTGTTGGTTTCTCTTGATATATAATGTTATCATTATTACATTTGCATGTGTTATTACATTATTTCGTTACTAATATATTTCATGACATTTTCTATATATAGATGCAGGTGTGTATTATGTTTTGTTTTTAATAAACATAAGCAATTCCCTTCCTTCATTCCCAATGAGATCTCATTCCGGTCGTTTTATTTTACGCTGCTGATAAAATTTTAGAATAGAATAGAATAGAAAATCATTTATTCAAATAAACTTAATTTAAGCACTTTTGAATAGTCATAACAATTTGTTTTTTATCTACCACTCGTTCGGAAAGCTGTCTCATCACAAGAAGAACGAGCAAGAAACTTGTGTGTTGCTCTTTTAAATAATCCTTGTAAGTTTACATTTACAAGTCGAAACGTGTGAATACAAACTACCAACAAGCACTAATTTTTTGGGTCAAATATAATCATGCAATAAGATTTAATCAGTCGTAGTGATAAGAGCAGACCAGTCCCTACAAGCAGCACTCGTTCACGAGTATGACGGATGAGCCAGCCATCACTGCGCTCGACCATATTTTAGGGAGCCCATTGACCCGGCCCACCACGCCGCCACATGTCTGGACATTTTAGTGAGCATGACTACTCATTCCACACGACCACGTCACAGCTACAAAAATTACTATATGGTAGTTACAGTATTCGCACTTTACATAAGGATGCATGCGGCAATCAATACAAAAGCCGCTACGCTATCATATATCAAGAAAGCAGTATGAAAATTTAAATTATAACGTTGTCCGCAAATAAACTTATTCTTGCTATATATTGCTATCATCTATAAATTCATCTATCTTATAATAGGCTTTTTTACATAACATTTGTTTAATATAAGATTTGAATTGCCTCTCTGTAAGATTTAGCGTAGACTCTGGCAGTTTATTATAGAATCTTACGCAATTACCATAAAATGAATTACTAACTTTGTGTAGACGGCATTTAGGTAAAATTAGCTTATTTTTATTGCGTAAGTTTCTACTTGTACAGTCTTTAAGTTTCTTGAAACTATCTAAGTTTTTTCTTGTATACATAATATTTTCATAAATGTACTGTGAGGCAACGGTGAGGATATTTGATTGTTTAAAGCATTGACGTAATGACTCTCTAGAACCCATACCATAAATAGAACGTATGGCTCTCTTTTGTAAAATAAATATAGTATTTATATCGGCAGCTTTACCCCATAGCAGTATGCCATATGACATAATGCTATGGAAATAACTAAAATATACAAGTTTTGCCGTCGCCACGTCTGTTAATTGCCTTATCCTTCTAATTGCATAAGCAGCAGAACTAAGTCTACTGGCTAATTTTGAAATATGGGGCCCCCATTGTAACTTCGAGTCCACTGTTATTCCTAAAAAAACTGTATCATTAACAAAATTTACTATTTCATCATTAAGCAATAGCTGCGTATTTACTTGTTTTACATTAGGCAGCGTGAATTTAATGCACTTAGTTTTGTTGGAGTTCAATAATAGATTATTACATGTGAACCAATTTAGTATAGCAGAGATAGCATAATTTACATCGTCTAATTGATTACATTGGCGACCAATTTTAAACACTAACGAAGTATCATCCGCAAATAACACTATATCTGCAACTTTCTCTACCATGTAGGGAAGGTCATTTATATAAATTAAAAAGAGAAGTGGGCCTAATATTGAACCTTGAGGAACGCCCATTTTTATATTAGTTCCCTTAGACTTTACACCATCAATATCTACAGTTTGCACCCTATCCTCTAGATAAGTTTTCATTAGACTTAGGTCATTATCTCTAATACCATAATATTTGAGCTTGTACAAAAGTGTTTCATGATCTACGCAATCAAACGCCTTCGACAAGTCACAAAAAACGCCGAGAGCATCCTGTGAGTTTTCCCATGATTCGAATATATGTGTAATAAGCGCTACACCTGCATCAGTAGTAGACTTGCCGGCAGTAAAACCATATTGCTGACTGTGAAGCAGTCCGTTATCCCTGAAGTATTTTAACATTTGGTTAAACATAATCTTTTCAAATACTTTACTTAGAACTGGCAAAATAGAAATTGGTCTATAGTTGCCTAGCTCAAATCTATCTCCAGATTTAAAGAGTGGAATTAATTTGCTAAATTTCATTAATTGAGGAAACACGCCATTATCAACACATTTATTGAAAATAGTAGCTAGATAAGGAGCAACAATATCTATGAATGAACTAAATACTTTAACTGAAATGTCCCAGAGATCTTCCGTATTTTTTAAATTTAACTGTTTGAATATTTTTATGACATGAAAAGGGCTGACATGTGAAAATTTAAATGTTAAAGAGCAAGGGCTGACATTAGCCTCCAGTAATGTTTTTGCTCGAATTGGAGATGAGTCTAGAGAAGATGTAATATCAATCGGAATATTAGCAAAAAAATCTTGAAAAATATGAACTATATCTTTTGTTGCTGTTATTAACTTATTGTCATAATTTAATGAGAATTGATTGCAGGCTTTTTCAGACCGTCCAGTTTCTTTGTTTATAATTCCCCAGATGGTCTTAATTTTGTCAGAGGACTGATTAATTTGTTTATTTATAAAATTAGATTTAGCTGCAATACAAACTTGTTTGAAAATTTTAGAGTAATTTCTAACATAAGTCGTAAATTTGTCATCAAATCTATATTTTTTTTGATCATATAAATCAAATAAAATGTTTCTACTTTTAAGTATTCCTACTGTTGCCCATTCTGTAAATTTAGATTTAACACAATATTCTCTTTTCTTGAAAATATTCTGGTATTCTTTTGACAAAAGACTAATTAACTTGGTGTAAAGAATATCAGGATTATTAAGACTGACAGATTGTAACTCTAAGTCTAATTTATATTTTACCGTGCTTTTGTATTTATTAATATTGTAAGCATTTATTTGTCTTTTTGATCTTTTATTATTGGTATTTTTTTTAGTCTGATTACTAAACTTAACAACTTGACCACAGTGATCCGAAGGAAGTTTATTTATTATTAATTTTTCAATATACTCACAGTTACAAAAAACATTGTCAAGACAAGTAGCAGTCGTAGCGGTTACACGAGTGGGTTCCTGAAAGACATTACTCAAATTAAAAGACTGAAATAAACTAATAATTTTTGTACATGTGGGTGTATCACAAAGAATATCAACGTTAAAATCACCACACACAATGATTTTTTTACTGCTATTAAATACTTTTTTTAATATATCCTCCATCATCAAATACATTATAATCACTATTAGGAGGCCTATAAACACATATAAGTATATAGTTATCTAGTTCTATACATGAGATTTCTGTACAACACTCAATAGAAAGTCTAACAATGTCAGCACGTTCCTTTACTTTAATATTATTTCTTGCAATTATCATAGACCCACCTCTGTTAACTGACTTTCTATTGAAGCAGCTGACAACATTATAATTATTTAAACTGAACATCATATTGCTTTCTTTAAGCCAATGTTCAGTGAAACAGATAATGTCAATATTGTATTTTTCCAAAAATAATTGTATAATTAATTCACTGCCGGGAAAACTTTGTATGTTCTGATGAACAATTACCAATTCTAATTGCTTTCCCTTTGTCTTTGTTAGCAGTTTAAATCTGCAGTCAAATTACTTATATCACTATTTAAACAAAAATTAATAGAATCATTTGTTATGTCACAATTTTTATATTGAAGTTTACCATGTAAACTGTTCATGAAGTCAATATTATAAGCCACTAAAGTGGCTATTTTATTCTTAGAAGATTTAGAAAGATACATTGTATCTTTTGTCAAATAAAAATCACTAATAAAACTATTAGTGTCAAAAAATGTAAAAACGTCACTATGACGACATGTCAATGTATGTAATAAATTATTAAGGTAATGTACCTTATTGTTAATTTTTTTATGATAATGGCTACTTGTATAAGGAAGAGCACACAATACAATCTTATATACATTCAATTGTAACAAATATTGAATACCTTTAATTATATCCTGTCTACTTAATTTAATACTATTACCAAAAAATAACACAACTGTGGTCATTTTATTCATTTTAGTAGATTTAATTTTGTTAATAATTTGTGCAAATGATGCCCCTGGCATACAGTAATTTAATACATCACCCTTAAGATGATACTTCAATATAGACCCAAAATTACAGCCTATTCTGTCAGAAAACACCATTGTGCTACTTTTAGGATTATAGTCACTGACACAAATCCCCTGAACTTCATTTATCTGCACAGTTGAAACTGAATTATTATTTGGCAAAGTTGAATGATCACATGTACAATGTTTAGTTAACGACTCAAAACGGTCAGCATTGTATTTACTGACATCAATCAAATCATCCATTGCTAAAATATGCTCCTGGATTTGTTTTTGTGAGATAGTATACTTGTTATTTAAATCGTGAAGCGATGATTCTAAACTTTATTTTTGAAGTTAGGTAACTTGTATCCATGTCATATAACTTTTGGCTTTCCACTAGTTTATTATTATACTTATTAATATAATCATGCAATTTTAAATTGTTTAAACTAGTTTTTTTCAGCAACTGACCATTTTTGGAACGTTTATATAATATACTCCGAGTCTTAGTTATAAACTTTTTTAATTTTAAATATTTTTTTAATTTATTATGACTCAACATACATATGTTATTATTATAGTTGCCCTGTGATGTGTCACTAGTAAGGTCAATCACAACTGGATGGCTGCATGGAACTGAAGTAGAAGTTTATTAGCTGCAACATCTGTTTCGAATCTAGTCTATGATATAAGGAGTAGCTTCAATTTACATTAGATATAATATCTCTATACTGGGATTTTTATTGGTGTCCCTAGTCAAAGATATAAGGAAAAGAATACAAATTTACACAGCTTTTGCTGTAAAAATAGCTTACATTTTTATTACACTTGAATTAAAAATAAAAAAGTGTTTTATGTTTAAATAGCAGTAGAAATATATTTTTCGAATATTAAATACGATTTTAAATATTAATATTTCTCTTTATAAATAATAATAATCTGGTGTGTTTTAGAACACAAAATTAAGAGAAGTTGTTGAACAAAATGTTGACCATCTGTTACCTTGCTTATTTGCCATCGTAGTATAAAAAAACTCTTTCTGGAGATGAAAATTTAGTTTATTTAAAACTTATTATGTTACTTCTACTTTATGTTACTTGTACTCTTTGAATTATTTAAATTTTGACGGCCTCGGTGGTCTAGCGATTTAGCACACGGCCTTACTTCCGATGGTCGCGGGTTCGATTCCTCGCACGGTACCAATATTTATATTCATGAGGAAGAACGTGTATTTACGAAAATAAAAATATATCTATGTATTTGTATCAGTTATTTATATATTATCCATAACACAAGCTTTAGTTAGCCTAACTTGGGTCTAGATGTGATACGCTGTGTGAATTGGCCTGAGTTTATTATTATTAACATAAATAGATAACCCTGGACAATTAACACCAATATATTTAAATACTTAAATTCGGAAGTTTAAGTATGCTATAGTGAGGATGTTGGGAAAACTACATTGTCTAGAAATATTTTTATGAAAGAATAAGTTACTTTCCTAGTTGTTAACATTTCGTATTATCTATGTAGTTATTAAGGCCCACAGATAATGTCTATCACTCACAATAAACGGTAATGACTAAAGTTAACAGACTGAAGGTATTCATTGTTCTGCTTTATTTGTTGTTAACACGCAAACCTGCCGGCCGATTTTCGCAAATGGACTCTTATGGAAATCTTTACATGCAGTACCTATTTTACCTTAATAAACATATCGCATGTTTAATACCCTACAAATAACCTTAAAAATGCGAAATCAACTTTAAGGGTTTGAGTTTAAAGCCGATTTTCAATTTTTTATGAGTTAATGCACTTTATTCTTATTATATATGCGAATTATAAACTAGTGACCTTATTTTAATGACTAAATCGCTTTTTAATTTGATTGCAGTAATTTTCAATTTCATTTCAAAACAAGATAAGACATCCGAATCTGAATAAGGTAAGAGGTCAATATTGAGAGGTTTGGAGGCGGGGGGGAAAGGCCTTTGTTTAGCAGTAGGATAAATTATGCTAGTAGACTGAAAAAATCGTAAGAAAATCCGGGGCGTAGTATCTAGAAGAATTCCATACTAATATAATAAATGTGAGTGTATCTGTTTGTCTGTTTCTTACAATTTCACGATTAAAACTGCCTGAACCAATTAAAATAAATTTTGAGTGAAGATAGATTGTATCAGGAGGCAGATTGTATTAAAAAAGCAGATGAAATTTCGGATAGCTATCTAGTTATTAAGTAAGCCTTATTTTTCTTATGGATAGGTTCATTATTCAGCGATGTTATCAAATTATCATATTCTCAGGAAGAATAAAAACATCGTACGAGATGATAAATGCGTGACTTCGTGTGAGACAGCAAAATGTGACGCGACAGGAAAAGCAACCATGTTGAAATGGATTCATCCGTTATGTACGTCGCTTCGCAACGAATAACAGCGGAAAATACAGTCTGCCTCCAGAATATGTACATCAAGGTGGAACTGTCTTCTTTATTTAACTAGAATGGCAAGCTGATGGTAAATGGTTACCGTCGCCTATATTAACGTCGTCGTATATTAACAGCACGATAGAAATCAACATGCGAGGCTCATAGGATCACTCATGTATTGTTATTGCAGTGAACTATAATGTGACGTCTTCGTACTCTGCATTTTCACTGGTTTACCCCAAGTTTCAACCGATATGCCTACATCTTACACAGGAAGCTATTTGGCAGCTGAAATAGGCGAGATAGAGGTATCAATCGAGATGCCTTTGTACAATGCGTAGCCTATAGTCTCTATATGTCAATAATATTATAGATAAATGGGTGCTTGTTTCAGATAGAACTAAAAGAGATATCAGAGCAATT
This sequence comes from Achroia grisella, assembly GCF_030625045.1. Classification (NCBI taxonomy): domain Eukaryota; kingdom Metazoa; phylum Arthropoda; class Insecta; order Lepidoptera; family Pyralidae; genus Achroia; species Achroia grisella. Next base: position 784,360 of record NW_026712817.1, read on the forward strand.
AGAAGAAAATAAATTAAGCGAAAAGAATTTTCAATGGTAGGTTTTTGTGATTTAATTTGTATATATTAGTGTACCTATTTCTGTCCTAAAAACACACCTATATTGTATGAAAAACTATTCTCTAATAAGTATTTTTTTATCATTTCCATTGTTTGTATGAGTGTCTATAGAACTCGACTATAGAAGATATTTCTGGTATATTTTTATACAGCATAAAATTAACTCGCTTCAGCTGTTTATTCGATTAGATCTTTTAAGTTACGCAATGGATTTTAAATCAGTTTTCAGCCATAGATAGAGTGATTCAAGAGGAAGCTTTATACGTATAATAAATATACACTCATGCAAAGCCGGGGCGTGTAACTAGTTCATTATAAAAAGCCTTTTTATGTTACTTTAACGGTTACCTTATATTCGATATGCTCAGTTTTAAATATTGGAGTGGAGAACAGTAGGTAAATTAAAGATAATTTCTGCACCTGACCGCTCTTTCGTAATTCATTTATTTTGTCGTGTGTCTATTTTGGAGACGCTACATCTCTGATATAGAGTGATGAATGGATCAATCATATAATAATTGATGTTGGATGGGAAGCACTATTTCTAAGTTCTTTCACCCTGCGATATCTATACTTAAAATAAGCTGAGCTTAAACTGTATACACTAATTGTATACCTAGTGTATATATAAATTTGTATTTTTATTCAACTAAAATTATATTTTACTTATTCCGTATTATTTCAACTTTATATATTCATTTGAAAAGAGAGTTTTTTATCAGTTCATGTCAAAGTGTAATACAAACCGATAGTAATAGATTTTTTTATAATAAATATCTATGATTAAAAATATATATATATTGATTTAAAATTTAAAATACATAATCATTCGTCGTTACATATATATATAAATAACTCAATTACATATTTATATCCTACTATATATAAAAAGTCATAATACCTACATAGGTTACATACTGTAATAGATAGAACTATTAAATTTATTTGAAAACTAAATGGGTAAAAGTACTAGATATAAAAAGTACATATTCAAGCTTATATTTCATGTACATATCTGAGTTTATGAAGGCTGTTGCAGATTGACATTCCTATTATTGTCTCTTGACGTTTTTGTAAATAAACGGAATATTATTTCTATGCGTGATTTACGTTTGTGTACAAAAGATTTTCCCGTGATATTTTCTCTTCAGAAAATTAATATGCAAGATGCGGAAATATGTGACTACAGTGCACAGGCGTCAAATTTCTGTTTCAAACAGTGGGAAATTGTGAAGAGAAGAGGTATAACCACTTTTGTTCATTTGTCCTGTTTTCATTAATTAAAATCTCTTTGAAATTATAGACTGGCTATTGTTGTCTAAGTTTTTCGTCTGTACTCAGAGAAGGAGGAATTTCTCAGTGCTGGGTGTTTTTTAATTCTTTTTACAAGTTTTTACTGAACTTACTACGTTCTTTTCCGTACTTTTGTCCGTCTCTCTTTGCACTTTATTTGTAAGCTTTTTTGTGCACTTACTAGTATTCGATTGCGATGACATCTTGCAACGTTCCTTTGTAACTTCGTTAATATAAGTTTATTACTTATGTAATAAGTTATATTACGATCAATGTCTGATGATGGGCGTTGATATTCTGTGAAATCAATTTTATGCAAACAATGTAGACATTAAGAATTCGTAGTCATTTGGAATATAGGTACTCATTAATGCCTCGTCAAATGTCATAGATTTCCCTACGCTAAATTTAATTATACAACTAATATTTAGTCATGAATATTGGTTTGATTTTAATATATTGGGTATGAAGTACATAATTACATATAAAATGTAATATCATTTACATTGTCTGAGCGTCGAAAGTCGTTTTTGCAAAACTTCATTGTAGTTAAATCATTATATTATTATTTGTGTTCAATCTTTTCTTTGTTATTTGTTAGTCAATTAAAATAAAACAATAATTTTAAATGAAGCTGAATGTATTACTGAAAACATAATATCTGTTAAGCCGCATCTGAGATTATAGCTCACAAACGCATTATTTAGTTTTTAGTATTACTATGCCTTTTTTTTCTCTAGACCATTCTTGTGCCATCTACCACCTTCTATCTTCTCCCAATAAGTATAATATCTTCGGTCTTATCGCAATAAGCAATCTCTTCCAGGCAACCATTGAGTAGAGCCCAAAGGTTGTCTGGAAGAGATTGCTTGCTTTTTGTGCCTTATTACTTACTATCTATTTAAGTTCTTTGTAATATATTATTTATTTAGTCCTTATTGCACCTTCTGGTGCAATAAAGAGTAAATAAGTAATAAATAAATAAATAAACGCAAAAGAACAAATAGACAAAACTTCGAACAATTATTCTTTTGGATTCTATTCCGCTAGTAAAGTCTTCCTATATTTTTTACCTTATGTCTCATCCAGGTATAGACATATATAATTTATATTTTTATATGCATAGTCTGCTCAACAGTAACTTAAAATAAAGGTTTCAGAAAGGATTATGCAACATGTACTCGTTTGAACTCGTCCCTCTGAATCAATTTTGTTCGGGTCGCTTTATTGGATTATCTATTGAAACATAGTATACGGATATGAATAGGAACTTGGTAAACAGAGAAATGGTAACTACTAGTAAGAAGGGATTAAAAAAAAACATATATTTCCTGAACAAATAATAGTATCTAGGATAATACGTACAGCTCCATCTAGTTCAATCTAAGCTTGTGTTATGGGTACTAGATAATCTAAATATATAGAAATCAGCGGTGACTGACTGACTGACTGACATAGTCATCTATCAACGCAAAACCCAAACCACTGGACAGATCGGGCTGAAATTTGATATGGAGGTAGTTGTTATGACGTAGGCATTCGTTAAGAACGGACTTTGATAAATTCCACCTCTAAGGGGGTAAAATAGGGGATGATGTAGGATGTAAATGTATTAGTTTGAACCTATCAATACCTAATGGAACAAATCTTAATTTATTTGTTCCATTAGGTATTGATAGGTCAGACAAAATCATTTTTAGTTCTTTAGGCTACTTTTATTTCAGAAAGGTAAAAATAAATTCTACGCAGATGAAGTCGCGGGAACAGCTAGTGGATAAATAAATTTAGATACATTGTGTTTGTAAATACATATATATTATATTAGAAAACACCCAGGTCAATACAAACAATCACACTCATGAATACAAATGTTTGTACAGTGACCATCGGAACTGTGTTAAACCACTACACCAGAGAGATCATCAAAATGAAACAAAACTTTATTAGCATACTACGTTACTGTACATTTTTAACTATGTACGAGAAGACCATTGTTAGCTTACTATGTTTTCGTCTTTCGCGACAATTGTTTTGACTTCATCCGGAAGTTTTCTTCAGGGCACCATAGTGGTGTGTGTAGTGGAAAACATAGTGGATTTTTTAAATTTCCTTCAATAGTAATGAATTTTGTTGTAAAATTAAAATAATTTTTAAGTATAATTGGCATGCCAGTTTATTATCGCGAGGCTGCGTGTAGCCTATATCACTCACTGATTATATCTATAAGTAAAGGTTGCAAAAACAGCAAGTATTCGTTGTAATAAATACACAAAAAAATATCTTTCTTATTACTATAAGATATTACATAATCAACTTACATTAACTGTTTTGTACGAGTAACCTAATCAAAAAATATTACCGACTATTTTCTGTGCCATAAAGAGCTATAATCTATACAACAGCCATAAATAACAAAGAGTAAACATTGGCGGAACATAAAAAAGTTCTTTACGAGAATAAATGACCAAAGCCCGTTGTTGTTCAAAGAGGCATTCAATCAGGAAACTTGTTAGGTCAAATCAACGATTCCTTTTTCTCCATACAGTTTAACAGAAATCGAGTGTTTCTTAAGTGGCTACTTCTATTACCTACTGAATGTGGCGTAATATTGATTGAATGATTGAATAGTGAACGTGGGAGAGTAATTACAAGGTATTATTTATTATTAATATGTTTTATTAAATAGATGATAAAACTAATAATAGTCTTTATTTTGCATAAAAAATTATGTACAAAAAAAAGAACTTAATATAAAAATATGCTAACTAAAGGCGTCCTTATCACTCAAACTAATCTCTTACAGACCACCTAGTGATAATAGATAATACGGAATAGATAGTGACGGTTTACGCAGGCGGGGCACCAGTGGAGGATAATAAAATGGACATGAGATCAGGTCAGTTAACGTGATAAATTCATCAGGAATATATCTTGATTATTTTCAGCGGAACCGCGTGGAGGTCCATAAATGGTACATTCCAGTAACGAACGGTACGTTCTTAGAATGTACCATGTCAGGACTTTTACGCGATTCTTTTGTTTGTGATTAAAGACAAATATTAATGAATGGTGCACGTCTACGCTAACGGTTTACGCAGGCGGGGCACCAGTGGAGGATAATAAGATTGACATGATATGAGGTCAGTTAGCCCATCAGTGTTTTAAAGATTCAAATATCCTGACCGTTACTTCACAATACATTTATGAGAATATACACGGAAGAATTTAGAGAGTTTTAAAAAACTTAAAGACTGTACAAATAGAAACTTACGCAATAAAAATAAGCTAATTTTACCTAAATGCCGTCTGCACAAAGTCAGTAATTCATTCTATGGTAATTGCGTAAGATTTTATAATAAACTGCCAGAATCTGCACTAAATCTGACAGAGAGGCAATTCAAATCTTATATTAAACAATTTTTGTGTAAGAAAGCCTATTACAGGATAGATGAATTCATAGACGACAACATATCAAGTAAATAATTAGTTTATTGGCATACAACGTTATAATTTGTTTATCTCATTCTTGATTCAATTATTTTAGAAATATGAAAGCGCAGCGGTATTTGTATTGATTTGATTTGATTTTGATTGCATGCATGTGAAATGTGAATACTATAACCATCAGATGGCAATTGTGAGTAGCTATGACGTGGTCTGGTGTTTTGAGTAGTCATGCTCACTAAAATGTCCAGACTTGTGGCGGCGTGGTGGGCCGGGTCATTGGGCTCCCTAAAATATGGTCGAGCGCAGTGGTGGCTGGCTCATCCGTCATACTCGTGAACGGGTGCTGCTTGTGTGGACTGGTCTGCTCTAATCACTATGACTTATTAATTGTTTAACCAGTTGTAGTATATTAAATGTTTTTTCTATTTTATTATTTCATTGAATTAGTGCTAATCGGTGGTTTGTATTCACACACTTAAACTTAAATTGTAAGTAAGAATAAATTATTTAAAAGAGCAACACACAAGTTTCTTGCTTGTTCTTCTTGTGATGAGACAGCATTCCGAATGAGCGGTAGATTAAAAAAAAAAATGTTATGATTATTCAAAAGTGCTTCAATGTAAGTTTATTTGAATAAATGATTTTCTATTCTATTCCATCGTGACAAATTAATCAAGAATTTATCATGATAATTTTCGGAGGAACCGGTGTAGCTAAGTAGTAGTAAGTAAGTAAGTAGTAGCTAAGTATGGTACGTTGGTAGAATGTACCATGTCAGGTTGACCTCCTTCAATTTACGTGTAAATCATAATGATTGTTGTCATCGATTCACTTTACTAAAAATAGGAGATTTTATCCTTCACCATATATATATATATAAATTTAATAATTGGGACTAATTAAAAGAAAACATAATAACGTATCAGTCGTGATTCTTACCAGTTCTTCTCTTATCTTCTAGTTCGGGATACCTGTTACCTTCACATTATGTATCTTAAAGCTATGCGTGATACAAAATTACTTGTGTCTTATTTTTTTGATCTATAAATCTAAACAAATTTTTATGATTATGATTGTTTGTGTTTGTTCGAATGTTTTCTATATGTAATATGTACGGCATGTTTTTAAATAAAAACGTATATAAGTAGTATTTCTATCAGTTGTTTAGTACCTATGGTATAGGAATTTAAAAAACGCCGTAATAACACCCCAGACGACTCAGGACAGACCGTCCTTGCGAAGACTGACCATAGGGACCGACCCCAAATAAATGAAACCAAGGCCAGGTGTTGTTGTCTGTCACAATGTTTATTTTATATTGTTCTGTATAAAAAAATATATAATAAAATTCTTTAGAAAAATACAATATATGAAGTATAAAAGTATATGGCCAGTACGTCAGCAACATGGCGCCCCGCGGTGTGAGCACCGGTTTAGTTTGAGCTGACATGCTGGCGGTCTAGTAGAGGAACCAACTTTCGGGCTGGGCGCTTGAGGATACCTCCTTTGGTGGCGACCTCTGCCACACGGATCGTTTTGTCGGGACCGAGGAATGTTTTTAAGATACGGCCCCGTGGCCATGAACCGCGCGGAAGGTTGCCGTCGGCAATGAGAACCGGGTCTCCGACTTTAAATTCTGGTTTTTCTCCTGGTTGTCTCGGAATCAGTGTGGGGAGGTATTCCGTCAACCATCTAGCCCAAAAGTGGTCAGCAAGACGAAGGCCCTTTTTCCAATTTACTCGACGGATAAGGTCGCGTTCATCCATCTCTCCGAATGATTGGTGGGGAGAGGAGCAACCAATTAGAAAGTGAAATGGCGTTATACTTTCTTCGTCATTAGGGTCTACGGAGACGTGGGTGAGTGGCCTTGAATTTATTAAGGCTTCGGCTTCTAGGAGGAGTGTGTGTAGAACCTCTTCTCGTGGGGATTTTTCTTTTAGTGTTGTGGAGAGAGCTGTCTTTACGCTTCGGACCAGCCTCTCCCAACATCCGCCCATAAAGGGTGCCCCAGGTGGAATGAAGTGCCACTGGATCCTTTTATTGGCAGCATCATTGACTACGTCGTCATGGTAGAGTTGCTTCAGTATATTATTTGCTCCGACGAAGGCTGTCCCGTTGTCTGAGTAAATTTTAATTGGGCATCCACGCCTTGATATAAAGCGACGTAGAGCCATGATTGCCGCATACGAGGATAAGCTGCCAACAATTTCTAGGTGGATAGCGCTAGTACTGTCAGGCAAGTGAAGAGTGCCACATAGCGTTTTTTCGGTTCGTCGGCCAATGGATACAATAACTGGCCCGAAATAATCCAGACCAACAAAGGAGAATGAGCGTACGCTATGAGCCATCCGTTCTGCAAGTAGATCACCGAAAGATGGGGTCGGTGGGTTCTTTTACGAAGGTGACACATCATGCATTCGTTAGCGACTTTCTTTACGGCTGGACGTATACCGAAGACGAAATAGTTCTGCCGTAATTCGTTGACAATTAATTCTGTGTTCGCATGTGCTGCTCTGTTGTGATGGTATTTTATTAGAAGTTTCACGATGGGATGCTTGCCGCGAGCAGAATGGGGTTGCTTGTGGTGATTGAGCCCGCACAGGCTATTGTCCTCCCTGCTAATTTTAATATTTGGGAATCGTCCAAGGTGACAGCTAGCCGTCTCAAACGACTTCTATAGGGCAAGGGCTTTTCGGCTTTAATAAGGCGACGTTCTTCTCCAAAGGAGTCTAGTTGGGAATGCAAGAGTAAGCAGAGTTCTGATGCGACTAGATCTGAGGCTTGTAGCCGTCGAGAAGGGCTTCGTCAACCCTATTCCCTATCTTACGAAACAATAAATGTATAAAAAACCTAGCAGCGAGAGCAACAGTAGCTGTAGCGCGAACTAGACGTAACCAATTACTGAAACGACAGTGATTAGCTACTACTGGCGATAGTTCCGGAGAACTATCTGTTGTTAGTGCAACTAGCTCGCGATCACATTTCATTTCTTCGGGGCCTAGTCGCACATTTGTGGAAGGTTCCTCAGGCCATTCATTTTGACCGAGTAATAGAAAGGGTGGCCCGGAGAACCATCGTGAAATTTCGAATTTTGATTGTGGCCTCGTAGCGTCGTCAGCAACATTCAGATGAGTTGGAACATATTTCCAACAAGAAATGTCTGTGAGTTCTAAAATTTCTCCAACCCGATGTGAAACGAATACTTTAAAATTGCGAGCATCGCTACGAAGCCATTTGAGAACTGTCAAAGAATCTGACCAAAGGAAAATTTTGACAGGCTTATGTTTATGAGCCTCTATTAAATATTTACAAAAACGAGCAGCGATCAGAGCCGCCAGGAGCTCTAATCTAGGTATGGAGGCTGGCTTTAGAGGAGCTAACCTCGCTTTTCCACCAATAAGGCTTATTTTGCAATCGTTGGGCGTTATGAAACGCCAATACGCTACACAGGAGTATGCGTATTCGCTAGCATCAGCAAAGACATGGAGTTGTTTTTCCGTCCACTCACATGTTGTGTAGCAGCGTGGAATAGAAGTTTGGCGGAGATTTGATAGGTGCTCAAACCAATGTTTCCATTTTAATAGAATTTCGGATGGTAAGTGATCGTCCCAGTTGATACCGAGCCTCCAGGTTTGTTGAAAAAGAATTCGACCTCTTATGACAATAGGAGCCAACAAGCCTAGAGGGTCATATACTTGCATTAGTAATGATAGGACATGGCGCTTAGTCCACTTAGAAGACTCATGGATAGGGGGTAAACTTCGCAAAAGGCCTAGAGAGTCATCAACGATGTTCCAAGACACTCCGAGAATTTTATGGTTTGGAGCATTGTTTGCGAGATTTACCTCTAAGATGTTTGTGGCACATAGATCTCGAGGAATCAAGGTAAGAGCTTCTTTAGAATTAGAGGCCCAATTTCTCATCTCGAAACCTGCGCGAGAGTGGACTTCTACAATATCAGCTACGAGACGAGCTGCTTCATCTGCAGAGTCGACGCTACCCAGGTAATCGTCCATGTAGTGGTTGTTAACTACAGCATCTACGACCATCGGAAATTCTTTTTTATGATCTAATGCGTTTTTATTTTTCAGGTAGAGAGCTGTGCACGGACTGGAGACCGCACCGAAAATCATCGACGACATCCTGTATTCCAAAATCGGTTGGGATGGTTCATTACGCCACAGAACGTTGAACGTTGAGCGTCTCTGTCCTCCTTCCGGATTTTAATTTGGGGAAACATTTCCCGAATATCGCCGTTGAGAGCGATGTGGCCTTCACGAAAACGCATCAGGATTGCTAACAGAGGTTACAGTAAATCGGGACCTGCTAAAAGCATAGAATTGAGGCTAACACCTTCAAAAGTGGCTGCTGCGTCGTGTACAACCCTAAGTTTCTTTTTTTGTGGGTGTACGACGCCGAAATGTGGCAGATACCAAGTGATTTTGGAGGGGTCTGCAGGTTCTGTGCATATTTCTGCGTAACCCTTGACAATGTTGGCATTTATCTGTTGCCTATATGATTCTGCAAGCGACTTATCACCTATGAGTTTTCGTTCTAGGCTTTTAAAGCGGGACAAGGCAAGTTTATAATTATTGGGGACATCTTTTAAGTTGTCTCGCCATAGGAGACCTGTTTCAAATCGCCCTGAAGGAAGACGAGTAGTGGTGGACTCTAGTAAATCTAACGCTCTTTGCTCAGTAGGGGTGCGATAATCTTTAGCTACAATGCCTATAGAATCTAGTTTGTAATCTTCTTTTACGAGATTTTCTAACGATTCATAGCTGTTTGACGGATTTACAGTTATGGAAATGGTATGGTTTACGAACTCGATTGGTTTGGTTTTACTCGAGCTGAAACCGAAAAGGACCCAACCAAGAGGGGTGAGACCGGCTACAGGCTGAGACTTAGAGCTCTGGCGGATCTCTGTGGGCAGGGTGAGGTTCCAGTTGTCGATACCAATTAAAAGCATCGGTTTAGCATGTTCATAACATATAAAATCGACCAAATCAGATAAATAATGTAAACCTTTAACAAACTCGCGATCAATATGTTGTGGACCAAGGTTCAGGTTAGGAATAGAACGAACATTTTCTAAAGAATGCCACTCCGTACTATAACGTCCCTTGATTGTGATGTCGACTAGGGATATATCGGACTCAGTTGACATACCTCCTATACCATCGATCTTAATATGGCTTCTTCGTCCCTTTGCACCTATGGCGGACGCTACTGACGAGTCTAATAGGGTGGCTGTAGAGCCATCATCTAGCAAGGCAAAAGTATCGAAAGTACTTTTAGGGCTACTGTGCTCGGCGCTGTATCGTCACTCGATGGACTTGTGTCGTTTTGAGTCTTTGTTGGTGAGGTGGTTCTGTGGAGTAGGGAGTTATGGCTTAATCTACTCTTACACCCTTTCACCTGACAATGCTTAAGCGTACAGCGGCGAAAGAAATGGGGATTGCTTTGGAGGCATTTGTAACAGACTTTGTTAGCAATGACCCACTTCCATCGATCTTCTACTGTAGCTAAACTAAACTCTTTGCACGTTTCAATGTCGTGAGACTTTGAGCAATAAGGACAAATAGCAACTTTGTCTATGGTACTATGACATAACGTCAGTGGATGACATTGACGTTTGGGCGGTTCGGGCTTTACTTGTTCAGAATAGGTTCCATACCGAACACGTAATTCCGCCTCGAGCATAAGAAATTCGGACAGTAGTTCGAGTCGAAACTTGCCCAGAGTCTCTTTGCTTGCTGCATAGTCTGCCCAACGGATCCTAAGTAATGGCGTAAATTTTGTTAAAATCTCGTTGGCCAAATCGGGTGACGCCAAATACTCTGGTCGGTTGAGCAGTCGCACGACTTCCGTGCATCTGCGTACTTTGCAAGCAAAAAGATTGAGTTCCTTCATGCTCTCATTATTACTTATTTTTGGGAGAGCTCGCATTGCCGAGATCTCTGAAAGTATTATGAATTCGGGTCTAGCAAAGAATACCTCAAGAGCATGAATGACCTCATGAGGGTCGCGCGTGGCCGCTAGCAGTATAGCTACGTGATCGCGCGCGGCCCCACGGAGACTAGCATTGAGCCTCGCCAAGTTCTCCGTTGGTTAGCGCCGGGCTGGACTCATCATATGACTTTTTAAATATAAGCCAATCCGTCGCGCGACCATCGAAGAGTGGGAGCGGTGCACTTACCTTGGATGATTGGGCCGCTTTTATAGCGACGTCAGCGACTGCTCGAGCAAGGTGTAGAGTGTGGTGGTTTTCTATGCTTTTATTTGTGATACAATTATGCGTATGTGTGCCTATGGTGTTGTTTTGTGGTATGTACGTGTCCGTCACAATGGGGTGCGCCGAGAAGTGCCCACTATGGGCCGCCTGCTCCTGTGGCACGGCCTTGAAGGCAGCGCCGTGAGGGCCCTCCATGGGCATCGGCACTGCAGGCCCTGCAGGTACTGCATCGCATGCAGCAGGAATGGCAGGTGGACTGGATGGCTTCTGAGTCTCCGGCGCGCAGTTTGTTGCTATGTCTTCTCTCGGGGCTGATGCGCAGTTCTTGGATGTCGTAGCGAAGTTAGCGTCCAGCCAGTTCTCTATTGAGTTCCTGGAGCTACGGCGGCTAGAACGACTATTTAGTGCTGCTATCTGGGCACGCATTTCTGCTTCAGAAGCAGCGCGTTCTGACACCAGATGTTGTTGTCTGTCACAATGTTTATTTTATATTGTTCTGTATACAAAAAATATATAATAAAATTCTTTAGAAAAATACAATATATGAAGTATAAAAGTATATGGCCAGTACGTCAGCAACACCAGGTAAAAGAAGAAGTTTAGTACCTATAGTACTAGCTCTGCTTAGTTTAGGAATAAATACTGCTGTGTGAATCACACTGGGTTTTTACATTTATTTATTTGTATGTACAGTTAGTCATAAAGCCAAAACAATTTCATAAAACACTGATATACTACAAGGCATTATTTAGGTTAGTATATATGTTATTATAAAGACAATACTGTTTTTTTATTTATTAATTTAATTTAATTTTACTCAAAAGAAGCTTAATGCACTTTAATATTATTTGTTATTTTAGCCTATATATTATTCTGATGCATGAGCTATATTACTATAAAGTTTCATTAAAATTCGGTCAGTAGTTATTGTGTGAAAGAATAACAAACATACTTTCAAACTTTCGCGTTTATAACATTAATATGATACAGGTTGCTACATGTATTATTAGAGATTTACAATTAAGATTTTTTGCAAATACAGTGAATTAGAAAGCTAATAAATTATAGGAAACTACAAGGCTGTTATTCAGGTCAGTATTGTTATGAAAACGTAACATTGTATTTTTTTATATTGTATGAACTCAAAAGAAACTTAATCCACTTTAATATTATTTCTTCTACAGGCCATTTTAATATTACATCTTGCACAGGACAGCTACATGAATTATATTATTATCTATTCATAAAGGCTGTATTTTATTTGAAAAAAAAGTAGGGATCTCAGTAATTGCACTAGTGCAGTATGTCTGCGCCGCGCCGTATAAATCAATTATACTTTTATTGAAGCAGTATCGGCACATCGTAGCTTCAAAGCGTGGGACATTTTTTTAAATTGTGTGTGATAAACGTAAAGGCAATTTTTTATACCTTAGGTTACAGTATTAAAATTGTTGTTTTTGAGTCATACATGTACATGGCTTATGTTACTCAGAGATAATGAAGCATTCTAATGGTGAAATAATATTAGAAATCAGTCGATTTATCGTGATTATTCGTTACAAACAGACAAATATAATGAGAAGTAGGATCGGATTAACTATTAAGCGGAGTAGCCAACTGTTTAAGAATTAACGAAGAGAGGCCCCGTGTTTCCTCATAAAAGAAATTGAAATATTTAATATATTAAAATAAAAAATATTAGATTTTTGTTCTTCAATGACAATAGGTAACAAAAGGTAAATATTTTTTAACTCAAATGTATAGAGGTAAAATAGCAATGAGTGGTCTTTTTATTTTTTTAAACGGATAGATTCTTGACAGGGTTGAAATAACTATGTTGGGAACATATCTAATCTGTCCCTGGGAAGAAGATATAGAGCAGCATTATATCACCTATTCTGGATAGTCCCTGGGTCCTGTAAGTTGGCCGTTTTGACAGATAGATACAAGTAATGGAACCCATTTGTCACAGTAGATTTAATTTAAAGATATTTGAGCACTTCTATTTGTGTTTACATTTCTACTATACACAAAGTTTCACCAATATCATTCATTCAAAGAAGGTTTAATATTTTGTGATATTCGTGAGTATGTGTGCGTGTGTCTAATTTTGTTATAATGAAAGTATATATTTTTAGGGTAAAATATAAAATCTAAACTACACCTAAACTATATTTGCGTGGCTTACATTTTACACTGAAAGTTATAAGTATAAAATAAAGGGATTTTTTGCGCGTTTAACAAACAGAATAGTAAAATTAATTTTACTATTCTGTTTGTTAAGCACACAAGTAGGTACACTGATTTCCCAAAAAGGATAACGAAAAAAAAAACAGATAACTATAAATAACACTAATATAAATAGTTCGTTTGTAATACTTTATTTTACAATATAATTTAAAATAAATGGACACAATTGACTTAAAGAATAATTACGTACAATAGTTGTGCTGCAGATCCAAACTTACTAAAATCTAATCAGAATATTGAGGAAGGAAGCATCTATATGTAAGTATATGATAGAGCCTTGTAAACGACCCTGTTCGGGAGGCGGTTCCAATAAGGGACTGTGTAGGGCATGACGAATGATACCCTGGAGATGATAAGAATGGATTTCGAGGATGGTTTGTTTTTATCACACTAAAACCATTTTGAATCTACTAATATAACTGCTACCCTTTAATTTGTCGGCCTTGGTGGTCTAGGGGTAGCACGCTGCCTTACTTCCGATGGTGGCGGGTTCGATTCCTCACATGGTACAAACATTTGTATTCATGAATATGATAGATTGTATCGGCTGGGTATTTTCGACGTATTGTACAATACAATACAGATAAAATACAATATTTTGATTATGTTGACTGATTAATGTAATTGTGTATCTACTTTTAATTTTTTTTGTTAATATTACTGTGCCTTGCCTATGTGTGTGCCCTTATCTATACATATAAATAAAATTGGAGTGTCTGTTTGTAATATTGAAATAATTGTCTTTTACTACATGCATATCAATATAAATACGGTACATACACCAAAATAATATTTTTAACAATTTTTGTCTGTCTGTTTCTCTGTTTGTTCCGGCTAATCTTTGAATGACTGGATCGATTTTGACGGGACATTTTTTGGCAGGTAGCTGATATAATAAGGAGTAACTTAGGCTACTTTAATTTTAGAAAAATAAAGTTAAATTTCACGAGGACGTAGTCTCGTATACAGCTAGTAAATAAAAAAAATATCTATCGATCTATCTCATTCACCACGGGCATAAAATGTGACGACTCATGTGTTATTCATATATATATATATATATATAGGCGACCGCACTTAACATCAGCTAAGTATATGTAGGTCAGAATCATCGTCATTGCGTTGCCTATATTCCATTATTTGGGGTCGGAAGTATTACTTCCACTGATCTCTATCGTTCATGACACATCTTGTGTCTGGTACCCTAGGATACGCCCTAGCCATTACTTGTGTTGTATTCTACTTCTCATACTACGAAATGTATGTATGTAAGGTAAGTAAATGTAATAAAATATGTTATTTTTAGTTAGCTAGTCCATAATTTAGGCCAAAAAAGAGATGGATGGATTGTGTGAAAGATGATATGGTAAGAAAGGAAGTAAATAACGCGATGACTGCGAACAGGGATGAATGGAAGCGAAAAACATATTACGCCGACCCCAAATAAATGGGATAAGGAAGAAGCAGATGATGATGATTTCCCTGTGTTGATAATTGAACCCGCAATAAACCACATATTCAATTTGGAATTAGTATCATATATATTTAAATTTCAATAAATATAAATTATCGTCGCCTGTTTATTATACATTATATATATAAATATTCTATTTTGTATGTTTAAAGGTAAATCGACACTTCTATTTCTCAGAAGGTATATTTTGCTATTCTTCTTGTAGTGAGACTGTTTTCCAAATAAGTCTGGAATCAAAACAGAATTATTTAAAAGCGCTTAATGTTAAGTTTATTTGAATATACATTTCTGTTAGTATATCCTACAAATATGTGAAATTAAATTAATTAGTAGCCTATACCTCTTAAATAAAGTTCATTTGGATTTTTCATTTTATTAGGGAACCTACGTACGTGTACTATGTACAAGTTTGCCATAGTATATATAATAAGACATAAAAAAAACAAAAAATAACCCATATTATTGAACACTTACCTCATTTCATTGTATTTCACCTAGATTTAACCACATATTCTGTGAACAATTAATCCTAAATCTAAGAGACAAAGATACAGTTTATGTCTCGTTACTGTTTTAAGACATGTGAAAGTGCATGGGAATCTTTAGTAATGTGGACTGATGATCCCATTGCTAGCAATGCACCATGTCAGGTTTCTCTTTGACACCATGATAAATTCCTAATAAATTTGTCAAGATGGTTTAACTGATCTCATACTCATCTTGTCATCCTCCACTGGTACCCCGCCAGCGTATACCATTAGTGCACACGGGTACACCATTCCGTTATCATCCATGTATTACTCCTTTTTAAGTATTGTAATTCAATGATATATACCAATACAAAGAATATTATTATCCATGAAAAAAATATATATGATGATTTTTTTTTCTTAAATAATACCCTTAGAAAGAATTATGTGTTACATGTCATATCAGTCGTCATGCTATTTTTCATGGGATCAACATCCCGCTATGGGCTTGATCCCATTATTTAGGGTAGAGCAATATGTTTTCTTTTTTCATGGGATGAGTATAGTTATAACAAGCCAATTTATCTTTAAGTTGAGGAAAAGGCATTCATTTGTTATGTGGTATTATTATGGTGCTCATTATTATGATAAAAATAGTCTGTAAGGAATATAGGTATAATAATAATTTATAAATTTACGAACACGTTACGACTGTTATCTTCGACGGGGTAGTCAGACACATTCTCAATTCTCGTAGTCTGAATGCAACATTTGTCCTGCCTACTCTATATATGTATCTTTACATAGTATAAAATAAAGTCGCAACCGCTGTCTATTCGCTTAGATCTTTTAAACTACGCAACGGATTTTAATAGAGTTTTTAGCAATAGACTTCATTGGACATACAAAATTTTATTTTGGAATCGGTTAAACTCACTATTTTTAGATGTAAGTCAGTGTAGTAGGTACTAGGCACACAAAATATAGTATACAAAGATTCAATGCAAATAAATATATATCAATATATGTATAATACACAAGCAGACTGATTTAAAATGAGTTAAGTTACTTTTTACTTGTCAGTTGAAGTGGAGTTAAAGTAATAATAGATGATTTATAAAAAAACTAACATGTAGCTTTAAAGATGTGTCGATGGACTAACTGATCTGATCTCATTATCCTCTACTGGTGTACCGCCTACGTAAGTTAGTACAGGCGGGGCCCTACCATACCAAAAGATTATTATCCATTAAAAATAACACTTCCATTCACGCAAGAAATAACGAAAAAAGAAAAAAAAAACCATAACAATTCCATCTAGTCCCAAACTGTTTGTTCCCAATTGTTTAGTACCCATTGTACAAACTCTTCCTGAGTTTTCCTACAATGGATACTAGACAATTGATAGAACTCCTAAAAATATATTTTTAAGTTCTACTTATAAAAATATAGAAAATAAGCAATAAAGCAACCATAGTCATAAATTCAAATATTTGCATTATGCAAGAAATCGAAGCCTCGACCATCGACAGTAATGTGGTGTGCTAAACTTCTAGACCACTAAGGCCGTTGAATAAGCTATGGCGTAAATATTAATAATACATAAAGTCCTCAACATAATAAAACACTAATTGAATACGTTTATGATGTCAGAGACCTATCAAACATGAATAACACTTATCTACCGCAATTATATCCGTATAATCTACTTCACCAACTAAACGGAGTCACGTAATCGTTGGAGATTCTTGATATTAGTGATATAACAAAGTTTAGTTCCGAATATAATTCAGATCATATGATTTGATTACCTTATTTGAAGGTAAAATATGGTAATGTAACTTGATTTATGTATATCTCTACTAAAGCAGGATAGTCTCTGTAGATTTGAAATTAACGTAGAGAATTTCGGATTACTACGGCTATGAAGATTATTAAGAATCGTTCTTTTAAGGAACGATAAATATTATAAATGTTGCTCAGGGAGATCTATGCAAATTTGATTAAATATCGTCTTACAAATAACTAGTAAAATTCACAAGTAGGTATTATGCTTTTGATTTTTAAGATCCCGGTAAAACGGGATGCGAAATCTCAGCTAAGAATCAAGATCCCGGGTACATTTTGTATACCTACTTTTTTAATAATAATAATAATCTCAAGACAATTCACACAGCGCCATCTAGACCCAAGTTAAGCTAGCTAAAGCTTGTGTTACGGGTACTAGACAACTGATAGAAGTACATAGATAGAGCCGTGCGAGGAATCGAACCCGCGACCATCGGACGTAAAGCGGTGTGCTAGACCGCTAGACCACCGAGGTCGTCAATTATATTGTGCTGTATTTAATACTAATAAATACTATATGGTGTATCAACTTTTGCTAACAGTTCACGCTGTTGGAACACCAATGGAGCATGATAGGATGAGCATGAAATCAGGTTGAAGGAATTAACAACAATGATTTCGCAAAAGCGTTGAGGTCGAGCTAACAGGTCTAAAATCCCTCAATAAAAAAAATGACTCGATAATCATTGCATTACATAACTTTTACAGTCACAGATATTCATGATTTGTACATATATCAATATGGTTTATATTGATATATTTTGTACAATTCATGAAGTTAGGGCACACAAACATTATAATAGTATAATTTAATATTATTCATTTATTTATTACAGTTAGTAATATGGACATTAGTAACACTTCATTATTAACAAACCCTTCCCCACAATTACAGTGCAATATGTTGTTATGGCAATAAACACAAAGAGTTTTTGTCCAGTGCATATAAATATCGTAATGACAAATGAAACTAGGTCATGTGATTAATTTTCAGCAATTTATCGCAGTGTCTGCCAATTGTCAATATTGCTATATTATTGTTTCTCATTTAATAATTGAATAACATGCGTGAACTACAATATTTTGCAGTAATCTTAAAAGATTTTTGACGTAATGTCGTGCTGTAGTACTCGTAAGTTACAGCAACTTACGAGTTTTCGATTATTTTTCGTGTATTTATTAATAGCAACTAAGACATCACATCAATACCTATTTGAATTTACTTGGTCTTTTAGTCTAGCATTTTATTCATTTCATTTTTATATAGATATATATATATATATTATGTGTTACACATAATATATACAGATAGATAGATTATTATTTCATTAACATACATATGTAAATATAAGTACATACTTATATGTATTATATATACAGGTGTAAATGAATATTTTATTATAATTAACATTATTTTAATTCTTATTTCAATCATTATTTTTACTTATTCCTTTTGCATGTCACCCTTCTTCTTCTTTATGTATTTTCCACAGAATGTTGCGAAGATTTTTGCTCATTCTGTCGCGTTTTTTAAATCTTCCTAACAGATGCCTTGAAAAAATATACCTTTAGCAATAAGGCCGCCTTGTTGTTTATACACATACGTTTAGTTTACTCATTAATTGTACTTATTTTCTATCGTTATATAATGCAATAAAGCATATTCTATCTATCTATCTATTAAAATTGACGCAGTGTTGACTAATCTGTAACAAGTTACAACTTATTTGCGTCATAGATACGTTTATACTACTACGCAACAGCGGTGATTCACTAACAAATATTGCATTATAATTCCACTTTTTTATTATATTTTTTAAGTTTCAATGAAATAATTAAAATTCAATTATGTCTACATTGAGTCTTATTAGTAAAACCAGGATAATGATTTTAATATTACTGAACTAAATGTATATAAGGAGCAATTGATGCTTTAGCATTCTCTATATAGTATGTTTTGGGATTTTTTTCATACATTGCATCCAAATACCCTTTTTTTATCAAGTGAAAAAATCTTCTAAGGAGACAACTGAAAGTAGAAGGGGAAAAGATTTTTATTTTATTTATTTTTATTTATACTCTTTATTGCACCAATTACAGAACAAAAACAAAAAAAAAACAATTAAAATGGAAAATATACACTGATACAAAAGGCGGTCTTATCGCTAAGCAATCTCTTCCAGACTACCTTTAGGTGGATAGAGAAACAAAAAAGATGTATATTCTTACCCACTATAAATCCACACGGTGACCGGGCGCTATTGTCAAAGTCGCGAGGTCGTGTTAGGGCACATCCGCGACTTCATATCCAAACACCCATCATCTTTGGTTAAATCTGTGATAGATTGTTATCAATCTAATCATTTATCTAATAGCAAAATCGGGGCGTGCTTTTCAAGTGTCAATTTACCGAGGCAATCTCTCGATATAATTTTGGTCAACCCAACACAAACTTATATCAAAACATGATCCGTCTAATAATCGAGAGGTATGAAAAATGGGAAATCTTTTCCCAGCAGTGGGACACAAGTTAACTTAAATGTTAAATTTTGAAGAAAAATCATCTAAAAAGTAGGTACATACTAAATGTATTTATAGTACAATATCACATACGAAGATCGCGTTATTATGAAGCTTATGAAATTCAAATGAGTGAACTTGGGATCCGAATCCCTTGCGGCGAACCGATGATAATCAGTTGGCAACTGGAAACGTTATCAAATAAATAGTTAATTACTTAGACAAATTATTTTAATTTATTAGTTAAATCTATTCATCCGCACTTTATAGAATTAATATTTATGTACGCTGTATTTTATGATTCTCTCAAACGATTCGTTCATTCATTTATCTCTCGAATTGCGAATACATATTCTGCATAGTATGCAGAATCTATAGATTATAGCGTAATACGGAAATTTATAAGCGGATATACTACTATAGTGTTTCTTTATGGGTGATTATGATGTAATACTGGCTGGGTAACACTGGATGAAGTTATTATGAGAATGAAGTTTGGTTAGATATTACGATATAGCGATTTCACCAGAGATAGACTGTAAAATGAAGTTTGCGCGGGTACCTGTATCACCTATTGTAACCCCCAAGTACCTTGCTTCGTAAGCAATTCGGTTGTAGAGTGCAGATTACGTAGTGAAAATTAAGGACAAGAGGTTTGACATCTTAGTGCTATAGGATAGCCATGGATTAATGGTGTCAAAATTCAAAAACAATAATCGTTTATGCATGTAGGACATATTAACCGCTTATGAGCGTAAAATTTTTATATTATATTTTTTTTCCCCGCGGTCGCGGGTAGCAGTTGATTAACGAGATGTACGTAGTTCATGTACAGAGGCGACCATTGTTGCATCAGATTGTCTATCGGCTTGTATAGCATTGAAAGTGCTTGTATAGCTATAGTTACATTGATAATAAGAAACTCATGACAAGACTATCTATTAATTTCTAATATTACAGTAAAAAATTATTATCACAATATACAAAAAGTAATTTATTATCCAACCTAAGTGTAATAATTTATATTTTTTTACTTCTCTTTCTATTTTCACATGATATTACTTATATAAGTCGCTCCAACTACTCTTCTTATATAAATTATCTGTGATGTACCACCATTAACTTCGTCTGTCACGAAAAGAGGTCACCGTAACTTATGTCCAGTATAATGTTTCGTCCATTGGAAATAAGAACCAGTTGGAAATGTTATGCACAAGTTGACGGGTATTAAAGAAAACACGGGCAGTGATTTTCCAGATATAGTTATTTACCTGATTGACCTATTGATAATGATATTGGAGAAAATATTTTTTCCACAAAATATACATCATAATCAATTCACGCCGGAAAACGTCGACTGCTGAACAAAGGCCCCTCCTAGAAAGTTTCCACGACGATCGGTCCTGCGCTCGCTTACAACCCTTGTCAGAGACCTCGACAAGAGTATTGGTCCACCGTCTTCCGATCTGTAGTTGCCACTCAAGGACTTTACTGCTCCAAAGGCCATCCGTCCTACGAGCTATGTACCCATTGCCACTCTGGTTCTTCTACGGATCTCTTCATATCACGCAAAGACACTCCTAGCATAGCCCTCTCCATTGACCTCTGAGTGACTCTGAGCTTATTTGTGAGGCCCATAGTTAACGACCAAGTCTCTGTGTCGCAAGTCATCACTGGTAACATACGTTGGTGGTAAACCTATGTCTTGAGACACTGCAATAATTTTTACGAGAGGATATATCGCCGACAAAATATACATTTATTATTAACTAAGTTTTATTATTTTAATCATGTTTATTATTTTAAAAAATATAAACATTCAAATATCATAAAAAATTTTGATTTCAACCAGTCATCTTCGAAACAAAATTGACAAGCAAAAAGGAAATCATAGGGCCATATGGCAAACGTATTCCTGGTTTATAGTTTGGTTTAGGTTTGTATATAGAAATATTTTTTATTACACAACCAAGAGTGGATTTTAAACAAAACTATATTTTTCAGTTATTCCATTGTAAATATGGAGAGAGTAGAAGCGTGTATTTAATCAGAAAAATGAACAATTTCATGATCGATCGGATATCGGTTATTGGAGCACAAAATGCACCTATACGACCTCGGTGGTATAGCGGTTTAGCACACCGCTTTACTTCCGACGATGGCGTTTTCTATTCCTTGCACAGTACATACACTTTTTATTTACATACATTCATAACTATGATTGTTTGTATAAAGCTGGCTTTTTTTTATGTATGTTATGACCAAAAAAATATGTAATTGCAACTGTCTAGTATGGAATCAGGAATGGCTGAGTGGGTTTCTATGTGTCGCCTATTTTAGTCGCTAACTAGTTTGGTTTTGTAACATGTGTTTCGGCCGAGCCAGTGAAATTACAGGGTACAAAGGCAGGACATCTAGGTTGGACATACAAATGGGTGGTGCCATTGGCATCGTATGATGATGTGACATGTTGCTATCATCAGGGGGGCTATGAGCTTATTTGCCATTACAATTAATTAAAAAAAACTGGAGAGCGCGGTGGCCTGATGATGTACTGCCCTCCCTTTGATAAAAATTTTGTATGTTAATTTTTATTTCTGACTACCTCTCTGTTGATGCAAACACCGTGTCAATTCAAATTAATCACAGAGACGGCAGTAGAGTGACTGTCATGTTCAATCCAACAAACCGAGAGAAATACGTAGATATCAACTTACGTTCACCACCAACTAATAATACCTCTGACTACCTCATATGAGTAAGGAGTCGTGAAAGTATATTATTTATTTATTATTATCAAACTATAATGGATTAAGTAAGCTGCCTGCTCTTAGTTTTAATTAATCTTGCTTCTCTTTCTCTCTTACGAGATTTCTTAACATTCAGAAACACGTGTCTTAATTTGGAACTTAATTAGTTTATCTGGAATCACTGGTAGATCCTCTTCTCTTTTTTAAGGATAAAAGTAACGGGTTGTTTCCAAGGCTTTACGTATTGAAGAAAATAATTTATTACATTTTAATCTTGATTAAAAATCAAAAGTTTCTACCATTTCATTATCTTACTTTCCTTCATTCTAAAAGCAATTAACAAAATTATTCTGTAGGTATTTTCCTTAGACTCAATTATAACAATATTTTATCTAGTTATGATTTAATGGTATTTTTTTTGTTGCTAAGAGTATAAGTTATAATAGACAAGCTAATAAAGTGGTTAGTGGCTTGGTTGTTTTTTACTCCTACCTAGACGAAATGGTCGTCTATTCAAATCTAGCACGAAATTAGTCATTTGAGTCTTTGAGTTTGTCGCATTGACTATCTATGTTCCTAATATATATGTTGACTATCTATGTTCCCACCTTATATGTTGCCTATCTATATTCCCACCATAGGTATATGTTGAATATCTATGTTCCCACCATATACTTGTATGTTGACTAACTATTTTATAACAGTGATTAAAAAGTAATCTACGTAGGTAGGATAGTAGGATAGGAGTAGGAACCTCTGTGAAGTGATATCTCGATATCTAATGTACCTGATGATACTCATCAATAGAGATATCGAGGATTTTATGAGGAAAAATACGGAGATAACTGAAAATACGACTAATACGACAGCGATATAGATTAGTCGTATACATCATTATAAAAAAGAAATATGACTATAAAAATCCATCAAAGAATTCACTACCTGATGAGTCATGCCGTTCAGATATAGAGGCGACATTTACTATTTACCATCAAGTGGGCCATTGCCATTCCAATAAATATAATAAGTAATAAATCCATAGTAAATATAAAAATCTATTTTTATGAATACCAAGTATTGTCATTTGAGTCTATCTTGATGTCCAATCTGACTATCCTAACTATTAACAGTTATGATATTATTATTTTTTTTATGGAAATAAAATGTAATATATAAATAACTAACGTACAGCGACTTCGTCTGCATGTTACAGTGACCATGACCAAATAAATAAAACTATTCAGTAATATAACCCAAATAAAAAAGTTTCATCGTTCTAGCTTGAAAAATGACGATTTTTCAGTTCCTCTTTTTTGCATTAAAAAGTAGCCTATGTCCTTTCCCTGGGTCTAGACTATCTGTGTACGAAATTTAATTTAAATCTGACAACATTTATCAACAATCTAATAGTTTTGACGTGAATGTAAGACAGACAGACAAGAGTTACTGTCGCATTGTGTTATAATATTATTTATAGCATTTCCAGTACCTATATGGATCCTATACCTGTCGGTTACTTATAACAATATTATTATAGACATCCGACCCAAAGAGCTTTTTAAATTTTTCATAACTTTTCTGCCGTGACACCTACTCGTGTATATTGCCTCGTGTACATATACCTTAAACGGATATAGTTAACTTAATTTTAACTTTATAAGAACCATGAACTTGTTAACAGTGTTTTCAAATTAACGCTTCCTGAAAATGTTGCTATTTTTGTATCACATTAACCCCCTTGATTTATATAACTATTAACCCCAAATGTAGTCACAAATTACGATCTAAATAATGAAATCGATGACCTCAGTTGTCTAGCCGTTTCGCACACAGCCTTATTTTGAATATTCGCGTGTTCAATTCTGTCACACAATAAATATTTTTTATTCATTAGTATATTTTTTTATGTACCTGGTTATTTTCTATGCATGTATTAATAATAGTATTAATTGTGTATTAACAAAAAATGTGTTTAAGTATTTCTGTCACTATTCTTCTATTCTTTATTCTATCACTTCTTTTATACCTATAGTACAAATTCCATTCAGATTGGGACTAGATGATGTAGTATGAATTTTCCTCGGTTATTACTATGATAAAGCATAACGTATTTCCTTACCTATAACACTATAACGTCGAAATAGTCTCTAGTATCTCAAAGACACAAATAAATAATGTTAAGTCTATACTTATTTACAAAAGAGTAAAGAATAAGAACAGATTTCGTTACAAGGATAGTAAACGAAGGCACCACTGCACCGACTTTAGATATTCTTTTATAGTTTAAAATGTGCATTATTTCAGAGTAACATAATATATAAAATAAAACTTACATATTTGTAAGCATCCGCAGGGCTGGCGTCTAATATTTTTTAACCAGACCTTTCCGTAAGTGAGTAATTTTCCCGGCGGAAAAGAAAAATTTTAATTGTCATTGTTTAACCTTATTTATATTAATATGAATATGTAATGTTATCTTATTCCGTTAATGTTATATTAGCAATAGTTTTAAGAAAAAGTAGAGATAAAATATATATATATTTTCAATATTACCAACAATAAAGCCTCTTCTACCATAAAAGTGATATACTAGTCTCATACAGTCTACGTCTTTACGCATGTCCAATAATGTTGGTTTTGTTTAATTAAGGAAGTCAAGAAATATTACACCTAGTACCTAATAGTTTTTAATATCGCGCCCGTAACTGACCGCCCGCTGTAGAGTTAAATTAAAAAGTATACCAGTTTCAGGGTTGCCAACCCTAAAACTTTATGTCGCGTACAAAATAATCCGTTTGATTTGATAAATGAAACTCGTATATTGGCTTAACATATTTTGATAACTTAGGTAAATTACAAACACAGTAAAATTTACTACGCCAATATCAGTGCTTCAGATTTTTCTGTGGCTTTATGCTGAGTTGGTTGCCTATTCACCTTTACCTTTTAAGCCACCTCCAATCTTCATACACCTGTACCTCAGGTATGCTATTTGTTTGTAAATGGTGAATAAAGACTATATCTATCTATTAATTATGTGTTTTATTTAATTAAGAAAGTCAAGAAATATACAACCAGTACCTTATAATATTATTTGTTTACAATAATATTTATTTATTAGTTGTAAAAATTGTATTGAACTAAACTTCACTTATTTACTTAAATACTAGTACATAATAAATAACAAAATAGTGGTAAATTTACGCATGAAATCAGTCAATATTTAAAAAAATGTTGTACATTTATGAAGAATGATAATGTATTCATGCCTCGTCCCGAAAAGAGTAATTGTACAATCATATACTGAAAAAAAGTAAATTGAACAAAATTAGTACAGTTATTTTAGAAATTGCCAAACTAAACAACAATATTTTAGATATATTTATTTACATATCCAACTATATACATAAATTTAATTAGTACAACTTATTTTGCTGTAACATTTTTTCAGTGAATATTAATCAATGTTTTGGTATACCAATAAAATCCGATTCTCTTTTTTAAATTTTATTGTAGCGTACGAGCTTCCTTGTCCTGCTGACAACCCTGACCAATTTATTCCCATCGGTTTAAATAAAGTTTTTCCGTGCAATTTTATTTTAATAGCACAAATACCTTTATGTGGTAAACATAGACGTTGATTTTATGTGGAATAGCATTTTTGCACCTATTAGCAACTCCGCCAAAAGCCCTCTAATTTTATACATTTCCGGTAAGTATTTCTTTGCATTAACCTGGCTACTCAAGGAAACCTTATACAGGACATTTATATTGTTTGTTTATTGGGATATTAACCACTAACATTATATTTAAAACCGATTGCTGCAGTGATGAGAACGAATAGATTATAATTTGTAACAAGCTCTATCTGATATACCTAATTTACCATAAAAATTACGGTAATCTAGAATGTGATCTATCTGTTTACCAAATTACATTAAAAATCTGTAAAATAACTGAGAACTATTGAAAATGATGACAAATGAAAATCGCCGGTATTGTCCCTGAAATAGTAGATGTAGAGGAATTCAACAATATGTAGGTCGAAATCATTGAAATAATAATATATGCAAACACACTAGAGCTCTTGCGTACTTCAGTGCGGTGTTATTACCGCACATTATTCATAAATTCGTTTTTCGGTAGTTTCACTACCGAAAAATTGTACTTATGGTCGACCTTAAAAAAGAAGAATTTATTATTTCGATTTCTTGTGATATCTTTTTAACAATAATTATGTATGTAATAAAGTCTTGCTAATTTTATAAAGGTAAAATATTTTTAAATACTATTACTACTGTATAAATACTACTACTAATACTAATAAAAAATTAATGAATTATTCAACAATAAGAAAGTTTTTCTGATTGAAGATTTTTTTCAAATCAGATTAGGTTTTTAATGAGTTTTGTATACCAATCTATCTACTTTATTTTTCTCTTCTATTCTTTTTACTTTACGATATTTCCCTCTAATCGCGCATTATGTTCAATTATAGTTTTTCGTGTTCTCTATTAGAAATGTTGTATAATACTTCAAAGTAGGATTGAGAAATGGTTATCTCACATTTCCAGTCCGTGCACGTACCATCCGTACCTTATCAGAGACCTTTTATTCAGCATAATGAGATAATGCGGGAAGGTATCGCAAATGCATAAAGCCGTAGACCATTTGTGGAGTCACAATAGTTTTTATAGCCCGATACTACGATTTCAGTTCTGACTTACCTTCTAATCTTAATATTAAATATATTTCATTACTTATCTTTGATTATATTCAAAGATCGAAGACTAAAAGTTAACATTTTTACAGGCAACCTACATACATTCTCAATTGTTTCATTGTATTTTAATTAATAGGATGTCGTTAACGACAACTTAACACGCCCATTGTGGCAATTAAAATGCTATAAGTGTATTGTACTATAGTCAATATTATCACAGATAACATATTATTAATAAAAATAATAAATATGTCGATAACCAGTAAGTCCACCTATTACTTTTTATTTTTACTGGTGAGAATGTATTAAAATATCAAAACTTTAAATATTCTCTTAATATAGGCAATTTATAATCCCAAATTACCAACGGAGATATATTTTATATAATTGAGCGTGTTAATTTAAAGGTACAAGATATAGTACAAGCACAGATAACATAAGTACAAGTAACTACTGTACAGAATTACTTCCATAAGATGGTTTGGAAGGAGGTAAAAATAATTAACAATAAAACAATATATTATAAAATGAATATTAGATTAATCAAAAATATGAGTAGATTAAAATCACTCCATTTTCAGATTTCGTTTTAACCCGAACGTAATTTTTCCTTATTTCTTGAGTATCCGAAAATCTTTTGATATAAATGAGACGTAGCTTATTACGAAGATATTAATTTGATTAATATCAGCTACATTACGAAAATTTATCGTACAGTTTTATTGCAAAGAATATTTGAATAATTTGATTAAATTATTGAAATATTTGTTTACACTCTTTTGAAATTTGTCCAATTCATTATTCGAATAAGAAACCAAATATATTGTTTTCTAAAAATGATAATAAACAGAAATATATTTATCTCAAATTACTATTATGTTTTTAAATAGAAAATTTCTGATGTCTATTTAAATATAGCAATGCAATGCATTTTGTCTACATTACAGTCATTATTCGAATAACAAACGAAATATATTATTTTCTAAATATGATAATAACCATAAATACATTTATCTCAAATTACTATTTCGGTTTTAAATACAAATTTTACAATGTCTATTTAAATACAGCAATGCAATATTTGATTCTAAATACAATTTAATAACTCTGCAGTATTTCAACGGATTGTTTAAAAAGAACGCGAGTGAAATAAAATTTGTAGATTGAAACTTCCACAAAGATAAATTGTATACGAAATACGTTTCTGCAAAATATTTTACTTCGAAACTGATTGTTTACATTTGCATACCGACCGCTTAATGGATTGCTGTTAAAAAAAATATTTTTATTGATACGTGTTTGATATTGTACATGTCACTGCAAAATACTGCTATATATTTTTTTTATTTACAATTCTTAAAGCGCCATCTAAACCCATGTTAAGCTACCTAAAAGATTGTGTTATGTACTAGACAACTTATACAAATATATAGTTATTTTTTGTTTTCGTAAATACATACATATTATTCACAGAAAACACCCAGACCGACACAAACAATTATACTTATAACTACAAATGTTTCTGCCATTGCGAGGTATCGAACCCGCGACCACCGGAAGTAAGGCGGTGTCTTAAACCGCTAGACCACCGAGGTCGTCAACACGCATACTATTATCACAGTATTATAAAGATAACCCTATCCTAGGAGGCAAATGTAATTTATTGAAACTCTTCTGTCGTTATTAATAACACAATTTGAATAGGTATAGTTCACTTTTTAAGTTCTAAACACGAAAAATAATATGTGCTCTTCAATGTCGCTAAATATCTGTGTTTTTCCATAGTAACACGCAATTAGTTGAGTTTTCAGTTAACTGCATAATTACTAGTTACGGAACTTAAGGTTCCTTCGCTATGATTTGTAGCCAACTTAAAAAAAAGTAGAGCTTTTAATTCATTCGTATATTTTTCTTAATTTGTTACCTCGGAACGTTGTTATTTAGATCGATCTAGAAAATTGTTTTTTAGTATCTGATACAGAAATTATAACAGAGAAGCCGTAATAAGTAGACGTAACAGAAAGAAATAATATGTTTGTGTCTGTTTGTGGCATGGTAGCTCCTAAAGGAATGAACCGATTAACCGAGAAATTACGATGTGATTTTCTTGTTTGAAAGCTGACGTCATAAATATGCTTAATACAATATATTAGAGTACTAGAAGAAAACCCGGCTTCGCTCGGGTGAAATGTGGGTAGATATTTCTGTAGTCAACGGTTCTCATGGAATATTAAAAATAAGCAAGGCATAGATTTGTAAAGCTTTGTTTATTGTGTCTAATTGTAACAACTTCTTTACTCATACTATGCACTTTATTAAAAATTAAATTAATATTATTAAATTAATAAATGCGAAAGCAAACCCGGGTTGCACGGTATGTTTATTAAATGCAAGCCGATCTCGCGATGCAACGGAGACCGGTGCGAGGGGGGACATCGAAGCCGTCCAGCACCTACGTGTTAGGTCGAGATTCATTCGTCCCTGGCTAACCTACACGGTGGACACGTACTTGCTTCTGCTACCGATTCTATTCTTAGGAATTCTACGCTCGCAATATATACTAGTATATACTTGCAAGACCATTTTTAAAGGAATTATAAACCCCGAATTGGGGTTCAAATCTCCGGCCCGGAACACCGCACGACCTGAGTGCTAAACGGCCTACACCGCTAGTACCTACCCGTGTCGACTGCCGTCATGTGACGCAGGATACTCCAGGGCAGTAGTATTCGGTGCTACTAGATGCTAAATTGTGCGATTTTGTGTATGGACAAAGAACCTCCTTATGAACTACAGTGCTAACTATATATATTAGATAACTTATGTCACATAATTATATTCTTTCACACAATCCGGATTTTATTTAACTTATTTTAACACCAAACTACTAAAAGTGTGACATAATAAATATAGTAAATAAAAAGTGCAAGAGTTTTTATACAAATAATTTTTATTTTTTTGTAAAACTTTATGTTGGGCTAAAAAGAACTTGCATCCAGAGTCCTAAAACAAATTAATAAAAAAAATTGTGAAATTTGTCTCGCAATCGGCCAATTTCAGGTTTAAAGAAAAAACACATACTGTTTTATCATAAAAAAGTGTCAAAATCAATATTTTCGCGAAACGTCACCGACCGAAGAAAATGCTAGTGAAATGAAAAGATGGCAACTGCGGTTTGTTTTTCAGTATCATTAGAATGTAACGAAATACTCCATAATCCGAATTTTCCGGATATGTGTTGTCGACTCGAAATCAATATTTTTTTATGTTTTATTATTCACATAAGGTTTCGTTCGAGTCTACCGTACCCCTTGACGGAATTATTAATATAGATGTATTTTGACTCATGAGCGTATTTTGATTCATTTTATTCCTTGTGGCGATATTTAAATACAATCTCATAAGAATTAAATCAAAATCCTAAAATTAATTTGATTTCCAAATTAAAATATTTCCTAGTAAAATATTTGAGAAACATTATTCCATATAATGAATGCTTCCATATAATGAATTGCTTAAAGACTTAAGTTAGTTTTTTGTGTTTCTACCCTGTTGAAATCAATCGTGTATCCCTTATCCGATGTAACAAAATTTTACCTTCAATGGAAAAAATGATTTAATATATATTCTTCGAGTGGAGAGTTTCATTTAATGAACAATAGCGTCTCATTAAAATGAAGGGGCGGACGGACCTTTTTGAGTAGTTTTACAAGTCGATGCCAATTTTTTGAACAACAAATATTAAATTGCTATATTAAACTATATATAGGTATTCATCCCAGATGAGATAGTCAGAGCCATCGTTAAAAGCCACTTGACATTCTATTTTGCTTAGTACGTTTATCCCGGACATAGCAAAACACCATATTTTGAATTAATTATTGGTTTGTCAATGGTGTGTCAACCTTCAATCCGGAGACTAATTAGAAATATTAAAGCTAAAAAGCTATTCGGTTAAAACATAATAAACTTCCCGCGCTAATCTTGGGAAGTATCAACTCATGCGGATTTAATAAATATTTTAGTTTTAAAAAATATCGTAACGTGGCATTATGTAGCATAGTCGTCTTTGATATCTATATATAGATGGACTATCCATATATATCACGTTAAGATATTTTTTTTTTATACTACATAGGTGGCGAACAAGTATAGGGCTCATTTGATTGTAAACGGTTACCGTAGCTTATGAATGCCTGAAACAATATTATAAAAAGCCAAACTTAAACAAAAAAATTAAAACGAAAATAATAGTGGAGTATTAATGAAAAATGTTACACAAATCTACACAAAGTTTTCTCTCTATTGTGTGAAGCAGACGAAGTTGCGCAGGTCAGCTAGTCATCCAAAAAAAAATGTGAAGTTTGTAAACAATTCGCACTCTATCGTGAAGGTATTTTCAGGTTCACTAGCATCCGATCGAGATTGAAAATAAGGCTTCGTCTATTTCACGGGTCGTTACTTGTCTATCGGTTAGTTCAATACCCTCCTTGGCAAAGCTTTACGCTTTAACTATTTATTTTTTTCCCGGCATTTTGTTATGATCCCTCTTTACCTATTCTATTTATGTAGCTATAAATTTTGTGTTCTAGGAAATATAAACACAAGGTATCTACTTATAGTTGATTTGCAGACTGTGTTCCGCTTTCAAGTATGAGATATGGTACTGATATTACAGGAGAGACAGAGAGAGAGAGCTCTCTCCTGTAATATCAGAGAAAAACGCCACAGCGTATGTAATAATAATATCAACTTATGAGAATTCACACAGGGACTAGATAGTCAATCCTAACCTAAACATAGCTTGTATTGTGGGTACTATACATCTGATATAAATACTCAAATAAGTAATAATTAATTACATGTTAATATATTGAATCTTTGGATAGGTAAATGAAGAGTGCTGTGATTTATCCAAAGCATTTGACTGTTGGTGAGATAATATATTAATTGAAAAATTTTACCTTTATGTATATTAAAAATAATAAAATCCACTTAAGTAATATAACTTTAGTAGTTTCGGTGAGTAATATTGTTTCAGAGAAAACACAAATTAACAAAGGACTACCTACCCCAAGGTTCTATTCTTAGCCCACTTTTATTTCTAGTCTAGATTAATGATTTACTGGTTAATCTGTCACCGAATAGTCATGTCCACCAACGTTATTGTTAACAAAATTACACGTGGGCGATCATCGATAAAAAATTAAGACAAAAATCTCATATCGGAAAACTGTGTAATAAACATCAGGCAATTTTGCCTTATCTAAATTAATATCAATGCAGTGACAATTTGGTGCAATAGGCAATGTAAACAAAATAATCAGGTGGCAAAAGCAAGCTATAAGGATAATTTGTGGTCTCCACCAACGCATATCAGCCAGGCCACAAATAAAAGAAAAAAAATATGATGTAATTTCATTGTATTTCCTACCACAGTTTATTGTATATCTACGATAAGAAAAATGACCAAAATAAGTTTTCGCAAAATCATAATTACCACACGCGAAGTAAAGATAAAATACAGTTGCCAAAAACAAGACTTGGTAAAACTTTTATACAAGGCATTAGTTTAAAAATAAAATATTTAGCATAAATGTATAATAAGCTACCTATTCAAATCAGACAATTACGCCAAAAGAATTTATATTTAAAATAAAATCTTATTATGAAAACCTCTTTTTTATAGTATTCAGAAATACATAGTAAACAAAAATGTAATTATAATTATGATTATAACTTAATTTTGTTTTTTAAATACGAGTATATTATATTGTATTGTATAAGTATTTAATTAATGAAATTTTATTTATTTACTAGCTGTACTAGCGACTTCGTCCGCGTGAAATTAAACAAAAAAAGTTATAGAATGTTTCTAAAATAAAATTAGCCTAAGTTACCTTATTGCATCAACAAAATCGATCTAGCCATTTCAGAGATTAGGCGGAACAAACAGACAGGCCCAAAATTACAAAAATTTTTGTTATATTATATATGCATGTAGAAAAAAACGGTTATTTCAATATTACAAACAGACACTCCATTTTTATATATACATAGATATACTTGTAATTTTTAAATTTAAATTGTATAAATATAAATACTGTATATTAGGGTTATTACTAGTCAGAGGGCATTGCTAGGGCTTCGGACTTCATTATCAATTCCCGTAAATGTCATAAGAAAACGATTTTATAGACGAGATGATGTGGATTTCATTATTAGTTTCCTTTAGATAAACTGTCAGCTTCACATTATATAAACAAATCCTAATATATTTTATGACCTTACTCAGTATTTCCTAACCCAACAGGTTTTATTCCTTACTCATATATATATGTACATATATATCAGTACGTATTATGTTTTTTTCTTAGAATTGTGTCAATATTTCTAAGTAAGCTTTTTAAAATTCATTAGAATTGAGATATATTTCATGTCTTGCGATGTAAGTACCCTCAGTTAGAGTATTTCTTTTATCTTCAACCTGAAATACTGACAGCATTAAGAGCAAAAAAATGAAATGTTTTCGTAGCCGAATTTTCGTATCACATAATTGGCTGCAAATTGAGATGACATGTTCAGATTAAATTTGCATGTGGGAGAAGTCCTGTCGTATATTAAAAAATACGAGTATGTATCATTTCTTTATATCCGTAGTCAATCTAAAAGTGTATATACATTTGATGAATATTTAAACGACCCCGGTGGTCTAGGCGTTTAGCACACCACCATTATTTAATTTTTTAGGCCTAAATGTATTCTATGTATATTAAGTGTATACGAACAATATATATATATATGTATTTAAGTATTTATAACAGTAACTGTTATGGGTACTTAGATAGCTGTAATCTTAGTACCCATAACACAAGAGGTGCTTAAGGATATTATATATCTTTTAAAACGATATTATGGTGTAATATTGTATCTATTTCAAAAAATTTCCTATTATGAAAAATTAGTTCAGAAGTATTTGTCATGTGTTTGTTGATACAATTGTTTTTTTTTTTAATTTAACTTGGATTTTGTCATTAACTACTTTTGGTTTTAAATAGTTTGTTGTAACTATCGGTAGGGTTTTCTATCGCGTGCATCTCATTTGTTACAATTACTCTTTTTTGTGATATATAATATATTAAATCAAACTTTTGATGATAATAGTTATATTATGTTTTACAAATAAAACATACTCCGTAGCTTAGTTGTTTACTACTCTAAAGGTCGCGACTTCAAATATGGCGGACGCCAGAACAACTATGTGACTACCACTATGTAGAAGGAAACACCATTTACTGTACATTATTATTATAATTAGTTTATGGTAAATTAAAGTATTCATCTCTCTCGACCTTTCGACTACGTTGCACTACTCGAGGTCATGAGCTGACTTATCTATTTACTTTAAAATTATTCGTGTGAAAATAGTAGTAGTAGTAACTAGTTAGAAACCTATTTAATCCGAGAGTCTATAGTCAATTCACGCTATGCCACATTCAAATATTCCGAGCGAAATGTGGGCATGTCAAGTGTAGCGTCCACCCCGACGCCGACAGATGACAATACCTCTAGCTATTCCGTCTGGATTTACAATCGTAAAGATATAGATAGTATTATACTAGCCCAGAGTAAATGAGCTAAACTCCTGTTGAGTTCATTTTTGAATTGCCCACTTTAACAATCAAATTGCCTCCCTGTGGGGCGTGGACTCCACGTTGTGAAACACTGCGTTAGAGCCTTACAAAACAACAATATCTTCGTTGATTTTCCATACATAATAGTGTCAATGTAATTTCAATTGTCTTCGTACATAATTACCATACATAGGAAGTGTTTATTATCCAACTTTAGAAATTTATTTGAAACATGACTGTTTAAAGGGTTTTACTTAAGTGAACGTGATAATATATATAATATATATATTTCGATTGTCTCGGCTTCGCTATAAGTTTCGATTGTCTCGGCTACAAATCGCGCACGATACAAATATTTGTGTAATGTGTAGATACATGGAATTAAATAACAACTCTGTGTTTAATGTATATATTATTTGTCTCTTCACATTATTATGTCGAGTAGCAGCAAGTGTTTTCTATTATATTTCGGGTGTACATATATTATACGTATAAATCTTCCGCTTGAATTTAGAATAGTCCAAAAAACATGTGATTTGAAATCAGGATATCTTCATTAGTACGAGTTAGTCGGCAACCCTAGTTACGACTAACAACGATATTATCCTATGGATGGAATCGATCAATTGTATTGTTATTTATACTCATATCTGTGGCCTAGTAATTTCCAAATGAGCAGCAAATATATCCATATATGAATCCAATAAGGAAACAATAATAATATCAACCAACTTTAAAAAGAGGAAGTTTCCTCCTTCGGTTGTGTTTGGCTGTGGATAGTTCATTAGAATAGAATAAAACTCATTTATTCAAAGAAACTGAATTTGAGCACATTTGAATTAGATTTCTGGTAGATTAAAAGTCGGATAACTATGACTAATAGTTTTCATTCTTTTAATCTACCGCTCATTCGGAAAGCTGTCTCATCATATGAAGAACGAACAAGAAACTTGCGTGTTGCTTTTTTAATAATCATCGTAACTTGACATTTCCAATTCGAAACGTCCGGATACAAAACCACCAACTAGCACTAATTTATTAGGGTCAGATAATAAATACACAATAAGATGAAATCAGTCCTAGTTGTTAGAGCAGCTCAGTCCCTTCAAGCAGCACTCGTTCACGAGTATGATGTATTGATATTTATGTGGGCCAGAAAGCTCTTTATTTAGGATGAAATTGCTATAATATGTATTCATCCTTACGCTTTAAAAATAATCACAACATTTAAATTCCCCTCCGATCGATCCCCGATTCGTTCGATTCAAACAGGCATCGAAATTACGACGGCCTGAGCCGAGGTTCAAACTCCAATCGGAGCCCTCAGAGTAAAGTCGTATCCGTCAGGCGGGAGTTGGCCTTTAGTCGCTCAATTAGTCCTTCCGCCTTCCATTTGGAGTGTCATCTGCACGTATCCCCTATCATCCTGTGAAGCTGTAAAGGGCAGCCGCGGCCAACAGTATTGGAGTAGTCCGAAAAAACAAATAAAAGACATTTATATGCTGTTGGCAATATCGTATAAGAGACTAAAACTCCATATAACTTTAGAAGTTTATTAATTTGACTGTTTGTTCGATCGGTACGATAAAATATAATTTATTTTTTTATTTATTGAATTGGAAAGGCAAAGGAGCCGACCAGCCACCATCTGACGAAGTAGTGACCGTCGAATATATATGAACAGAACTATGGCTATCACGTCATCACGTGACGACTATGGACGTTATGCTGGAGGACTATAAGTTGTTACGCCTATGCACTACGAGTAATTTCACTACCTTTTACACTTTAACCGAAATACAGCTTACAAAACCAGCTGCTTGATAGCTGAAAGAGGCCGTACTACAAATTGATACTACTATGAACAATGTTTACATAAAAAAAAAACATAATAGGGATATTTTCAAGAGGATTCGGTTTAAATAACAGGAGTGTTGATAGACCATAAAAAAGTTTTTTCTGGTGGTGGTCTGGTCGGTTATATACATGAACAGTACTAAGGACATAAGTTGCCTTTCAAGCGGACTAAGATGTCATGCCTCCATATCCTGTTATTTCACTGTTTTTCTACCCTCACATATTCTTTTAAAGCTGTTTGGCGGCTGAAATAGTTGAGATAAGAATAAATCGCATTCTTTACTTTGTTCTATCACTGTAGTAACATGAATAATTTAATTAAATTCATTAGTCACCATCATCATCAGCTTCTTCCTTATCCCATTTATTGGTTGGTGTAATATTTCCTTTCTTACCATATCACAGTCCATGCATCTCTTTTTCGATCTTACTCTGCCCTTATAACCATCCACATTCATGTAACATCTTCCTTAAGATATAATCTTCACTCCTACGCATTACATGCTCATACCATGACAGACGATTACTCTTTAACCTCTCCGTCATCAGCGCCACTTTCATACTTCTTCTAATGTATTCATTCTTTATCTTATCCATTCTTGTCACACCACGTATCCATCGCAACATTCACGTTTTAGTTGCATACAATCGTTTTTTATCCACCACCTTTACGAGCCAGCATAGTGATCCATACAAGATAGCAGGCCGGAACATGGACTTGTAAATTTTACCCTTAAGTTTAAGTGGAACACGTGAGTCACACGTCCATCCAGTTCTATGTAAGTATCTAGTTAATTCTGTGCTCTATGGTTCAGTCTAATTCGCCATTGCTTTGGAGGAGTGAACCTAGATACCGGAAATTGGAGCAGACCGGTATTGGAGCTCCATTTAGTGATATGGCTGCAGAGTCAGAAAGACCGCCAAGATCGCAAATAATGTATTCCGTTTTGGAATAATTAATTAAAGTCATTAGTATTTTGAAAAAATATACTCGATGTAATATTATACGAGTAGGGTTTATCTTACCAATTTTCTATTGAGTAGGACAATATTTTTTCATTCACTAAAACTCATTACTAAGTAGTAACTTTTACAATATGTTTTTTAAGTTGAAAATACAAGTTTTACCTCCATTTTCAAATGAGCCAAATGTATATGTTCAGTAAATAATAGGTAAAATTATCCTGTCCATTATATCATAAACCATACAATTCGTCATTCAACTTGTATGACTGAATACGGTCGGGCAAGTTAAAATCCGTAAATATAAGTGTATATTTTATGTATTATTTAATGTGACAATGTGGGACAGATTTGAAATGTTGTTAATTATCAAAACTATTAATCTAATAATACTGTTCCTTCCATATATAATTGGAACTGAATGTGGTAGGGGTAAGTGATAAAATTGAATATATTTCTTAATTTAGGTCATACGCATCTGAATTGAATAAATTGAAATATTCGATTCAATAGAACAGAAAATTATTCATTCAAATAAACTTACATGAAATCACTTTTGAATAGTCATAGATTTTTTTTATTCTACCGCTTATTCGTATCAATTAAATTTAAAAGTATAAATACTATCAAATAATTATTCGTATTAGATATGACATTTGTATTCTTTTATAATTATATAACACTGTTTGAAATCTTGACAGATGCATAGTTGTTATATGTTAACGGTTCTCTCTCTTATGTTTTAAAATGGTTTACGGCAAATAACATGCTACTAAATTTAAATAAAACTAAATGGATGAACGGATAAAGTAGCATTATAAAGACTTAGTTCTGCCCTCGACAATTTTTATCCTATGGTATTTTGTTATGGGGCAAAGCAGCTGATATAACACTGTTTCTAAAACTACTCATACTTGATAACATAAAGCATTTTTTATTCTCAGATATACATATTGCTACTAATCAGTCACTGGAGTATATGTATTTGCGATAATAATGTTTTTATAGTGATTTAAACCAACATACTTATCATACAACGTTACATGTAAGTAATTTTTATATAAAAAAACATCTTGCAACACACAAGTTTCTTAGTTACCCAACTGTTTGAAATCTTGACAGATGCATAGTTGTTATATGTTAACGGGATGAACGGATAAAGTAGCATCATAAAGGCCTCGTTTTATCCACTGTTTCTAAAACTACTCATACTTGATAACATAAAGCATTTTTTATTCTCAGATATACATATTGAAGAAAATAACAATTTAAAGGGAAATTGTTATTTTCTTCTTTAGAATTATATGAATGAATTATGTGAATATTTTTCAATATTATTTTTATTGATTATTACGACTGTTTATTTTTAGTACTCTGCTGTTGGCCGCAAATGTTAGGGGGCGAGTGCAAATGGCACTCCAATCCGCGAAAGGACTTATAGAGCGGCTGAAGGCCAACTCCGCCCTGATAGATACGACTTTAGTCTGAGGGCAGGGCTACGGGTTTGAACCTCGGCTCAGGCCGTCGCAATTTCGATTTCCGTTTGAATAGGACGGGGGTTCGATCGGAGGGGTTACAACTGTGTTATGATAAAATATAGTAAATAGAGACTAGTTCGAGGTAGACTTTATACGAAGTCGTCTATCTATCTATACACCAATCTCTTTAATATATAAGACCCACATATTTTAATACTTAAATATAATCTAAGATCATGCATGTTGTGTTTACCATAAAATAATAACTGTATATAGTTAATTTAAAATAGTTACAAGTTGTCTAATTGTAAACCTGTTTATGATCCTATATACATAAACACTTGCTTCGCTTGAAGGTAGAAGAGATAAGATAATAAAATTATAGATACAGGAGCACAACATAGTAGTAATCGCAATAAATAAGAGGTACTACTGATAATTATTGATATGATGTCCCTGGTGCTATTTATGTATATAGGAGACCTCTTTTAGTGGCTACGCTACGCTAACGGTTTACGCTGGCGGAGCACTAGTGAAAGATAACCATCAGGGCAGGAGGGCTAGCTAAGCGTAACAAATTTACCAGGAACTTATCATGATGGTTTCCAGGAAGAGCCGCGTGGAGGTCAACCTGACATGGTATACTGCTAGCAATAGGCTAAATAAATATATGTATATGAAATAAATAATACTTGAAGAAAATTATTTTCAGATAAAAATGACACAGGTGTATATGAACGATGTGATGTAACTGACGTTATATTTACGAATACATCAGACAATATAAATATAACTCTTTCAGTAAAAAATATAAAATGGAATAATGCCTCTTACTATCTAATTTTAAAGAAAAACGACCAAGAGTGTGACAAAAAAATTATTTTTCAATTAAGTCATATTAAGACGTACAAATCTATCAGCAAGTATCCTATTTATATATCTATATTATGAGTATAAGAAGTAAAGAATATATTATTTATGTATTTTCAATGGTTTATCCATTATAAAAAACCAAATCGAGGTCAAGAAAACACAATCCATTAAAAAATCACTCCCATAGATACTTACATTATCAGCAATTAACATTATATACTAACTGACGCCACAAATGCTGTTTTGACATATAAATTAAAATCAGTATTAAAAAATAGGGGTTGATAATGTATAAGGGTAAAAATTTTAAGGTTGTATTTTTTGATACTCAATAAAAATAAAAATAACGTTCAAAAAATAAACTAATGTTAAGGGTGGACATTATCACTTATGGATATAAAAAATAGATAGTAACCGATTCTAAGACCTACTATATGCGTCTAAAATTGCATAAAAATCGGTCAAGCCGTTTCGGTAACTTACATTGTGACACGAGAATTTTATCTATAAGATATTCGACGTTGGTAGTACCGCGGATTACAACTAGTGTATACTAATATCCATCTATCAATACTTAGTATTATAGATGCCAAAGTTTGTCTGTCTGTGTGTTTGTTACCTTTTTACAAAAAAATGGCTGAACGAAACACTATATGATAAAATCTTAAAATGGATCGAGATAAAAAATGTATTCACAATAGTTTAAATACAATCTGTGTCAAGTACTGGAACTGTATGATTGTGTCAATTTACATGAAACTAAATTTCTTAAATGTGTATGATCACTTTTATAATACATAAGTCGAAGTTCGACCACAGAGCAAACAATCGGTAATGAATATCCCTAATTACTTATAATAACTACTTTATAAATATTTGTTTGTTTATGTAATTAATGGTATTTATTAAATAAAGTGCGTGATTATCCTAGCGATAGGCCCATTTCCCTCGACGGCCTCGGCAGTCTATTATATGTTTAGCACATCGCCTTACTTCCGAACGTTGCAGGTTCAATACCTCGCACGGTGCAAACCCTTTGTTTTTATGATATATAATTATTTCTAACGCTCTGGATATT
This sequence comes from Achroia grisella, assembly GCF_030625045.1. Classification (NCBI taxonomy): domain Eukaryota; kingdom Metazoa; phylum Arthropoda; class Insecta; order Lepidoptera; family Pyralidae; genus Achroia; species Achroia grisella. Next base: position 825,312 of record NW_026712817.1, read on the forward strand.
TTCTATGAATGCAAAAAAAATAAGCATAGTATTCATAACACAAGCTCTGCTTGGCTTGAGATGGCGCTGTGTGAATTGTCCTTAATGCACAATGCGAAACATATCTTAGGCTACAGGTATAGATTTGTAATGTAAAGTAAAAAAAGTAATATCACGTAAATAATTGTTCCATCAGTGTATAAAAGCTATATCATAAATTAGAAAAAATATTTATTTACAAGACTCTATCATAAGTTTATAAATCAATATTTATTTACAGAGAACCTTAATAAGTCTTGCGTGATGAACTTCAACGAATCCGAAAAATGTTTGGGTAAGTAGATATCCTCACTGTTATCAAAATGCAAAAGTTGTGTGTCTACATGTATACAACTAAAACGGCTAAACAAACTTTGTGATAGAGTATGGACATACGCCATCTTTTATCTCAAAAACTCATACAAAATCGCGAGTAACAATTATAATATATACAAATATTATATTACTTGTTATTGTTCAATTAATACGAAGGGGGTGGTTAATCACTTGCGCTGACTCTATTAACTGGCGGGGCACCACTGGAGGGTCATAGAATGAAGTCAAGATTATTATCATGGGTGTATATCCCAGGAATTAACCACTATGGATTTTAGAGGCAATCCACGTGGAGATCGAACTGACCGACATAGTCGGCCATATCATATATACGGACATATGTATCATATCATCTGCTTCTTCCTTATCCCATTTATTTGGGGTCGGCCTAAATAAAAGTATGTTTTTCTCTTCCATTTATCTCTTTTCGCAGTCATCTCGTTATTTACGCCCTTTCTTACCATATCATCTTTCACACAGTCCATCCATTTCTTTTCGGTCTTCCTCTGCCCTTATTACCATCCACATTCATATGTAACACCTTTCTTAAGATTAGTGGATTGCTATCAATGGGGTTAGTATTCTAATATTATCATCTGGATGAATGTCTGTTCTCCGCCTTGCGTTTTTCAAAAAACTTTTTGTTACGCACAACTAAACTATGGAATCATTTTCCAGCAATGGTATTTCCAAACCGACGCGACATTTAAACCTTCACGAAAAGAGCTTAGTCCTTCGTAAAAGTCCAGCAACACTCAAGGAATTCCCCTGGTGTTCCGGATGCTCATTAGTGACGGTAATCACTTACCATCAGGTGCGCGGCAAGCTATAAAAAAACTAATATTTATATATTAAATATAATATTTATTATACTACAATATTTTCTGATAATGTTTCTCTACTATTTTGAAACCACTGTGGTAGCAATCAAGAATGCGGCCCATCTGATGGTACGTTACTACTACTGATAAACGTTTTCCTCGAAGTTTTTCTTTTAATTTTTGGAATAAATAAAAATCGCAAGGTGTGAGGTCGGAGCTATAAGGCGGATGACCCAGTAGTTCTACGTTTGAGGTCGCCAAATAATCAATCGTTTGCCTGGAGGTATGCGACGAAGTATTGTCGTGGTGAAGGAGGATCCTATTGTGAGGTCGTTTCTCACGCATTTTTTTTAAAACACGTGGCAAACAATTGTTACTGTACTACTCTGTAGTAACTGTTTTACGATCTTCTAAAACAATTGTCGCGTAATGACCTGTCCTTCCAAAGAACGAGGCCACCATCTTTTTTCCCACGCTTCGACCTCTCTTCACTTTAGTTGGCAACTCCTCGGAAGGAAACACTCACTGAGCTGACTTTAGTTTCGGGATCATAACAGTAAACCCAGTTTTCGTCTCCCGTAACTATGTCAAACACAGAATTTGAGTCATCTCCGTTAAATCTTTTATGCATTACACGGCACCAAATATTCATGGAGGATTTTGTGCACTTGACTCATACCAATCATTAAGCTTGCCCGGATCTGCTGATAGGTCACTCTTTTGTCAGTCTCTATCATACGCCGCACAACACTGATGTTATCTTCGGTTGTCGCCGTAGAAGGCCGTCCCTCACGCAAATCATCGGTGAGATTAATGCGACCACGTTTAAACTAAGACAGTTGTAAACAGTGGCACGAGACGGGGCTTCATCGTGGAAGGCCAATCGTAGTCTATCATAACTTTCTTGTTGACTTAGATGACATCGAAAGTCATAAAAAATCATCACACGAAAATTTTCCCGTGTTAAGTTCATAATAACGTTACACAGACTATTTACAATTTGTCGCCAAACCGTAAAACACATGACAAACGAATAAATTGTATACTCAGTATTATTCGTAGAGTTCCATTTTCAAAATATTAACAATTTTATTTATTATATTGCTTTCAAGTAGCCAGTTCTAAAAACTTTCAGTACAGCCCTCGTAATGCTCTTGAGACATATAGAAAACAGTTAACATTTACCATCAGGTGGGCCCATAGATTGTTTTCGATTCCAGTTCCATAAAAAAAACATAAATTTTACCGTTTACATAATGTATACAATGGTACTAGTATTATACAGATATTTATACCTATATCATATTCGAGAGTATGTCATAAACTTAATGCGTCATTTACGGGAAAAAGATGATATAAATTAAATAAACAATGCAATAGGTATAGGCACGGAATAAAATACAGTAAAAGTCGTTTGTTGCAAATGTCATGCTACGGGTGTATTTTGTCAGTAGTCGGGTTTTACCCATACGGTACGATTTTGTTTATTTCTTTTATTTTGGGTTTTTAATTTGTATTTTTGTAGGTTTGGAAAGAAAATATGTTTAGTTCACATCTGAAATAAGATTTAAGAAATTATTCTGTCTCATGTATATATATATACATATATATAAACACCTCTTTGGGCACTTTGTTGATCACGCCACAACCTACACACTTGCTGATTCCACCTTTTGCACTGAATAACTTGACTCCTATCGCGTATATCTCAGGCGGTATGGCAACGTCGCATTCTATTTTGCGATGTGGCCATATATATTCGTCGATAGTACGATATACTCGACACTTTTTTTACTAATAATTCGTGACTGACTGGCTCCGAACGGCTAAATTTTTGGTATACACAAAGACTTTTTGGCTCTGAATATATTTCAAAAATCAATTAATTATGTTGATCACTTTATATACTCGTCCTTACTGCGATACTTACTTTCATCCGAATATATACAGATACCGTAACGGTCTATCAATTATGAATTTATTAATTTACTAATGTAGATATTTTATATTCGCAATGCTCCATACATGCAAGCTCCAGCAACGGTGGAGGCAGGGTCCCCCCTGCACCGTACACCGCACCCCGCGCACACAAACAAATTAGATATTTTTTGAATACACAAAGACTTTTTGGCTCTGTATATATTTCAAAAATCAATTAATTGTGTTGATCACTTTATATACTCGTCCTTACTGCGATACTTATTTTCATCCGAATATATATAGATACCGTAACGGTCTGTCAATAATGAATTTATTCATTTGCTAATCTAGATATTTTATATTCGCAATGTTCCATACATGCAAGCTCCAGCAACGGTGGAGGCAGGGGGGAGTACCGTACACCGCACCCCGCGCACACAAACAAATTAGAATAAATTAAATTCATAAGATTATTTATATATCTCGACTGCCTCGGTGGTCACACCGCTTTACATCCGATGGTCGCGGGTTCGATTTCTCGCACGGTGCAAACATTTGTACTCATCGGTCATCGATTGTTTTCATCGGTCTGGGTGTTTTATATGTATTTACAAAATAAAAATATCTATTTATATCAGTTCAGTATCAGTCTGTGTTAATTGTCCAGGGCTATTTATTATATTTTTATAAACGGTTATCTTTTTCCATCGCACCGCTCGCTATCGACAGTGAATTCATAGAAATGTCACTCTAAAAACAAAAATAGTTTTGTGTTTTGTATTTCAAATACAAAATGCAAAATAGGTATTTTCAAAATACTTTTTCAAAATAAAGTACCTTTTGAATTTTTGTCCAAACCTCAGATATTTTATTTATTTTAGGTATATCAATCATTACATAGTGTAGTATAAAACAAAGTCGATGTCGCATCTAACAGTACATAAATAAAGAAAGAAGACTTTTTGGCTCTGATACCGTAACGGCCTATCAATTATGAATTTATTATACCTAATCTAGATATTTTATATTCGCAATGCTACATACATTCTAATATCCGCCTCCATTCATTGTAACGGTGGAGGGACTAAATAGTTGAATAAAACTGAATAAGCACTTGCTCCACTCTATAGGTACTGCGTCGTCGTCGTATGCTGTTCATTTTTTCACTCGTTTTGGCGCCAAGAGAGGGTCACATAGTCGTGGTAAAGTTAAGAACTTATAATTTAATTTTGATAACAATAGATACAAGTAAAAAGTAGGTATTATATTAATGTACGTAAGTACTGTACTTAAAAATATTTATTCTTTATTGTACATTTGAAAAACTTAACACTTAAGGACTTGTACATATACACGTACATACTGCCATTTTCTCTTAAAGACATCCAGAGAAGCACTACATATTTATCAAATACGCGGGGTGCACCGACCTTTGACCTTATAACAGCTGATTCGCGCGTAACGAATTACCACTTTTTGGTATTTTATAGTGGATATGTCACTATAAAATATTATTATTTCTTTAGATTATGACATAATAACATAGTTTACATGATTTTGAAACATACGATAAAAAAAATTCCCGTAAAATGTAAAAGATAAAAAATGGTTATTGTTGGTTATCCTTAAGAGATAGACATATACCATCATGGACTTTTTTGTTGACCTTATTTTGATACATCTCTAAGCACTAGACAATACGCATTTTCATTAAACAGTATTGTATTTTTTTTATTTCTTTAACTTTAATGCACAAACAAATTTGTACATGTGGCGGACTTAATATTTTAACGTTATTTACTAGGCAACCATGAGTGGTGCAGCGAAAGATTATTGGCGGTGCACTAATATAAATAAGAAATGTCAAAAAAAGATATATAAATACAAAGCAAAATATACATTTCTATAAAAAAATAACAATATACATACATAAATATATAACCCATAAATGTATAAATAAATACATAATGATCCGATAATCAAATTATAAGTACAGTCTCAAATTGAAAGTAAGAAAAACAGAAAATATAGAGAGAACTATAGGGATATAACAGAAAGATGTTGTTACAAATTTAAATAATGTTGCCGTAATTTCTGTTTAAATGAATTTATTACATTATATATATATTTACGGCCTTATGATACTTTTTTTTTTTTAATCTATACATGTAAATAAAATTGGAGTGTCTGTTTGTAATATTGAAATAACCGTTTTTTACTACTTGCATATGCATATACACCAAAATAACATATTTTACAGTCTGTCTGTCTGTCTGTTTGTTCCGGCTAATCTCTGAAATAGCTGGACCGATTTTGACGGGACTTTTTTTGGCAAGTAGCTGATGTAATAAGGAGTAACTTACGCTACTGTTATTTTAGAAAAATAAAATAAAATTTCACGCGGACGAAATCGCTGGGGCCAGCTAGTCTATAGATATACCGACATTTAATATTTAAGTTGCTATTATGTTGGTGACAAAATTTTACTGTAATGTTACTATTACGTTATCCTACACAATTTGTATTATTTTGGATGAATAAATAAATAAATAATAATCTATACATCTATACATTTAATAAAAATTGGAGTGTCTGTTTGTAATATTGAAATAACCGTTTTTTACTACATGCATATGAATATATATAAGGTACATATACCAAAATAACAATTTTTATAATTTTTGTCTGTCTGTCTGTCGGTCTGTTTGTTCCGGCTAATCTCTGAAATGGCTGGACCGATTTTGACGGTACTTTTTTGGCAGGTAGCTGATTTATAAGGAGTAACTTAGGTTACTTTTATTTTAGAAAAATAAAGTTAAATTCCACGCGGACGAAGTCGCTGTTCCCAGCTTGTTTTTAATAAAAACGGTTTATTTGATAGAAAAAACATCTTTTTTGTGGTACTTGAGAATGTTGAAGCCTGTTGTTTGTAATATTGAAATAACCGTTTTTTACTACTTGCATATGAATATAAATACGGTACATATACTAAAATTTATTTTTATACAATTTTTGTCTGTCTGTCTGTTTGTTCCGGCTAATCTCTGAAATAGCTGGACCGATTTTAATGGGATCTTTTTTGACAGGTAGCTGATGTAATAAGGAGTAACTTAGGCTACTTTTATTTTAGAAAAATAAAGTTAACAACCACGCGGACGAAGTCGCGGGAATAGCTAGTGTATAATATATTAGAGATACCTACGTGTTTTTTTTTTATTGATGACTAGCTGTACACGGGATTTCGCCGTGTGTAATTTAACTTTATTTTACTAAAATATAAGAAGTTACATTCCACGCGAACGAAGTCGCGTGTACAGCTAGTTGTCGGTAGTCTAGCGATTTAGCTAGTACACCGCTTTGATTCCTGCTTGGTGGTCGAGGGTTCGATTCCTCGCACGCTGCAAACATTTGTATTCATGAGTATGATTGTTTGTAACGGTCTGGGTGTTTTCTATGTATAGATAATATATATTAATTTACGAAAAAAATCTTTGTATTTTGTATCAGTTATCTGGTACCCATAACACAATGTTCAGCTAGCTTAACTTGGGTCTAGATGAAGCTGTGTGAATTGTCCTGAGATTACTATTATTACTATAATAAATCTTTTCAAATCAGCCGATGTTTATTTTTGCCATAATACGTGCTGTTACCATGTGATAATATTACGTAGTTACTGTTTGATAATATTATAATATTAACTATTTATTACTGTTTTAAATGTGATGTGTTCATTATTTATATTTCCTTTGAATTAAAGACAAGTGTATATATATATATATATATATTTATATGTACACTTTGTTGATCCAGCCACGACCCTTAGATACATTTGCTGGTTCCACTGTCTCTCTCTTTCTACCAATATAACGGTTTCGTGGCGGAACGGCAACATGTTGCCGTTCCGCGAGACCATGCGTTGTTGCCTAGATAAAGTATTCGTCGATAGTACCTGTACTCGATATATATTTTTTCAACAATTTCCTGCAATAGTGAATCCGTATCGGCAATTTTTTTTAAATGCACAAAAATTTTTTGGCTCTGAATATATTTAAAAATCATTTACTTGTGTGTTGATGAATTTATATACTAGTACATGAAGTACCTAATACTTGTTTTGATTTGAATAGGTAGCGATATTATGAATTTATTGTACGTAATCTAAAGATTTTGACGAAATAAGAGTAATTAGTTATCTATCTATCTGTTAATCTTGACTTCATGCTGGCACCAGTATTATCAGATGATGAACATACTCTTCGAAAACTTACAGCAGAAATATCGTGTTTGGACTCATTAGATTGGTCTCGATGAATAGAGTTTAAAAAACTTAAAATAAATGGTAAATTAGAAATAACGTATAAAAACACTCTACGCAAAATTCAACCACTTTAAAACTTAATAATAATAATTAGGAAAAGATCAAAGCTATAAGTGCACTGAAAGTAATTGATGGCTTCCACACAATATTTTCAGTACTAAACAACTCTGTTTGTTCAGTAAAAGTGTAAATACACTGGTAACCTTTAATCATATTTTATATGCAAACATTACATATACAAACCCTAAAGTTTTATTTCAAGTAAATAACTAGTTTATTAGCATACAACGTTATAATTTAATTTTCTCATTGCTTATATATATTTAATTGATTTTTTAGAAACATGAAAGCGTAGCGGTTTTTGTATTGATTGCCTGTGCATGCATTCTTATGTAAAATGTGAATACTATAACTATCAGATGGCAATTGTAAGTAGCTTTGAAGAGTCTAGTGTTTTGAGTAGTCATGCTACTAAAATGTCAAAGACTTTGGCGGCGTGGTACATATATATTATCTATACATAGAAAATATGGTCGAGCGCAGTAATGGCTGGCTCATCCGTCATACTCGTGAACGGGTGCTGCTTGTAGGGACTGGTCTGCTCTAATCACTATGAGTGATTTCCTCTTATCAATTGTTTAACCAGTTGGTTATATATTCAATATTTTTTCTATTTGAGTATTTAATTGAATTAGTGCTAATTGTTGGTTTGTATTCACACACATATATATTAAAAATGTAAAGTAATAATAAAATTATTTAAAAACAATCATAGTTTCTTGCTACGTTCTTCTTGTGATGAGACAGCTTTCGAACGAGCGGTAGATTAAAAAATGTAATGACTATTCAAAAGTGCTTCAATGTAAGTTTATTTGAATAAATGATTTTCTATTTCTATTTCAGAATGGCCAGTAGTTTTCAAGAAATAACGTAGGTATCTTGAATATATTATAACTTATATATATACTAGTTTTTTCACCACAGCAAACAACACCAATATGGCCTAGTTAGTAGTGTACCTGTTTACCAATTTACCACATAGATACCCCGAGTTCGAATCCTACACTATTTTTCATTATTTATTTTTTTGTGTTTTTTTTATTTTATATTTTAATAATTAATTTATGATTATATACGATTATGAATTTATAATAAAAACGTAGTTAAGTATTAAATTAATTTTACTAGTTAGGTGTGTACCTGTGTACCAACTTACCACACAGACACCCCGGGAACATTATTTACCATTGACTATTGTTATTTACTTCTCCTTTTTTTCTTTTTTTTTAATCTTAATATTTTAATAATTAAATTAATTTATTTGAGAAAAACGTAAAGTTTAAGTATTAAATTAATTTTATCATTATGTATGTACTTATATATAATATTTACCACACATGGGTTACATCCCGGGTTCGATATATATTTGACTATTGTATATTTACTTTTTTTATTGTTTTTTTTAATTTATTATTTGAATAATTAAATTAATTTATACGATTTATATTAAGTATTAAATTAATTTTACTAGTTCATGGTTGCCTGGTAAATAACGCACACAAATATTAAGTCGGGTTCGATTCCCACATGTACTTTTTTTTTTGTTTTTTAAAGTTAAAGAAATAAAAAAATACAATACTGTTTAATGATAAAAACGTTGTTTAATATCAAAATAAATCAACAAAAAAGTCCGACATTATAACTATTATAGCATGCACAAAAAATATTTTGTAATAATAAAGAAAATTTTGAAATGTTGTTGTGTTCATTAAAATCATGTAAACTATGTTATTATGTCATAATCTAAAGAAATAATAATATTTTATAGTGACATATCCACTATAAAATACCAAAAAGTAGCAATGTAATTCGTTACGCGCGAATCAGGTGTTATAAGGTCAAAGGTGCACCCCGCGTATTTGATAAATAGTGCTTCTCTGGATGTCTTTAAGAGAAAATTGCAGTATGTTAATATGTACAAATAGTTAAGTTTTTAAAATGTACATAAAGTCAAAAAAAAAATTTTTATGTACGGGAATCGAACCTTGAGCGTCCGTTAATATAATTGATTTTTACTTGTATCTATTTTATCAAAATTAAATGGTCATTTTGTAATAATACCCTCTCTTCGCATAAACTTATCGAAAAAATACTAATACACGACGACGCAGTACAATAAAATATCTATTCAGTATTTATTCATAATTAATAGACCGTTACGGTTCAATGTATATATTCGGATAAAACAAGTACTAGCATTAAGAATATAAAATATATAAATTGATTAATATAATAAAGTAATTGATTTTTGAAATATATTCAGAGCCAAAAAGTCTTCTTTCTTTGTTTATGTACTTGTTAGATGCGACAGCGACTTTTTTTTTATATATACTATGTAATGATTGATATACCTAAAATAAATAAAATATCTGAGGTTTGGACAAAAATTCAAAGGTACTTAATTTTTTTAAAAAGTATTTTGAAAATACCTATTTTGCATTTAGTGTTATAATACAAAACACAAAACTATTTTTGTGTTTTAAGTAACATTTAATTATGAATTCACTGTCGATAGCAACATTCCGATCGGAAAAAGATAACCGTTTCATTATTTTATAATAAATTAGTGGACAATTAACACAGTCCTTTTTTTTTGATACTGAAAAATCTTGATATAAATAGATATTTTTATTTTGTAAATACATATATAATATACATATAAAACACACCAGACCGATGAAAACAATCGATGACCGATGAGTACAAATGTTTGCATCGTGCGAGAAATCGAACCCGCAACCATTGGAAGTAAAATGGGGTGCTAAACTGCTAGACCACCGAAGCTGTCAAGAATATATAAATAATCTTATGAATTTAATTTATTCTAATTTGTTTATGTGCGCGGGGTGCGGTGTACGGGTACACGCGCTCCACCGTTGCTGGAGCTTGCATGTATGGAGCATTGCGAATATAAAATATCTAGATTAGTAAATTCATAATTGATAGAAAAAAACGGTATCTATATATATTCGGATTAAAATAAGTCATCGCAATAAGGACCAGTATATTCTCTGTATCAACACAATTAATTGATTTTTGAAATATATATACAGAGCCAAAAAGTCTTTGTGTATTCAAAAAATATCTAATTTGTTTGTGTGCGCATGACTCCCATGTACCTCCATGAGGGGGGACCCTGGATCCGCCGTTGCGTCTTCTTTATCGCTCGGAACGTTGTTACGAATATAAAATATCTACATTAGTAAATTAATAAAGTCATAATTGATAGACCGTTACGTTATCTATATATATTCGGATGAAATAAGTATCGCAGTAAGGACGAGTATATAAAGTGATCAACATAATTAATTGATTTTTGGAATATATTTAGAGCCCAAAAGTCTTTGAGTAAGCCCTTGAAAAATTTAGCCGTTCGGAGCCATTCAGTCATCGAATTATTAGTAAAAAAAGTGTCGAGTATATCGTATATCGACGAATATATATGTCTTGACATCGCAAAATAGAATCAACGTTTATATATGGTCATCTGAGATTACGATCAACAAAAGGAGTCAAGATTATTCAGTGCAAAAGGATGGAACAAAAAACTGTTTAGGTTGTGGCGTGATCAACAAAGTGCCCAAGGGGATATTTATATATATATATATATATATATAATTGTAAAGAGACGATAACTGTTATATATATCAATCAGAATAATGATAGTAATAAACAAAAAGAACTATCACCCAAAGGTCAAATCGATAATATATATGTATGTGAGTAGTAATATCACAATAGTAGGTATTTTGATAATAATGGATTCTAAAAAACAATGTGTTTTTGTTGCATTTAATTTCAGTTCCATCAGAGAAAAAATCCGTAGTAACAAAAAAAACAGAAGAAAATTCTTGCGACAAGGATCCTGAGCAATCGCGTCAATTACCGAATGCTAGTCAAGGTACAGACAACAATAAGTTGTTACGTTTTTATGTTATATTTCTTTTGCTAAAACTCAATTTACAATACATAATTATTATCAGCAGCGTCATGCCTGCAACGAAAAAATATCAATCTTAAATTACATAAAGAGATAAATATTATCTAGTATTAGTAATATTCAATTTTTTTTACCACATTGGTGTCGAACTAGCGTTAGGTCCATCTGATGATAAGCGCCTGAAACAGCAGGGGAGTAGTTTGCGCGTTGCTGCACCTTAAGAAATCTTAATATACCCTTCTTGAAAAACCCTATACTGTTAATTTCAATTAATGACTAACTAACTAACAAACATTTTATGTGTAAATGTGCATGTTTCCAGGCCCGTTTCAGCTATGTGTTATATAATAGGCCAGTTTCTTTTTAATTATATTGAAAAAATAATATTCTAAGACATGAATTGTATACAAGCAATTTCGTTACAGTATTCTATGAATTTGATAACATAATTACAATATATTATACCATAGCTAACTCTCGTAAAACAAGTACTGCATATAGCCGACGACGAATAAGTATAGAACACCCCCAAAGATTGCCACAAAGAATGTTCCCCATCAGTCGCTGCCATCCATCGAATTCGTCCCACCATATTTGAAATCTCTTAAAAAATTTTCAAATTCTATTATTTCAAAGTTTATTAACATATTACATTTTCGTTACTTTGTATATACATTAGTACATATGTAGGTATATTTATACTGCTTAGTTATGGATAGTTATTTTTATATATAATATATAATTCTACTACTATATAATTATTTTAGTACTTAAAATATACATTTATAATAATTTGTTTTGCATAGATGTCTTGACAATATTCCTCTAAACTCGTACTTTGTCTATTTATATCGCCTGTCCAACACTCGTGCACTACCATTGCCCGCTAAGGTTGGAAGAGATCTATTTCAGAGATAAGCCAAGATAAAATAGTATATGACTATTAAGTTACAAGTGCAATAAAGAGAATACATATATTTTAATCTAATTATTTCCCAGTTTCAGGTAATAAGAAAAGTATGAATATTATTATTACAGCTGTGACAATTGTAATAGTGGTATTAGTGGTATTAATAATTCTATTAAGATTATTTATTCGAAGACGTAAAGGCCTTGTGGAGAAGTCTTGCCATGAAGAAAATGTAAGTTTCTTTTCGTAATTATGATAAATATTCAATGCGAGCGAAGCCACGGGTAAAAGCTAGTACCTATATAACACAATAAAAAGTTCTTGATGCACTGTCAATATAAGGGTTAAAAAATGCGTAGTATTATTTTAAGCGTGGCTCTTAACCGAGATTCAGCAAGTTTGAGTAATTGTTAAAAACATTTATGAAGTAACTTTTATCTTTACAAACCAAATTAAAGTTAACATGGAATAAAATAATGATATCAAAATTTATTAACATAATATGTATTTGCTTGAAACTGTAATTGAGACTCTCTCCAATTAAAACACAATTATGTCGCAGATAATATTATGTTACATTATATAACGTTTTTTAAAACATAATTGTTGAATATCTATTTTTCAGGAGAATCCACAAAACCTGTATGTGGAAATACATGAAACCAATAAAAAAATTAAATATGGCGCGAACGCAGGAAAATCAGAAGTGCAATATGCAGAATTGATGCTGCGCGATTCACAAAACAAGGAACCTGAGCTTGTACAAGATAAAATAATTTACTCGAAAATTGCGGGCGTTATATTGCCTCGAGATAGAAAATCAGAAAAATAAAAAGGAGAATGCGGAGTGAATCCTGACAGCGTTTAAAACCATATCTATAGTTTATTTATATTATTAACACGAACTAATTTTATGCCAAATGAAGGTAGGGGAACGGGGGGCACGTTGTTACGGGGGTAGGAAGTTACACGCGTTTTTACCGGGATTTTAAACTCTTTGATGGATACAATTTGACTCATTTGTGTTCTTATAACGTCGTGCACTAGATAAAAACAATCAATGACCTGCCAAGCGCCAAGGAACTAGGTTGTGTGCATGTGTCTCGATTTCAACCAAGTAAGTAAAAAAATCTTTTACGAAATTTTTGATTCCTGATGTCTATATCTTTTATTTCCTCAAAATTTTTGACCTTGAACGTTCATTACATATCTACCTTGAATTTGCAATATTATTTTATTTTGATATTGATATACATTAATGATGACTTTAATTTATATTAAAAAACGTATCATGGGGCAAGTAGGTACAATTGTTTGGGGTAAGTTGTTTGTTACATGTAACAACTACGCTTAAGCTTACTATAAAATTGAAGAATTCGTTAACGATAATAATGTTTTTATATAAAAACTTCAAATCCATAGCACTGACAATATTATCTAATTACACTAATAATGAGTGCGTGTTATACTGTAATTATTTATATAAAAAAACATCTATTAAAAAGAGCAACACACAAGTTTGTTGCTCATTCTTCTTGTGACGAATGAGTGGTAGAATCAAAATATGACTATTCAAAAGTGCTTGTAATGAGTTTATTTGAATAAAGATTATTTCTATAAAACTCGATTTAAAAAATATTCCCCCCAGTTGGTATAAAAATAATATGGCTGGGCAGGACTGGTTTCCTGGTTTTAAATGTTACTGACTGTTTAAAATGATGTCTATTGTTTATAATATTTTAAAATAATAATAAAAAAAATATGATAATTAATGATTGTGTTTATTTATCTACCGTAACATCGTGCCCCGATGATGTAACAACTAGCCCCAATTGGGGGGTAATATGTTACAATCGACTTGTTTAGTTAAATTTCCCATCGTGAAAGAATTACATACATTTTAATAATTTTTCAGTCATATTTTAATAGCTAAATAGACATACTAACTTTGCAAGTAATCCAATGTATAATTTGTTTCAGAACTTTTGTCATATTAACATTTATCTAAAAATGTGCCCCCCGCTCCCCTATTACCTCTCTCGATGTTTCGACTTGGTAGATGTAAAAACAGCTATCGCCTATCTACATTGACATCGCTGTTACTCCAGTCAGCTCGTGACCACGGCTAGTGAAACCTTGTCGAAACGTCGAGAGAGGTTTACTTTAATAAAATACCTTTTCTTGCTATAAAATTAGTTCGTGTTAAGAACCGGTTAATAATATAAATAATGTATATTAAACACGGAGACATGATCTTGGAAGGGCACACTGAATGATGATGATGACTATTACGATTTTGTAAATAATTTAAATTAAACGACTTCATCCGCGTATTACAGTGTCCTTGACCAAATAAAGAAAAAATATTCAATAATCTAGACCAAAAAAGCCAAAACCGTCGTTCGTCATTTTTAAAGAACGACGGCTTTGGCTTTTTTGGTAGAACTTTCATCCCCATATTATATTTAAGGGTAACATTTTCACAATTTTTAAATGTTATATTTCTTTATATAAAAATAAGTTTCACACTTGTCGCTTTAAAAATGACGACACTTCCATACAACCAAAATTCATTTCCGCCTTACAACCCTATTTTACCTTAATAAGTATAGCCTATGTTCTTTCTTTTTTAAGGGGCTAGACTAACTGTGTACTACATTTCATTTAAATCGGTTCAGTAGTTTTGGAGTGATAGATAGATGTAGATAGATAGACAGAATTGCTTTCGCATTTATAATATTAGTAAGGATTTGTATAACGTACTCTAATTTATTTTTGACAGTATACTATAATAATATGTTTGTTTTTTATTATGAATATATACGAATTGAAGCGTATATGAGTAAATAACACTTATTCTTTCTAAGAGGTATATGTATCTAACGATATCGGTGGTAAAATTAATTATGAATTATTGTGTTCTTAAAACTGTCAGTTCCTATAATTAAATGTAATTAGAAGTAATATATAGTAATAATAATGGCTACAGCCATAGTTATAACAAATTTATATACAAACTATTATGACATGTAGTAAATATAAACCAAAATAACTAATTAACTGTATTTTTTCTTAATTATCTTGTATGCCATTCAATACATTCCTATGTTGTTCTGTGAACTAACATTTTAAGTGAAATTAACGTTCGTTTTTGTTTGTTTAACTATCATTACTGGACCATCCTACTACTGCAATCGATTAATTATCAACTCAATTCACCTATCTTTACAATTAGTATGCACCAATGCCAATCAGGAATAAAATTATAACATTGTTTTGTTGATCTTGCTTAGTAAGTTCATCCATCGCAGTGTAGAGGCGTGCAGCCGGTTAAGATCCTGCGTGTTGTGGCTATACAGCCACAACACGCAGGTTCTTAACTGGACCTACAGAGTATCCTTCCACAAACTTGCGTAGTTCCTGATACCTGGTGGTAGTGGCAATGAATATCCATAAAATAATGGTACCCACTGACCTGCAATCCAATTTAGAGCACTGTAAAAAGAACAATGCGTACATCAAATCTATGGCTATACAGCCACAACACGCAGGTTCTTAACTGGACCTACAGAGCATCCTTCCACAAACTTGCATAGTTTCTAATACCTGGTGGTAGTGGCACTGAATATCCATAAAATAATGGTACCCACTGACCTGCAATCCAATTTAGAGCACTGTAAAAAGAACAATGCGTACATCAAATCTATGGCTATACAGCCACAACACGCAGGTTCTTAACTGGACCTACAGAGCATCCTTCCACAAACTTGCATAGTTCCTGATACCTGGTGGTAGTGGCAATGAATATCCATAAAACAATGGTCCCCGCTGACCTGCAATCCAATTTAGAGCAATGTAAAAAGAACAATGCGTACATCAAATCTATGGCTATACAGCCACAACACGCAGGTTCTTAACTGGACCTACAGAGCATCCTTCCACAAACTTGCATAGTTCCTGATACCTGGTGGTAGTGGCAATGAATATCCATAAAATAATGGTACCCACTGACCTGCAATCCAATTTAGAGCACTGTAAAAAGAACAATGCGTACATCAAATCTATGGCTATACAGCCACAACACGCAGGTTCTTAACTGGACCTACAGAGCATCCTTCCACAAACTTGCATAGTTCCTGATACCTGGTGGTAGTGGCAATGAATATCCATAAAACAATGGTCCCCGCTGACCTGCAATCCAATTTAGAGCAATGTAAAAAGAACAATGCGTACATCAAATCTATGGCTATACAGCCACAATACGCAGGTTCTTAACTGGACCTACAGAATATCCTTCCACAAACTTGCATAGTTCCTGATACCTGGTGGTAGTGGCAATGAATATCCACAAAATAATGGTACCCACTGACCTGCAATCCAATTTAGAGCACTGTAAAAAGAACAATGCGTACATCAAATCCAAGCTGAAGACGACGTCCGGATAGTAGGAAAATGGAGACAGTCTCTTGCGATATAATTTGTATTAATAGTAAACACAGTCTAGGAGTAATTTTTCAGAACTGTTCTATGACGCGTGTATAAATAATTATTTTATGAGAGAAAAGCGGTGCACAATGTGACTTTTTTATTAATAAAAACAAAAGACGGCGGGCGTTCTTCTATTTTTTTCTTGTATTGAATTTAAAAGTATTCTCTATTTATTAGCGGCCAGTTACAAATTAGGTAACTGGAACAAAATACCTTCAAATACCTTCAAATTTTGTAACATAAATTTAATATATTGTAAGTAAATAAATAAATAAAATAAAATAAATTATCTAAGTGCCCTAATAATTTTTAAATATTAATGTAATATAGATACGGCTTGTTCACGAATTTATTATACGTATGTATGTTAAAGCAGTGATCAATCAGGCATTTTCAGAAGTGTCGAAAACAGCCCCTAATTCAAATTTTAACACTGCTCAATTACTTGACTAATTACAACGGTGTTCAACGTTGACGATATATATATGTATACATACATAGTATTTATATATGTACTAGTTTGTTTTGCCATATAAATTAATATCGCTATTAAAAAATAGGGGTATGATGGTTGTTCGCGCTGGTCTTTGCCTCCTGCTGGGAATCTATAACTGCATTCCATGCACTGAAGGCGGGTCACTTGTTCGCATTGTCGCCATTATCGCAAGGTCGCATCAAATAATTAATTCAATATAAAAATACTTCTATTATAATTTGCAAATAAAATACAACAAAGCAAGAAAGGACTGTATGTATATCATAGCGAGTTCATGAAAAGTAGTGCAATATGGTAATTGAAAAAGATTGTGCGAGTTTGGTGACAAGGTCAGTGTGCATTTTATTTATTGGATATTAAAGTTAAAAATATATCATTATTCGAACAATGGTAGAAGGGTAAAAATTTAGGGTTGTATGAAATATTTAATTAAATATTCTTTATTGCACTTAAATACATTTGTATATATATTAATTACAACTAATGTTAACAAAGGAGGACTTATCTCTAAAAGAGATCTCTTCCAGTCAACCCAATAGAGCGTGGCATAGGAAGTGTTGAGTGGGTCAAAATGTGCAAATAATAATTCTTATAAAAATGTTATAAATAATTAAAATTAAACATAAAAATATAATGTCCAAAATATAGATACTAATACAATATACATAAAGATAAAAAAAAATTAATATATTTATATATATATATATATATATGTACTTGAATACCTAAACTAAAAAAAAATTTAATGCTGAATTAAAAAAGAAGAAACATAAATTTTCGGATATCATTCCTGTACGAGCTGCCATTATTTCGTAACATAAACATTATATTTTATATTTCATATTTCATTAAAATCAGTTCGCATTCAGCTTCAAGGACGCTGCGCGTACTCATTTCACTCATTAATCAGTTATATTTTAAGTTTCAAAATACAGTTTTCAACAAGTTTCTATCATTTATCAGTTTTACCTATCAGAATCTTTAGTTTCGGTACAACCTGAACAATTCATTTTTTTGAAATGGTTTATGTCCTTCAATCACTCAAATAAGCAAGAATAAATACTGTTAGGTACAATAAAAACGATAATAATATCTCAGGACAATTCATACAGCTCCATCTAGCCGCAAGCCAAACAGATCTCGTATTATAGGTATTAGATAATTGATATATATACATAGATATATACTATTTTTGTACAAATACATTGATAATATAGATAGAAAATACCCAGACCGATATATTCATACTAGTGAATATAAAAGTTTATATCGTGCCAGGAATCGAACCCGCGACCTTCGGAAATAAGGCGGTCTGCTAAACCATGGTATCTATACGTACGACTATAATTCAAATGGGTCAAATCAATTTATCTCTATTCAAGTATTTCTATAATTCATTTATTAAAATGATAATGATTGACTGGGAGAAAATTATTCAAGGTGTTAAGTGCTATTAGGCACATTGATTTTAGAATCTATACATATAAATAAAATTGGAGTGTCTGTTTGTAATATTGAAATAACCGTTTTTTTACTACATGCATACAATAACATTTTTACAATTTTTGTCTGTTTGTTTCCGTTAATCTCTGAAATGGCTGGACCGATTTTTTGGCAGGTAGTTGATGTAATAAGAAGTAACTTAGGCTACTTTTATTTTAGAAATATAAAGTTAAATTCCACGCGGCCGAAGTCGGGAGTTTAGCTAGTATATAATATAGCTCAAAAGTTGCGAAACAAGATCGTAGAAGGATCTACGTCGTTTGAAGTTAGTATAGCTACTTTCATAAAGTTATAAGATGTCTTACATCTACTTCTGAATTAATTCATGTTAAGATGCAGAAATGCAGTAGTTAAAGTTGGGATGAAGTTATAACTAATATTAATTTATACTAATTCCGAGTATATTCAAAATTTAACCCGTTCCTTTCCATTATTCCGTCTCATTTCCTGTCGTTTACAGTGGCATATTAGGCAACACTAGCCCCTTGTGAAAGAAAAAAAAAGCTAATATTAAAAGGTTAAAGGATGGATGGAAGTGAACAGGTCACATAATAAGGGGAAATATTAGATGGACGAAAACTGTAACTGAATGGATTCCCCGCTATAAAACGAAGGGAAAAAGAGGAAGACAGTATAAAAGATGGTTGATGATTTTAAAAAGATTGCCGGTCCACTGTAGCTCCGTTTGGCAAAAGGTAGGGAAACGTGGTGTTCAGGCGCGGTTGTACTAATGTGTGGCCCAAATTGTATTTTTGATACTGCAACACTGAAACGTCGGTATTTCAACAGGCCAGAGACAATACGCTAACCGTTAACGTTCATATTCGAAATCTATAAAAGATCGCATACGCAATAATTCAAGTAGGTAATTAAAAAACTAGCCATGAATCTCCAACTTTAATTGCACCATCAAGACCCTCTGCTCACTAAAAGGCACAAACACGTGGAAAACGCTGGAAGAGTCCTTTGTGTCTAAAGGAGACGTTGACTCAAAGATAGATGTGCAGAATTACAAATAACATACATATATATAACTGATATTTATTGTATCTATATAAACTCTTAAGTAAATATTTCTGTTACATTGTGTAATTAATAGGAATGTAATACGGCTGGCAATGGCAGAATGTCTTAAAATTGTAAAATAAATTACTCACCGTATTATAAAAGGAGGTGTGTCGCTCACATGCTGTATATAATTATACAGGGTTATAACTGACTTTGGTTATAAGAACAATAATAAAATACCTTAACTTATCTATACCTACTTATCAAATGGTCACTCTATTTGCCCAAATTTGAATTTAAAAATATAAACATCTATAAACATGAAGAGAATACGAGCCAAGTTTATTGTCAGTTCTTCTCATCTCGAAATTCCAAACTAACGGTAGATTTGACATTGACTAGATGTCTGTAATAGACTTACATGAATAATGATATTTTTGAATTTGTAAAATCGTTTAAAAAACTATCTTTTACATGTGGAAAATATTCAACCGTCGGAGGTACATACATAATATACATGGAATTCTTACAATGTTTGCACTGTGCGAGGAATCCAACCCGCGACCATCGGAAGTAAGTCGATGTTCTAAAACGCGAGGCCACAGGGTCGTC
This sequence comes from Achroia grisella, assembly GCF_030625045.1. Classification (NCBI taxonomy): domain Eukaryota; kingdom Metazoa; phylum Arthropoda; class Insecta; order Lepidoptera; family Pyralidae; genus Achroia; species Achroia grisella. The sequence continues at coordinate 845,745 of NW_026712817.1, forward strand.
TACAGAAATAATCAGTAATCAAATGTATCATTGATTCAGTTTTATTTTCTAAGAATAATAATAATTCATTATTATAGCGTGTATGCTACTATCTACGAAGTCACGTGTAACTTATCTCATACAGCTATTGTTGAGCCGATCTGGTTCATTGATTCATTGTGTAATGGACCAAATAAGTGATGAATGTTGCTAATATATGTATACATAATGTATTATTAGTACTTATTTAGAATAAAAAGATGCTGAATATTGTTTATGATTAAGATTATGCGTAAAAAATAATATTAATTTATTTTTGTACATTTATTAACTACGAAATTTTTATAAAATATCACTTTATTTATGCTTTTTTTTTCTATACACATTTTTTATTAAACCATAAAATATACATATTATTGTTCCAAATTCAAAATAGCTGATATTTTCATTTTTACTTTGTTCTGCGTATAAATTCTGAATATCAATCAAAAATTCTAAATTCAAATAATTATATACGTTATCAAAATAATTTTTAATTATTCGTTACTTATATATTTATAGGTACATCTTCGCTAATACGGACCTAATAGATTTTTTTATTTCTTTTAATTTAATGAGGATTGCAAAGGACTATTATTGTGTAATAAAGTATATTTATTTGTTATAATAATAGGTACATATAATATTATTTACATAAATAATAATAAATAAATATTATAGAATAGATACATAAATAGTATTATAGAATAAGATAACGACGACAGGAAAGAATGTAAGTACATAATTATTTTGCAAAGAAAAGCCCCTAAAGATTCCTTAATGAGAACCTGCTGCGAAAGTTTTCAATCAATCAATTATTTCCAATCACAAGAAAAATTGTTACTTCTAAATAAATTGTACCTATTTCCACCTGAAAAGTCTCTGATTGGCTGCGACGAGTATCTCACAATCCAATTTAGTTCGTATTACTAGGAAGTGTTGGTATAATATTGTCCCTACTATTATTTATATTTACTGTATTATACTAGCATGTAAGAAATGAAATATCTATATATTAATACGTGAAGCAAAAACTTTGTATTATTTTTTACAAAAATTGCGTGGATGGAGGAATATGAAGTTATACGCAAACTTATACGTGGAGAACACTAATATTTTTTTTAATTATGCAGAAAAAAATACATATAATAAAAAAAAAAGACACGCTACCATGTGCTTGACACATACACGCATATAAACTCTTTTGTTTATTACTAATACATGAGTATAATAATTTCGTTTATTATAAATAAATAATATAGTATGTTAGTTATTAGTAAAATAACACTAGCTTAATATATACATATAAATAAAATAGGAGTGTCTGTTTGTAATATTGAAGTAACCGATTTTTACTACATGCATATAAATATAAATACGGTACATACACCAAAATATATATTTTTAAAATTTTATCTCTGAAATATCCAGACCGATTTGACATAACTTAACATAGCTTGTCTGACATAAGCGAGGCAGGTGACTTCGTACAAAGTCTACTACGGTAAAATGGACTATAGATTAAGAGTATTTATTATTCGATATATAAATCCTTTCGATTTTAAATTCTCAGGAGTAAAATAAGATGCAAATGGCTTTTGAAATTGTTGAATATATATGTTTAATAGTTTGAAATAGTTCATTGAAATTATTCTAATTTTCATTTGTGATTATAAATTAGGGCTGTTTTCGTATTTATTATTAAAATTAATCTTATCAGCTTGCTAATGAAGCTTGTATATTTTACATTAATAAATAAACTAATATTAATTTAGGCAACGGTGTAAATGAAAAAAGTTTTATTGGATTTTTCCAGAGGAATTGTTTGGCATGCGATATTTCGCACGCTTAATACTAAATTGAAGTAACTAAAAAATTACACACTTTGGACTATCAACTGTAAAGTTAGAACCATTAAAGTCTATTTTACAAAAAAAATTCAAACTGTGCGGTTTATTAAACTGCACTAAAACTCTATGAATATTAATTTCCAATTATTTATTTCTAGACATTCAGTATTTGTCAGTATTCAGTTTTGTATGATTACAAACGTTGTTAGTTAAGCTATGTCATTTACCGTGTCGGTATACACGCTATATAACAAGGTAAATAACGCGTTGGATTGCTAACCTGTATTAAGAAAAAAAGTAGAGATTTTTTTCTTAATACAAGTTGAACTGTATTTTATACTTAAATTCAAAATTAAATTTGTAATGTTTAAAAATACAATGTAACGCCCGTCAAGCACCGATATCAAGGACAAATAGCGAAGTCGGAAATTTCCCTTGTTTATAAAAGTTACACATATGCCTAACCTGTTTTTACATGTACACAACATTCGCAAATTACCCTTTGTGTAAGTATTTAATTAAACTTTTCCACCCATTTTCCACTTGAATACATTTCAAGATTTTAATTCTAACATGATTGATGGCGGTAACTCGTTTTGTTTACGAGTTTTAGCCGAAGCCCTCCTAGTCGGGTTATGTTTCTGTTGTTCTGAAAGCGCTTTTATTTTTCTTGACGTAAATTAAATTTGGTGGTGAGCGATGTATTGATTTATTTTATTTATATTTACAAATACATGAGTGATGACACCGACCTTTGGACCAACGATCTCAACGATCTAAAAGCCGTTTCCATATTTGCAGGCGGCTTTAAGTGCATTCACACTGAAACCAAGTAAGTCTACTCTGTCTGACATTTTTAGAAATCTATTTAAAATATCTGTCAATTATTATAAAAATTGCTTATACTAAAACGCTTTTAAATTATACATATTTCAGATTGTAGAAACTGTTTATCAAATATATTTCAGTTTGAAATTGTGGATTCTTAGTTTTATTATCTGTTGAATTTTAACGAAATATCGTACACTTTTCCCTTAAAGGAAAATTCTTCAAGGATTTCCTTTCCCCTATGTTTGTAAGAAATATATCGCAATACCTGCTATTTCACTATATGATAAATTAAAAGTTTCTCAATATTTTTTACAAAAACAGTAGTTAAGTTACTTATGTATGTGCGTACTTAAGGAAAAAATATATTTTCAACAAACAAACAGCAACCGTCGCCTTTATGCATGAACAAAACCAATAACATCACGGCGTCATGTTTGCCCTCATGTGTTGCCATTCGAGAGAAGCAACGTCTTTTCCCTCCGTAACCTGTAGTTTCACACTCATATCTGGTCCTTCGCGCCGGAACATAGCTTACAAAACAAGTATTACGTAGGATTACTGTGAAATGGCACCTGTTGCCGATGGCAACCTTTTTGATAATTTTTATGTTTTTTATATATATTTGAATTTTATATTTTGACGTTCTGTTTTTATATACCGTTTGTTTTCTTATGCCATATTGTTTTTATATTTTTGTTAGTGAGCTGATTACACTTATTTTACCTCACCTAGGAACGTCTCATTTTAAACCAGCCTTAATACAGTCCTTTCGTAACATTGTTGCTGATGGCAACCTTTTTAATAGTTTTTATGTTTTTTATATATATTTGAATTTTATATTTTGACGTTCTGTTTTTTATATACCGTTTGTTTTCTTATGCCATATTGATTGTCTTTATATTTTTGCTAGCGAGTCAGTAACAGCACCTGACCTTACGTTGTCATGTAAAGTCTGTGATATGTCTCATGCCATTCTTAAATACTAAAAGTGTAATACCTCTGTATTCCGTAATTTCACTATCATATATCGCTCTTCTCGTATCATCCTCCTTGCAGACTACGTGAAAATTTGCGTATTTCCCCAAAATCTCTTTTCTCGTAAACAATTTCGTGTCAATAAGATAATTTCGTATTTTAATCCGTATTAAATTTCTACAATTCAGTTACGAATTTCATGAATATTCTGTACCTGTGGAATTTCAGACCGCACAACAAAGGTAATCGTAAACAACTCTACCTTAGCGATTGCTTCAACTTTGCTTGAAGGCATACCTATGGAATATATATCCTTCTATGTAAATCATAATCTATACATAATTATTTATCCATTCAGACTAACATTATAAATGCGAGTCTGTCTATCTGTTTGGACCTTTTTACGACTAAACGAACGAATGACTAGGTCAGACTTAGGGTATTTTTAGCTTAAAAATCAATTCGACGAAATGAGGGATCAAATTTTGTCAAAAGGAAGTCGCGGTTAACATCTTGTATGTTATTACATACCACCAATCTGAATTCGTAATTTTTGTCTAAGTCAAATACAGCGCATAGAACGTATGGAAATTGTTGATTTCTTGATATTTTTTTTTGTTTACTTACTAATAGAAGTTTGAAATATTTACTTTTTATAGGTGTAAAGTGTAGAGTAAATAAATCATATTAATAAAAAAGTTTGGTTTACTCATCATATTACAAACTAGTAAGCATTAAATTGGTTAATAAATCTAATTCATATGTTATATTTTTTTAAATAATCTACATTTTAATTTTGTCTATTATATTATATATAAAAAATATTTAAAGTAGGCACAGAATTGGCAAATATATGACATAAACGATATCAATTTAACAAATAGATCCACATTTTGATGCGGAAAGACGACAAACAGAAATACGAAAAAAGAAACTCCTATACTGTGAGCGTGAACAAAGTAAAAGCTTATAAAGGGAAATATAACTTCAATATTGCTGCATTTTTCTTTTATCTTATTTCCATAAAAGGTGTAACTGGAAGGACATAACTAAATCCATACCTTACTTACATTACCTTTTGTGAGACGGTGAAATAATTTACAAAATGTAGCGAAAAATGTATATTGTCGAATAGAGAAGAATTTTTCATTTAACAGGAGCAATTTAACAACATAGATTTTTATTGTGTCTTGGTGATAGCATACTACTTTACTTCTGATGGCCGTTGTTTCTATTTCTTGCACGATGCAAACATTTTTTTTTTTATTAGTATAAATATTTTGTCTGTTTTTAACTATATATATTAGTAACTGCCTCGTGCAACTTCGTCTGCGTCACACTTAATTGATATTTATCATTATATTCCGCCCAATTAACATAATATCTTTTTAAATTATAGCCTATATGTTATTCTGATGTATAAGCTATATTAGTGTTAGTTTTATTAAAATCCATTCAGTAGTTTTTGCATGAACAAAACATCCATCCATACTCAGAAAATTTCGTGTTTATATCATAATATTAATAAGATAAGATATACTTTAGTTCACGATTAGCCATACGATCGACCGAAGTCAAGACAGCGATAGGCGAACCACTCCGCGAGTGTACCAGAATGGTAGCCAGTAGGAAGAAATGGCGAGCTGTCGTAAGGCAGGTGATATCTGCCTCCGACACCACTAGATAAAGACCATAATCATTCTACCAATAGCGTATCGAATAATAAGTTTATATATTTACAAAAAAAAAATGTTACTAACAGTTGTTTAGTGCTTATAACATAAGCTTTGCATAGCTTGGGACTAAATAGATTATTAATAGTGTGAATTGCCCACGATTCTTATAATTATTATTCATAATAGTAAGATGGTTATAAGCATTTTTTTTTATTTTATATGTAATTATAAAACGATGCACCCATATGATCTAAACGTGTGTGTAAATTAGACTCTCAGATAAAACGCATTTAGCCTCTCTTCTGAGCCATTGTACTTGTAGAGCCGAGACTACTATTGTATCCAGCCAAAGTCGTTCCAGAAACGAAGAAGCCTCCTGATATCTTCACAGGCTTCGCAGAGCGACATCTCCATTCTGAGTATTTGTATATAATGTCCAGTCATGCCCAATCCAGGATCGGGTTTGCGGCTATTTCTTCTGCTTCAAAGTCCCAAAAAGGAGGACACTGTGTACGAGTATTTGTCCCAAGCATTATTTTAAGACGCTACCTATTTAGTCAGTTGGCGCTATGTTAATCGTTGGCGGTGGATCTCTGGCGAATCCGAGTTCGGAATTGCGAGAAGAATAAAAGCGGGAATTAGCCTCCGTCATACTAGACCATATGTACTCTAAGGGTATATATTGGCGAGGCAATGGTGAAGGATAAACTTAAGTCGAATTATAACAAATTCATCATTCCACCAAACTTATAAATAACAACAAATGACTGAACCTTAACATTCCTAATATAGCTTTGTTTATTTATAACTTTCCAGTAATTGAATATTGAACTATACTCGTAAACTACAATTCCTGTTAATTAATTATGTAACGTCTCTCATGCTTACTGAGTAAATACGTGATTAATAGGAAATAATTGGTTTTCAAAACTACAATTAGTACTCGGATACTAAGTGAGGATAAACAAGCACTGATATGCCTGATGATAACTCTGTGATTTACTAACATATAATGGTGTTTTAATAAGTATTGTATGAGACCAGTAATGACTGCATACAATACAATAAGTATTAATAATACCGTTATACAGTCGCCATTACTTATTTGCAAATTAGAGGGGAGGGAATTGTCAGTAATTGGTACTAGTTGTTCCGTTGCTGGCAATAACATATCAGGTCTCCATTCACGTGGGGGTTAATATAAAAGGGGCCTTAAACTCGTTGTTATAAAGTATTGATTACATTTCAAAACAACAGTACAAATATTTATTGGATTATAATTAACATTGATCTCAAAGTAGATTTGTAGTTTAACAGCGTGCATCTTCCTATAGACGACAACTTAAAATGTTCATTATGTTTCGTTACTTTAAGTCCTTTTTCTAAATAAATACAAATAAAAGTTACAGTACTCCCCAACTCTGTTTTTACCATAAATTTTACGTGCTTCTTTTCTTCGAGTTTCGGGTAAAGAAAACGGTCGCATTACTCACAAAATGTTTGTAAAATCGAAAAGGAATGTAACGAACCGTGCCTGAAAGTTGGTGCCTCAATGAAATGTTAATGAGGCACAATATGAAAAGATCTTTAATGGACATTTTATACAATTTTGCCGTGACAGACGTGATAGGTAAAAACTTCAGCAACGCACAAACCGTAATTAAATTTTAAGGTGTTTGGGGTTCGGAGTTACGTTTTTAAGCAACCAAAATTGCAGTAATTTATTACATGTTCCTAAAATTTAGTACCCGTAATAAATATAATCTTAGTATAAGAACTCTCTTCAGTTATAGTATACTTTTTTCTATCTTCAGAAGGCAAGATAAGAAGGAAAGGCAAGATATTTGGCTGGTGTTCGAGGAAAGAGATGAGTAAAATTGTACACTTTATACAAGTACTTTATATAACAACCGCAAAAAAGTTTAAAAAATTTCCAAGACGTTAGTTTCTTTATTATGTGTTTTATTTAATGCCTACAATGTATCAAACACCGCAATATCAATTTTCTATATTCAAATAAACTTTAATTTAGTATTTTGGAATAGTCAATCACATTATTTCTATCTACCACCACTTTGACAGCAGTTTTACAAGAAGAATGAACAAAAAATATTGCCTGTGGCTCATTTACACGAATTAATGTTGTACAATATATCGTGTTAATCTTAATCAATATACGTGACATACTATTAAATAGCACGAAAAAATTATCTAAGTATTTTGATTATCTTCTCAAATTATAATTAGTTATAGTCATTTATTCATATTGAATAATAATGCAACAATAATGCAAAAAAAATATTGGTCTCAACTATATTAATTTTTGTTTAGTAGTCAAAACATTAATTTGTTTTGTAATAGTGAAATGCTAGAAGCGTTGTCCTTTAAATCCACAGGAAATTATTATATGATTTTACGGCTTGATATCGCAGACAGTAATGAACTGCCTCTATGTATTCTCCCGTATTCATCTGTTTTCCGCATTTTTAAACATATATTTTTCAAGTCTAGTATAAGTAGTAAATATAGACCAGGTACAGTTAAAATTTCTAGCTTATTAAAATATATTTTGCAGAATTCCCAGGATGGTATTCGAACCATAGTTCTTCTTTGTATAACAAAAGCTGATATTATATTTTTAGCTGTTTCTCCAGTACTTTATACTAGAAACAGTATTAAGTAATAAAATAAATCCGTAGTAGATAGTAATATGTAGTTCGTCCACTCTAGTTCTATTCAGTATTTCGTCAAAAGAGAGCCTATTTTAACTGTAACCAGAACAAAAGGCAGCATGTATGTTCACATATAACCAGGTCGAAAGGCAGTCAGCTTGTTCATCTCTAACAAGGTTTTAAGTAAATATCCACAGAGTACGTTGATGCGTCAAATGAACGCTCGTGTAGTGCCGTTTGTGCTTACTCTAATTATACATCCTGGTACCATTGTCAGGGTTGCCACGCTTGAAATATTTAACCTTGTACTTTTTTTGTAATATACTAATGCTGTTGCCGCTGCCAACCTTTACAGCTTTACCGAACGATATAAGGGTGTGTGTAGGAGGCACTCCAAATCCGCTGAAGGTTTTGTAGAGCAGAAGCAAACTAGGACTTCGAACTTGGGCTCAGGCCGTTGTAATTTCGATCCCTGTTTGGATGGGACAGGTGATCTTTTGAAGATGTAGCCTATAAATCTAATCTTGTACAACATTGTATTTTAACTGATTGAAATAGGTCAAAATCTCGTACAAACTTGTACGAAAATGTTCTCGTACCGGAGAACAAAAATTTCCCACCTCACAGTGTTGTCATCCCTGATAATTGTTTACTACTGGTGGTGTATTGCGTGTTTATTTGGCCATTACGTTGGCGAATGTTGGTACGCAAATAAGTAGATAGTATTGTAGATGTAACGCGTACTACATACACATTAATTAGAAAATTATTTCCACGTTTTGACGAATCTGAGAATTTTGAATTTTTGTAGAATGTTGAATAAACGAAGCACTTTTTTTCTATATACATTTACGAGACATATTTTATTTATTTCCTTCTTTCTTTCCTATGACAAAGTATCACAAAGAATCACTTACCCTATATTATGATGTTGCTACAAAGCGTATCTAATTTTTAATAGCCACGAATGCCAATGATGCCTGCACAAACATGCAAATTCTTGGGTAAATAATAGTTAGTCGTATAATAAAATTAATGGTTTAAATTTGATTTAGAAATCATAATTTATAGTAGAGGCCATAATTCTTAACTATGTTCTGGCTCCGACGTGGCACGTCGGCAGCGGTCCTTGGCTTCTCTATTATTCCAAGAGTTCTTCCCCTTTACAGATTATAAAAAAAAACTAACACTTTGACTTAGATAAATTAACTAGGTACTTATCCCGGCTTCGCATCGGTGTATATGAAGAAGAAGAAAAAGAAAAATCTTCAAAAAGAACAGAAAGATGATTCCAATGATTTTACTTCAAGTTTAAGGAATATATCTCCAAGAAGATGTAAAATAAAATGCAATATCGTTTTCAGAGTGTGCATGTTAAAACAATAACTGTACAAGAGGTGAAAATATCAAAACAAAACTCTACTTCGTGTAATTTTGTTTCGATATCGTCTAATATCTGCCATTAATGAAGAGACATCCGTGCCAAGATAATAACTTATTATTTTTTCCTTCATTTCATTTATGCGTCTTCTTTCCTCTTCCCAAAGGTTGATTGTTCCTTGTCCTATACTTTGGAAGAGATTATTGGAACGAAGACCGCCTTCAGCGCCTTATTACTTTGTAAATTGTAATACACATCTGCTGCAACGGTTAATAAATAAATAAATTACTGATGATTGTGTTGGTGTCGCATTATAGCTCTATTCCTAAATATAAATAAATATGAAGGTTTGTACAGTTTGTATACTTAAAGAGCTGGAAGAATTTGAATAAAATTTTCCGAACAGTGTAATAATACCTTAAGATAATTCACATAGCACCATCTAGTCATAATCTAAACAGAGCCCGTGTTCTGTCTTGTGAATGGAATCGAACCCGCGACCATCGCCAGTAAGGCAGTGTCAAGATGAGCTAACTGACCTGACTTCATGCTGTTATCATCCTCCACTGGAGCCCCGCTAGCGTAAATCGTTGGCGCAGGCGGGTGTACTATTCCTTTATCATTCATAAAAAAAACCCACTAGACCACCGTGGCTGTCATATCAAGGCTTTGCCCAGGTGCTTTTATAACTATGTAATAAATCGAACTTTATGAACTTAATGAAAAATATTTTCATCATCCGCGACAATTTTTTCAACTTCACCTGGAAGATTTCTTTAGAAAGTGTACATAGAGCACATGTATCACAACAGTTGTTCACAACTGTTGTGATACATGTGCATTTCATATATATATAACCTCGCCTATGTCACTTTTGAATAATATATATTTTAGTATTAATAATGTTATAAACGCGAAAAGTTGTGTGTATGGATGGATGTTTGTTACTTTTTCACGCAAAGAGTACTGAATGGATTTTCGTATAATTTTACAGTAGGTAATATAGCTTATACATCAGAATAACACATAGGATATAATTAAAAAGGATATTATGCAAATTGGGCTAAATATAATGATAAATATCAAATAGGTGAGATGCAGACGAAATTGCCCGAGTGAGCTAGTATCCAATATTGAAAGAATTTCTCAAACTACGCAGTCATTCCGAATTTACTTTCCTCGTAACTAAATTTCTCTAAAATAATACTAGGTCCAGATTAAATATACCTATCTCTCTCTTGCCATAATTCACATAACTTATGATGTAGTAGATACTCTACCTACCTATCATAAATTCAACACAGAGCAGTTCAGCTCATCTCGCACATTTCGCTTCCAGAAACGATTTACGCCTTCATTTTATTTTACTATTTCTTTTGTTATCTTATATTATTCTAACTGTCGTGTACAGTGCCGTTTCCAACTATCTATCTCTCGCCAACTATCTATTCATGGAATAAATTTTGCTCGGTATTCGGAAAAAAAATAACATTGTTGTGTTTGAAAATATTGCAATCAGACAACTTTTATTACTAATATGCGTGTGGGCGACAATATATATATATATATATATATATATATATATATATATATATATATATATATATATATATATATATATATATATATATATAAAGAACAATAGATAGTAGTGACAATTTAGAATATAATTTTGGTATTCGAAATATAAAGCATATAAAATAGTTATAAAAAATAAATGGCCTGTATTCCACAATGCGAGTATAAATTCGTTTGTCTCTTTTAATCTCTTGCATACAGGTATAAAAAATCAAAGTATTTTTGCTTTTTTTTAAACCTGTGTCCTAACTTTTCATGGGATCTGCCATGACTATCATATATATTTATGCCAGGCCTCCTATAGTGAAGACAGAGATTCGTTCACGTTTTGCAAAGAACGAACGTGATTACGTTGAAGTAGCAGATTATTGTAATGTAAGTTGATATAATGTTTCGGATATTTTAATGTACAATCTAACTACTGTTGCCTATTTGTTATATAATATTTTCAAAACTAAACGGCTCGAACACACTTGTCACGAGAAAGGACATAGGCTACCTTTTATCTAAATATCTGGAAGGAGTGAAATACCTACGGGTTGAAAGTTTATATGGCGAAACAAACAGTTGAGTTAAGTTGAATTACTTGTCACTTCTTATAACTAAAGTAATCAACCGAATGGGACGGTATGGATAATGATAAATATGGTGTGCACAAGTTAATAAATACAAAAATAAACAAATTCTACTCACAAAAAAAAAATATTAATAACAATATAATGACTAACTTTAAACTAATGCAGTTTTTGATATTACCCAGTATAATATACGTAATATCTATTTAACTTTTAATTAAATCAAATATTCGCAGTACAAATTTGACAAAGAGCTGACATTGATGTTTCTGTACGTAATAATTAATGTCAAAGGTTAATTTAAGTACCTACATAGCGAGCACATTTCTAGCAATATTTTAACACAAAATCAGTCTATTTATACGACAAATCTGTTATACCTAACGCTAAATTTATTATTATTATGTAATGTACCTACTTATCAAAAGAATTGTCCTTTGAGACTTACTTATCTGTCAATGTAAGGAACAGCTCCCGGAGTCAGAAGTTTAAAATATTGAATCTAGTAGGTATAATAATTATCTCATTTCTCCTGGAATATCGTTTCTATAAAAATCTCAATAGTATAAGAATGTACTACTTGACCTCATGCTCACCTTATTATCCAGTTTACCTATATCTACAGTTAGTCACAGTCGGGTCCACCATTCACTATCATACATTAAAATGTATGTAATAAATAAATACTATTAATTATTTTAATTATTATAGTTATATTGCTTTCACATAGACTTCTAGAAGTTTTATTTGTTTATCTGTTGTTATATTCTAATACTCATTATTAATTTGCATAATAGGTACCTACATTTGCATCGCCTTATTATTTCTGATCAGCGCGACGCGATTTTTGACTACCTGCCTGAATGCAATTGCATTAATTTGTTATATAATAAAGAAATGAATACCATTCCGGTATTCATAGACAAAAAAAAAAAAAATTAAGTAATATATATATTGACATATATATATATATATTACTTAATGTGCTTTTGTGATGGCCACAAGAGAGAAGAGATGTCGGGATGGCAAATCTCTAGCTCTTAATCGAATAACTTTTGGCTAAAAATACAATTGTTTGCTGCTACGTCTGTCTGTTATGTCTGAGACAAGGGTCTGTGAGAAAAGGGTTAGATAATGTAGGTACCCTTTAATGAAGCTAAAGCATACTATATATTCAATATAATGTATAAACCAGTGTAAGATAGGAAATCATATCTGTTTACATGCGTATTAAATATTCGATTATATAAATTAGTAATTAGATTCCACATGACCGCGACAACTTGATTGATTCTTCTGGTACCTAATAGAACGCGTACTTTTATGGCTAAGGGATATCATGACAATCACCATAACGTCATACTACGATGTCTAAGGTACAGTTAAGGAATGCTATTGCTGAAGACCAAACCACTATAGAAGATACACCTTAATGCTCATTCCCTCAAGATATAAATAGATAAGCTTTAAGTATGCTATCGATGCGTTAGAACATCAGTAAAAACAAACTTTCAAAATTTTAATAGGATTTGAATATGGAAAAAACAATACCAACTATGGTTGACTGGTAGAAAATGCCGCATGGTGTTAAGTCCGCCAAATGTACTGTACTATATATTGTATTGGGTGCATTAAAGTTAAATAAATAAACATAAAATAAACACCCTAATATGTAGAGATATTGAGAGTTTTATTATATAGTGTTGGATCGTCATAAAAATAATTAAAATAATAAGACTATTGCGCTGCGTGCGGTATTCAACAAATTCCCGTTACCCAACCGCTACCGGGGTACTGTTGCTTAGCAACGAAAAAACCGGCGGGTGCGCCGCTATATATATATATATACTTACGTAATGACTACAACTCCCCCTTTTGACCTAAGCAGTGTCCTCACAATAAGAAAAATCAACACTACAACAGTTTAGTTTAAGGATACACAAGATATTAAAAAAATAAAGCAGTTTTTGATACTGGCTCCACAGGTCACCCTCGGATAATCAGAGACGTGTAATATCTATTTAGTGGGACTTACTTTCTTTGAGATTTAATTAAATCAAATATTGCAGTACAAATTTGACAAAGATCACCAGCTCAAATGACGTGTTTTATCTTTTGATATCTTTCTGTACGTAATAATTAATGTCAAAAGGTACGGTGTTAATTTTCAGCTTCGACGATGGCTCGAAGATCACTCCGAGCGGAAAAAAGTGAGCGTAACTCTCTGCCAAACGTTAAAAATGACGGCGTGTATCCGGTACTTTTAGACGACGCAGTATTTAATGCAAAACGTATTGCAGGTAGCAATATTTTAACACAAAATCAGTTCGCCTCTGGATTTATGAGATTCTGACAAAGTCTGTTGCATAACGTCTGCAACGAACTGGACACCATTATCTGAAACAACCTAAATTTATTATTATTATGTAATGTACCTACTTATCAAAAGATCCACCTCTCACCATTGTCCTTTTGTTGTGGTCCTTACTTGATTTCAAATCTTTGTCAACGGGCGTTTGAATAAGTCCGGCTGGTTTACAGTTTGAGGGCTTATACCTTTGGCATTTAATGAGTTTTTAAATAATCTTCAGAAGTTTAAAATCTTTGCGAAATTGTCTTCTCTACTCCACCGTGACCTGGTATAACCTGTTCTCTTAATTATCTCATTTCTCTTTTGACATATGAATAATCGTTTCTATAAAAACTTCAGGATCATAGTATAAGAATGTACGGTACACACTTCACAGATGTCACCTCATTCGTCACATGGCGGTCCTTATTATCCAGTTTACCTATATCTACAGTTAGTCACATGTCCATCAATATCGGAACTTCTCAACGGCCCAAACAACAGCGAGTGCCTCTCGCTCATTCACTATCATACATTAAAATGTATGTAATACACAATAAATACTATTAATTATTTTAATTATTATAGTTATATTGGGTCTTCTTTGTCAGCAATGTCAACATAGACAAATTTCCTAAACCAAGAAGTTTTATTTGTTTATCTGTTGTTATATTCTAATACTCATTATTAATTTGCATAATAGGTACCTACATTTGCATCGCCTTATTATTTCTGATCAGCGCGACGCGACGATTGACTACCCTGCCTGAATGCACTTAGGCATTAAGTGTCGCAGCAAATCGTCAGATATAAAAATTCAGTCTCCTATAAGCAAAATGAATACCCATTCCGGTATTCATAGACCTCAATAATAAAAATTGTTCTTGCATAAACAGCTTTCTTGGCGGGCGTAAGTTAAGTACAGCAATATATATATTGACATATATATATATATATTCACTTAATGGAGATGCTTCATCCGGTGCAAAACATTTGTGGCTGCACATCCAAGAGAGAAGAGATGTCGGGGCGATGGCAAATCTCTAAGGACTATACGGGCTTTACGCAAAAAATCGAACAATGTTTCATTATTTGCGTCTAAAAATACAATTGTTTGCAAGTTGAACATTTATATCTACGAGCTTTACATTTACATCGCGAATTAAACCATGTTATGTCTGAGACAAGTAAAAAATAAAGAGTGCTACCAGCAACACAACATTTAGACCGGTATCTATTAAACCCGTAACGAAACCCATATATCTCAATATTTAATAGAGGTCGGCGCGTTAGATAATGTGAAACGCAAAAATCCGCTCGCGATACATTTAAACATTGGTTACATAAATTATCAGTTTTAACATTGCTACCTACATTAAAGCATACTATATATTCAATATAATGTATAAACCAGTGTAAGATAGGAAATCATATCTGTTTACATGCGTATTAAATATTCGATTATATAAATTAGTAATTAGATTCTACGGAGCACTGGACGTAGAAAGCGCGAAGTCGGCACTATCCGGCTGCGGGGCCGGCGCCGTAGGGGCGGAACTTGATTGATTGGCGCGCGCTTCTGGTACTTCTGGAATCGCGCGCTAGAGTTGACGACGTCGACGACTTATTTGGCTTCTTCGACATTACGGGCTTTATATATAGTTCTTCATGACTCTCTCTCAATCACCATAACGTCATATATACTACGATGTACTAACGTAGTAGGGCGCGCAGTTAACTTCTGGAATCTTGCTGCTTAAATATGTGAACTGAAGACCAAACCACTTCTTCCCAGAAGATACACCTTAATGCTCATTCCCCCTCAAGATATAAATACTCTTTATAAGATATTAAGTATGCTATCGATGCGTTAGAACATCAGGTGATGTGTGTGGTGAAGGTGGTAAAAACAAACTTTCAAAATTTTAATAGGATTTGAATATGGGAAAAAACAATAACCAATTATGGTTGACAATATGATTTATAAACAGAAAATGCCGCATGGTGTTAAGTCCTTATAGCACGAAATGTACGATAAGTATTTTGTACTATATATTGTTATTGGGTGCAATTGTTGGATCGTTAAAAATAATTAAAATAAACATAAAATAAACGGCCTCCCGTTACCCAACCGCTACCGGGGTATGCAACGAGATATTGAGAGCCCTATATATATATATATATATAGTTAAATATAATAAAACTCTCAATATCTCTATATATGTCATTGGGACCTACAAACTGCCCAAAAACAGTGATAGAAATTAGAAATCTCACGAGAGAATGTGATACTTGGCTATCAAAAGAATCACTCATTCTTTATCATAGCAGGTAATATTAGGAATGCAAATATCGCTTCATTTTGAATATTAATAATTAAAATAAAATTTTCAATATTTTATTTTTATTCCATTTATAACATTAATACATCAAACATTTAATAACACCAATATACATCATAATCTTGTATAAGTACTCTGATAAAAATAAATCCATTTTATTATATTGTACAGTCATAGACAAATATACTTAGGCTATTATATTCAAAAATCACGACAGTGTCTTAGAGACGTAATGGACCATAGCCGCCATAATGACAGGAATCAAGATAAACAGATAGACAAAATTTTAATTTAAAACTACATTAGTAATTCATTCATCTAATACAGCCAGTGCCATTTCTTTTGATATACAATCTGACATACTATTTCGTTTATTCACTTCCTGTTCATCACTTGACCACCAACTTTCATCATCATCTTGGATGAAACACAAAAATAAGTCATCTTCATAAGTAGGAAAATAATATTCAGGTTGATCCCATTTCTCCCTGTCTAGTATGCAATGTTTCATTTCTTTCAAATGTTTCTGAAGATTTTTTAATTCATCAAATTTAGTGTTACATGAAAAACATTGTTTCAAATGTATTTGACGACGCATATAGTTCACAATTTTTATTTTGTGATAGAAGTCTAAACCATTTGTGACATCTGTGAATGAGAAATCATGTTGTAGTGTCATATGATTTAGTACATTATCATATTCTTTCTCATTATGCTGACACAGCAGACATGTAATTAATGGCCCATCCTCTTCAGTCCACTCCGACCATTCTGGATCACTGTCTACATTAGAATCCATTTCATAATCCACTTTCTTCTGTGCGGTCCAATTTTGTTTCTTATGACTGTGAAGTTTCTGATTGTTTTTAGGTGGCACTTTATCACCAACATAATTGACTAGAAAAAATTTATCATACTCTTTATTATCTGGATTTATCCTTTTGTGACCTTTTTTACGCATATGTTCTTTTAATATGGTACGGTCCTTGAACAATCCTTCACAAAATATACATTGAAGATTTTGTAATTTATGAGCAATTGTGTTAATTAATTCATCAATAAATATTAAATTGTCTGGTTTGGCTATATGAAAATTATGCTTTTCATATAAATGGTTTAAGTAAGCAGCCCTTGTGGTGGCAGTTACAAAACGGCAGAACAGACACTCCCTTTTGTAATTCTTGTCTATTCTTTCAAACTGTTGTCTTAGTAGAAGTTTCTCCAATTTTGTTTGCTGTAAATTCATGCGTAATTCTTTATCTTCTGGTAAAACTTCACCTAATAAATAATATTCCTCATTTTTAGACTTTGTTCCATCTGGTTTGTTGTCTAGAAGCATTGTTGTACAAAAATAAGGTAGGTTTTGATCTGTAAATAAAAACCATATATCTATACTAATATTACAATATACACACACACATAGACTGACATATCCAGCCTATACACATACATACCCTTTAAATTTTTTTTGTTTGTTCCTCTTTATATACTATTGCTCAGATTTAAAGTTCATTTTTTTTTAATAATGGTGAGGAGGTGAATTAAGTATGGTACAAGTTTGCAGACAAAGTCACTTTGTTGTTGTCTATTACTTGTATGCATGCCAAAAATATAATTAAGGATTTCTACCTGTTGTTTAGTGCCCATAGTACAAATGCAGTTCCATTTAGGACTACAAGTTGTATTAATTGTCTTGGTTTAATTATTATTATATAAAAATATCAAAAGATACCAGCCCTAACGCCCAGTTCTGTGCTACTTTGCTTATAATAAAACTTTTAACATGTTTTAGATTTTTTTACGTTACTTAGACCATAGACATCAAAAAATTTGAGACATGTATATATTTTGATGCCTT
This sequence comes from Achroia grisella, assembly GCF_030625045.1. Lineage (NCBI taxonomy): Eukaryota > Metazoa > Arthropoda > Insecta > Lepidoptera > Pyralidae > Achroia > Achroia grisella. The sequence goes on from NW_026712817.1 coordinate 863,851, forward strand.
AGCTGAGGCTTTAAGGCTATTTACTAACAGATTGTAATACAGTCTTATTATGGTGGATCCACAAGATGGAAAACTAGTTTTATCAACAACTAACCTTTAAATCTGTGTCTCCAATATTGTAGGTATCCATTCAAATCCGCTATCTGGTTGACATCAGCAATTACAAGTCGATGTTCCATAAATAAATGAGTAAGTAATTGCTTTTCGAAAGTTGGTAAAATAAATATTTCATCGCACAACACACAACGGCTCTCAGTGCGCTCGTCACTTTTGAATATTGTTGGCGAATCACATTTCTGGTGCAATGTGAGAGGACCGAAGTATTCTTTTTCGTTTGTAGACATTTTTAAAAATATAATTTTATTTTCATATATGAAATATGAAATTGCATCGCAATGCAATTATGATGGATGAACGATTGAGCATAGATTGATTGAGCAAACTTTGGCAATTGTCAATTGTCACTGATTTGACATTGACATATGTCAGTGGTACGGAATTATCAGTGTTGCCAACCGACTTTCAAGTTAGTTTGGTTTTTTTTTAGTCTTACATTTATTTAGGGACTTATATCATGATATGATAATGCCAGTCCGATTTATTAAATAAAATACAATAATATGTCTAGTGTAATTTTAGTCTGTAAAATACATTAATGTACAGTAGATTGTAGCTTTTATGTCTTTTATGAATATATATATATATATCAAAACTGCTAATTATTACTTTTTGGTCTCGTATCATTTAACCAAAAAAAAGACATATATAATATTTTTTACTAACTTCAACTTATTTTGTGGGCCCCACAGCTTCTGATGATTAATGACAATCCTAGCCTACATAAATAAATAGTATAACATTTCGACCATCATGGACGTCCCATCCCATACGCAAAATGTTCTGAAAGATTAAGGTATTATGCCTCCAGATCCTCTAATTTTAGTATCATAAATTGAAACATTACAGAGCAAACTGTTAGTTGTTAAAACTAGTGATGGAGAGATATTCACAGAGACAATATTTAGCTAAGTTTTTGTCGGTGTTAGTAGTATTAGTTAGTAATTTTTGAAGTTTTAGTGGTATTTAAAATAGAGAAGTGTAAAGAAAAAACGAAATAATATGACACATGTGCATTATTATTTGTAAATTTATTTACAAGCTTTTTATTTAAAAATATTTAAATAACAAAAAATTCAAACTATGTATACAGAAGTAAGTTGAACTTTTAAATACTCGATTTAGTATGGGCATAGATAAAATAAAAATAAATAAAATATGAACTATTTTCATCTCTGGTAGTAAGTACGTATTTTAGAGCAACAAGTAGAGACTACCTACTGGACATTAAGCACCAGAATTATCAAATCAAATTTTGCCGTTATGTTCGATGGCCATTTCTTTTGAAACTATGTGTAAGCTTTATTTATATACGTACGTTTACTATGCGTTTTATAGTAATTTAAAATAATATAATTATTCAAATTCAACTCAAATGTTTATATATTTATGGTTAAACCAACTATGCCCACGTAGTATAAATAACTGTATTTGAATCTAGTAATCATTTGTAACGTAATATCTTAATTATTATTTTAAGAACTTAAGTATATAATATTTACATACATATGTAGCTAAATTATACAAAAGTAGGAACTTAAAATATATTACACAATGTTACTAAAAAAATATGAACGACGAATTTTGGATGATGAAACTCGACAAAATACTACCAAAACATCCAAAATTAATTTAAATTATACAAACATTTTATACAACTTAAATACAAGCTGGGGGTGTATTTTATACAAAATTGTTATAGTGTAATAAAAAAAGTCCCTATTCTGGACAACCCTTCATGTGTTGCCATAGTTGGAACATTCCAGAAAGTATAGATAAGTCATTCTACTGCATCCATCTCAATGAACATAATATTACACACATTACTGAAAAATGTACTTCATCCAACCCATCTATTGAATTATATTCTTCAGTTTTAGAATTTTTTCCATTTGGTTTGTTATCTAGAAGAATTTTATTATAAAATTGCCATGTTAAATGCTACTACCTATAGCCCTTAATTATACATGTCACATAATTAGTAGATGCCCCACTAATTACATCATATGTTAAGGGAGGTTGACAAAGTGTGACATTGTGTGAACGAGACAGGGATGTCACATTTAAAAATCTAATATATTTAAGTATAAATAGTAAAATAAAATAAAGTAAAATATCAAACTATGACTATTTATTCAAATTATGAGACATATTTTAAAATATGTGGGGACATATTTCAAAGTGTTTCAAACCCATCCCGGGTTATGTCCATGTCGATTAATTTAATTACTATATTAAAATAACATTGTCAATATTGTACAATTATAAACATGTAGGTACTTAATAATACTATATATTACTAAAAAAATATTAAATGCATGTATTCAAATAAATAAGTAATGTTATGTTTACATAATTAAACAAGTATATTATTTACACTAAATATATAAATAGATTTAAATAAAATGGTTACATTATGTATTTTAAGTTGATATTATAATTTATCGTGTTACGTTCAATTATTATAATAATCGCATTCTGTATACAGCATAACTGGCAGACTTCTTGATGCATTTTTTTTAATCTCATTTAGGATAGTTGAATAAAATGTTACATATTACATGATCTGTCATTTTATTTAAAAAACATTATTCCATTAGGTATAGCTTTATTTATGGTTGGTATAGTGCTTTAAAATTGCCGAATGGTTTATCTCATTGAATGAAAATAACAAGAAATATTTTCTATTGTGTCTACTGTCGTACTTTTACATAATATTTCCTTAAAAAATGTTTAGAGATCATTCTAAATATACTCCAATTAGGTTTGGGATTGATTAATATTTATAAATTACGTCACAGGTTGAGTTAGAGGGAGAGGGTTGACAAAGTGTGACATTTTGTGACAAGTGGTGGGAGGGGTCCTAAATTTCGTGCCATCGTATCGCTAAATCTAATGTATCTACACTTGACGTGACGTTTCCTTAGATACTAAAATACAAAATTTGTACTAAAATACTTAAAAATATTTTACACTCCAGCAGTATAATCACAAGCTATAAATTATTTTATTATCGAATTGACACTCGGTTATCTAGTATAATATTGCAAAATATATTACGTCACACTAGGGATGGGAGTCTAATAAATGTTCACTAATTTTGGAAATTTGACGGCTTCAATGTTCTAGCGGTTTCCCACAGCGCCTGACTGCTGATCGTCGCTGATTCGATTCCTCGCTCGGTGCAACTATTTTTATTCTTGTGACGTGATGAATTCACGGTATAATACAAATATTATATTTATCGTATGATTATTTGACTGTTATGGGCGTTTTCATGTATATTATATATGTACTTACAAAACAAAATATATTTAAGTATTTGTATCAGTTGTTTAGTAAATTTAAATATACAAACTCAACAAGCTAAACAAGCTTGGAACCAGATAAGATGACGCTGTGTGAGTTGTGTGAGTTGTCTCAGTTATCATTATTAATAATTTCTTTTGATGAACACTGTGCTGAAGAATTCTTTATACATTTATTAATTTTTTATCGTTGTTTTCTACAATTTAATGTTCCTCTTTGCATGATACGTTAGTGTCTACGTATAGTACGTTATAAGGCACGGTGTTTCCTTTACTCGCTGCAGTCACCTGTATTGCGTATTTTCTACCAGACTTAAGTCCATTTATCTTCTGCTTTATTACTTTTGACCTAAAATAAAACATTGTTTCAAAAATCTTACTAATATCATAAACCCGAAAGTTTGTGAGTATGGATGGATAAATGGATAGGTGGATATCTGTGACTCTTTCACGCAAAAACTACTGATTTTGATGAAACTTTACAATAGCTCATACATCAGAATAACACATAGGTTATCAATATCATGCGGATGAAGTCGCGGGCACAGCTAGTAAAAATGTATTACAGTAATTGTTTTCATATTATTAACCAGTGGGCTGTTAATTTACCATTCCAAATATATTAAAGAAAATCATAATGATGCTAGTTAATTTGGTATATCGATGTTTTTTTAAAGCTTAAATCATGTATGTCATTCCTGTATTCATGTCATTGTATATATACCTACTATGTAGAGCATTAGCATCTAAATATATACGGTTTGCTATTTTTCCTATTGAGTAAAAAGCGTCTTGGATGATAAATAAAAATATATCATACAAAAATATGTTTTAATCGGCAAGTGTCGAACATGCGAATACCATTAGCTTACTTTAATAGATACTAAAATAAGATACTCACGACAATGGCAGTGTATGGTTTATACATTGTGTCTTCACATACGACTTTCTTGATATGGCACATGTGTAGAGTTCACCATTTACACTTTCTCTGACGACTGTACAATATCTAAAAAGGAATCGTTACTTAAATAATAATTTTACAGAAAATTATGTACATATAGTTCGTGATAAATAAGGTTTTACGTATACATACATGTATATTAGATGTATCTCGAAACGATTCAATCGAGTTTAATCAAACTTTGTATACTTTGATAACATTTTACCTTTGAAATCTCTACAGGCACCATATCGGGTGATGCTAGGTCGCTCAGATGTTTAAGTATTTCTAATATTACAAAATCTATATTAATATAATATTTAAAAAAAGCAAACTTTGAGAGCTTGGATGTTCGGAATAATCTCAGGTAGTACTGAATAGATTTTCAATATTCTTTTAATGTTGGATGGCGCATGTTGCAAAACGGTGAAAAACTGATACTGACGAAGTTGTATCAGTTAATTGGAATATAAAATGTAAAAATGGTAAGAATGCACTTCTGACAGTACCTACTGATTCAATAACCATGGAAATTTGATCACTAATAAGGAAGGTCGTAACTAGGGTTTATTCCCGGGAATTCTCGGTTCGAGAATTCCCGGGAAATTCATGGGTTTTGTTCCCGGGAAATCAAGCTCGAGAAAAGTCGAGAACTCGAGAAATCATGTACCTATATAGAAATTAAATTGCCCTTTGTTTTGTTGCGTGGCGGCGCAATAATTTAAGATATTAACGTTTTTGTTTTCATGTCACATTCATGTTACTTTTTTATTTTGTAGAAACTATTTTTGTTTACATTGTTTTTTTTTATCTAAATAAGCAGCCAAAAATGGTGCTATCATTATAAATATAAGTCTGAATAATTAGGACCTAAAAAATTGAAATTGGCGTTTTGTAAGGGAATATATAAATAATATATAAAATATATTTATTTAATCAAAGTACGTACCATTTCTATTTATGCACTTTTGCCTTTTGTTTTTGCACTTTGGACTGCCCCATCGGAGTGTAATTTTTTTCCCTTGCTACATGCAAAATACGTTATCCAAATTTCGAAAAAAAATGGTAATCTGTAGGTGCAAGGTCCGGGAAGAACGGTGGTTGTCTTAGACATTCCAATTGAAGCTCTTTTAATTTGGTAACTGTCTGTTGTGCAATATGTGGTTAAGCGTTCTTGGCGATTGACCAGCCTCGGTTGTTTAGCAGCTAGCTATGGTTTCTCAATTGCTGACAATACACATTTGCCGTAATCGTCTGGCCAGATTTGGAAAGCCGAAGTGAACAACACCGGAAATAGTCCATCAAACGTTCACAAGTAACATTTTTTGAGCCATAAAGGATTTGGTTGGTTCGTCGAAATTTCCAGAACGAAAACGTTGGAACCAAAAAACGTGTTTTCTTTTGCGAGACCACTGTGAGCCGTTTCAGTGTAGCACTTGCCACGGCGGAACTCTACTAAATAACGCGATATTTTAAGTTTTTTCATTTTGTATGCTGTGAGTGACCCAAAGTGAATAGCTGTATAAATTTGGAAATGGTAACCAAAGAGAGAATTTTACGACAAAACACCAATTTCATATGTAAGGATCTAATATTATTTCTCATTTAAAAAAAAAAATATATTCATATGTAATATTAATGTTTTTAAATATACTCAATAAAAGTTTAATTTGATACTTTTATTTGTGAGGAAAACCACTGAATTTTTTGACGTTATTGGAACCAAATAATATGAGAAAACGTACATAAATGTAAATTTCTCGACAACCTGAGAAGACCCGAGAAATTGACCTCGAGAATCGAGACCCGAGAAATTGAAAAGCTCGAGAAATCATGAACCCTAGTCGTAACGCTTCAAGTAACGGTGATCAGGTTTCAGCACTCAATATTTGTAGTCTCACACATGGTAGAGGAATTAAACAAAATAAATAAATCCAATAAGCAATGAAAAAAACATCCGCCAAATAACACCTAATTCGATTAAATATATAGAATATAGATATTTGAATAAAAACGGCTTCCTATGTAAATAAAATAGAATTTTGAATATGAACTTTTAAAGGGTGGATCTTGCGCAGTCGTGGGGTGAAATAATAAAGTTGATTCACCTAATGACATCAGTAGCATTATGAGTGGCCGGCAAAAACGCAATATCAATGGATCTGCATGATCTCTTCGGTCTCAGTTCTCGCACTATGGCGGCGTCTTCAGACAATTCTGGAATATTTATACCCCATCTTGTTGTGGAAGCTGCAATCTAAAATTTATAATAATAATAAACTCTTTATTGTGCACTGAGAAGAAATATAACTAGAACAATAGTAGTAGGTAATTAAAATCTTACAAACAACCTGGAAGAAAGGAGTTGTGTAAAGGAAAAGTTGACACAAAGTGGCACCCACAAGACAGGATATTTACTAAATGAATAAATAAACATACATAATATCAACAAAAACTTATATAAACTTACACATAAACTATTTATTGGAAGGTATCAGTGAACCTGTACGTTTATTTTTTTTATAATAATAATAATTATAATTATTATTAAATTTTGTTTATTTTGGCTCCCTAAAAAATGGTAAATATTTTCAACCATTCGTTTAAAAAGCGTAACATAATCGTAATAATAATCGTATACTTGTGACCTATACGACTACTTTGATATTTATAACTGATTTATTTTGTTATTCATCTATTTATTTATTTATTGCTATCTGGCAGTTTGTGTTCTCACAAAATTCTTAAAAATTAACTCTGCTGACATTTATTTAAAAGAGCAATACCCAATTTTCTTGCTCATTCTTCTTGTAATGAGTCTACGTTCTGAATGAGTGGTAAAATGAAAAATGTGAAATATATAATTTAAAAATGCTTATATTAAGTTTATTTCAATAAAGATTACTCCTATTTCTATTTCTTCTATTATGTAAAGGACATATGCCTGATTAGTTTTTTTTTGTAATTCCAGGAGATTTCATCAGTTAGTCGCTGATCAGGTTAATTTTCTATTACACATATCTTAAATATCGTGAATAAAAAAGTCATTTTAGGCAACAATTTGACTAAAGATTATTTGTATTATATTCTATAATTAAACCAACCTCCACACTAATGCTGCCATCTCTGTCCCGCCGGTTTGGCACCACTTTGATGACGTATCTCATTCTCGCTTCCTCTGAACTGGAGTCAAACTGCACTGAACCTTCATCACTCGTCTCCTGTATTGACGAGGTTGGTATTGGTACTGGAACGAAGAATTTTGAATGGTATTCTGTAAAAGGGAATGAGTACTTTAAACATACAGTTACTGTTAAATAGATTTTAGAGATTTTTTTTAACTCCAATGAGATGTTTCTCATCGGAGTTAAAAAAACTTACCTTTAGCTTGTTAGCTAAAGGTAAGGTAAGATATCACGATGGTGGCAAACGGTGGTATAATGGGAAGTGGTTATAACTTTTAGATTTTGTGTGAAAATACTATCCAACAGAATATTGATGTAACTTACACTAAAAATAATATTTTCCTTCACGCCTCCTTTCCTTACATCAATTGGGGTAGTTAATGATTGTGAAATGTTGACATCATGGTGAACTACACTTGACGGTGGTGGACTGTCATTTGATCCTACGATTTCGGCACATTCGAGTTCGATGAGGGACATCTTGGAGTTTATATTGAGTAGGAGTCTAATAGTACCCGTTTGATTCTCTCAAAGCGGACTTACTCTTTTTATTATTCTCTACTTACTCCAAGTAAAAAAAGGGCAGAGGGAGGGAGAGCCTACCCCCGTTTGTTGTTGATTAGTTGTATGTAGAAGTCTCAATTGATGTACTTTATACGAACGCAGTGTCTCTGTGATTATTATTTATTGGTTATATTTTGTTCATACCTATATTTTTTGCTGTATACAATCTTTTCCCTCTCACTAAAACTTCGACGTCAATTGCTCCACCACAGGTTGATAGAGTTAACCACAGGCCTCCACCAGTTCCTATAGTAGCCTGAAATAGGAGATTGTAATTCAATGAGAATATTACAAGTTTTTTTTTATAATAGGAATGGGAATCAACGTTAAAGATAGAATATCTGCATAATATTTTAATTTTGGCGACTAACAAAGATACCTATTAAACATTTTCTGTGATAAAACTTAGTATAAAATTTTTTGGTACAACTTATGTTTCTTCATCTGCATGTGATTTACATTATGCCCATCACACTTATATCAAAAACAAATAATAAATACCTATAGATACTTGAACTTGTGCATATACTTATTTTATAGAACCATTATGGGATGGTACATCGTTGTTGGTTTCATTCTCATAAACACTGTACCAACTCTTATAAAAAGTAATTTTGATTACTCTGTGTTGTGATTGACTTACCTTAAAATAATAAACAGTTTTCGTCCTAATATCAGAGCGATAAGGTACATTTTCTCTAAGCCGCTTGGCTGTAGATGTTCGCGGGCGAACGCTTCCACTAGCCAAAAGGGAGCCAGCTCGACGATCTCTGGCGACACCAAACACACTTACGAAGTAAGTCTGGAAAATAAATACTTTTATGATCTTTATAAAAATAATGAAAAATTTTATTCACTATAGGAACTTCTGATTTTCTAAAACAAAATGTTGATTACAATTTTTATATTGTATGCGCGCTTACGCATTTTAGTAATTTTATTTCTCATGAGAATTACGATCACAGATTGGATACAAATTCAAACAATAAATCATTTACTACTTAATATATTATACTTATACTATTATATATTTTAAAATAAATCTAAATATAGCAATATAGCTTAGATTTAATAACGGTCGGAATTCGGTCACCAATCCTACAGGAATGCAGGACATTTTAGTCGCTTATGAATGTCAAGTTCTTTGATTAATATTTTTTCCTGCTGTCCATTTAAGTATACAGGATCAATTGAAAAGACTGGCAAGAAACTTTAATGAATTTCATTTTTATTTAAATACAATTTATTTACGTTATGTACTTATATAGGTGTCTATGTCTAACATTAAATGAAAATCTCGTACATGTGCAATCGTTTGTTATTTAAGTAAAAGTGAGTACTACGGTTTGCTCAACAAATATGATTTAATTGATGCTTTAAATTTATTTAAAAGTAAGAATATCAGGCTTATTTTTAAATGTAATGAAATAAAAAGGTTGCATATTCGGGAAAATGTTACACAGAGGAAGTTGCACGGGCTAGCTAGTACTGAATAAATTAATGTGTATAATGTATATATATATGATATTGATAATTTTTATGAAGTCCAAAGAAATATTTGTATCTACTATTTAGAAGCGACCTTTTTTCTTGCTAGGTCATTTGAGTTGCCTTGTGTATAATTTATAACTATTCTAAATTTAAAATTTGGAATTCGCATTTGGGAGAATGAAATTTATTACGTACCTACCGCTGAATGAATGAACGTAACGAATGATTTATAACGTACACAAACTAAATAACAGTTGGTTGCAATAATTTATGCATTTTATACATATTTCATCCATTATGTAAAACAAAATTAAATGTTGCCAGTACTGAATGCCAATGTTTAAAGGATATTAAATCACATTCTTAATTTACAAAGTGCAAACAAAAAATAACAATACTCAACGCTTGTAATATTTAACGTCTATTGTTTTGTTTGACAAGTTTTGTTTTCTTATTTCCACAATCGAATATTTTAATCAAAGTAAAAACAAGTAACTACCTACACTTCATAGAAAGAAACCCATTTATATTGAAGTTTAATTAAAATATTTGTTCTGTTGATTTCAAAGAATAAAAACTTTAAGTAATACCTGAGAACTTGTGGATATATTATACGTCTTTTAAGGAAATATATTTCACTAGTAAGCTTCCATGTGGCTTCGCACGAATACTACAATTAATTTATAGAAAACATTATTTAGAAAACAAGAGAGATTTTAATGCGGTTTAAGTAAATCAACAGAGTAATTTCTGCGGAAGGTTCACTTCCGCAGAAATTACTCTGTTGATTTACTTAAACTGCATTAAAATCTCTCTTAGTAGTTTCGAGATTATCGCGATTATTATATACAAACGCGGCCAGGGACTTTTGTTTTATAATTATAATGAATAGAGTATAATTGTACCCGAACTCACGCCTACAACACTGAGGTAAATAGCAAGTTATCGATAAATTAATATACCAACTGACAATTTTATTGACAGTGTCTTTACCGCCATATTGAAATTTCAGTGATTTACATAAAACACGCCTATTATATAAAACTTACTCTGCTAGGATCCAAGTTTTCCATCAGATGATGAGTTCTGTCACCAACGCAGGCAATCACCGGATCTTCATTCGTCACCTTTGTGCTACGTCCTAAAAACGTTATTTATAAATTGTACATCTATATCTATACATATAAATAATATTGGAGTGTCATATCTCAGTACTCTATAATTTCACTACCATATCTCACCCAGTCTAAACATTTAAGCAAACAAAGAATTTGCTATGCTAGCCGAAAAATCATCGAAGTAAGCAAAGTTACATTTTAATATTTATATTCACGATGGATGACTTCCCATTCAGTGCGTTATTTCCATTAAAAATTAATTAAAAAATCGTTTCCATCCAGAACGGATGGGAAAACGACCCCCGAAAAAGGAAAGGACGTGAAATTTTACTTACAAATAATTTATGATTGGCTGAAAAGATATAATAATTACGATTTCTTCTATATATTTATTGCGAATTTAATCATTTGACAATTTGGGGAAAATTTTTCTTTAAAAATAAATTTCCTAATTTTAATTTAAAAATTATAAATTAAAATTAGGCATTTTACGTATAATAATATTTACACAATAATATTTGAACAGAAATTTCTCAAAAAGATTCAATTGCCATTTGTAAGGAAGAAGCATTGTATATCTTTACCAAACATGCACTTGGCACAGTTGGTGTTGGAGATGTAGCCTTAGGCTACAGTTACCGTTTACTATCAGATGGGTGGTATGCTTGATTGCTACTGTAGTATAAAAAACATAATAGAGTCACTACTTTTACGCCCTGAATACTACTTACCATATTTCTTTCTTCTATAAATGCTCTTAAAATTGCCCTCGTATGATCCAAATGATGAATTAATATCAGTTTCCACTTCAATTTTATTATCAACCTCAGTTAAGACGTAACTGTTGGTATTGTTCCTACGATCTGTCTGTGAAGTCAATCCTTGAATCTCGAAATTCATGCGATCCAACTCAGGGTTGAATCGGTTTGATTTGTTATCCAGTCGGTTGGTTTTGGCATCGAATAGAGCTGCACATAATGATGTATAATTTCTGACGTGTGATGCAACCACGCAGTATGTTGTTGATTGGGGGTCTATAGGACTGAAACAAAATGTAAATTAGGTATTTATCAGATTACTAAACTGCTACTTATTATCAGATGGGAGTTTCAATTGAGCATTCTCCGATGTATAGTTAGATTGTGGAACGAACTAATTGTGGAGATTCCCTCGAGTGACTTCGGCATGGGGGTTTTCTAGAATTAGGGTTTCTTAAGAGTTCGTAATGCCCATGTGACACTCCTAGTATTTCAGAGACCCCTAGTTTAAGATTTATTACACAGGCTAAGATAGGCTTTTAACATCAGATGGATGGTATGCTTGTTTCCTACAATCGTAGTGTAAAATAGGTGAACTGTCGACTTGTTTACCATTTCAGTTGATCAGATAAAAACTATTGGTGGTCGATTAGATGTGTCATGTCGGAACGTTTAGATTGTCAGTGGGGACCAAATATGAAAAAAAAATTGTAACTAATAAATCTATGGCTTATAAGTAAGTACTGAATAAAACATGGTGGGGCTAAGAAGTTCCTCTTTCTGTCTTTACAACCTCAGCATTGTGATGTAGTGAGGCAACGCAGTCTGCATTCTCAGAACGATAATACCTGGATTCAATTTGTTAGCCTTGCAATTTCTTAATGTTCAATTAGAATTAATTTTTTAAACCTCATTGGTTTAAGATACTTTCGATAATAAATTAAATTAAAATAAAAAAAAAATTGAACCTTTCAATATTGTTTAAAAATAAACATAAAACCTGTTAGCCCTTAAGAAATCGTAACATCTACTTGACGATTGATTCATCAGTAAATATAATGATGTAAAATTAGAATGAACTAAATAAAATATATAATCCATCTTATATTCTATTGAAATGGAGAATCGAACTTGAATTCCTGTTAGTGTGAACCATTGGACCACACCACTGCGCTAAGATGATCATAAAGATACATTGTAGCATGGGAGAATGCATAGGATTGCTTTCAAATCCAGTTATCTAATGGAAGAACCGCAGTATCGTGATATAACGCTATGGCGTGCTGTCTAATGGTTGACATTGATATAAAAAGTACTCAAAGACATCTGGCCGGTGTCGATTTATATTCTCTATGATTCTCAGTGTAATTAATTACATGTAATTGACTGTGAACTATATATTTTTTAATCAAAATAAAAAAAAATAGAATAGTTTTTTATAACATAGCTGCTACACCGCCCACGAAAATGTACCTATCCCGCCTCTACTACCCCACCAAGGAGCAGGACATTGTCGACTACGACTAACCTAAACCTGAGGGTGACCAGGGATCGAGTCAGAACACGAGTTTCAAGGCGTTTATGGCCCGGGTCCCCACCGACATAATGCTGCCCGCCTTCATGAAGGAGGACTACTGGCTGAAGTGCCGGGACCATAGAGACAATTTATATTTATTCACATTAATATGACTAATATACATATATATGTTAGCCTATGGTATTTATAATTTAGGCCATAGTAGGTTGAAAGAGAAATAAAATAAAGAATGTAAAAATCTAATGTTAGCGATAAATACAGTAGTTTAATAGTTAATAAATATTTATACACTTCATTTAAGCAAATTTTGTAAGGATCATGTTTTTTGTTACATCTTATAATGTACCCAGAATCGTTCACAAATAAATAAATAATTATTATTATTTGTATTGCATTGATATTGAACCCGCGACCATAAAAAATAAAGCAATGTGTAAACTGTGTGCAACAAATCATATATAAGTGTATCATTTCTATTATCAACTCAAGTTACAAAAACCTCGAAGTATTCCGTCAATACAATCTTAACTGGAACTTTTTGCAGCAAACATTAACGGGACAGATTATCTAAAGGAATGCACGACTGATGCTGCGCCGTTGATCTGAGATGAATCTACATTGAAAAGGCGGTATGCCATTCATCCAGTATTGTTGCGCATTCATCAAATACCTGCTACTGTTATATGATGAGACACTGAATGAAAAAAGTGAGTACCTACGTTTAAAAAAGTATCATAATAAGTAGTAATAATTAAAAAAAATACTTCAACCAGACGGACAGCGCCGCGGGATTTATAAAGGTAGCTAATTCTTTATAATTTTGACTAAATTTCCGAAGATGGCAACACCAATAATAAACTAAACCATCTGAGAGCCGGCGGTGTGGTCGCTTCTTATCACGTTCGATTCAAATATATAATACCTACCTACCTATTCAGCATTGCAGGCATGTCAAGTGTTACAATATACCACGACCTCAACTGATGTCAATACCTATAACTATATCTAGAATAACAATCGCGACGAAATTAATGCCTCGTCTATTAAGGTTGAAAGTAATTTGTACATTATTCATTTTGTATATGAAAAATTTTAATTCGCCTAACTTAGCATTGTACGTATTTTAACAGGAAGTTTAGGAGAGCATTCGATAAAGCTAGTAAAAATAGAAATATTACGTTTATACCTACTATATAAGGAATCAAGTAAGACGATAGACACATAGAAAAAATATAAAAGAGGAAATTATAAAAAGTGGCATGTTAGAAACGTAACAACTATCATATTTATATGAATCGTCCTTTTTTCATGTACATTGCCTCTTTAGGGCATGTTCGTGTACTGTGATGTTAGAGCATGAAGAAATAGCGTCTCCCGCAGTAATAAATCACATTATATGTTACTTATTATGTTACAACATACCATCTTTGTATAATTGCTTTATAGCAGTTTTGATTTAATAGATCTGAGAGCTTATTGACTATTCAATAAAAATTGTTATAAAACTTAAGCGTTTATTATATTAATGTTGTTGTAATTCTACTATTTTGTTTGGTGTATATTTGGATAAAAGTGCTAAATTTTTAACAGTAAATGATTAGATTAAAAAGAATCTAATAAAACGCTGATATGAAAGTAACTAAAATGTCCTATAATTTTTTTGTCCTAAGTCCTAAATATCCTTTGGTACTGCCTAGATTTAAGAGTATTATCTTACTAATATTATAAACGTGGAAAGTTAGTGACTATGGATGAATGAATGTTACTTACTTACACGCAGAAACTTCTGAACGGATTTTGCTGTCACTATACAATACCTATACAGCTTATACGTCAGAATAACATATAGGCTATAATTTAAAAAGATATTAGACGAAATATAATTATAAATGTCAAGTAAATGTGACGCAGACAAAGTAGTGCGGTTCAGCTAGTACATATATATAAATTAAAATATAAATAACAAATAACTATAATAACATTGTAAAATATAATTTAAAAGACAACTTTCATCTTGTAAATCATGGACATTTTAAAGACTGTTAACTATTTAATTACACTAAGTACACAACTTTTCAGAATAAAAATATCAGGTGAGTACTGGCTGGTGCGCTATTCAACTTTTAAATTAAGTGCTCGAAACACCCCTTAGTTAATTAAAAAATAAAAAATGGAATTACATAGTAGTTCTATTTTTAAAAACTTTTTTATCTACAATGCTGAATTGATGAATCTATGCATTACGACCTGTCGAGTCGATTTGTTGGTTTGAGTGACAAAGTAGGTGTGTATTTTTTGGTCACACACTATTTTTGAGTCAAACCTAAATAATCATTCAGATTGTGGTAATACTAACAACAAGTAATATAAATCTCAGGACAATTCAAACAGCACCATCTAATTTCATTGCTTATGTTATGGATACTAGACAACTGATATGTACATAATATATATAGAAAACATCCAGACCGATTCAAACATCCAAACAAATGTTTACACCGAGCGAGAAATTGAACCCGACATCATCGGAAGCAAGCCGGTGTTCTAAACCACTAAAGCACTGAGGCCGTGGAATAGAGTTGAGTTGCGCTGACTGATTTAATTGGCCTTCGAACCAATATGGTTGGGACTGATCGAATGCCAAATCCTAGCGTACCCTAGACCCTACTGTATTAGGCTACTACTTTACTAATATTTATTCTTGTAAGTTTATTCAACGTTGACATTTGTTTTTAAGTAAAATACCAAACATCCAACAAAAAGTGTCAACTCGTGAAAGTAATCACAAATTTGATGCCTTCAGTATCTACTGAATACATTAGATTGCACAATTTACGAAAACGCACATCCACCACCTCCTGTGGTGTGTAATTCTCGCCAAAATTGGGTGTTAAGTTAACGGAATTTTCAATAATATCCTATAGAAAAGATTATATGCTTTAATAATGCTACACGCTACAGGACAGCCCATTTATTCCCTACAAGGGGACGTATCATAAATTCATTTATTCCGTGTACTCAGGCGACTAGTGACACATCAGATTTATGTTGCCGAGAGATATGGATAACGGTGTCGATAACTTGACATGTTTTTGTTAAGACACCACTATACTTGGTTGATCAATCAATGCTACAAACTGATTTGGAACCTTGAATTTTCACAGATGTTTGTATTCTAGGCGACTAGCTTTTCCCGCGACTTCGTCCGCGTGGAATTGACCAAATATAGAAAAAGTAATCAATAATCTAACCTGAAAACGGCTAAGAAAATAGTTTCATTGTTCTAGGTTCAGAAATGTTGATTTCCACACAAACTTTCCTATTTTCTTTTATCTCCTAAAGGGTAACATTTTTACAAACTTTGAATATTATATGTATTCAATTACATTTAATCAACAGCCTAAAAAATAAGCTTTAAGATTCTAGGTTTAAAAATGAAAATACTTCCGTACAATTTTTCATCGCTCCTTTCAAACCATTACTACCATTTTTTTCTTTATTTATAAATATAAAGAGCCAAAAATTTAAGTTTCAAGCTTTCTAGCTTTAAAAATGACGATACTTTCATACAAATCTTTATTTCGATTTTCTTACGACCTTTTTTTTTTGCATTAAAAAGCCTTAGTCCTTACTCAGGGTCTGGATTATCTGTGTACCAAATTTCATTTAAATTGGTACACAGATAATGGTAATCACAATACAATACAATTAGAATGCGAGTGTAGTCAATAAATAAAATAGCCTCAGACGATTTGTTTGTCTGTTACCTGGGATCCCAATTGGCGGCAAGTCTTCGCCTGGATCTGATACGGAGTCTGATGCGGACAGTTCTTGGCACTTCTCCTCTGACACTCACTGCTACTGTTCCACCTCTTAAGGATGAAAGCTGAAAATCATACTTAAAAATTATAACTAACGAGCCAACCCGTCTTCGCACGGATGCATAGTAGATATTATATTATACTCTTGAAACACTTTATCTAAAACTGCATTAAAATTTAAAAGAACTAAGCAGCGACAGCGGGATGTAATTTTTTTATACTATGTGAAGATGCCGCCTGTTTGCTTCTATTATATAATACCTACAAGATAATTGTAAGATATGTAGATATATTGTAAATATATACTTCGTCTGTGGATTCTAGCAGATATATAAAAAAATGGAGCCTGCAGACATTCACCTGAAGTCATTAAATCATATAAGAGATGGAAACAACTTGACTTTAGATAAGATGTTAATACATTGTAAAATCTGGACAAAAGTATAAAGTCTACGGTAATCGTTTACCATCAGATGAACCGTATGCTTTATGGTGGTATACCATCACAACACGCAGTTAGTAAGTATAATGTAGAAAACTTACCTGTATAAAGTATCTCTCTTGCTTCGAAATAAATACTGCTAACGTGTTCGACTCCCCATCGTTAAATTGTTTTAACAAAGATACAGGACCTAAAATGTAAGAAATTTATCTTAATTACTTACAAAAATGTCAACAATGAAAAGCTTTTTCTAAATAAAAGTATGTTTAATAAAATTCAAATTTGGAATTAAAACAATGAATTGAATTTATATTTTGGCGGTAATTACTATATTCTACTACATTCACGTAACATGATAATGATATGATAACATAATGTCACAGAACAATTAACGTTACTTAGATAATAATCTGTATTAGATCTAAAAAAGAAGAGTTTGCACAGTTTCATACAAGAATTGTTTAGTTGGTGTATATACAAATTAATTTTGCACTTCAATTAACAATAAAAAACTTCAAAATCAATATTAAAACGTTGTATTTAATTGCGTTGTGAATTCTATGTAAATGATAGCTTGAAAATTGGTTATAAACTTACATACGTACATAAAATTCAATTCTAATTTCGAATTAAAATTTAATTTCGATTTTGTTTTATTTGTTACGTTCTATCATGAACAATAGCAAGATGATATATCTTATTCTTATTATCTTTCATAAAAGGAATCCATAATTAAAAAACGAACGCACCGTCTTTTTTATACTCCAACTTTTACTTCCAATTTCTTTTACTATCCACAATTCATAGTGATTACTTTCTCAGTACTACCTATTATGTTGGTACCGGTGTTTAGTATTACCACAATTAAGATAATTTTCTTGTACTTACACTAACATTTTAGTTCTAAATCATCAACATTTTCAGTAAACAAATAATGTAATTGTATAAACAGAAATATTCTGTTTCGAAATTCAGCAAAAGTAATATATTGCAACTGATTTAAAATCAAATTAAAGGTTTCATGCATACCATTAATAATATGCGCCATACTGCGGTAAACTGCCCACCGGAAATCCCTTGTGCAGGGACTGACCGTAATGAAAACGGGCGACTGTGCGTTTGTGGATGTATTTAATTCCAAACTAGAACACGAAAACAGGAATTATTAATTATATCTATATTAACAATAATTATATTCATTAGTATTTCATCTATTAAGTATTTTGCGTTAATACCGTACAGTGCTATAAAATGTAATGATTGCTCATAAATAATTTTAAGTTCCTTCATTAGTGAAATCTCTGAAATTATCAAAACAAATTTATTTCATTTAAGTGGCGTACTCGTGCTATATTAGTAATGTTTAGCTTAGACTTCAAAGGTCGTAGAACAGAATTCAGGCGACACAAAAATAGTAGTGATTTTTTTAGAGAGACTCTTTGTTGACGAGAATATCGTTACCAAATCATCATTAACCCAAGAGATGGCAGTAAGTTTGCTAGGTGCCAGGTTCGATTTAAATATAGACAATTTTTATGTGAATGATTGATGAATTTTTCTTTTGTTACAAACAAATATATTGAAGAATATATTGTTATACTCTATAAGCTGAGGTTCCGGATTGAGGAGCAGTACTGTCGCAAAAAAGTTTACAACTTTCTTGACCATCTTAAAAGTTCTAGACCGGGGCTAGTTGACTAAAAAAGTCTCTGGCTCGCGGACTAAAAGTAGTAAAGCACCTTAACACAAGCGCAAACACAATAACAGGATTTATTCTACGTAATAAATCATACAAATCCATTGATATGAAAGATGTGCGGTGTCGACCGCGAAATATAAAATAAGATAGATCCTAGAATGTCATCTTGAATGTGTTTTATTTTATGTAACTGGAATGGACCTGATGGCATGGTCGTAGCCAGCCATGGGCTCTGGGTCAGGTGGCAGTGTAAAATATATATTTATAATTGCACATGCATCTCTACATATAAGTAAAATTGGAGTGTCTGTTTGTAATATTGAATTAACCGTTTTTTACTACAAGCATATTAATATAAATACGGTACATACACCAAAATAATATTTTTTGCAATTTTTGTCTGTCTGTCTGTTTGTGCTGGTTAATCTCTGAAATGACTAGACCGATTTTGACGGAACTTATTTGGCAGGTAGCTGATGTAATACAGAGTAACTTAAGCTACTTTAATTTTAGAAAAATAAAGTTATATTATCACGCGGACGAAGTCGCGGGTGCAGCTAGTATACAATAAATTTACATATGATAAATCAACAATACACACGTGGACTCTGTTTAAAGAGTGTAGCAATTTCGTAGATGTCTATTTTCCATATTGTTGTTATGTCAGTTTGTTTGGATGAAGTATTCTGATTATCTCCTACAGTTCGTCTGCCAAAAATTCTTTTATAGTATAATAAGCCTTTGCAGTCAATAAATATTTGAGCCTCTTTTTTAAATAAATTATTTTTTTCTTCTTCTTTGCTTTTCGAGATTTTGTTATAAATTAGAATAGATTGGTAGTAGTAGATCTTACCCCGATTATTTTTTTATTTTTATAAAACGGTTACAACCTCTTGCATCCTGTATCTCTGTGTATAATTTGAATTATTCAAAATTCTATTATATTACTCACCCACCTATATCACAAAATTGACTGTTGAGTATGAACTTTTTTTACTGATACCTATTAGTGCTTAGATAATTTAGTATTTTAGATTTGGTTAGGTTAGGTTTTATTATATTATACTATTTATTATATTATATTATTATACTAGCTATCCCGGCAAACGTTGTTTTGCCATATAAATTAATAATGCTATAAAAAAATAGGGGTTCGTGATAAAGGGTGAATTTTTAGGACATTTTTAAATGACACAAAAATAAAAAATTTTGGCCAAAAAATAAAAAAAATAATGTTAGGGGTGGACAACCCTTATCACTTAGGGGTATGAAAAATAGGTAGTAGCCGATTCTCAGACCTACTGAATAGGCATATAAAATTTCATAAAAATCAGTCAAACCGTTCTCGTTCGTTCGTTTATATAAGCCTTTGCGGTCAATAAATATTTGAGTCTTTTTTTAAATAAATTATTTTTTTTCTTCTTTTATGCTTTTCGGAATTTTGTTATAAATTAGAATAGATTGGTGGTAGTAGATCTTACCCCGATTATTTTTTTCGTATATACAAAACGGTTACACCCTTTAGCATCCTGTATCTCTGAGTATAATTCGAATTATTCAAAACTCTTTTTAATTACTCACCCACCTATATCATAAAATCGACTGTTGAGTATGAATTTACGAATATTAGTGCTTAGATAATTTGGTATTTTAGGTTTAGTTAGAATATAATAGAATAGAAAATCATTTATTCAAATACCTTAATTTAAGCACTTTTGCATAGTCAACATTTTTTTTTAAATCTACCGCTTATTCGTAAAGTTTTTCATCACAAGAAGAATAAGCAAGAAACTTGTGTGTTGCTCTTTTAAACAATCCTAGTTCACATTTTACAAGTAGAAACGTGTGAATACAAACTACCAACCAGCACCAATTTATTTAGGCTCAAATATAAAAACACAATAAGATTAAATCAGTAGTAGTTAGTGGTTAGGTTTTATTACATTATACTATTTATTATATGCTATTATTATATAATACTCACTTTCTACTTTCTCCTGCTTCTAACCTATAAATTGTCTGATTATCAGTTGGAAGTCGCTCCGTGGGTGCCCTGGAGACAGGTCTCGTCACCAGCACTGTTGGTGATGCTAGTCCCACTCCAGCTGCATGGCACAGCAGTAGAATGGCCATCCGTGTCATCAGGTTTGTAAGTTTTCTACTGGAAAATTAAATATTATCTAATATTATAACATAAACGTGAAAAATTATATTGCTGGAAAGATGGATGTTTGACGCAAAAAGTACTGAACGAATTTTTATAAAACTACAGTATTATGGGCACTAGACAACACTTTTTTTTCTAAATACATACATAATATACATAGAAAACCAGAGTGATACAAACCATAATACTCTTGAATACAAATGTTTGTAGCGTGCAAGCAATAGAACCCGCCACCATTGGAAGTAAAGCAGTCTGTAAAACCGCTAGACCATTAAGTCCGATTAAAAAAGTATCGTTAAAATATATATAATAATGATAATAATAATAATCTCAGGATAATTCACACAGCGCCATCTAGACCCAAATTTTAGCTAGCTAAAGCTTGTATTATGGGTACTAGATAACTGATACATAGATAATTTTTTTTTCGTAAATACATACAGAATATATATAGAAGACACCCAGACCGATACAAACAATACATACATACTCATGAATACAAATGTTTGTGCCGTGCGAGGAATCGAACCCGCGACCATCGGACGTAAAGCGGTGTACTAGACCGCTAGACCACCGAGGTCGTCAAAAATCACCAATTATTCCGTTCATTATAATTCGAAATTCGAAAATGCCTGAATATCTAAGTACTACGAATTTGAATTATTTTAATTCAAGCTCTTGGAAAATTAAATTTTACAACATAATATTTTTAAGGCAAAGGCAAGATGACATAAAAGGTTTTTACATTACAATATACGGGTTGATGGATTTATAACGTGTATGACTAATAGCGATGTAATGACGTTGCAGGTTGAGAAGCAAAATTATAAAAAAAAAAAACGTCTAGAAAGTAATTAGTGATTCAATGGGGATCTAGAAAATAGCTCCATTAATTTTCGCAAAATGTTCGAGATTAATTTATACAGAGTTATATCTTTATTAACCACTTATTTCAACATTATGTAGGTATTGAATTGTTTAAAATATCTTTCTATATATTTGTTTGTCTGTTACCTCATAGCGCTTTAAAATAATATTTTATAAATGAGAACTTCTTTCTTGAAGTCAATTAAAAGATTTATATTTTTATTTCAAGTATAGTGGTTCGCGAGCACTAATAAACCATTTTAGTACTTTGTCGTAGTGACTGTGATGTCAACACTAAACCTTTTTATAGAATGTTACTAATAAATTATTTATTATTATGTTTTGTCAAGGTACAACAATGCTATCATTACTTCATAACTTTCTATGTGGCGAGAATATATTAAAGTTTATTACCATCGTTTCCATCACTGCAAAGTTAGTTAGAAATAAGGTACACATTTTTTTAGGTCGGCCAGAATTGAACTCTCGACCTTTGGGATCTAAGTCGGGGTAGTGAATCACTAGGCCACGACACCAAGAAGTTATAGCCGGTTCAACAAGCTCATAACGCGGAATGACCGTAATTCGCTCGGTCTCACCACAAAAGTTCATTGTTTCATGACCATCGCCTATAAATCTTTACATAGTTACAGCCCAGTAAATGTTTTCAATGATTTATAAACTAATACAGTGCGCGGCAGTATGCGTTAATGCTGCATAATGCAATATTTTATTATTTATTTATAGATTTCAATTGCGTACTCTACATGTCTTAGATTTTTTTATTATGAATATAACAGAATATGTAATAAACGGAAAAAGAAATATTAAGTATTGAGAACACCTTGAACAGTGACCTGGTAATTGAAGTTGAAGTAGCTATGTTATAAATTATATACTTCATATAATTCAAATTTAAATTTTCCAAAAGGATGGAGAAATTTAATTTCTAGAACAAATTCGGCGTACGTTCCGACATTATGTTCACTTTTACATTAGGTATTCCAATTTCGAACAATAACAAAATATGGTATTCTGTTTTCAAATTACGAATGAAATTTCCAGCCAGATAAAAATGTTTCTTTTATTGATTTTAAAAATAGACGTACTTATTTTTGTACTTACATTGTTTTGTACAAGTAAAAACTATTACAGACATTAAAAAACTAAGACTATTACAATGGCATGAGTAATTTCTCACGTAAGGTTTATTTATTACGTCTTAGTATCGAACCCTATAAGTACTTTCGAACCAATAAAATCTAAATTATAACACTTAATAGGAACTTTACGTCTAATTACATTAATTACTGTTTTTATTAATTATATATTAACTGTAATAACAGATCGAGTGAGATCATAAAATGCCCATAAACATTCGCCACCTAGATATTTATCTGTAGAGATCTTTAAGAGACATAGGCTATAATTAAAACGAACGTGATGAAACTCCAATGAGATTTTTCTTGTATTTCATATAGCTACGGCGAATTTGAAAAAATGACTGTTTTATGTAATACTAGCTTTTACCCGCGACTTTGCTTGCGTTAACTTATCCCCTTAGGGGTGGAATTTATCAAAATCCTTTCTTAGGGGATGCCTACGTCATAATAGCTTTGTGCATGCAAAGTCTCAGCCCGATGGGTTTAAAATTGAGAAAGTTTCATACAAACTTTCATCCCCAATTTTATCCCCTTGAGGGTGAATTAATCAAAATCCTTTCTTAGCGGATGCCTACGTCATAACATCTACTTGCATGCCAAATTTCAGCTCGATCCATCTAGTGGTTTGGGCTGTGCGTTGATAGATCAGTCACCTTTGAGTTATATATATTTAGATATATATCAGAACTCGTAGTTTGCTTTTTTAAGGATGAATACGAAATTGTGGACCCACCTCAACCACAAGATGAACCAAATCAGATTATCATGATGAAATTAACTAGAAATTGTTTTCAAAGGAACTCGAGCATAAATACAGTCTGTCTGTAAATTATGCATAGTCTGTCTGTCTGTCTGTCTGTTTGTTCCGGCTAATCTGAAATGGACAGGTTTTGGTTATTACCTATAAACTGTAACCTATTGTAAGATATTGATATATAGTAATATATAATATATATTAATAGAAAATTAACGAATGACTATTAGCTAATAGTCATTCGTTAATTTTTGAGATTAACATAATATCCTACATACTACTAATTTGCCAGTTTGTAACAATATGGATAAGATTTATTTAACTTGGAACTATATAGCTTTGTGTGACTTATTCTGGATTATTATAAATATCTATCGACACGGAGGTACTATAAAACAAATTAGTTGAATGTATGATGACCTCGGAGGTCTAGCGGTCTAGCACACCGCTTTACGACCCATGGTCGCAGGTTCGATTCCTCGCACGGCACAAACATTTGTATATATGAGTATGATTGTTTGTGTATCGGTCTGGGTATTTTCTATGTATAATATGTATATATTTACAAAAAAAAATATCTATGTATTTGTATCAGTTATCTAGTACCCATAACACAAGCTTTAGCTAGCTTAAGCGCTGTGTGAATTGTCCTGAGATTATTATTATTATTATTATAAAAGGATATTACTTTAATATCAAAAACTAAACGGTCATTCAAAACAGACGAAAGTCACCCGTGTGAAACCGAGTTAACTAGCCAGTTAAACTATATTAAAAGCGCTAAAATAATCGCCTTTAAATATTGAATTGTTAATTATAAAAAGTAGTTCGTGTTATAAATCTCATATGGGAAAAGAAAAGACCTATTGTGAAATACAACTAAATGGAGCTGTCAAAAAAACGAACGGTTCTTTGTTGGGGACAAAATATCGGCAACTACTTCTTTTTTCCATATATAGAACTAACAGGAATAGAACTAACAGGTTTTATCCGTAAGTTATTTTTCTAAACGACATTGAGTTCAGGCGGGGAAGGGATCAATAGTAATGTGAACTAATTACTCTAACGCTAGCTGGCCCTGGATATTAATCAAGGTACGTTTAGGTGTACAACTTGTTAAGGTTTTATAAGTAAATTAATTTTAATAATAATAATAATCTTAGGGCAATCGATGAATTTTTAGAATTTATAAGTAAATTAATTTTAATAATAATAATAATCTTAGGGCAATTCACACAGCGTCATCTAGACTCATAATAAGCTATAGGTACTAGTACTATAACTGATACAAATACATAGGCATAATTTCTTTTTTTCGTAAAAACATACATATTATACATAGATAACAACCAGGCCGATACAAACAGTCATACTTATGAATACAAATGTTTGTGCCGTTCGAGGAATCGAACCCTCGACCATCAGTGTGCGGGTAAGGCGGTGTTATAAACCGCTAGATCACCGAGGCCGATAAAATAAATACCCGTGGGAAGTGGGTTGAGTCGCTTTTTGTTTTTGCTATAAATCAGCGAAACAACAGAGTAATACAATAACGACATAAATAGGTCTCTTCTAAATTGGCCTGGTCAAGCATTGAACCCAGGAATATTTACTCAAAGTAGCTCGCTATTTTTTGCAGCGAGTGATACTAAAATTTCAACAGTCAGTAAAGTTTATTATACTTTATCAGACATAATTATCATAGTAATTAAATAGAATGAATACACATAATAAAAGTGGATTTAATTTTCGTAATCTTGCCGTTCAGAATATGACTTAGTACGTAAAACGATTTTCTATATTGCCTCGACTTAAAGTCTAAACCAAACAACCTAACATTTCACGAGTGCCCACAATATAAAACGACAAAGCACTCAGATATTACTTCGTTCAGTTTGGCGTAGAAAGTACTTTAGTTCGTATCTTCACGCAGAAATATTAAAGCGTATAGTCAACTTTATAATATATACAATTTGTAGAGTCAGATATGGTTAAAATTATATTAGAATATATAGTAATCATATATACGTATAAATAAATAACCGTGGATAATTAACACAGTGTCATCTATTCCCACTGTAAGCAGAGCTTGTGTTATATGTAGATTATTAATTATAAATTGGTAGGTTAAAATGAACTTAAAAAGATAGCATATTTACAAGATTTTATAAAAGGATAAACTTAGTCTCATTTAAAAATTGTAGTGTAGCATAAATAAGCGAACAACGCTTAGCTTATCACAAAGCTGGGCACTTAGTATAGCATAGGTAGCATAGATTATGCTACCTATGCTATACCACAGATAACATAATATTACATAGCGCCTAGCTTTGTTATTCCTATATGAAGAGAATATGTAATGTAAGAGTATGTATGTAAGTAAGATAATTCTGCAAATCCATGAGAATGGCAACACAGAGATACATTTTGTGATGTCCATAGCCCATTACGATCATAGGTGTGTCCTTTGCTTGTCATTATTATTTTTCAGACATATCAAAAAATAAACAAACTGAATATGAAACTTACTGTACCGACGAGAAACTAGGTACAAAATTGCCTGCATATATCACCTCTAAATCGGCTGGTCTCAGATTGCTTGCATGCTATGATCTAATTCTTTAGAGGGTTTAGGTATATAACAGCGATATATATTACCTTTTTTATGAAGTTCAAATTAAATTGGATATAGCAAAGAAAACATTATTAAGTAAACCAGACAGACAGATGTCGGTCACTTCATATCATCAACGATAGTCTAAATAACCATCGTCTACGCACGCGTCTCGGTCCGAATGTGTTAATCCTTGAGATATTAATAAATGCAGAGACGTCTTCAAATCCGCGAACATAAAGTAAAATACATCAAAACACAGACAGAAATACAAAACTGTAACAGACAGACGGCTTGGCAGACTGGATATATTTATAGTAGTATTTTTTTGTGTCTCGCACGCGTCACAATGAAATTCTATATTCATCCTTTTGAAGATTCGATTCGGTGTTCAAAGAATTGCATTCTCATTTTCAATAATTTGAAGTAAAAGTCATAAATACGCATTCTTATGATTTCGTAAATAATTTGTAACCTGAGTTTTTTTTATCCCAAGTAAACTTTGCACGAAATCATCTCTCTCTCTCGACTTCTATCACCATTTCACAGGCGCCAAACAGCTTACTTTCTGAGACGATTGAATGGTGAGATAAGGTCTTCTTCTTCTTTTTACTGAATTCCTCAAGGCTGAGAATCATCACAACAAGGAATGATTTTTTCAATTAATGCTTTCTGGGCATCTCTATTTTGTGCCACGTGATTTTCTTGGTTGAGATAGTATCGGTAGTTTTTGTTTCTTTGCGTACCAGTATTCTGAGGTTATTTAATCCACACGATTTCTGGAACCGCCCTCTACAGGGATAGGTAGTAAAGGGAAATTATAGGAGACTTGTCATTCTATGAATTGATATCCCTGGTACGCATAAACAAAAACCTTTGCATTTTCACCGTCTTTGGAACAGCTCATATGTCATTCGAAATTTTACGTACAAAGTACATCATTTTGTAATTAAATTGTTGATCAAATCTAATGTTGCTATACTCCGCACGCGATTTCGTCTTTGTGATTATGATTAACTTCAATAAGATATAGACTTTTCCCACTTTCTAAAATATGTTTTGTAACTTTATTAAAAGAGCAAGTTTCGACTGTGAATGAATCATTATCTTCTCATACAGTAGCTTACAGCATTTATTACCTAATAGTTTATAATATCTGACATATTCTACGTATAGATACATATGAAATGAATATTTATTGCTTAAAACGTGGTGCTTAAAACATTGTATGTCATATTTTAAGTATGTTTTTGTGTTATATAAACGGCCTCCTAAACATTATAGCAAATATGTCGGATTGTCCGCTCCAGCGGCACTGGACCTCATGCACTGCTGCGGACCCAGTGCATCTAGATATAGATATATGAATTGAGAGATAAGAAAATATACTGTAATTTACTAACATAGTTTATGAGTTGTTTACTAATATAATATGGATGGATATCCGAAAATTACGAATAAATTAAAAAAAAATTGACATTTTTTGTTTTATATATTTATTAATGATCATTATTAAGTAGTTATCGTGTGAAAGCGTAACTGTCTCGTTTACAACGTTAGTATGATAAATATAATAATACCCTTTACTTAATATATACTCGTAAATACCTATACAAGTAACTACACTAAAGATTGTAGTTACAAAGCAAGACTTGTAGATCGTCGGCTCACTTCGCGAACTAATTTATAGCGGGTAATAAAATTTCACAAACCGTTTGAATAACTAAATTATATTGTTTCACTCAGGCCTATCAATTATGTTAATAAAATTACATTGTAGGATTTGTCACAGTACATATTTCATTGAACACAACCATTTATAATGTTATATTATATCTTGTAAGAGAGTAATAATAATAATATCTGCCGACAATTCACTCAGCGCCATCTAGTCCCAAGCTAAGCAGAGCTTGTGTTATGGGCTACTAGACAACTGATATAAATACATGGATACATTTTTTTTGGAAATAAATAAATATTATACATAGAAAACACCCAGACCGATACAAACAATCATACTCATGAATACAAATGTTTGTACCGTGCGAGGAATCGAACCCACGACCATCGGATAGTACAACGGTGTGCTAAACCACTAGACCACCGAGGCTGTCAAAAGAGAGTAAAGATATTGTTGAAAGTCGCTTTACATTTTTATTTAAATTCTGTTTTCTGTAATAACTTGTAACCATCTTCCACTTTGGCAAGGTATTCATAACTATGTGTGTTTGTCATATATTATGTAGTGCCAAAATTTTACAAATGATATTGGCTTATTACTTATTATCCTACTGATGCGATGAAGCATACGGTCCATCTAATGGTAACCGGTTACCGTAGCCTATGGACGTCTAAAACAAAAAGCGCGCTGTATTTCTGAAGTTTACTTTTGTCATAACAAAATCTGCTTTCTCTCTCTCTGTCATAATTCTAGTAGATTATAATTACATGCATTTTTCGAACATAATGATACACTTTTATATAAGAAAAACAAATCTCGATTCAAAATTCAATACCAATCTAAATGGCCAGCGATAATATTTGTCTATCGCTACTTTATAGACAGAAATCTGTAATTTTCATTGAGTTTTATAAATCCAAGAGGCGATAGTATACTCATTCTCTGCTGCATTGGATTCAAATACCCACCCAAATGTAGCGTTTACCCAACCGAGGTAAACCAAAAAGTTGTCTGCTTCAGTGTCACTTATTTCAGCCGCCATGAAGCTTGTTTTGTAGACTGTTTGTTTGTTGAAAGCAGTGACATTAATAAGGGGCCTGATATCTTAGTTCTCCGGAATAGTAATACATGAAGATCACGGGCCTGAAATTAGTAGTAGGCAGTTTTTGCCGTCCATCAGGTGGGCTATAAGTTAATTTCCCTTTCCAAATACGTAAAAAATGTGAATATAATTGATATTGAATTTATGTCGTATCAACAGTTAAAAAAGCTTCTGACTATCCCGTCATCCTCTCATATAACCGTAATGATAAAGCGTATCACTATTATTTAGAAAAATATTGTATACATCAATATGTATATGTCTTCACAGACTTATGAAAGCACGTACTGTGAGCAACACGCTTGATATATAAAATATATCGCCATCTTTTTTGTTGCCAAGTGCTTTATTAGAGCAAAAGAAAATTGATTTATGTGACGACCGCGTAAACGGTCATTAAATTTAATTTTAGCGTGTACCTACCCGGGTGAGCCAAATGTTTCGCGGATAATTTGTGACTTTATACCCGGTTTGTGCCTTTGTCATCTTGCGATAGTTTAGACAAAAGAACCTAAGCAGGACACAGATCAGAGACGCCCTGTTCTGCGTAATACTAAAATAAGATAATCATACTAATATGAGCGTTATGACTGGAAATATCTTTCTAACGTATCATTTCCAACACTGATTCCATGTAGAATTCTAAGAAGAGTTCATAGTAAATTTTATTCATTGATGCAATGAGAAAAAAATATATCAAAATATAACTCAAATATAAATACAAACCTAATACATTATTTTTCTTTTCTTTTACTTATTTTATATGGTCATTACTTGATCCAATATATTTTCTATATCAGGTCGTTTTGCTTTACTTTTATGTATATATCTTATACCTACTAATTTATCGTGACTATATTTTTTATGAGGTAATATCTAATTATTTTGTATTACATTTTTCAAATTGTATAATATTGTGGAGATTTTTATATAAATCCATGTTTATTACTGACGTTGGGAAACAAAATATATACGGTCGATTTGTGCCTACTATTTTCGAAGGCGGTAAAAATACTTCACTTATGACTCGTTAAGATTTATTGTACATATAAAAAAGGCTATATAATTCAGAACTTGTCCAATCTTATGAAAGTTTCTAAACGAAACTGTACTGTAAGTAAGTACTTAGTGAAAAAACTTAGCAAAGAGTGATCGCGTCCGGCAGAATAGAGTTCCGTAGTTGTCACAATTTATAGAATGCGTTTTTAATTAATTTGAATAAGAGTTTGTATAAATTACACTAAACTTACTAC
The DNA here is from genome assembly GCF_030625045.1 of Achroia grisella. Taxonomy (NCBI): domain Eukaryota; kingdom Metazoa; phylum Arthropoda; class Insecta; order Lepidoptera; family Pyralidae; genus Achroia; species Achroia grisella. The sequence goes on from NW_026712817.1 coordinate 894,435, forward strand.
TAAACGTTACACATGCATATATATATATGCCTCTTCCTATAATATCACAGATTTCTGCTAACAATTACTAGTTTGCTTTGGAAATTTTATATTGTATGTTTAGAGCATGAGATGTGTTAGCGAAGTTAGCTCAGACTACTTGTTCACCGGGACTTCGTTTGATTTATTTTAGTTAATACTTAGCTTAAGTCCATTCTCGTGACAATTTATCCTCACATAAGTCATTGAGATTCATTCGGAGGAGATGCGCACCTAAATACATGAATTGCAACATACAACATTATATGACACAAGTAGCACAAGTACTAAAACATCAAACATATCTTAGTTTTCAGGAATTGTAATATATAAGTACTCCTTATATGTTACAATTTCTGAAAACTAAAATATACTGTCCATACCCTGGAATTTTGCTGCCATATCTCACCCTCTATTTGAGATAGATGTCAGAAACTGCTATGCAATTAGTTGATATGGATGAAACAGAGATCCCCACGCAGACGACTCTGAACAAAGTTTACCTTTGGTAAAATCATTACATAGTATAAAGTCGCTGTCGCTGTCTGTCAATCCCTATGTATGCTTAAATCTTTAAAACTACGCAACGGATTTTGACGCGGTTTTTTTATAGATAGAGTGATTCAAGAGGAAGGTTTATATGTATTATACATATACACTCGGGCGAAGCCGGGGCGAGTAGCTAGTTACTTATAATTACAAGATTATTAGCGACCTTCGCATGGATGTATTATAAAATATTTGACTATCTCAGCTTGTTCTATACTATAACACGCATGTATTCTACATAGATACTATTACTGGAAACTATATTAAAATCCTTTGCGTAATTTAAAAGATATAAACGAACAGATAGCGGGTGCGTTTTTATACTATTTATATTTTTATTATATGATTTTTATATGATGATATATATATAAGAGTACTATGTAAAACTTTGTATTATACTATGTATATAAAAAACTATAAACTCCTTTATACATTGTAAAGGTTTTTCAATTATAATACAGAACCCTAAATATGAAATCCAGTAAAAGTGTGTTACTTTATTACTTGCCGGTACAGCTCTCTAGTTACACGACTTATCATCTAAATGTATAGGAGTTTTATAAAGCTACCGGTTCATATTTATATTATGGATTCCGTATATCAGCACAAATCGTAAAACTTATACAGGCTGTTTTAATAATGAAATATTTTTTTAAAGATTGAAACTTGTCGCTAGTGTTTTGGGCGCCTATTAAAACTTTCTCTAGTTATAAATTTTACAGAAGACTCGGGTTTGTTAATGGTGCAAGAGAAGTTAAGTTTAAAATAAAATCATAAACCCAGTCGTTTGGCCATCGTGGTTAGCTAATAAGCTCCAATTATAGAAAGAGACCATCGCTCTCCAGACACATATGTACTATAATAGTGCCCCCATTACTAGTACCTCCTGGAAACCATCGTGGTTACTTTCTGGTAAATTCGTTACAATTTGATGACTCACCTAACATTACCTGACTAGGCACTAGTGGGGATGACCACTAGTGCCTAGTCAGCGTTCACGGTTTGTTCCCCTAGAAACCATCATGATTAATTTCTGGTGAATTTGTTACGATGTGATGACTCACCTAACCTTACCCCCATCTTACTGTCCCCACTGATGCCTCGCCTGCGTAAACCATTAGCGCATATGGGTGTACCATTAAATATCAGTGCTGAAGATATGTAGCTTTATGCCTCTTCACCTTTGTGGCACATAAAGCTACCTCCATTTCCTTTATTTGTACATTTTTTCTCTCACGTATGCTATTAGTGAATAAAGAATTTATCTATATATCTATCTACATTATAATTATCCATAAAAAATATGCTATTATATTATAGTAACTTAAAGTGTCAAGTAATATATATGTTTAAACATTTTAGAAAGATTTTGTTAATCTACAAAATCTTTCTTTGTGAATTACAGGAACTTATATTAGTAGTAAGGAAATAGTTAAAGAATTTTTAGGTATAAAACATAAAAGTCTACGAGATATATATGTACAGATATAAAACTTGTGACAACGGAAACTTACATAAATACGTGTTACAAATTATTCTGCGTAATAACAATATGTCTGTATATAAATATATATCTAGAAACTTGTAAAGTTGTATAAAGACTTCATAGGAGTAAATCTCGTAATATTTTGAAGCTAGTTAATACTTCATGTTCGTTTATAACTAACTATTCTTACATAAAAATCAAGTGAGCAAACTTTATTTCAGTCGTTATTCACGTAAACTACGGTATATTTAAATTACAGTCCATTGTTTTGAAATTGGTTTCACTTTGTTTTCGAAGTTGGCATGCCTATGTTCGCGCTTTAAGCACAATATAATTACGATTTATGTGTAAAGTAATGGAGATGCTTTGAACTTTGCTGGCATTTGTTTATGTTTAATTTAAAACTAGCAACGTGACCTGGTTTCGCATGCGTTCTAAATCTGTAATAATTATACGTGGACAGGAAGAAATCAACTTTAAACGCATTATTAAAGATAACTCAAACACTACTGATAAATTTTTATGGGACTATTTCAAAATAGGGGCCGATTTCCCATAGTATATCTAACAAAATTGATCAAATATAATATTATAATAGTCCTGAATTTATCACATAGCGCCATCTAGTTCCAAAGTAAACAGAACCTGTAAGTAATACATATTCTAAATAATTGAGAGTGTTAATTCAGCACATTTTATTTGTAAATACATATATAATAAACAGGAATTACCCACATCAGTACCACCAAATAGAACCTTTAATATCTGTGTATGTGTCATGTTATAAATTGAACTGATGACCATTGAATCCTTTATTTGACAATTGAAAGAATGGTACCATAACTTCAAAGGACTGTTGTTTTTATGAGTATGTTACATATATAGAAAAATAAATCGCATATCAAGCCTAAAAATAATAAATTTCGCTTTGCGACTAATAGTCATACATACACGACACTATGACACAATTAAAAAAAATAAAATTAAACTATCAAATCAAGTATATTAACATAGCATATACATTGTTTGGAGATTTTTTTTAAACAAAATACAACCCATATTACTGTCTGATCATGTACCTTACTATTGAAGATACATTTTTATGTCATTTAACACCCTCAGCGCCAGACCCTAAGTGACCGTTTAAAAAAAACACAATTTTTTGTAAAATCTCCCATTCCCAGACCATGTAAATGGCGAGGGCTTTTATTTGTGTAATAGATGTATAGAGAACGTAGTTCCTAAAGGATACACGGCGCGTTTACTAAGTACAAAGATGTGTATACTTTTGAATACACAGTGTTCCAGACACTGTGTAACAAAAAGATACACATAGCGCCTAAGGTGTTAAAAAAAGAAAAAATATCTGTATTCTGTTATAATATTAGTTTAGATATCTATATGATATATCTATGTAAACAGTCCTGAACAAAAGAGTTATTGCACTATGATATTGCGTTTCAATCAGTCATTTGGTACTAGTATTATAATTATAATTTAAGACAAATAGAACAAGCCATCTAGCTCCAAACCAACCAGAGCTTGTAAAATAACTAAACAACTGATAGAAATACCCAAAACTATACAAACAATTAAGCTTATGACTACAAATGTTGCATGCGAGAATCGAACCCGCACCCATCGGTACTGTGTTGGTTGTACTATGTATATGTAAAGGAAAAGGGTTTCTTAATGATGTGAACTAATGACCTCATTACTAGCAATGCATCATGTCATGTTGATCTACCATGGTGGTAAATTCCTGGTCAATTTGTCGTGATGGGCTAACCGACCTGACCTCATGTTCGTATTATCCTCCACTGGTGCACCGTCAGCGTAAACCGTTAGCGCAGGCGGATGCATAATTCCATTATCATACTTAAAAAAAACTATATATATGTGTATGATAGTTTATATTAATGTTTATACATATGTATGTATTTACAAAAAAATGTGTTTATAGTGGTGATTCAGTATCCATAACCTAAGCTCCATGTCAGTTGTCTAGGGTCTATGTCAATTATATACATTAAATAATAGACATGCGTACATTTCTGTTGCAAGGAGTTAGTCTACCGCTATCTTACGAATTTTCTGATATCTCGAGTAATGCTAATAATTTTAATATCATTTTTGTTACAAACTTTGTCATAAATTTAAACAGACAAACATGTTTCTTAGTATCAACCAGATTCTCCATATTTTGATGTATTTGAGCGTACTAAACTACTAGGGCCCGGCACTTTGTTTAAGATGGCAGGGATTATGAGTAATAACACCATTGACGACATTGCTTGTATTGTACGATATAAGCTCGATTTCTACGCAGTCCAGTCTTGGCTACCTCATAGGGAATTCGTAACTCATACTAATCATCTTTCACAGATGTCCTGCCAGGATATACCGTTAGCGAAGGCATTTGTCATTTTATCATTCATATAAAAATACGCCTAAAATATAATAAAAAAAAGACCACACCTTACGGCTCTACACGCGCGCAATTTTCCTAACATATAATTAAAAGTAGTGATGAAATAAAGTATTTAACGAGTGAATTAATGCTAACACGTGCCCTGGATTCTAATACGAGCTGAAGAATATTAAAACCCTCGGAATATCAAGGACTGGATGGATGGACTAACATAACCTCACGCTTTCACATTTTTCCCTAACATTAAAATATCTGCATTTATTTAAAAAAATTAAACAGTAATGTGAAAGTTTGAGAACTTTTGTGTTAATCCTTTTGCGGATTAGACCAAAGTGTGTATTACAAACCGGTGTTTGCTACAAGTACCTAGTTTACTTTTTGTCACATCGCCGTATTATGTGACATGATTATGATAGAAACTGTGGGGTTTCCGTGTCTTTTGTCATCGAATTACGTGGGGTTATGTTATTGATCAATCTATATTACAATAAGCTCACGATTGAAAACGTTTTAATTGGTATCCTGTATGCAGTCGACCCGGATTGTCGGCTGATGTGCGACTGAGTTCTGTCAGATAAAGCCCTTATTGGAGGGTTAGATTTAGCAATCACATAAATAACATCACGTTACTGAAGTAACAAATATTATAGACAATAATTTAATCCCCTCCTTAAGTAACTTTGATGTAATATTATTCTTCCATCTTCAATTTTAATTATGTTTATTAAAATATCTATTCAAATATATTCAGCGACATGTGGGCAAGTTAAGTGTTGCTTTCTCCACAACATTGGCAGATGATAATGATTCTGACTCATCTGGGATAATAGTCATAACGGTATGTTATAATTAGAATATTTTACATATTTCTTTCAAATTCTTGTACTTTCTTGGATAGCGTAAAACATCAAAAGAAAGCAAACAGTCATAGTTGTTTTTTTTTATTTTCATTAGAATAACAAATAAACTGACACCCCGCCTAATGACTAGTCGTTCCCATCATCTATATACACGAACGGCACTACGGATATCACGTTATCACGTGACGCCCGTGATACCACACATGCGTGGTCATTCCGGAAAACCAAGACGTTATGCCTCTTACACTGTAACTTCACTGCCTTATCTCTGCCTTCAACCAAAGCACGGATTACAAAGCAAGCTACTTGGTGGGTGAAGTAATTGTAATTTATTAATTATATTCTGTATATAGGGCACTCCAAGGACACTTCATTAATCTCTTTGATATTACAATAACAACTTCAAATGCGTTGTCCATTAGTATAAGAAGTCATCTCGAAAAATTAACTCGTAAAATGTTTAGTCCCATTAGCGATCTCTTTAATTTCAATTTTAAATAATTGAATGGTAAATTTCATATAATTTTTGATATTATTTTATATTATGTTCTCTATAAATCCCAGTTTTATAGTATAGGTGACCTTGTCCTACCGATAGGTAGTTACTTCAGTTTGAATTATGGAATAAAAGTATGTATGTGCAGGCGAAGTGGCATGTTACTACTAGTTGAGTATAAATTACTGCCTGAGGTTTTTGCTGTCTGGGTGAGAATGTCCATACATAAGTAATATGTGGACTATTCTCCACATATTCTTATAATACTATACCCTAACAGCTAAGCCCTTCTACTTTCCCCCTAGGGAATCATCGTGGTTGGCGTCCTCTTGATTTATTTGTCATTATGGTCTAATGAATCCTATTTCACTCAGGCGTAACACATTAGTAATGGGAGGAAGGGGATTGTTAGTAATGTAGACTAATAACCCTATTGCTGGAATGTACCATGTCAGGGTGACCTATACGGAAACCATAGTGGTAAATTGTCATTTGCCAAGATGGGCTAATTGTCCTGACTCCATGCTCATTTTATGATCCTCTCGTGGTGAAACATTGGCGCAGGAGGGTGCATAATTCCATATCACCCATAAAAAATACCTTGGTTATATCCGTGATACTGTCATATCGGTGTAGTTCACGACTATTTATCTAGTTTGTGTAGGCAGAAACATAATTATGTTATGATAAGTGTTACGTTTGATATGACCATTTAAATTTAACAATTATTTTAATGTTGAGTTAATTGCAATTAATGAGTTTATTGCAATATATCGGATTAACTTAGTTATCGATATTTCTAGGTGCTAGAACGTTTGACGGTATATTACTAATACTTTTTTCAATAATATAGACAAATACATATTGAAAACTTATGAACCTAAGTCGCGTTGTAACTAAAATAAATTATATGTAACTTTGTTCTTATATCTATCCTTACTAGAAGACTCCTTTCTTATACGTAGTATGTGAAGAATGGCTCTGACTCTCTTAATGTCTTTTCTAATCAAATCTGTGCAACACACTCATACTACTCTACTACTGGTTTGATAACACAAATTTAGTAAGTCTACGGTCAGTAATAAATAATGCAAATAAAATCTGTTACCGGTAAAGATATCATTGATTATTCCTAAAACTTTAAAAAATGCAGTACTTTACACATGTTAGTGATAGAAAGGTTTCTTTATGTTTGTTTTGTCTTCCTAAATTATTAATAGAAAATAATATAGGTGGTAGAAATGATGTTAATTGATACACAATTAATAAATACAGAATTAAAATAATATCAAATAAAAAACTAAACAATTATTTGAAATATTTCTTCTTTAAAAAAGTGATGAGTTATTTAATTACACAATTATTTTAATTAAATTATCCACTTAGTTATATTTTCTATTTTGACGCATTTAAAGATTATCCGACATTCTTTTAATGACAATCAGAATACGACAAATTGAAAAAATAATTGTAACCCTTTCATTTATTTTTCAGAACTTTTTAAATTTTTCATACGATTAATATAATGACAAAATTATTTTTTCAAAATGTCGTGTCCTTTTTTCATAATTTACAAAATCTCTTACCCCATTGCCTTGTTTTGTAATGTGCAGTTGAGACAACAATAGGCACCACAAAACCACCTCGACTCGCGTCCACCGGGAAATAGTCCACAAAAATAAAACCATCCAACGTTTATAAGGACATATTTGAAATTCAATGCGATTGTGAAAAATGGATTCGAATTTGAAACCGAAATCAGGGGCATGTGTTTATTTCTAAATTATGCACTCCATCCAGCAAGTGGAAGGTTGCATTTTTTATTTATGATTATATTATCTGATCTCTTTTATTATCCAGCTTATCTATTATTCTTTACGTCAAATATATTTACACTGAATGAATGGTTTGAAACTATCAGGAAACACTATTGTCATGTCAAATCAATCCATTGGCTAAATAAATAATAGCTCTTATTACAAATGTCATTAATACACTTGTTTCTCACCAAAATTGAAGGTGTTCACCATTAATATTCGATAGAAACTGTCACTTTATAAATTAATGAATATAATTTGAAAATGGAATGTTAGGGCGAGGTCACACCGCCCGCCCGGAAACGATACCGATTAATCGCACTCGAAAGAATCGAGCTTTCAATAAATGGTGCAATGTTCGTGTCGCACGCGCCGCGAGGCGACTGCTCGGATCATGCGTGTGCAGTTGGAAGCTAGCGATGCATCGGCGCCGCTATCAAATAAACAAAAAGTGCACGAGGGTGTGTTCGGGCTTCGATACATTATCGAGCTTTGCAAACGCACGAAATGTTAATTTCATGGGCGATTTCGTGAAAGTGATAATGCAATTTGAACGCGCTTTAATCGGCTTATTCGGATGCGGAAATGTATTTTTTATTATCCATTTAATGTTACATTTTACGGGCTGTTTCGTTTTAATTATGCAATTTTGTTATGTTGTTAAATGGAATGGAAATAACGAATTACCGTATGTATGTGGCTTTATTAAAATTTATGCATCATTTGTTTTGATGATTTAATTAACTACTACATTTAAAACAGGACGCATAAACGTGAATAAATAATAAAATCATTTCGAAGTCATCCTGTTTTTTCTGCCATATAATTAATCGAAGCCCTAGCAGAAAAAAAAGGTATGCGCACGCGCAGAATTCAAGAAGCGCATTCGCTTTTAAATATAACCAGTGACAATGGACAGTCCGTCACCCGTTCTAAATCAAGGATACTATATTTGACTTACACGCGACCGACGTCGACACTTTGCCGTATCTAATAGTCTATACCTCTTAGATTGGAAGTAGCCGCGTTTATAGCCTGTAAATCATTGATTTAATATAAAGATGATCATTCAACACTTGCGCAGTTTCTTGCATATTAATAATTATATTTTATTGCCAGTTGCTTGGTAATTTCACTTATCGCAATGCTCTTAATGTACACCACAGCTTACGGGGAACAAAGTTTAAATGGAGTCATAGTTAAATAAATTTATTATAATTTGTAGATCATTGTATTTGGCACTAGATTTTGCATGCAACTTTGTTCGTTTTCTTTTGTCTTTTGCAATTATTCCTTTGTAATTTCTTTATTATTTACTATTGTCTAATATACTATATAATACAGGTACATTGTTAGGTAATAAAAAACAGACGCGCGATAAATATAATTTAATTTACTGTAAAAATAATTTTGTTATTTGTGATGTAAATTTAATATTTTGATTGAGATTTGATTTCACTATGATTTTACTAATTTGTTACAATATATATAATTTAAATAATTTTACAATAATTAATGACAAAATAAAAATAATTAGACTAACAGGTTTTTTTTTCGGACTACTCTAATGCTGTTGGCCGCAGCTGGCCTTTACAGCTTCACCGGACGTTAGGGGGCGAGTGCAGATGGCACTCCAAACCCGCGGAAGGACTTATGGAGCGGCTGAAGGCCAACTCCTGCCTGACGGATACGACATTAGTCTGAGGGCACCACTAGGGGTTCGAACCTCGGCTCAGGCCGTCGTAATTTCGATCCCCGTTTGAATTGGACGGGGGATCGATCAGAGGGGCGCCCGGGGGCGCCGGTGTGAACTAACAGGTGGTATTTGTAATATTGCTAAGTTTTATTGAAGATTTATTATTATCATATATAAAATAATATTAAATAATGAGCCATATTAATACGACAATTAATCTGAAAAGATTATAAATTAATTTTATCCAATTTAACTTGACTCCATAATTTGTCACCATAAAACTTAAAATAATTAGTTTAACAAGGTAAAAAAAAGCAAAAAAAGTTTTTTCTGACTTTGTGAAATGTAGACCCGTGGCTGTTTAGTCTTGTGTCTGATGGTCGCGGGTACGATTCCGATGCAAGGTATAACATATATTTGTACCCATATCATAACATAACACCTATTCAGAAATATATACCAAAACTTTCATATCCCTTTAAACCAACCTAGTCTAACAATATACCTTCACATTAAATGTCGGTAACTCGATCCAGTTCATCCGTATAATAAAGACAGAGACACTTTGGCAAATATGATAGTTTTACTTACTAATCTTTTTTCTTTATATGAATATGAATGGTGCACTCACCTGCGCTAACGATATATGTTGGCGTTATCTTATCATCCTCCACTGGTGGGCACCAGTGGAGGATGATAAGATGAATGTGATGAATATAAAGTCAAGTCAGTTATCTCATCGTGACAATCTCATTACGAATTTAAAACTTGAACCTCGTGGAGGTGTACCCGACGTGGTAGATTGTTAGCAATAGAGTCAACAGTCCACAACACTAACAATCCCTTTTCCTTCTTCCGACGTATATTACACACGTATTCCAGTTGTAATTTATCACCAATGATTTCCAATTATTTATTTATTTTCTGCCAGGTTGATACACAAAGGGCACAAACTTGTTTGTCTGTTTTCTGCACATTCCACACATAGCGCCTCAATTTTTTGTCCACATTCCGTAGAACTGGCTAGATGTATTGTTATTTTTAGATATACAACATCGTTTAAACATGTGTATTTATTAACTTTTTCTTTTTAACCGACTTCTAAAAAGATATTACTGCTTATGTATTTTTTTTACATTTGTGTCACTTTACTAGGCATTTGTAAAGAGGACGGAATGAAGTTTTAATCACAACAAAAGTTAATGGTAGCTAGCCAATCAATCAATTAGAGAGACATGAAAATAATATTACCTTCAATATTTTTCACATGATTGAAAAAGATGGTGATGGTGGACTTTAAGAAAGTATTGTACATAGATCGAGTATTACTCAAATATAGATTTTATTTGCAAATTGCAAAAATATTATACTACAATGGTTTGCCACAAGCATAATCGGCCCATCTGATGGTTACCGTAACCCAAGGACGTCTGAGACACCAGAGGTCACGTGCGCATTGCTGGGTCACCTCATGCTGTAGTCTTGTGAGAAAACCTCGGCTATGATAACATAAGATAATATATGAAGAAACTTTAGTATATACTTAAGTTATTTAATAATAAAATATTTAAATACTAAGGTTTATGTGCTTATATAAATTTCAGCCACCATGCAGCTGGTTTTATGACGAGTGGACGGGTGAATTATGGCAGCGAAGTTATAGGGTAAGAAGGCACGACACCTTAGATCAATCAATACACCGTACAGCAACACATAAGGGCTTTACTTAACGCGATATCTGTGGTGTTATTCATGTATGCTGAAGCGAAGGTATCTGTGGCTGGAGCGGTAACACAACTACTATTTTATTTAAAAATCAAATAATAGTAAAAAATGTGTATTTTTCCCAAAAGGGCTCTCAGCGAGAAGAAAAGTAACAAACAAATAGTCAAAAATGACATATAAAATCTAATAATCTAATAAATAGATATCAAAAATATAAAGTTTATAAAAATGGTAAGACAATGGTAGACAAGCTGCCTTCAACAGTATCTGATGTACTTGATAAGTGATAGATTTTAAGATCTTTTGAAAGAAAACTTATGAAATATGCGACTAGCATAAGAGCGATATATAATAGAATGTTACAAAAAAAATATAAATTTAAAAATAAAATAAAAATGCATCAAGGAATTCTCTACGTACTACTAACACGTAGACCGTAAGCTTATTTGGTAATTTGAGCTTTTACTGTTTCTTTTACCTTTGACCCTACCTCTGTGGAACCACATTAAACATCTCAATATTCACACGGGAAACCTAAAAATAAACCCTAAGTACAAAGAGGCCTACCCTTTGATGCATTGAATAAAAACAACATAATTTAAAAGCCAACTCAAAATTCATTTACTTCACCCGAAGTCACTTAAGTTCGCGCCTTCACAGAAACGATTAATTTATTATTTTAAAGCATCCCTTTTCGCGCATCCAATTTAAAATTTGACGTCTTAAACAGTCCTTAAATTATCTACGTACGAAATTATTTCATTAGCATCAGCACCCGTGGGGCTTACGTTGTCCGGTATAATCGGAACCAAATTTCGGTACCAAAAGATGTAATCAACACGTCAGTGTAACCACGCCCTAACCTCTTCGCGTTAATAGGCAGATCTTGATATTGGCTCATTCTGCAAATCGTCCATTTTATTCAAGCATTTTGAGAAGTAACCTCCATTACAAATTGAACTTTACTGCTTATGTTTTAGGGGATGTATTGGAGTTTTCAATTAGGCATTCAAGTTGGGAAGGCTTTATAAGTCAGTATTTATGATGTTGCATGCGTTTTGTTTGTTTGTACACTGCGGCTTAGAGCAGGAATGCCTAATACCCTCTGTGTGGTTTCCTATTAATTTCTCCACCGCATGCTGCATGGCTTTATTGTTTTATATTTATTGGTACATAAGAAGCTTATGAGATTTTAATTTAATAATAGTGACTCATTTCACAGTTGTGTTTGATATTGGATGTTTTTTAATTTTAAGGTCACTGAAGCTTGGTCGGTATTTTCAATGAACTCAAAAAATACGTACTCACAAGAAAAACATAGAAATCTGTACATATATTATGTAATAACATTAATTTTACCCTTTTTTATTAGTATTTTTCATACAGATAAAATTGAGAGCGACTGAAGACAACAATACAACAAAGCAGTATGCATATAAATGTGCCAATGTGGACGCCACATAACATGCGCAGGCGCCGGTAAATTTGCAGCTTTTGTCGAAAGCCGCCACTTACTGACCAGCTAATTTAAATTGACCGATAAATCCACTGAAATAGACTTTACTGTATTGTAATAAGAATTGTGGTAGCGTCATTTAAAATTGGACAGATTGTAATGATTGGTTGTAAAGTTGGAATAACTCCACGTGTACAAATTAGGTTTTAACTTTTGTATATGAGTAAATCCATAGGTCCCTTTCTGAAATGATCGATTTCTGTATGCATTTACTAGCTCTAACTAGGGATGTGAAAATCGATGTCGTTTGAAAACAATTTTTTAAATCGATATTTATATTATAAAACCATTTATTAACGATTTTATCATCTAATGGATTCAAAAAATAAGACTGTGTTGAAAATCAGGCGGGAACAAAAAAAATATAATAATCGAATTTTTTATTTACAATTACAGTCCACTCCGCGGGTGCTGTACTCAAATTAACTTTGAACAACTTTATATGTTTAAGATTTTGTGTTTGAATAAATTCGAGGTTGTTGGAAATAAAAATACTTTGTTTAACAGTAAAATTTCCGTATACTTTCAACCACATTTGATTCAAGAAGATCATATTTTCTTTATATAACTAAATAGAAAGAGAAAAGAGATTTATTTTATACAGGCTAAACAGTGTTAATATATTTATTTTATATTATTGGTCTCCCAAACGAGCTGATGGGCCACCTAGTAAATGATAACCGTCGCCGTAATATCTTGTCGAGTCTATGGTAGGCCATGCCGCTCTCGTATCGGTTTCTACAGTCACGAAAAGTGCTGTTCACGGACCATAACGTCATAAATCGTCTATAACAGACGCATAGGCCATTATTATTATTATTATATACATGAACTGCACTACGAACATCAAGTTATCATGTGACACTCATGATACTACTCATACACTATCATTCTAGAGGACTAAAATGTCATACCTCTTATCCTGTAATATCACTGCCCTACAATCGGAACACAACTTACAAACGTAGCTGCTTGGCGGTTCAAATAGGTGAAACTGTAGTACAGACGACTTTTTAGTCTGCCCCTAGTAATATAAAGTACTTAATATCACAAAATTACAAGTCAAGTTATTATTACTCGCTGTGGCCGCGGTTTCACTCGCATAAAATTCATAGCTTATGTGTTAATCAGGTATAAGCTATATTCCTGTAAAGTTTCATTAAAAATCGTTCAGTAGTTTTTGCGTGAAAGAGTAACAAACATCCATCTATCCATTGATACTTACAAATTGTAATCTCGCCATAAGCAGGAATGCTTCCGTGCCTGGATTGCAGCTGTGAAGTCGAGTGATCCAGATACCAGTGCCCATAAAAGGAAGTATAACTCCGCTTCCAGGTCCTTCAAAAGAGTTATAGCCACAGCAAAGTCGGAGCACATCAGCAGAATTGGTAGGAGACTGAACAGTCTTCCATCTGGATCCCGGGCTTTTTGGTCTCTTGCCAAGGCTGCTCAGGGAAATTTCTGTCAGCCATCTTTTCCACCACTGCGCAGAGAGGATAACTCGTTGGCCCAACATGCTAAAGAGAAGGCCGATCTCCTCGGGTCTCTTTTTGCATCCAACTCGACACTGGACGATAGGGAGCAATCACCGCCGGTCATCTCGCATTGTGAGACTTCTATGCCAGAGGTAAAATTTACCCAAAAGCTTGTACGTAAGTCTCTTTTCTCCCTAGATATCCACAAGTCGAGTGGGCCTGACGGTATTCCTGCTATTGTGCTCAGGACGTGTGCACCTGAGTTGGCTCCGGTACTAACGCGTCTTTTCCGGTACTGCTACTCTACAGGTGTAGTCCCAAAACTTTGGAAGACGGCTTTGGTTCATCCGATCCCTAAGAAGGGAGAACGCTCAGATCCAGCTAACTATAGGCCCATAGCCATCACCTCCTTATTCTCAAAGATCATGGAGTCGATTGTCAAACGTCAACTCCTACGATACCTAGAAGTGAACCAGTTGATTTCTGATCGTCAATATGGCTTTCGCCAGGGTCGGTCGGCTGGTGATCTTCTAGCGTATTTGACACATCGATGGGCAGAGGCTATTGAGAGTAAGGGGGAGGCCCTATCTGTTAGTCTGGATATTGCGAAGGCCTTTGATCGGGTTTGGCACAAGGCTCTTCTTTCAAAGCTACCATCCTTTGGGTTGCCTGCGAAGTTATGCAAATGGGTCGCCAGCTTTCTCGCTGATCGGAGCATCAAGATCGTTGTCGATGGTGCTTGCTCCGACCCACACTCTGTGAATGCTGGTGTTCCACAAGGCTGTGTGCTATCTCCGACTCTTTTCCTTCTGCATATCAATGACATGTTACAAATCAACAACATTCATTGCTATGCGGATGACAGTACCGGAGATGCCTTGTACAGCGGCCATGCTAATATGTCGCAGGCAAAAGTTATAGAGTACCGGAACAAACTTGTGTCCGAAATCGAAACTTCACTCCATCAAGTTTCGGTCTGGGGTCAGAAAAATTGTGTTCAATTCAACCCCAAGAAGACACAAGTTTGCGCGTTTACCGCTAAAAAGAATCCATTTATCGTATCTCCTCAGTTTCAAGACACTCTCCTTGATGTGAAGCCAAATCTCGAGGTCCTTGGCGTTGATATATTCAGTGGCGTTCAGTTTTGCGGTCATTTGGAGGACAAGGCTAAAATAGCCTCAAAGAAGCTTGGTGTGCTCAGTAGAGTGAGACGGTATACAAGGCGCAGATCCGGCCGCATCTGGAATACTGTTCTCATCTCTGGGCCGGAGCACCACAATACCAGCTACTTCCATTTGACCGCATTCAGAACCGAGCAGCCAGAATCATTGGTAATCAACGTCTATGTGACAGACTCGACCCATTGGCTTTGCGGCGAGATATTGCATCTCTGTGCATTTTCTACCGCATATATCACGGGGAGTGTTCTGAGGAATTGTTCGGATTAATACCAGCTGCTGAGTTTCACCACCGTACCACCCGCCAGAAACTGAAATACCATCCTGATCATCTGGATGAATGGCGGTCTTCCACAGTACGGTTTTCTAGAACCTTTTTGCCTCGCACAACCACATTGTGGAATCACCTTCCAGCAATGGTATTTCCGAACCGATACGATATTGAAACCTTCAAGAAAAGAGCTTATTCCTTTTTAAAAGGCCGACAACGTACTTGCAATTCCCCTGGTGTTGCGGATGCTCATGGGCGGCGGTAATCACTTACCATCAGGTGAGCCGTATGCTCGTTTGTCCCCTGTGTTATAAAAAAAAAAAAATGTATCATTTATAATATTAGTAAAATTGGTCGTTGTATATGTATCTTTTTTTTATATTTTTATTAAATTTTATTTCCGTTTTTCATAATGTTCCTTTAAAAAACAGCAAACATTTGCATTGAAACAAAGCCAATAGCAAAGTTAAGTTGAATTTTCGTCACTGGGGACGTTTACTAATTACGTTGCAGTATTTTTTTACAATTTCTGAACTACCCTTCCCCACGGTTTTACCTTAAGGGACATATTTTCCTCCTTTTCATAAATTTTACGTATATTTCATTTTGAAGGGTCTATGCAATGACCTAATTTTTTTTCAGATCGTTTGATGCTTTCATACCTAATTTTATACTACTACTATCATATTTATGAACTAATTAATATCTGATAAATTTATATGCTATATGAAATTTTATACAAGGAATGATATGATGAAAGACTATTAATTAATAAAAAACATTACTTTTATTGAAGATATATATAGATATAAAGTAAAAAATATATATATAACCAAAAATGAAGCAGTATATATTGAGTTATGTATATTAATAAAATTATAGCATAATATATCTAGAAAAAAATCTACCAAGTTACCACACAATTTACTAAACTGACGACAAAGTTTAACATACAAATTATGTTAATTTTTACGTTATAAACCGCTCAAGTCAGTTGCGTACCCTTCCATTTAAAATTCTCAAATAAAGCAATTTGTATGCTGCTAAGTTAAAGTTGATGCAACTTTTTAAAAAATCATCTATTCGTTGTACAAACTAGTTAAACCCGCGACTTCATTCGCGTATACATTTGTAGCTGCAGCTATTCATTATTATCAAGCGATACCAATAAATAAATCTATACTATGCCATCTATTACATTAATACGTGGACCAAAAACATTGTACTCCTTTTTACGAAAAATGCGCGGAGAGCGAAGTGTGAAATTACGCACATTTATAGTTTATTTAGAGAACACAATTTTTTTTTTATTATACATAAAAATACATTAAATAAATCAAAACATCATTGCGCACACTATCACGTATTTGACACCCATATATATTCGTTTGTTTATTGTTAAAGTCTATGGTCAAATTTAGAATAGATAATATTGTTTGTCTTTAATATTATTTGTCTATAGATATATATATTTCGACGACTATCCAACCACTAGATAAACAATACATACATATCAAAATAGTATTGAAAAATAAAAATAATTATTTCTCTATTATCTCTCTAGCACGTATTTTTCTAAGCTTTCTTTAGTACATTGATTACCTTTTTATATTGTACCAAACCTATTATACCTTACTACTACATTACCTTTTGTATAGAATTACGATTTATGTTGATCTCTACTTAACCATATTTTCTCTGAAAATTTCATACTAATTCCTTCAGCTATTTTTATATGAAATGTTAACACATGAACATACAGTTTTGGTCTCCTCATAAGTTTATATATATTAAAATTAAATTAAAATTAAAAAAGCCTTTTTATTTCTTGCTTATTACAAATTTATGGTGTTAGTAACTTAGAAATATATATTTACCACTATTTGTTAATTTATAATTATTCAAGTATTTTTATTATTATTATTATTTACTATATGTATTTGTATATTTACATATATTTAGTTATCAAGAACCCTACTTTGGGTAAAGGCCTCCTCCAAAGATGTTCATTTGTCTCTGTTTTGTGCTACTAATGTCCAGTTTGAGCCAGCTACTCGTTTGATATCATCCTCCCAGCGAGTCAAAGGTCTTCCTTTACTTCTCTCGCCTGGTGGTCCGCTCCATAAAGTTCCTTGCGTTGTCCATCTCTGGTCTGTTTCGCGATTGCCCATTTCCATTTGAGCTTCTTTGCATATCTCTTAGCATTAATTGCTTTAGTTATCCCTCTAATCCTGGTGTGTCTTATTTTGTCTGATTTTTTAATATTAAGCATGCTTCTCTCTAGTCCTCTTTGACATACGTTGATATATATAGCGATAAGTTTATATATATAAAGATAAATAAAAGAAGATTACCGTTAAATCTTACACCTTCCGTAACATAAGCTCTATTATTTCATAATTCAAGTTACCATATCGATAAAAATAAGCAGCCGCCGTTTCACCTGAAATATTAAGTTAAAACGTTTAAAATAATTACAGGACAATTTAGATAAGCTCCGGTTCCCGTAGTGCGATTCGACGAGTTCTTTTTTTCGGAATTTTGCCGCCACTTATATTAGTAGCTAGTTCGTAGACAATGCAGTGTAATTATCTGACACGAATGAAAATTAAGGTGTGGCGTGACTAAATCGTAAAGGGAACCTGCGTCGTACACATTATTAAGGAATGAGGATTTTGCTAAGTTATTGTTGAGTGGTAGTTGAAAGCGAAATTACTGTAGGAGCAAGTTTTAGTACACTATTCGTGTACAATCTAAAGAGAGAGTCCTTATAAACTAATGAATTGGTAAGGGTTTTATGTAAAAGAAAGAAATACTTTTTATTGACAACCAATAATACACAAATATTTCGACTGTATCGCATTTCACCCAGTTTTGCTATATTTTTCATTGCAGCATTGCTTCTGAGGTTGTAGCGTGATATTATATAGCCTATAGCATTGCTCGATAAATGAGATATCCAACACTAAAACACAAATATTTGTATAAATAAGGGTTTAAGCTGTATGTAGGTAAGAGGGTAATACATTTTTATGTCACATTCTAAATTATGAAGCGTCAGAGAACGAGCGATTCATAAGTCTGTTGAAACACGACAGATTGTAAAAAAAATTGTAATTCTGTTATATCGGAAACTAAAATAAACATAAAAGAAACAGATGTAGGTAGCATTAGTGTTTATTTTATAGAATGCGAGCGGTAATCAAGTACCCTAAATTTCCTTTATTTGTTTTAAACTAAAATAAAATAGTCCATATACGGCCCTAAAATCAGGAACAAGTTTGGAATAGCAGGGGAGTGCCCTGGATTGTTCCCTAGTTCGTCTCGTGTGTAGACGAATCATTAGGAGCAATTATCCCCTAAGAAGCGTTGTTGTCTCGTGAGTAGCGTAATCGGATCGATTTCATATCAATCTGTTTGTTCACAGCATCCAATTTTACCTCCATTGTTCCAGTATTACCTCTAATTATATGTGGAGTCGTATGTAGACCGTTTTACTGTGTGTCTATTGGAACTTTTGTTGATAAATTTATATGTAGTCAATAGAAGACAATGCGATTAGAATTATATATATTTAGAAAGTGTATTCGGTGTCTACAATTGTTCGGAAGTTTTGCTGTTGACAGGTTGTTGTGAGCCTTTTACTGTTATCAAATATATATACATATTTTACTTTTGTATTTCACTATATTTATCAACACTACGCATTAAACCCCTACCGTGTCGTTTATACCTAATTCTATGTGCTTGTTAATAGATTACTTCAATACCATTGTGTGGACTGTCAATTGTGTATTCTCAGTAGAAATTAGAAAAACCCAGCCTGAATGATCGAAACGCCCCTTAAGAATTATAAAGTGGTGATCGAGTGGATCGCAAAAATTGCGTTTCTGTGGAGAATGCGATCGGCGGAATGTCATTAAATTTTATGACCTATTTGAGAGGCGGTGAAACCGCATTCGACTTAGTAGGTACACGATGCAGGCACGCTTGCACGTACAAAAGTTTAGACTGCAATATAGTATATATACTGAGTAATCACCAACAATACTAAAAACGATATCACCAAGAAACAAAATTTTTATTTTTTTTTAATGTTAATTTTTTATTTTTTTTATATTAATTTGATTAAATTTGGCACACAAATAGAAATAGAATAGAAAAATAAAAATAAAAATTCTTTATATAAAAAATATCCAAATTTTTAATGGATAACCACACGTATTACCACACATCTTTCGCAACAGAACGATAGATTAAGGATGAAGTCAAGTCAATACCAATTTGGTAATCAACCAAGTAGACTTCAATATTTGAAGTTCATCTGATAGGAAACATACCCACTACTGGTAATTCCTTCCATGGGTGAATCCCCCTTTAATCGATTACATGTTTTCTGAAAAGCGAAGATGATGGTGTCAGTTTCTCTTAGCGAAGCGGGATCGGGTAATTAATGTAATCTAAAGTAAAAGTATTTATAGTTATAAATAGAGGGCACTGTGCTATATGACAGCTACTTATTTATTCATCCACTACTTATGTCTACAGGTATCGGTAACTGCCTTCAACTTGTTTACCAATAATGCTGCTTGCTATAACATAAAAGAATCATTACATAAACGCAACATTGTTGTGATCCAGTTTTGAAATCAATAAATTTAATGCACGCATGCAACAACACTTACGAGAATCCGCAAGGTGACTCATCGGTGATAGCTCTGGTTAACATTTCACTCTAGTGGTAAAAATAATAATAATTATTATTATTGCACTCTCCTCTACTTACATACACAACACACTCATAAATAGTCTGCAAACACTAAATATTTATCCTGCTAAAGCATATCTGTTACAAAAACCCACGACACTAAATGCCTGCCGCATTACTAGGATATTTCTGACTTCTTCGGTAGTTACTTTCTTATAATCCGCTACCTTTCCTACACTTGGCTAAGGTATCGATGAGGATTACCTTCTATTATCTATACAAATAAATAAAATTGGTGAGTCTGTTTATAACATTGAAATAACCGTTTTGACTACATGCATATAAATACGGTACATACACCAAAATAACATTTTTTTCAATTTTTGTCTGTTTGTTCCGGCTAATCTCTGAAATGGATGGACCGATTTTGACAGCACTTTTTTTGGCGGGTAGCTGATGCATTAAGGAGTAACTTGGGCTACTTTTATTTTACAAAAATAAAGTTAAATGACAAGCGGACGATGTCGCATGTGCAGCTAGTAACAAATAAAAGAAAAGCAAGAAAAAGAAAAAACATACCCATAAAACAAGCTCTACTTACCTTGGGACTAGATGACGGTGTGAATTATCCAGGGTTGTAATATTATTATTCAATAATACAATTAGAATTTTTCTGCTTGTCTTAATTTTAGTTTTATTATTATTATAAAATATAATAATTATTGAATTTCCGTAATTGCGTATTATTTCATTCACGTAGTGATTTCTGCTGTAAACACGAGTCATAATTACAACATGAAATAGCTCATCAATCAGTGCAGCGTGCATCCACTTTTTGTCATTACATTTTAATGTACTCTATATTTTATACAACATAGTTAATAACTCTTGTACAGTACATCTTATATTTAAAATGTAATCATTCAAAGACGGTCATCATAAATCGCTATAATATGCAGTGGTTAAATAGACAAATTACATTTTTTTTAATAATATATAGCATCCTCATGGAACAGACTGTCTAGTGTGATGGCGATGACCAGAATTCGTAATTCGTATATAAAAAAATCTGTCGGATGAAAAAACGAAAACTTTTTAGCTTCAATTGTCGGATGACTGTACTTTAAAAGTGAAAACTTTTCAGCTTTAGAAACTTATGAGCACAGCGGTCAGAGTTTGAAATCTGCCTAATGAAGTTTCAAAACTGCAGTCAAATATAGGCATCAAATTTTCTGATATCGGTTCTTTATATACGAATATAAATTTTTAAAGTAAGTTTTGCGTTTAAAAGTCAGAACAGAATTTAATAAAATTACATATGAAGTTAGATTGTACCATGAGGACGGACATAGAACTAACTTTTGTCTAGAAAAATAATTTGGAAGGGGAGAAATAAGGGATAAAAGTTTATACAGACGACGTTGGGTGTAATCGTTATATTAATGCATGAAGCTTTTGCTTCCTCTTTTTAGAAAAATTGCACAGACAGAGGACCATGAAATTTACCACCTAAACCTATGTGTTTATGTATTAAAATAAATTAAACACAGTACCAAATATTTGACACACACGCACATAGAAGTATATAGTATAATAATCATTTATAGGCGACAAAAAATATTAACAAATATATTTAAAAATTTTGGGCGACCGCAGTAATACATAAAAATAGTATATTACATGAAACTTAGATACTTGTCAACATTATCTAAATACTTAGATATGATACTATAACAATTCTATTCAGCGTTAGCTGCGCATTCAAAAAGAATTCGCCATTAGCACAAAAGAGATTCCATTTCCTCTGTAAGATGAAATATTGGCATTATTACGTACACTCCATCTCTGACTTCCGTGGCTTTAACGGTACACCAAAAGTATGTTACGTGTTCATATATTAGGGTTCTCTTGCAAAATAGGAAAACGGTATACGAAAATAGCCTTAACACTCGCATTATCTATCAGAGATATAGAAATGCGCGATATTTCATATATGGGTACCCCTGTCTTACCTATTTCAGCTGCCCAGTATAGCCTGATTTATAAACTGCGTTGTGAGGCATTAAAAAGATAGGTTGATTAATTAAAAGTAGACTTTTTATAAAATTATATAGGTCGTCTATTTAGCTGCCAAATATCCTCTTTAGAAACTGTTTTTTATTTAATTTGAAAATTACTTTTTCTATATGTATTATAACTGGAATGTAAACAAGCAGATATTCTAATTGATAAAAGGTGGTAACCGGTTATATAGTAAATACGACCATGTATGTAAATTTTGTGATATACAGCGCAAAATTTATTCAGATCCGCTAATTTAATCGCTAATTTTACCGCTAATATATAGTAACCATTTCTGGAAACTAAGGGCATGCTTCCGTACCCTGAAATATGACTGCCATATTTCATCCCACAACCGAAACCCAACTTACAAAACAAGATACTTGGCGGCTGAGATAAGTGAGACTGAGGTGAGTACCTCAGTAAAACTTTATTTACTAATAAAATATTAAAAGTAGATACATACAGAAGGCGGTCTTATCGCTAACGCAATCTCTTCCAGACAACCTTAAGAAAGAGAGTATTACTAAAAATAAAGCAGGTGGCACACATTTATTATAATAAATATAAAAAAAATATTCTGATCATTTCTGTTTGGCATACGGAACAACCATCTCGCGCGATCGACACGCTCTTGGCCAATTTTTATTTTATGTATCTATGTAGTGCTATGACATCAATGGCATTAATAAATGTTAACTTGAATATTTTGAATTACAATTGAATTTTTTACAATATTTTGGAATTCAGTGACGTGCCTATGTGTATAAGATTACAACCAGTCGGAAGTTATTTTAAACATCTGTAACTTTATATCTATTGATACGTTTATTTTTCTTACTAGTGGTCTGCCCCGGATTCACACTGATCCTACTAATTTTGTAAGTTTGGATATATTAACATAATATGCAATATATATCAGGTTAGAATAACATACCCTTTAGTCAGTAAAAAAATATGTTTTAAATATTTATACGGGACGTTTTGTCTCCGTGGGCAACACACACTTTACCAGTTGTCTTTCAGTGTAAATCCATCTTAATATAACCTACAAATTTCTTTGTATGTAATAAATTTCAAAGACTAACCGGATGATTACCACGTTTTGATCTTATTTAGTTCCCAATACTTCTGTGTTCCTACCATCCATCTGAAAATAAACTAGGAAGCAGTATCTTACTTTTTTCTTTCAATATTAAGTATGCGTAAATACGTCAAATTAAATTAGTATTTTTTTAAATATTTTATTTAATTACTACTAATCAGAATCTAAATATCTCTATCAGTTAAACCTGATAGAGATATTAAATATGATTAAGATTATTGTAAATATAAACCATTTGTACATACAAACTGTTACTTAGCAACAATACTTATTTTAAATGTGATGGATTATACTTTTTTTTCAATCAATGTGCTAATATAATTATTATTTGATTAAATCTCTACATTTAAATAATATACATAATATAAAACAATATACAGAAGTTTAAACAATAGAACTACTAGCAAAAAACGTCAAAATTAAATCTGTTAAAATACCAATAATTTCTGTTGTACTAACAGTCGCGAAAGTATATTTATAATATATTATATATATGTTTAATATCTGTATTGTAGTTTGTACACATTGTCTCTGTAGTGTTTAACTGCTCCAATGTATTTATGAATACAAAAACTTTAGCTAATATAAAATACAGGATTCACCTGCCGTTAACATTTCTTTGTTCCGCAGTGATACCGAAAGAAAAGGTCCATCGAATCGAGCTCATAATATTACCATAAAAATTATGCAGTCACCTAATAAGTTTTTATTGAAAACAACCCTTATAACTTTGGTAATAAGGCCGCTATAAAAAAAAACATATATTGTTGTGTGTAAATCGCAAAAGCATAACATTGATGAATCGCTTTCCGTATTAGGCGCAGCCAAAACTGATATATACACGAAGTTGAATTATAATTTTAAATAAACACAAGAGTTTTGTTGTCAAGCATGGAAATTATCGATAAAAATGAACCTGCTCTCGGAGTATAGTTTGGACAGAGTTTCGACCGTCTGGGTAAAAAGTGTAGGTGCATGCAGTTGTTTAAACGCTGGTATAAAACAAGATTACATTGTATTCAATTGATTATATCAGGACTAACTGTCTGGTCCGGCTTCGCTAAGGTACTTAACAAAAATTACAATTAATATGTATTGTAATACACACACACATCTTTCAATATTGATTGTCATTTCCTGAAGTCTATTCCAATGTTATATATTATCCGCAGAAATAAGGATTTTTTTTGATATATTTTTCACACGTTGGATTACATTATTGAATCATTTATAAGGGTCTTTGTTTCGATTTTTGAAAATATTCTATCGACTATAATTCATCGGGGATAACTTTTTGTCAAAAGAATTGGTTTGTATTTCAGACTCTATTTCAATGCAAACAAACAATCAAATTTGTCCTCTTTATAATATTATTATATACTTAGGAGAATATGTATGTGTTAAATACACAGCATATATTAATCTACAACTTTTACTAATAAGACTTTGTATAAATTGGATTGCATCTCACTTTCAAACTTCAGATGCTTCCTGAATCTCACCTATTTCAGTTGCCTATTGCTTGCTTCTTAAGTTGCGCTTTTAGATTTTAACTAAAATTACAGAGTACATAGACATGACATCATAGTGCTCCGGAATGGTTACCATTTACCATCAGATAAATCGTAAATTTGTTACTCACTTTAATGATTTAAAAATAACTCTCATTCTGCATGATTGCACAGATACTAGGTACTGTGAAGATATCTAATTTTTATAAGAATATATACAGGACATTTTACTAAATAATTACCAGTTAGTAAAATAAAAATTCCACGAATGCATTACTTACTCTTCTATTTTTCTGAAATATGAACGTATAATTTTCATATAATCTGAAGGAGGTACTTAACTTTCATGTTTATGAAGAGGGCTGCTCTCTTGATGAACTAAGTTCTGCTCATTACTCAGTTTCTGTTCATTACATCCTCTGATACTCTTCTGAACTTATATCATGAAAAAAGGTTTATCTTTTTGTACCTTTTCATGTAATGGATAAACTTGGCACGTACAATTAAATTAAAATTTATTAAACTCCCGCCATAAAAAGCAAATTACTTCATCCATTAGTTGTCAAGCATCTGAATACATTTTTATACATTATATATAAGAACTATCCCGACCATATCGACTTTCTACCATAAAAAACCTTATCAAAATTGATACATTCGTTTTGGAGCTATGATACCATAAACAAACGCACATATTAACTCCGATAGACGCATTAATTTTGTAACACATTACACTATTTGGAGGTTAAAAAATCTTTAATCTAAAAAGATCTACTTCATGAAGAATTAACTAATTACTCGTATTATGTTTAAAAAATATAAAATGCTGCCGCATATATATAAGTCCGCTAAATGTACTTTACTATATTTTGTATATTGTGTGCATTGAAGTTAAATAAATAAAAAAAAATCCTACATACGTTACGCGAAGTCAGGGCAGGTGGCGAATATATAATAATAATAATTTATTATTGTCAAAGAACATAGTCCAATTTGTTAGTAACGAGATAACACCTATCTTAGTAAAAAAAAATATTTCATACCTGTTATATATATGTTTCAGAATTTCAGAAGGACAGTCTATTTTACAGGCAATTGACTTAATAATGGAGTACCATTTTAAATTAATTTGAAAGTTGGCAGTACGCATTGATCCGTAAGCAATTAACATACTTAAGTTCAACAAGAGACAATGCCGCGATGCATATTTGACATTGTCCTAAATGCTTCAACGTCCTTAGCCCTGACAGTGTACCACATTTGTCCGTAATGTTTGTAGTCTGCGCGCGCATCGCCTTGATGCGCACGCGCATGATTATTATGAGAGTATTCCTTACCGACCTGTCTCACCGACGGGAAGGAACATTCATTTTTAGTCCATTGGAGGAATAAAAAAATCACAAATCTTTATGAATATAATACTGTACACTTTGATCACACTATGATCTACCCTTAGCTGTAGTGATAAATTGTAAATAAATACTACAAAAAAATTTTACAAAGCTTTATTTCTTTTTTAATTTTCTTATTACATATTTATAATTTATTTTATACAAAGTCGCCTACTACTACAACTACCGTTGTCCGAGAAGGACTTTGCTTTATAAGTTGTATTTAGTTATTTGACGCGACACTGCTGAGAAATTACAGTGACATAACCTCTTAATCTTGAGGAATAACACCGAATGGTGTCAAAAGCTATAATGTCGGTCGTGCTTTTTTGCTTTTTGTTTATGAGTACAAAATACGGTTGCCACTTATCATCAGAACTTCCTCATCTAATTATTTAATATTTATTCCAATTGCATAAAAACATATTTAATTTCATATATAATATATCCTTATTATTAGGAAGGCCTTTGAGGTTATTAAAAAATCAACAACAACTAACTAAAATTGAACTATAAAAAAGTTAATAATAAATCATATAAATAATAAAAATAAATCATATAAAAAAACTAGGGACAAGATACTTGCAAAAGTTATATTTATGGCAATCAGATGAATTGGTAACGCTTACTATTTATTTCTAAACTGTAATTGGTAGTATAAAAAAAACTATGAGAAAAACAATTTCCGAATTAAATATTTATTATATGCATAAAAATAAGGATGACTTTAGTATTTTTGTTTTAATAATATGGATCTGAACAGTACCTTATGTAAACCAACAAAGTGCTTTCAAATTTATTCCCCATATATATAAGGTCAATTATTGAATACACTACATAAACTGAAAGTAAGGATTCACTCACTGGATTGCGTAAACGATTGTTATATAATTTGTAGGCAATAACTTTATTGTCCTTAGGGCGTCGTTATTCTGAAGAGGTAATTGACTATAAATTTTGTTCATGATTAAAGTTTTTTATAAAATTGATATGAAAAGTACAGTGTATGTTACGTTACAAAATATGTGTAGGTTTTGTATTTGCCAACAAAATTCTATAACTGAATCATTTCAAATTTTGACCACACTGTATATTGTTTCTGAATTTCTGAAAAATTAATTAATACAACTTGCCTTTATAAGTTTCCAATTGTGTGTTGTTTTTAAACTGTTGGTACAGCCATACATAATAATAGATAGTTATATTATACGAAAATTACAAATCGCATAACTCTAGTGAATTATTTCGACTTCACTTGAGCTGAAGAAAATACATAATGTATATTTTTATTTGGGTTTAAATAAAAAAAACAATAATTTTATGAGATATAGCCTTTTCCATCCGTGATACAATTTATTTCAAGTTAAATTTTATAACCAGCTATGCCCATCGTTTCACACACGTGTAATATATGCTATTCTGATGTATAAGCTATGTTATTGTAAAGTTTCATTAAAATCCATTAAGTAATTTTTGCGTGAAAGAATAACAAACATCCATCTACACTCACAATCTTCCGCGTTTATAATATTAGTAACATATTAGCAAAAATGCTTTTTTTTTATTCCTTCGGGAATATTGTTATTATGGGCATTTAAAATCTCTATATATAATTAATATAAATATGTAGGCATGTATGTTGAAGGAAATCAATGCGGGTGAGGCTCGACTGCAGGCAGGCCTTGCCTCGACCTCAGTTGCGGAGTTATCGCCGCCATACAAAACAAACAGACAACTTTTCCGCAATTGCAGTTCCGTCTTTTTATTTTTAAAACTAAGGTCGTTTATGATAAGGTTTTTGACTCATATTAATCTGCTGATAATTAGATTAGTTGTTAGGAAACCTTGTGTTTTTTATCCTTGTATTAAGTCATAGATAAGTTAAACCAAATTGTTGTTTTTATTATATTTGTTAACTGTGTTTTTTAATGTCATCGAAATGCACGACGCTTCAAGATAGGGAAAGCCGACCCCCTTAACAGGAAGCAGCTAGGATGAAGAAGAAGTTATGGGTGTTTATTATGAACGGAGAGTAAATGACTCTAGTTTGTTATGTAAATTATTGATTGTTGTAATGATATCGTGTCAAGTATGATTAGTACTAAGCCTTTGGATAAATAGGTAAATGGCACAAGATAGTTCCAATTATGTATACACTTGACCAAGTAAAGTGCAATCAATATTCACTCATTACTGTAGGATGACCATGGCTTACTAACTATTGGGACATATTTATAAATATTAAATATACAAAAAATATGTTAAAAATAATAAATGACAATGAATATAACTCAGTCATGATATAGTAATTTACCTTTTAGAAAATATACATACATATTCGGGCCTAAATATTTTTGTATCTAGAGCCAAATATGTATCTATATTGGTATATGCGTATATATTTTATTGAAATGAATAAAGCTTTTATTCTAATTAGCAAAAGTTACTGTAGTCTAGCTGGCGAAGTAATAGACTAAATCAAAATATTTCAAAGGGTGTAGGAGATTTAGGAAAAAAAACTTTATACCATTTCAATATATACTCGTAATACAATAAACGACAATACCTTATCGTATTTTTGATATAAAACATTTACAAAGTTGTATTGTCATACAAATATATATTGTCATAGCTGTATTATTCCTTACACTGGACATCATGTAATAAAACTCCTCGAAAACGGCTTGACCAATTGTTATGATATTTTGTATATATAATAAGTGAATAAATAAGAGTTATTATGTTTTCTCATATATTACGTCTGAGAATAAAGAAAATAGCATATAAACTATTTTTCATTCCCCTAAGTGTTAAGGATAGCCAACACGATTTTTTATATCTTATATACAAAATTCTCAAACATCCATACATCCATCTTCCAATCTTCCCGTTTATAATATTAGTAACCGATTCAAAATGAAATTTTTTTAGCGTATCGGGAATAGGTTGAGAATCGGCCAACATCTATATATTTTAATATAAATGTGTAGGCATGTAGTCCAGGAAATCAATTTTTTTTTTTTCGATTTTAAGGCAAAACAACGTTTGCCGACTCAGTTGCGGATGTTATATATTTTAAAACCACCAACATATAATATAATTCTAACCTTTCATGTCTCTACCATCAACCCCTATTTTTAAATAGCAATATTAGTGTTTTAAAATTTATCTCCTCATACCAGTCGATAACTGTTTAATTTATATAGAAAAATAACGTTTTTAGCTTGTATTAAGTCTACTTATTTTTAAAAATTCTTCTTTTATTATATTTGTTAACTGTGTTTATGTGGGATCGTCTCTCTTAAGTTTGTGGCGCCTTAGGAGAATCTGGCTAGGTTGTCGTGTATGGGTGTTTTTATGAACGGAGATAAATTACTGATTTGTTATATATATATTGATTTTTAAAATATATATAGATGCGTATATTATCTTATTAATAAATATAAGTGGCACAAGATAGTATGGATGTGTGTACACTTGACCAAGTAAAAACTGCAATCAGATTTTCACTCATTTGTAGTAATATACCATGGCATTAGTAACATATTGGGACATATTTATAAATAAAATATACAAAAAAATATATTAAAAATAATAAATGACAATGAATATGAGTGTAATGCAAAAAAAAATTTTTCATTTTTCATTTTCAACATTTATATTTTCAGTCAAGTGGCGAAGTAATAGACAAAATCAAAATATTGCAAAGGGTGTAGGACATTTCAATAAAAAATATAACCATATCAATATACAACATTTTTGATATAAAACATTTAAGCCTTTTACTTTTTGACATCATGTAATAAAACAAACATCCATACTCACAAACTTTCGCTTTTATAATATTATTAAGATCATAAACATACTCACCCTATTTTGTGTCTCATTTGGCATTGTATGGAAATATTTCGTGAATACCAACCCATGTATTATTGACGGATGACAACCTGCAAGTTCCGCTTTCGTTATCGCTGTTATCGGCTGAGGTTGTGTGAACCTGACAATGAAATGGTCGTAGTGATGCGCATAAAAAAATCACAACTAACATTTTATCGAGGTCGATAAAACGTTTATAGTCATAAAAATTCGCGAGTAGTATGTAATAAATTGAAATAAATATAGAGTTATATTAGTTTATTAATTATATATTGTATAAATACGGTTTTAAACCTTTTTTTATTTTATACACTTGGAAAATTCACGTATACGGAAGGCATTTATACAGTGTAATCATCCATTTCTCTTATTTATTATCTCTTCAGTGGCTTCTGTTTTTACCTAATGGTTAACTTGTAGAATTGTCATATGGCATTAAGGAGTAGTAAGTAAATTTTCGGTTTTAAAAAAACAATCTAATGCTAGTAAGTATATTTTTATATAATAAATCTATCTCTTTCAGTATTACAGTTTAAGCAATGTTTAATTTAAGAGTACACGATCTCGCTTGGTAGGTAACTCGTGCATATTGTTTTTCTTCCAAGCCACATATTTACTAGACGTGACTTTGTAACTTATCCAAACCACAGAATATATAAGATTGCTGTTCGTAACCAAAATGTTTTTTGTACTTATTTTTATCCTTCTTTCTTTCACTAGATTGTTTTAATATTAAACTGGCTAGTAAGGAGGATCCTAGTATTTTATTACTAATATCATATTATTATACTGCTTACTATAGAGACTATTAGTTTATGTGATATTTGATTTTCTCGGATAATTTAGCAATGTATCACACCGCCTTACTGGGTTGTTGGTTTAATTCTCGACGATATAAATACGTGTATAAAAATGAATAGACTATATATTATTAATAACATTCAAATATCATTTTCTGTAAATTTTATAGTAATTTTATAAAATTACTCATTATTTGACCAAAAAACGTTTTCATTATTTTATTCTTAAAAATCTATAATATAAAGTATCTATCTAA
The DNA here is from genome assembly GCF_030625045.1 of Achroia grisella. Classification (NCBI taxonomy): domain Eukaryota; kingdom Metazoa; phylum Arthropoda; class Insecta; order Lepidoptera; family Pyralidae; genus Achroia; species Achroia grisella. The sequence continues at coordinate 925,662 of NW_026712817.1, forward strand.
AAATTGTTTCGTTGTCTACTCGGGCAAGGAACTCCAAAAAGAATAAATGAATATATTTACATATATAATACCTATTTAACATAATAGTGTTCCTACACAAAGGACTAACTAATAAAAACTTCACACTTTTTTCATAATCTGTATTTATATGATATAACGTCTTTTAAAGAACAAACGAAGGCTGTGCCAAAGGTGACCATAGTGGATAATTCAAAAATATATTATTGTATAGTATCATCACAATATACAAATGTAAATTAGCTTGACATTGGCCTACATATAAAATTATATATTCTAAAATTAGAGGGCAATGAATTTTGTTGAGTTCGTTTAAATGATAAGTAAACATACACGTGCCTTATTTAAAAAAAATCTGAAATTGGCTTATATTTTTTTAAATATGACTATAGAATGGTGTACCCATCTTGCACTAACGGTATATGCTGAGCATGATAAGATGAACATGAAGTCAACTCAGTGACTCATCGCGATAAATTCGCCACGGATTTAGCATGACAGTTTTTCTAAGTGGAACCGTGTGGAGATCAACCTAACGAAATACATTGCTAGCAATAGGATAAACAGTCCACTAACAATCCCCTTTCCCTCCAATCGACCAATATTATATAATATGTGCTACTTGTAATAAACACAGGTATAAGTATGTATAAAAAAAGTATTCAACTAACACTGCCCTTAAACGATGGATTAGATTGAAAATTTAAATTGTGTTCTTTTAAAACTTTATATTTTTTCTAAGAAACGTAGTAATAATATAGTATACTCTTACTATATACGAATATAATCTCTCATCAGAGATGTTTGCACGGCGCGTGCAGATGGATTTCAAGCCATAATGCGCAAAAGAGCTGCATCACTGATGTCTAGAATTCGGGGGAGCATAAATAGCATCCTAACAACTGTTGCGAGTATATCTGATTGTCTGCTGGCACTGGATATCGTTGCATTGTGGACCCAGTGCTTCTGGACGTGGACACAGAAATATGAATTAAATGTATCTCTGTATTATTATAAGTTACTAACATAGTTTTATAAGTTTTTACTAACACAATATGGATGTAATCCGAATTTAAATAAATAATAATATGTATTATAGCATTCATACTACTACTTTCTTTCTTGGTTAATGAATCATATAATGCCGGTAGACGGTAATATAGGTAAGCTTCTATATTGCTTCAAATTTATAATTTATATATATCTATGAATTACGTTTTAAAAATTATAAATCTTTTCTATTTTACAATTATTAAAAGAAAAATACATTGCATAAATATCGACTACGCGTTCTACTACAGTGTAGCATCACTAAACTGTATATAGGGGTCAGACCTTCAAACCAACGGAGGGTCATTTCAGTACAAGTTATTAGATCTTTATAAATCCTTAAGTGTATTCCTTATTGATCATTGGTGCACACACTTCGATAGGGTGTGTGCACTGATTTATTATATTATATTTATTTTTTATTTTTAGTTATATTTATTTATTTTACTTATCCTAGACCTAGTTAGTATTGAGGAAATATAAATACAACGATACAAGTGTCATCATCTACAGATAATAATTAGTAGCCGTGAAAATGTGTCGTTTGTTTCTTACTGTTGTGTTATTGTTGCTTTTCAATAATGGATTTTGTTTTATTAATCGTAAGTACTATTTTTCTTTTTCTTCTACATTTTATGATTTATTTTTAAAGGACTTATCTCTAAAAGAGATCTCTATCAAAATGTAGTGCTCAGTAGATACAGTACGTTATTGCATATTTGAGCTATAATTATTTAATATAATAATTATTAATAATATTTTAATATATATATTAATATATAATGACTCTAAACAATAAAAATTACATTTATAATAAATATTAATATATCACAATATAGTTTCTATCCCAGTAGATAAGTACGTTAGCAAGCTATAATTATTTAATATAATATTTTAATCTGTACCTAATAATGGGACAAATTAAACTAAATAATTTATGCAGATAGTTTTATAAATACATATAAATATAAAACAGATGTATACAAAGCGTATGTAAATAGTATTTGTTCAAGACATGAATTTAGTTTAAATGTTTGTCTCCTCCAAAAATCAAACCTGATACCATCGAAAGTAAGCTGGTGACCTAAACCATTAATTCACAGAGGATATTCTATAATATTTACTTAATTTAATTGCTAATACATTGCGATGATGATGATGACAATGCTCTTAAACTGCAAAGAAAAATATTTACCACTAAGAACAAACTTTAAATGTGTTTTCTGAAAAATATGATTTTTCAATAACACATTGTAGCAACGTATATGTCGCAAAACGTATTGTGTTTGCGACATTTTCGCGCAAAAACATCGTGTTTCATACATATTTCATAACATGTATAAAAAATTGTATAACTGCTCCATAAGTAAATATGTCTCATAAATGAATACAAAATCCATTTTTGTGTAAAACACTGCGTAAATTTACGCTTTATCTATATTAGTTATTTTATAGTTTTGTTGTAGTAGTATTAGTAGGAATATGAAATAAATTAATAACTATAAACATGATGTCTGTCTGTCTCCCAAACTCTTAAATAATATACTTACTTTTTTTTATAATATGCCATTATTTACTACGAACTTATGAAAAATTACCTAGCGGTATCCTAGGTCACATTGTTAATTACGTTTAAATAAATACCATAACTAATTAATATTTATAACTTTAACTTATGATCTATTCAATATTTTACAATTAAACATTTAATAACTAACTATGATAATACCTGTAAATAAATTAAATTACTTCATTAAATCTTATTTATATTATTGAAATAAAATATGAAATACTTTAAAATGTATATATATATATATATATATATATATATATATATATAATACAACATCAACGCAGAAGTAGAATTTTATTTTATATGAATAATTTGACGGCCTCGGTGATCTAGAGGTTTGGCACACCGTTTTCCTTCCGACGGTCGCGGGTTCGTTTCCTCGCACAGTACAAATATTTGTGTTAATGAGTATAATTGTTTTATAACGGTCTAGGTATTTTCTATATGTATTTTATTATTAATGATAATGGACACGACTGCGCTAACGCTTTACTCTGGTCGAAAACCAGTGGAGGATGATAAGATGAGCAGTGGAGGTTGATAAGGCGTCAGTTAGTCCATCGTAACAAATTCACCAGGAACTTATTATGATGGTTTCAAGGGGGAACCGCATAAAAGTCAACCTGACATGGTTCATTGCTAGCATGGGTGGGTTCATTAGTCCACATTACTGAAAATCCCATTACCCCATTTCTATGTATATTATGTATGTATTTATAAAAAAATATCTATATATATAAATCAGCTGTCTAGTATTCATAATACAGGCTGTTACCTTGGGACCAGATGACGTTTTATGAATAGTCCAGAGGTATTATTATTTTTTAACTCTAAAAAGCTTCATAGAAATTGGTTGTCTTTCCTGTCAATCCACAGTCATATGACAAAAACTACATATACCAATGTTTCAGTGTCTAACATCGAATGCGGCATAAGCACAGCCAGACGCGGCCGTATAGTGGGCGGTGAGAATAGCCTGCCCGCCGAATTTCCCTGGGCTGCCAGCATCTGGCGTCAGGGTGCGCACCAATGTGGCGCGACAGTATTAACTGACAGGTGGCTGCTTACTGCTGGACATTGTGTTTGTAGGTATGGGAGAGAATAATACACCTTATAATATTTTTTCCATATCAATAAGATGTTTAATTGATTACCGTAGGTATAGTAGAAACTTACTAAAAATCTTACGAAAATTAGAGAATGATTTTTGTATGCCTCGGTGGTCTAGCGTTACTTCCAATGACCGCGGGTTCGAATCCTCGCACTATGCAAACATTTGAATTCATTAGTATGATTGTTTGTATTGATTTTACTGGGTTTTTCTATATATATAATGTAAGTATTTACTAAAAAATATAGTTCTATCAGTTGTCTAGTACCCATAACACAAGCTTAGTGAGAATTATTTAAAGGAACTTACATTTCTATGTTCTTATTAATTTTTTTGAGAAGATTACTAAGAATACATTATTTCTTGTATACATACCTTTCAAACTAAAATTAAACAGCGAAATTTCAAAGTACAGAATTTTGTTTCTTCATAACAACCTTTCTCTCACTTTAAAATATTAAATACTTTTTTTGTCGTGGAAACATCTTCAAAAGACCGTCCTCCCTCGACGAGGGAGCGTGTGAGAGTCTTACTCTATAAAAATATGTTTTTAATACCGGTTTAGTTTTTAGTGCTGCTTGAGTAGACCTTCACGGAGGTAAATAATCTTTATTAAAAAAATATAGACAACCATATCTTTAAATTTCAGTGCCTTTGACGAGTTCTACAAAACTAAACAGTTGACGGTCGTTGTTGGTTTTACTGACATTTCGTCGACCAAGTCTAAAGAACCACTGTCCCTGATAGTACCTCATCCAGATTACAGGTAAGTGCGAACAAGTATGTACCTAAGAAAATATTCAATATTTATTTTAAAAATGACAAATTTACGGAACTGATGTAAAAGTTTTAATCTTTGCTTAATAGCTACACTTGAGATTTTCAATAATGTCTTTTATGTATGGTATATATTTTTAAATTTTTAAATGATCAATATAATCAATAGGTCAAATTCCAGCAAATTTAATAGACTTTAAATTGTTCTCTTAATATACTCTCTAATATGATCTTTAAATTATTTTATTTACTGTTTAAATTGTAAGAAACAAAGCGATAGGTATTTTACAAGCGAGATTCAACAATCAACAAATTCAATAAGTTTCAAAGATAATTTAATGAAAATATTTCGATTAGTCCACAAAACATGGAATGTTTATTAATAACCAAACTCTTGGCTTTATCTGTTCAAAATCAAACGACAAAACGCGAGCGTACGTAATTCCACAAAGCAGTTTCAAATAAAATTATAATCAATTTAATTAAAATTTAAGCAAAAGTTTTGTTTATAAGCATCTTGATTTGACAGAATTAATCGTTAGTATTTAAAACGACAAATATTGTTCGTAAGACGATTAGATACTGGTAATAGAAAGTTGTTTTTTCATAACTGAAACCAAATTATTTGTTTTTTTTTCTGTATTTATAATCATAGTAAATAGTGTTTTTAATAAATAGTCTAGATTATATTTTAATTTTATATATCTCCGTTTAATGTGGCTGCAATTATGAAAGTGTTATAAATAAAAAAAACTCAAATTAAAATATATCTATTCGTACAAAATATTTACGACAAAGCAGTGTATTTTTAACATATATAATTAATAGAAACATATAAATAAAGATTTAAATAATTAATAAATTACTGGTACTGTAAAACAAGTTACTAATTTAGAGCTATTGCAGTGATAGAATTACATTATATAACCAATGTATTGTTTTAGATGCAATCGAAAGTCAAATGATGTCGCTCTTTTGAAAACCGCCAACCAACTGCAATGGACGAACGCATTACGACCCGCGTGCCTACCGCAGGCACTGTCTGATGACTTCAGTGGAGCATTAGCCACTGTAGCTGGTTGGGGATTCACTAACGAAGATAGGAATATTGGTATTTATTTTGGGACTCATTATATTTTCTTTGAGCTCAATGTCCATCGTCAATGAGTTCCAATAGACGAACTCCTAGCTTCCGTACACAATTTCAAAATCCGGCTCGAAGGACTATAAAGATATATGAGTGTGACTCATGTAATCTGGATGATATAATGTTGTATAAATTCCAAGTTCCAGACTGCGTGCTAACTTGATTTATTGAGTACACGATGCTTGAATGTGGACTGGATGCTTAGTTATGTGTACTGAAGTGACAACGGGATGTTTGGGTGTTATATGGATGTAGAATGGTGTCAAATGCGAACGGTTGCACGGTGACGTACCGTATGTAATTTAAATTCAGGTCTCTTTACAATATTAGTGTTTTAAGTATTAATTATTTCCCTACCCTAATAATACTTGTTTTGTACCAAACATAACCAGTGCAATTTTATTTTGATCATATGTATTAGTTATTGCATAGAAAGATACCTCGAAAAATATGTATATTAGAGTAACATTTTAACATTGACAAAGTTTTATATTTTTGTTTTTTGTCTAATCAATTTTTTCCAAACTAAAAATTAAATTCGTGTAAACATCCGGGTTTAGAACTTTCCATTTCGCTCTTCGTTTTCCCGCGGGAGCACTCCGGCACTCGTGTTTGTTCAATATTACTTGTTTATGATTTTATGAAATATTTGATCGATTATATTACAATGAATCTATAGAATTTTTATCCTGTTTAATATGAGGAGTGGCATGAGTCAGTAAAATGTCATGTCACAAACCATGTCATAAAACTATTTTTGTAATCTTGCCCCATTAGAGGACTTCTAGATATCATGTTAAGAACTAATTTCATTATTAAATCCAACCTACTACGAGAAGATTTCAGGATCTTTAGTTTATACTTTAACGACACTAAATTTTTATCAGTACTGATTTGAGTATCTGAATATTTGAAAAATTTCGTATACCAAACAAACATTTGGTGCTTTTATAACTGATCATAGTACGGTACACCATGATTTTATCAACATAATTTAATTATAAAATAAAAAAAAGTTTAATATTCCGGAAAATAGACCTTATCAATATCTGGGGGATCATTGGAGAAATTGAGAATGTTTTTGAAAGTATCTTACAGTAAATAATATAAACGCAAGTTTAATTGTGAATTACTTAATATATTTTCACTTTGCAAACCTAATATATTTACATATTTAATAAAACCCGTTTTGTTGTATAATAAAATTATCATTTCACATATCACCAATTATATTTTCATAGCTAGATAATACTTGGCTACCTCTTTGATAATGAAATAGCAAAGCGTACTACCTCGTTCAATCGTTCTTACTCAAGCGTGCGGCAGAGTTAGCGTATTTAGATTTGCAAGTGTCTGCCAACTGCTTTTAATTGCCTGACATATTACCAGGGTCAAGACCTAATATTCTTCAGAAGACCAACGTGCGTGTAGTCACAAATGACCAATGTAATGAATGGTACCATTCACAAGGGAGTAAGATCAAGGTGATTCCGACGCAGATGTGCGCAGGTCATAAAGAAGGTGGTCGAGATTCTTGTTGGGTAAGTATTAGAAAAAATGTAAGGAAAATTGTATCGGCCAGTTTATTATAATAAAGATTACTATTTAAAAGAAAAATTGGCACGAAGTTTTCTCAGTACCACCTATGTCTATTGTATTAAGCAGTTAACTTTGCAGGCTAAGTTCTAGTATGAAGACTGAGATATACCCTGTAATTTTAGAATACGGAAGCGAAGAATTTCTAATCTTCTAAAAAGAAATTGTGCATGTCCTTACGTGCCATTGCTATATTAGATATGTAAGCTTGTTTGCTATTATAATGGTATAAATAATCTACTTCATATAGTCACAAGTAGTTGGTTTTATATCTATCGAAACGCTTTGTAATTCAATATAGAAGTTACTATTTTAGACAAGAACACATTCAAAATTATCCAAGGCCTATTTTTTACGATTTCATCATTTTAAGATTCCAATAATTGCTTGTACCACATTTATTTTGCATTGTCGTATGTTACTTCAAGAAAAGTTATTTAAGAAATTTTGTCTTAAATGACCGATTACTCAGAATTTTGTAAAGCAGTTCCAATATTATTTGCAGGCTGATAGCGGCGGTCCTCTTATGTTTCGTGAAGATAACTTGCACGCCATGGTTGTAGGTGTTGTTTCCACTGGCAATGGATGTGCTAGGGCTCAAATGCCTGGAGTCTACACTAGGGTATCCAGATATACCGAATGGATTATCCAGAGTATTGATAATGACAAGATCAGATCAGAAAGTGATGAAGTTCGATCTGGATTTAATTGGTATTTACATTTTGGTTCATATTGATTCAAGGATTGATGACTTAAATGTTCATATTCGCATTCAATCTTTATGTCAGAATGAATCGCGAACAAGCTTACTTAATCAAAGAATAATGCATTATAGCAATTTAATATGTTATACTGCTATGATATTGACAAATTAATCTGTATTAACTACATTATGATTCTAGTTCTCCTTAAACCGAAAAAAATATAAGGTTCTACTATAAAATTTCGTTACATTGTCTAGCAACTTATTATTTTCTAGAATTTATTCAATGATATAATTGTCCTAAACTGACATAACTTGAGAAAAAATATTATTTTTAATATATATTCTGTAAATCATTATATATTTTGTAATTAGATTCTATTATATAATAATGACATTATGTTTATCAAAGAAATAACTGTGATATTAATTTTAAGGCAACATAGTGCAAATTTTTATTTAAAGTATATTTAATAAAACTATTTACAACCCAGCTTTCTTTTCTTACAATATTTATCAAAACTCATTTTACTCTTCTTAATAACTTCAAACAGTTTTTTTCCAGCAGTCTCATCGATATCATCTTTTAAACACTCTAATGCATTTTCTATAGCTACTTTAGCTTCAGTAGTTATAGAGACTATATGATCCACATTTCTTTTAGATGAATCTATTTTCACCTTTACCTTTGATAATAAAGCTGAATGTAGCTCATGTTGTAGCACAGCATTGTATAGACTAAGTCTAGCATTTCCTGGATCTAAAGCTCTTGTTATAATAATCAAATCTTTGCACATCTTTATTTTCTTCTCAAGGATTTCAACGGACGTGTAACTCGGTTGTCTGCCATATAGCTGTATTAAAGAATGTTTTATAGAATATAGATGATAATGATTTGGATGTAGAAATGTAGATAATCTACATAGCAAACTTTCTAAAATTGGTACTGAGCCACCAACCATCTGAACATTTTCTACTTCCTCTCCCATTTGGGTAATAACCATATTTACTTGAGAACTATTTATTTTAATGGGACATTTATTACACGCCCATTCGGTTTCGTCATCTAAAGGATCTTCTGGTAAATGCACACCATCACATTCATTATTTCCATCACCAAGACACTTCATAGCACTCAAATAAGTACCGAGTTCTGTAGGATCACTGCATCTTGTACATCTACATGCAAAATATTTAGTATCCTTTAAATGTTGTCTTCTTGCCTGAGTGCCCCATAACGCATGTGTGTACATGGTTGTTACATGATGTTCCTTTTGTAGCGGGACTACAACTTTTACTGTAATTCTATATAAATCATTTTTATCTTTGGGCGATTGCATGAAAGTGTGTTTTGTATTTGGTATACAACTATGTTCCATTATGCACGTATTTGTATATAATGCATGTAATTCAGCGCCGTCAGGAAGACGTATTTCAAGCGCATTTGTGTCAATGATTCCGCACATTCTATGAATAAGTGCAGGCGAAACTTCGGGTATATATTTATTCTTAATTTCGTCTTCCAATTTCGATATAAAATGGTTCATTAGATATTCTACGATGTATTCATTCGCTTCACTGAAATTGAAAAATATGAAAATTTTATACACTTACATATATTTATTATTAGTCAAATAAGTAAGAATATAAAAGCAGTTAATAAAACTATTCAGGTAACCGCAAATTAGTTCCATGTTATTACTTAATATAATTAAACATTCATAGGACAACTGAAACTTCCTAATACTTAATTTTTGATACGTTGAATAAATGTTTTGAATTTGAATCAGGTCAATTTCCTAATATGGCTGATGCAAAATAAAAAAACAGATAACTTACTCGTAGGCTTCGCTACCAGGAATACGGCATTCCATATGTGATTGCAGTTCCAGAAGCTTTGTCCATTGTTTGACATCTATTTTCTGAAGTAAAATACAACGAAGCGGCAGGAGAGCATCGTGCCTGGAAACAAAACAACAACATTCAAAGAGCTAGAATAAGAAAATTTCAAAATATTTCATGGCATGTAATTAGCAGATAGAGAAAATTTAAATTATCTATTGCTTATCATCTATATCAAATCAAAGAAAAAATAATTTATTCATGTAGGACCTTTTAGCCGTTTATGAACGTAATTTTTTTTTATATTTTTCCTTACCGTCCAGTTTAGTATACAGATTCAATTGAAAATAACTGGCAAAAACTCAGCTCAACTTTTTTTAAAGCCAATTCATTTAATTATAATAGGGATTTAGCATTCAGATTAGGGGTCATCTGGAAAGCAAATTCCCACTGCACCTATTTGGAGCTTTCTTTGTTCTTTAAAAGGTATGTATATTATTCTCAAGTAATATAGGCTATATACCTATTACGTATGAACATATATATTAAAGATGTCTATAAATTTAATTGATAACAGTTATGGTTATAGTCTTGTTAATGAAAACAGAGGCATTCGGGAAAGCACTCGCAGACTGGACTACCCTATTACAAAACCGACCCTTAATATTATGAAGGATGCTGAAGGTTTCGAAGCAGTAAGGTTCTTTGCCCAATAGTCAATACACAATTGGAATTTTTTAAAAGCAGATTGCGTCCTTTTTTTCTGGGATAGTCTTTTCATAATGTTGATGAATTTATTAGCAGCAGAAATGTTATAATTCAAAACAATATAAATTGTAACTGAATCTTACTAATATTATAAACGCGAAAATTTGTGAGTATGGATGGATTTATTACTCTTTTACGCAAAATCTACTGAACGGATTTTGATAAAACTTTACAATAATATAGCTTATATTACTGTAAAGTTATATTACTATATAGCATATATTACTATATAGCATCAGAATAACATAGGCTATAAATTTAATACGGGTGAAGACGCAGGCACCGTTAGTAATAAATAAATATAAACAAAATACGTTGTTATCTCATATAAACAAATCATATTGTAAATCAGTCGACCTCGAGGAGCACTGATACTTGTAAATCGAATCGAGATCTTAATCTAATCACGTATAAAGAAACACGAGGTTCGTATCGAGTCCTGAGATTACGAATGTCAATGGTTAATCGATTTCCATGAATACACGTGTGATGTTACCTTGGGTTGGACCTATAAATAGAATTTAACTAAAAATAGAATTCTTCTATTTATTCAGAATAATTTTAACTTCTATTTGTATTGTTTTATTTGGCCTCGGTGGTCTAGCGGTTTAGCACGCTGCTTTACTTCCCATGCTTGCGGGTTCGATTCCTCGCACAGTACAAAGGTTGTATTCATGATTATTTTCGTCGGTCTGGGTGATTTCTATGTATATTAGGTATGTGTTTACAAAAAAAACGAAGTATTTATTATATGTATATCAGTTGCCTAGTAATCATAGCTACTGCTTACTTAAGACTAGATAGCGCTATGGGAGTTGTGCAGGTGTATAGAAAACACCCAGATCAATACAAACAGTATTATCATCACCATACTCACGAATACAAATAAGTGTACAGTGAGGGTAATCGAACTCGCGAACATCAGACGTAAGGCGGTGCGATAAACCGCTAGACCACTGAGGCTAGCAAATGGCACATTATGACATCTTAATCCTATGGAATGGCAACCTATTAGTGTTATCACGCCAGGTTGATTGACATTTACATAAAAAAAACAATATGAGAACCTGTAATAGTCGGTCATGTTGTTCAACACGCACTCTGGTCTAGCGCTGAGGATGTGGCATTCTACTCCATGATGTCTAGGGTCCTTCAGACCCGGACAGTTACCAGAACATACTGGCCACCCGCATCTGTAATTTATAATAGTCAAAATGAAACCCTATTTTTCAGAGAACAAAATCATTTATCCCGCTTCACCAATTAATCAAAACACACTAATTACAATATTAATACATATAAAAAAGACTACTAAGTAATTCGTTTGATGGATGATAATGGAATGTCACACCCGCCTACGCTAACGGTATACACTAGAGAGGCACCAATGTAGGGACTGAATTCAGGTCATTGTTGCGACTTCACCTGAAATTGACCATATTTCTAGGGCGCACAGCATGAAGATCAACTTGACATACAGTTGGCAGTAATAGGGTTAGATTATTTATTAGTCTCCATTAAACATCTTACATTAAAACTCCCGCCCCCTAATTTAGAACAATATCACCTCGATTCTGTTTTTTAACCCTACCTGCTGCCATTATTCTTTTTTTTAACCCTACCTGCTGTCATTATTCTTTTATTGGAATGATAACGTGATGACCTTACTACTATTCATAATTGCGGTTATCTAGCGGTTTAGCAGACCGCTTTACTACCGAAGATCGCGAGTGACCTTTCACGGTGCAAATATTTATATTATTGGATATGATTGTATCCAGGTATTTTCTATGTATTATGTATGTATTCAGAAAAAAATCAAAGTATTTATATCAGTTGTCTAGTACCAATAACACAAGCTCTGCTTAGCTTGAGACTAGATGGCGCTGTGTGAATTGTCCAGGGTTATTAATATTATACTTTTCTTAAAGTATATTATATCTATATATCTTTCCATCAGGTGGATCGTAAAATTGTTAGCCAATACAGATGCATAAAGAAATACCTGAAACATCTTTCACCGACTTCAGTTGATACTGGTTTATAGCATCCAACACAAGGCATACTGGCTTCGGCGTTCTGCATAGCTTTAGGGCCAAAGACGAGAGGTCGCTCAGTCAGGACCAGGTCTCCAGGTGCTAAGTCACGAGCCGCAACGAGATACCGCCCGAGCTCACCAGATGTTCTAACCTGCATAACATTATTAACTTATTTACTGTAAAAAGTTGTTTGAGTGGGTATCTCAGTCTCACCTATTTCAGCCGCCAAACTTACTTTATTAGCTGTGTTCGGTTGTAAGGTATATATTAGACAGTGAAATTTCAGGATAAGATGCGTGACATATTACTCCTATATACTCCTCTCTATGCATAAGTTGTATCTCAGGTGTCACATGATAACGTGATGGTCGTATTATTGTTCATATATAGGCGATGATAATTGCTTATCGTCTGGTGGGCCGTTAGTTTGTTTGCCATTTAAATTACATAAAAAGCCATACGATTATGTTTTAAGGCGTCTATAATATCATATGTATAGGCGATGGATGTCACTTTCCATTAAACAAGCTGTCAAGTTGTCTGCTTAAAAAAAATCTATGTTCTTCATGCTTTGAAGACCTTACCTACTTTTAGGTTGGAGAATGACACAAGTTATATTTTGAGTCCATCAAACATAACCACACGGATAAAGTCCCAAGACAAGATAATAAATGAATAAATTTTTATTAATAAATAACAAATATTTCAGCAACACCTAAGTACAAACAGAAGACAATTAGAACTACCAAGACTTAATAGTAATAATTTGTTGCGAACTGCTTTTGTAGCACATCTGGTTTCTATAAAATATTTTAAAATTTTACTTCACATTTTTAATAGTAATTTACGGCTCAGGTGGTTGGTCTAGCGGTTTAGCTCGCCTTCTTACTTCCAATGATCGAGGAATCTAGTCCTCACATAGTATAAACAGTTGTTGTATAAAAATATATATCTAAGTATTTATATCACTTGTCTAGTACCCATAATACAAGCTCTGCTTAGCTTGGAACTGGATGACGCTGTGTAAATTGTCGTGGGTTATTTTTTATATTTATTTATATTCGTTGATTCGTATCATACTGGGAGCATTTATCATTACAAAAGCCATAAACTGTCAAGAAATCCGTCACAAATTGGATAAGTCAATTTTAGTAGAGAAGTATATTTTTTACCTTTTTTATACCACAAAACCAAGGGATAATTTTTATCTGTCTGTTTTTATATAATATTTTACCGTTGTAATACATTTTATGAAACAACTGAAAGCAAAAAAATATTTTAAACTCTATTTTACAGAAACAACGTTCAAACTCGCATCATGGATATGTTGAATTACTTTCATTTTTTATACGTAATGATCAAACGCGTAATATAACTGTCCTTTTAAATCATATTCATAATAATATTATCATAAATGCCGTATCCACGACCCTTGCCGTTCTATTCTTCCATTAAATTTGCATTATTATAGGTAAGTAGCAGATGTTAAGCTTCTGAAATGAAATAAATTTTTAAGGGGAAAGGATTTTTGGTAACAGTATCTATAGTCCTGCTAGCATACCGTTAGTGCAAGAAGGACCATTCCACATTGTTCTTTGAAACAAAAAATTGCATAGAAATCGAAGGACGAAAACGTAATATACGTACAATAAGTACAATAAGTAATGTACAGCATATAAATCGATCAGAGGCATGTCTGATCGATTCCCCGTATTATTCAATCGGGGGTCGAATTACTAGTAATTAGTAGTTCAAACCACTAGCGATGCCCTAAGACTGAAGTCGTGTCCGTCAGGCCGGATGGCCTTCAGCCGCTGTATATATCCTTCCGCGAGTTTGGACTGCCATCGTCCCCCCCTCCGATCGATCCCCCGTCAAATTCAAACGGGGATCGAAATTACGACGGCTTGAGCCGAGGTTCGAGAGGTTCGAACCCCTAGTGGTGCCCTCAGACTAAAGTCGTATCCGTCAGGCAGGAGTTGGCCTTCAGCCGCTCCATAAGTCCTTCCGCGGGTTTGGAGTGCCATCTGCACTCGCCCCATAACGTCCGGTGAAGCTGTAAAGGCCAGCTACGGCCAACAGCATTAGAGTAGTCCGAAAAAAAAAAAAACCATCGTCCCCTAACGTTCGATGGAGCTATAAAGGCCAGCTTCGACCAACAAAATTAGAATATTAATAGGCATATAAAGGTAGATGCATAAATTTACCTTTAAGGTAAACCTAGAAAAGTTTGTAAGACATTCATTATGCATTTTCTAACAAATTATTTTGTTTAGTAAATTGCTTTTATTTATTTAGTAAATTATTATAATTTATTAAAACAAAAACACCGAACACCATCACCTGACGACTCTTTATTGTGAACGGTAATGAGTCAGTTGAGGTAGACTTCAAAACTAAAATAAAAGTTTCATTAAATCCGTAATAGTCATTTTGATATTCATCTTGTAATGTCATTAGATAAGTATAGATCTTAAATATTGCACAAAAAAAATACAATAAAATAATTCTAACAACAGCTGGCAAGTGTCTACCACTTGCCAGCTGTTGTTAGAATTATTTTGAATGTGACAAATAAATATACGACCAGACTGAAGGTAAGCCGCTTAACAGGCATAATTCAAGGGTGCCCTTAATCTCCAAGGATTGCATGTAATTATATTGAAATACATTGTGACAAAAGAACAACCAAATTTTGTACTCCGATTTTTACTAGTGTTTCGGAGAAAAGAAATCAACGTACAAATTATTTTTCTTGTCGACCAGATTACTGTTCAAACATCCTTCATTATTAACAAACAAAATTTATATTGAAATTACCTTTAAGCTAGGTATTTAGGTACTAGTAGGTATATGTAATAATGAAATTAGGTATCTAATTTATAATTACTAACTATCACCTCGATTTCGTCCGCGTGGAATTTAAAATAAAAAAATATCTGAAATAATAGCAGCCTACATAAATTATTCCTTATTACATCAGCTACCTGCCAAAAAAGTCCCATCAAAATCGGTCCAGCCATACAAACAAACAGACAGACAGACAAAAATTGTTAAAAATGTTATTTTGATGTATGTACCGCATTTATATTCATATGCATGTCAATAGTAAAAAATGGTTATTTCAATATTACAAACAGACACTCAAATTACTACTTTAGGTACCTTGTTACTATTTATTTAATAAGAAGAGGGCATAGTTCTCATTATGTGAATTGAGTTTATTGTTTATTAATTCGAAATATATGTACATAAATAAATTTACGTTTAAACTCACATGTTTAAAACTAACGTTCCTATCTTCAATGTACCGCATCACACTTGTTACTAGTTCTAATTATTTTACAATTCTCTTTCAAATGCACTTTCGATTGTTATTTTTAGTACTGTAAATGCATTTCCAATTGGCTAACGACATTATTTCTTTATTTGCAAAATTTCTTGTTCAGCGCCATCTAGTGAGTACTGAATAAATTAACAATGACATGAAACTAGTATCTGCTTTTAACATCTTTAGGAATCCGTCAAAAATTTATTATATTTGCAGATAACCCCAACAGATGGTGCAGTACAGATTTAATACATTATATTAGGATATAAAATTTTACTCACCTCATACGGTATATCATTGATACCGTTGCACTGTGCCATTATTACGATATCTGAAAAATATATTCCATATTTAAAATAATTAAAGTTCATTACAAAGAAAAATGCACGGGATTTTTATTTAATGTTAGACATGTACACCAATGTAAGTAAACAATGTTATATAAACTGGCTTTGGAAAAAATGTACTTAATTCAGTTGGATTTCTTCGCAGTTCTTCTGAATTGAATTTGTAGTTATGTATACTAATAGGGTCCAGCCTATCATCTCCACTGGTTCCCGCCAACATTAGCGCAAGCAGGTGCACTCTGTTTATTTGGGAATAAATAGCGTTATGTGAATTATGATAGGTTAATAGTACAATTTGCTTTCATATATATACATAATAACCTATGATTGTTCATACTTGATAATAATAACCGTAAGCGTTCGTTTTTCTCGACATTGACAACGCGTTCGCGATATTGGGCTAATTATCTAACTTCGTTCGCAACGATTTTCGTATGTAACGTAGTGAAAATGACGTCATCTGTCAATAATGCGATTATATTTACGCCCTGTTCTCAAATCGAGGGATGATGGAGAACTTTTAACATAAGGCGGGCCGTATTTTTACTACTACAGTCCTTGTGTAAAAACCATAAAATATAAGTTATATAGATATATTTATACCTATCGCTTTGTATCCGTTAGTGTGAACGTTCCATTAAAAATAGTAATTTCTTGGCTGACCGCACTAACGTGATAGATCGGTCCTATCAGGTGCAATAGGGTTGCCACCACACTTGTTGTCCCTTGAAGCAAATTATAGAGCTTTAATTTATTATAATAATACATATTGCAGAAACTTGATATCCTTTTTTACGAAAATTACGCGAGTTGAAGCGAGGAGAATGAAATTTGATATCACGGCCTTATGCATGCAAATCGGGGTAGTGAACGACTACGTTAATACGCCGATTTTCATACAAAAATCTATTACTTCAAATTTGACTAAAGCAAAAAAAAACATTATGTGCCAATTTATATTCGTCTGACTGACTCTCTGTTGAAGGAAACATCGATATTAACGGTATGTTTGTATGTTTTTTATTTATTTTTATGTGTAATATGGGTGCTTATTATTAAACTTTCGTGTTTAATATACAACCGAACTGGACGGTAGGGGAAAAAAATTATAATGTAAAAACTTGACGTTCATAAGCGGCTTAAATATCCTACATGAATAAATGATTTTTGAATTTGAATTTGAATTTGAACATTATTATTATACTTAAACGGGTTTTAACACAAACAATTTTATGGTAAATAAAGGTATTTACCTCTCTCGAAGTTTCGACTAGGTACTAGCCGTGGTCACGAGCTGACTGGAGTAACAGTATGTTGTTAGGTTATGGGTACAATTTAATATAGGTGTATCTAAGTATTTCCTACAAATATAGCTTCCACTTTATTTAGATCAATTAGATTTTCCCAAAGTTAAATAATTACAACCTTGATTTTCTTGATTTCCAAAAAACAACTACATGATAGCCCTAGGTGCATAACATTTATGGGTCAAAGTAACGTGCACTTATAGAAGATATATATCAGATCCGGTCAAGGTACACATTAAGGGTGTAATTTATTTATAAATAAATAAATGGCTTTCAATCAGCGCAGTCGGATCATCATCATCATTATCATCAGCCGAATTTATTTATATATTTCAGGCTACTAGTCCTATATTATAAATACCTTATAGACTAACATATATATGCATTAATATTATAAAACTAATATATTGAAATTGTTTGTGTGGTCACGGCACTGACGACGGTAATCTACCACGGTATCTGTATGTATATCAGTATGTATGTGTGTGTGTGTGTGATCAGTCACAATGCGAGTTTCATGGCGTTTGTGCCCTGGTCCCCACCAACATGCTGCCCACATTCATGAAGGAGGACTACTGACGACTGCTGCCGAAGGATGTGGTGCATCGGCGCTACAGTGGCAGATTGCCGTCGTCAGTGCCGTGACCATACAGATAATTTCAATACATCAATATATAAGTTTTATAATATTAATTCATATGTAAGTTAGTATTTGTTGTTTATATTGTATTTTTTACATTGCACTGAATAAAATATTTTTCTTTCTATCTTCCTTTCTATACGGTATTCATAATATGGGCCTAGTGGGGGGAAAAGCGGATTGGTAATAATGTGAACTGAGGATCATATTGCTAGCAATGTACCATGTCAGGTTGACCTCCACGCGGTTCCCTCTGGAAACCATCGTGATAAATTCTAGGTGAATTTGTCACTATTGGCTAACTGATCTGACTTCGTGCTCATCTTATCATCCTCCACTGCAGCCCCGCCAGCGTAAACCGTTAGTGCAGGCAGAGGCACCATTCAATTATCATTAATAAAAAAAAAATGGTCCTAGTAGGTACCCTGAAATAAATAAAACATTAACACCCACAAAAAACCTGTAAGTATGGTGTTTTGTGTATGTAATTTAGACGACATGTGTAAAGTACCTAAAAATAGCTCACTGTAGCCTAGTTTCAGAAGCCACTAACTGGAGAAACAGTTTTCTTGGAATGTGCCAATTTTAATGAAAATAAACGTCGACAACACTGTTGTTTATTATATCGTCATAATTATTACAACGGCTTCGAAATTTATCACATTTACTTAGTATTGGATGGTCGTGGGTTCAATTGTCGTACACTACGAATATGTATTCGTTACTATGTTTGTATTGGTCTGGGTGTTTTTCTCTATACCTACATATAAACTAGTAGATTTTTTAAAAATATATACATACTACAATATATGTAAGTATGTCTGTTAATTAGTTCCCTAGTAATTATTAAAGAAGAGATCAGCTTGTTTCAGAATACTGTGTAATATTTACTATTTCACATACTGGTTGGCTTTATATGTAAACAGCTGTACATTTAATAGTAACATATATCCTCCATCCACATACATATATCCTGTTAAATGTATGCTATTTTATACCCATAGCCTATGGGATAGGATTAAAATTCGGCAAACAATTAATATTGTCTTAAAATTATCTCTGTCTTACAAATTCAGCCGCCATGCAGCTATCTTCGTAAACTGTGTTTCGGTAGAAGGATCTCTATGCCTATGGCAGTGAAATTACAGGAGATGTAAAAAAATGCAAATGATAACGTGTGTTCCCTGATGTTGTTCATGTATACTGGTGCCTGTTACAACTTACCATCAGATGGACTGACAGTTGCCATTCTATTTACATAAATAAAAAGTTATCTTTAATTGCCGATAAAAAATAACAAGCATATCGTTATTTGCAGATACCGTGTTAAGAAAACACAGTTTCAGTTACACAGAACTATTACAGCTACATTGCATGGAAGATTTACGTCATTCCGGTTAAAATATTGCCAAGCTTTTGAGTTATTCCACGAGTTAAATTTAAACAAGATTCAGTAGTAAACAACCATACATTTAGAAATTTTCACATTGTCTTAAAAATACGTCATAAATGCGAAAGTGATATTGTTTGTTTCTTTATATGTAGCATTTGGGTTCAGCCGCCTGCGGTAACGGGTTACTCTGGCGGGGCACCAGCGAAAGGTGATATGACGAGGTCTGGACCAGAAATTAACTACGATTATTTATTTTGATTTGGAAGAAGACTTTCAGTAATATAAATTAATAATCTCATTACTAACAAATGTACTATGTCATATTGACCAAAACGCAACCGCAGGTTAACGTGACATGGTGTATTCCACCTGGTTATTTCTGGTGGTATAGTCCCCCTGGAAACCATCATGTTAAATTCCTAGTGTATGGATGGGTTAACTGACAAGATCTCACACTTATCTTAATCATCCACTGGTGCCCCGCCAGCGTACACTGTTAGCGCAGGTGGTGGTGCACCCACTTAGAAAATCTACGATGGTTTCCATGGGCACCACCGTTGTAGTAATGGGGTTACTAATCCCATAGAGTAGGTTAGTGATCAGTCTCAATAACACACTCCGTATTATTACCTTTTTTAATCCTCCAATATTTAGTTTATGTATTAGTTAAATATAAGAAATATTGAATAACTAATAAAAAACAATACAAAAAAATAATATTGGAATTTTGTTTGCAATTTCAAATTAACAGTATTTCACTAAATGCTTACGAAAGTGTATACTTATATAAAAAAATATCTGAAATAATTCTGTCGGCTTGTAATGTTATAAGGAGTAACTTAGGCTACACCCGTTTTAGAAATGTCATTTAATTAATTTAAAAAAGTGGATCCATGGAATTGCAATGCTATCAATTTTATTACTTCAGGATAGATTGCGGTCAAACGCGTTGAATTTAAGAAACAAAAAAAACTTACTCGTTCTTTAATCCTTGTAATATTTCATAGACAACACAGTATTTTTTATTATAAACTTTTTACACTTATTTAAAAACTACTCTCACGTTCTAATTAACAATGTAACAACGAATGCTCAATTTATATAAAATTATGAACGAGGAAAAAATATTAAAAATCACTGAACGTTTTCCCGCGTTTTCGATATCTTTTTCTTTTTAATTTTCCAAAGGCGCGCGCACTGGCAAAGGCAGTTAGCAGACTACATTTTACTAAAGAATATCAGGTTGCGTAATAGAAGCTGAATGAACGATGTATGAATGATGTTATGGATAAAATGAATACTCTATGTATTAGTTAACACGGGTCTATTTTTAGATTATTATTGAATGATTTTCAATTGTTTATTAGTCAGACGCAAAGTTTAACAATTACAATTCTAATAAAATAATAAACTAACAGGGAGCCACTAAATTTTAGAAATAACTCTATTACGTCATTTTTGTTTTATGTTTAGGAATAGACACGGCAAATATGATACTGGAAAATTTTGTCTATTGCAATAACGGTTATAATAGTCGTTGCAAAATTAATAAAACCACAACTTCCTTCCAATAGATTTGTTGGTTGGCATATTTCTAACATAGTTCGCTAAAGCTTTTAATGTAAATTCTATAGCGTAGATTTTATATATGTATATCGTCTTATATATGAAGAAGCCTTTATCTACATACATATGTTTTAGTTAATTAACATTAATTTGTTTACTTTATTTCAATATAACTGGCAGCTTACCTAACTGTTTGTTTTAATTTTTTTTTTATTTCTATGTTCTTTTTTTTATATACATATATTTTTTTATTGATTGCAGGCTTAATACTAAAATGTTTTAATTGCAAATCGATTTTAATAGCAATGAGTTAATGCAGGGTCCATTATATAATTCAAACATTACAAATACTGTGTTCGCGCGTCTTCTAAAACCATAAAAAAAAAAAATAATAATAGGTTGGTAAGCCGCCACACTGCTTTTTCCCGCCCCCCTTTCCCCGGCACAATATGGACAATTCATTATTCGCCGCCATCTAACAAGTGAAACAACCACCGCATGCATCAATTTTTAATTAATCAAGGAGCTCCTTAAATATTATAACAAACTGTATTTGTGTCGCGAGTGTGGTGTATTGTAACTGAAAACTTCAAGTGCTTCAAGTCGCCGACGCAGATCATCTATATTATAATTTTGTACAATTTGGGTGAGTTCCTTATTTCCCTTTTCCTACGATCACTGCAGTGTGGCTAAAAAATACATCATACTGTAAATTCGACCTTAAGTAAGTAAGTGTTCAAAGTAGATCAAAATTAAATTAAATTAAATCAAAATCAAATCAAATTATGTTAAAAATATTTAAGATATCTCGATCTCGATACTGTTAGCACTGATTAGGGTGTATGAGACCATATAAATGTAGTGGTAATCAGTCGGCCACACTGAATCAATTAATAATTCTCTGTCCACTTTTTTATGTAATCAACTGGGCTATTAAAATAAAAATAGTTTGAATAAAAAAATTGTAAATTAAACTTCTTAAATAATACTAATTTCCATGTTCCAAGGGTAAATCGTAGATTTTATTAAAAATAAACTATAAATAGTACCCACTACTTATAGTTAATAAAATAATATAATATAATAAACAAAAACGGATGAAAAGTATCTACATGTTTTATAAGAGTGAAAGAGAAGTTGTATTTGACATCCGTAATACCACTCATGCATTATCATTCTAGCAAAGAAGTTAAGAATCATTATCATCAGCCCATTGCAGTCCGCTGCTGGACATACCACTGCTAGACCTCTACCAAGGGTGGGTACCGTTTTCTGCCCTTCTCAACCAATTATTACCCGCAACGCACCCAGCTGCGGGGCGTCCTCCTCCACGTTTGTCAATTCGCGGTCTCTATTCTAGAACACCCCTATTCCAGTGAGAATCGGTTTTGCGACAGATATGACCAGTCCACTGCCTCTTCAACTTACAGATACGAAGAGCTATGACCTTAGTTCTCTGGCGAATTACTTCGTTTCGGATTGTCCCTCAGAAAAACTCCAAGCATATGTCAGGAATGTAACGCTATAATTTCACTGCCTAATCTGACCCAATGATCGAAACACAGTTTACAAAGCAAACTGCCGGGGCGGGTGAGGGACGGCTGGATGCAAACTATACTATTTACAGTTTATCTCGAGTAAATTTCACGAACATTCCACTTGGCTTTCAGCTAGATGAATGGTTACAAAGTATAGGCAGAGATTATTAAATTTTAGTGTTATAAATACTATATAAGCGAATCTCCTAATGCAACATTAGCAGTAGATATTATAGTAATTTCAGATTATTTAGTTGATGAAGGAAAGTGGGAGAGATGAGAGATAGTGTCTATCCAATATATTTTGTTACCAATCAAAATTAATGAAACGTTTTTTTACTCATTTATATCAAAATGTTTAGAAACCAGTATTTAGTATCAAAAAATATTATAAACATTTTGATTGAGAATTTTATAATAATTTATTTTATCACAAAACATTGGTACCATAGTAATCTTAATCTTGGCACATGTCCGAGTCTTTCTGCCGCATGTTAATTATACATATCTATTTAAGTCGAGTATTGTATTAGAGACCAAACGCGCCGGGCGTGCATCTCTCAGTGTACATAGAAAAACAATAATGGACCACAAAAAGGTCAAAATACCAACGTGCGAGGTGTGTCAACAACCAGCAAATCAGATTTGTGGAGGCTGCAAACTTGCCTACTATTGCTCCAGAGGGCATCAAAAGCTTGGATGGAGAGAAGGCCACAAGTTCAAATGTTGTGCATTCAAGATTCAATATTCAGATACGTATGGCAGACACATGATAGCTACGAGGGATATAAAACAAGGTGAAATGATCCTAAAAGAGAAACCGGCAGTCATTGGGCCAAGAATGAGCTGCGCTCCACACTGCTTGGCATGCGGAAAGAAGCTGGAACCACTGAAACGAGAAGATTGTTTTGATTTCTACAAGTGCTCCTTGTGTAATTGGCCAATGTGTGGTCCAGAATGCGAGAAAGCGGATATACATAAGCTCGAATGTAAAATAATGTCAGACAGAAAATATAGATGTGCTATCAAATATGAACAGGTGGACAAAACCGAAGCAGCTTATTGTGTTATTGCACCTCTTCGAGTTCTATTAATGAAGAACTCAAATCCCCTTCAATTTGAAAATGTGATGAGTTTGGAATCTCATTTAGAGGACAAAAAAGATACTCCGTTATATTTAGTTCTCAGGGCCAATTTAGTGACATTCATTGTTCAGGTTTTAGGTATGGAATTTGATGAAGAAACTATATTAAAAGTTGCTTCTATATTTGATATGAATGCATTAGATGTGAGATCAACTGACGGATCTAAAAGATCAAGAGCTATTTATGTTACTGCATCAATGTTGAACCACAGTTGTAAACCTAATACCCGTCATATATTTCTCGATGATGACTATAAAATTGCAATAATAGCGACATTGCCAATTTCCAAAGGTGATATTATAACTACATCCTATACACAAGCCTTGTGGGGAACCTTAGACAGACGAAGATATTTGAGAAATCAGAAACTTATTGAATGCGAATGCGAAAGGTGTAAAGATCCAACTGAATTGGGCACTTACATAGGTAACATATATTGTTCAATTTGTAATGGACCTGGTCGTGACAACAATACATCTAAACCAATGTTGGTATCAAATAATCCTTTGGACGAAACTGCTCTTTGGAAATGTGAAAAATGTGAGCATTTCATTCAAAGTAGGCAAATGTTCTGGGGTAACAACGCATTGAAGCAAGATTTGAGTAAATTAAATAAAAGTGAACCTAAACAATATGAAGACTTCATTCGTAGATATAGTAATACTTTACACCCACTTAACCATTTAG
Source organism: Achroia grisella (assembly GCF_030625045.1). Taxonomy (NCBI): domain Eukaryota; kingdom Metazoa; phylum Arthropoda; class Insecta; order Lepidoptera; family Pyralidae; genus Achroia; species Achroia grisella. The sequence goes on from NW_026712817.1 coordinate 950,240, forward strand.
TGGTTCAGGCCAAATTGGCTTTGATACAAATTTATGGAAATTGTAAAGGATATATTCTAACAGGTATTATTGATCTTATCATTATCATATATTTTAATCTAGCACTTTTAGCCTAAACTAAATATCTATGAAATATATGATCTTCTAAATTTTGGTATAATCAAAAATATCTCTGCTTCTTCTTTAAAAGCATAAATAGCTATTATTAACAAGTACTAGTTCAAAATATATTTACATTATTTATTTAGATTGCCATGACCCAATACTATTAACATTTGATGTCGAGTCATAGACATTGAACAATTCGTTGGCGTCAATAATCCAAATAGGTCAAGAAAAGTGCAATTTATTGCCAATGGGTTTACATTCACGACTGACCAATATAATACTCATCTTTTTTGATAATTTGCCAAGAGATCAATCAAAGAAAAGGCTTACGATAAGTATATTTGAAAAGTTAAATACGTGTCTCCAACAACATCAACAACAATATTAATTCAATTTAGTATTATACAAAAGTAATTTTATATTTATTTGTTAAAAGGCATATATTTTTATACATATATACGTATCCATATATATTTTTTTAACTATTTAATTCAATATATTTTTCTTTAAGTAAATATCTTACTAAATAATTATAAATATTTTACAGAAATTTCCGATCAAATTTTAAAAAGAAAAATTGATTTATGCCACGAACTTCTGGAATTGTCTGACAAATTAGAACCAGGATGGACTAGGTTTCGTGGTACATTACTGTTAGATCTACAAGCGGCAATGACCATGCAAACGAAGAGAGAATATGAAACTGGGAAGATTACGAAAGCTGCAGCTCAGGTAAGGTGAATTAATTTTGTTTTTATATCTATACTTCTCTCTACTATCCCACTTTATGTATGTCGACTGAATTTGTATCTTTACAAACATAATTAGGATTGAGATCTTATAATATAAAGACTTTATAGTGGAGAATAATAATTTCAGAAGAAACATTAATGATAATATCTGAAACTGAATTATTGCATTCCTTTGGAATGTTAAACATATACTATTATGAATCAATTATTATTATAGTTTCGGCTAAATAGCACTATTTAATGCAATACTAAATCTGGTTTAGAAATATTGGATGAAAGCCAAAACATGCTGATAGCGTGCTAAAAACACACGACTAGATTTTTAATTTTAAAAATATACCACGATGCTGTATTCTCGGATACAAATTGAAGTAACTTTAAGTAATAATATAATAAATGTAAGTATTTATATCAGTTGTCTAGCACCAATAACACAAGCTCAGTTTAGTTTGGGACTAAATGGCGCTGTGGGTCTTGGCTTATTATTATAATTAGTTTTATTTCATAGTATACGTAGAGAAAGCTAGGAAAAAATATAAGAATAGTTCAAAAGTAAACTAATATACTTTTAATTACAAACAGGATCAACTAATGGAGAGCATGGTATTATTGCAAGAAGCTACAAACATTTTAAAAGTAGAACCCTATATGAGAACTGCATTAGAGGCTAAAATTCAAGAGCTATCTTCTCAGTTAGATACAGCAGAAAATGGAGTTGCCAATAATTAATATTATTGGAATGTTTACATTGCAACATTTATATTTTACAATTTACGATCTACTGTAAAATAAACATAATTAAATATTGTACAAAAAGCATATGAGTTTTAAACAGCATTTATCGATTTGTATGAGAAAATTCAGTAGGCAATATTGATTCAAACTAAAAAATATTGAAGTAGGTACTATAAAGACGCCTCCTTCTGGGAAGAACCATGGATTTATCTATTAAAGAAGTAAAATATTATTTATTACATCTTTATTTTATATTTTCAAAGGAGTGATTTTAGTCGGTTTTGTAGTAACTTCATCTATTTTAACACTAAAATCTAGAGTTTCCTTATTTATATGAAGTATATTCTTGATGACGTGTGCCAACTTCCTGTTTGGTCGAGGTGTGCCTTCAATAACAAAAACTTTTTCTGTATTTTTATCCACTTCAAGTATACGTTTTCTTTTATACTGAAAATAATCAAACACTCTTGAAATAACGAATAGTAGATATAATATGATCAGGATAGGTATTAGGACTGTTATTAGTGTTACGATTAGTACCAAACACAACATTTAAAGTAAGTATCTAATATGTATTTTTGTTCCTTTTTATGTAAACGAAATGGAAACATTTGCCGCCTCATCTGATGGTATACAGTTTTGTAGTGCCGTCGACTATAGTTGTAAAAATACACCTGACAACACGTTATCGTGTGACACTCATGATACCACTGTGCGTTGCTATTCCAGAGGACTAAAGCAGGCTACTTGGCTTTTAAAATAGGCGAGACTTAGGTGTAGTACCTGAGTTTTTCCAGTTATTGTGTAAGAATATTAGCCGAAAAACTGAGAGAGTTAGTTTTTTCAGTAGTAGATAATAATAGTCGAAGTGATGATGTTGTCTTCAGCATATGTAGCACACTTGATAATATTTTAAATACATGATTAAGTCTTACCACAGGATAAACACAGCACCAAGATCCAAACTTGCACCAAGCAATGCCAGGAGTTCTATCCATAGCTTTTCTGAATCTTCTGTTAGTGAACCCATAAATCAGCGGGTTTACAGCGCAATTCATGTAAATAAGATAGTTGGCAGCAAACCACATAGCATCGAAACTACCTTCCACCTAAGAAAACAAATGATTACAAAGCAATAAAATTTACATTCAAAACATTTGTTATGCAAAATACTTTGAAATAGAATGACAATATTAACATCTTAATCAAATTTTCAAGACATGTTTATAATTGTGCTTTAAATTATAATATATATGACACAACTTGATAATTTTAATAATATCTAAAAATAAAAAAGAATGAAAAGAATTACAAACACTTTCGGTAAGAGATATATGCTAATTTAACTAATTCTAATGCTGTTGGCCGAAACTGGGTATCACCGAACTATAGGGAGGAAAGTATAAAAGATTGGTTTTGAAACCCACAAAAAAACTTATGGAGCGGCTGAAGGCCAACTCCTGCTTGATGGATACATACATACAACTATAGCCTGAAGGTACCTTTAAGAATCCGAACCTTGAGTCAGGTCCTCGTAATCTTAATCCCCATTTGAATTGGACGGGTGATCGATCGGAAGGGTTAAATTAAAATCCAACATTACTGAGATTGGAAATATGTGTAAAGGACCATTTTTTACTAGGAGTAATAGAGAATATACATAGAGAACCACCCGACTTTATAACTCTACACCCATAGGCGGATATTGTGGAACTCTTACCCACTAAAACCCCTTGATGTTCCAATCACCGTGATTAGTCGCTGGCAGTTCGGGTGCACTTTCGCAGGCATGATCCTAGTCATCTAATAAATTTAACAAAGCTGAGAAACAGTGAGGTAAAGAAAGCTAATATTATGAAATATATAAAAATCGTGTATGATCTCTTGTATATCTCAATTGGTAGTGTGATGACAGGATCAGTGGTGAGAGTAAACACTTGGAACTTGTGTATTACATGTTGCTACTCTGCGACTTCTCAAACATACACTGGCTCATCCCGTTATTCTTCGAGTTCTATTACTAATGACTAATATAGAGAATTTGTACTCACAGAATTAACTTCATTACTTAGACGATTTCTCCAATATATGAGAACAGTATAAGGTATTCTGCAAATAACGGCGGTTATGAGGACACACGCTGCAATTCTCATTGCACTGGTTTTAGCTTTCGATACAGCCATCCCAGCGCCTTTTGAAGAAAGCTTCTTGGCACTCCACTCTAAACGCCACATGATAGCACCGTACTACATGTGAAAGATATATTATATACTTATAAAATCAGCTAATATGTACGTAATGATATGAATCTAATAATTGGAGTTTAATTATCCACATACATTTTCTATTTCATTTCTCTCTCTTTCGTTATTGTACTTCTCAATACTAATTTACTTTACACAAACTATATTTAGTTTTAGTGACACATAGATAATTAAATACTACCTAAAGAAATGAAAAGATAGAATTATCTATTGTTAAGAATTTAATTTAACATTTTTGTTATATAAAAAATGTCATCCTATATTTTTATCCCAATCTAACAAAGACGATATAAAATATATTTCGGGGACTTATTCCCAAGAAAAAAATCTCTGTTATGGCGACTAATTTGGATAAAAATACCGCATAATTGTCATTACTAGTCTATACGTACTAGAAAAGCAAGAAAAGATAATTAAAGAGATAAATTTTATGGTAACGCATTTGAAAATTTCAAGACTGCATTTTATTGATGATGTTACTAAGGTAATATACAATCTGAATAATAGAAGTTGTAATTTAAAAATTATATACTTACAGTTACGACCATTAGACCTAACGGTATCCATACCAATATAAAAAGTGTGAAGTGCCAATATATCCCTAGTACCTTTGGATCTTCCGCGCAGAATGTTTCTAAATAATCAGCCCATTGTCTTTCCTAAAACAAAACGTTAATTGTATAATATATAAGAATTGAAAAGAACCGATGCGTTGTAGGGTTTCTCTCGCAAATTTTGGAATTGGCTAAATAGCTATCACACAATTGTCTACTTTTACAGTGTAGTACAAGACGACAAAACAAGGGTTTTGTTACGTTTCTTTTTAATTTCTTCTTAATTTTGTGAACTTGTTTGGTTATTTTATGAATACTTATTTACTAAATAACCTTAAACAGCTAAATGAATTGGATCTAAATAGCTGCAAATGACAACACAGACGGCTTCGGTGGTCTAGCGGTTTAGCACACCTCTTTACGTCCGATGGTTGCGGGTTCGATTCCTCGCACGGCACATTCATGAGTATGATTGTTTGTATCGGTCTGGGTATTTTCTATGTATAATATGTATGTATTTACGAAAAAAAAATATCTATGTATTTGTATCAGTTATCTAGTACCCATAACACAAGCTTTAGCTAGCACAACTCGAGTCTAGATGGCGCTGTGTGAATTGTCTTGAGATCATTATTATTATTATTATTATATCTTCATACATTGAATATAATTATGTGAGTGTAAAGGGATGGTTAATAATATGGCCTAATAACCCCATTGCTACTATGTACCACCTACAAGCGGTTCCCTCTGGAAACCATCGTAGTAAATTACTATTTGCTAAATAGGCTGACTGACCTAACTTGAACTCAAGCTCATCTTATCATTCTCCACAGATGTCTGGCCCGCGTAAACCGTTAACATACGTGGATGCATCAATCATTATCAATAAAAAATATATTATTTTGGGATAAATTTCAAGTAGATAATTAAAAAAACTAACCACATATTCTCTATGGGTAATCCATGGTAATGACAATAACATTGAAGCTATCCAAGTAATTACTATGAGCTTAATCGCAGCGGATTTGGTGACGCGGGCATCCGGTGTCAAGCCAGCAGCAGCCAGCCTGTCGTATGATACTAACATTACAGCTCCTACACTGGTCAAAAGGAGTGATGCTGTAAAGAAAAAAAACTAAAATAAAAAAGAATAAAATAAGACAGAAAAAACATTACAAAAATTAGTGTTTATATACGCCACCTGCTAAAAACATTTTGGTGGTAATTATAATTAATAATAATAATAATAATAAACGAAAATCAGTAGTATTGCCAAATATTATATCTGCTATAAGTTATATATAAACAGCAATAAAAAACTATTAAAAGGACAAATCATTGCAAATCAAAATATAATTAGCCAACAGTATTTTAATATTATTCAATATTTTTAATTAAACATAATTATTTCAATAATATTTGTAGATATTTAGATATCCCACAAAAAATTATTCATATGAGTAGTTGTAATATAATTTGAGTACATAAAATCAAGAGTCTACTAACTGCACCTAAACCATTTTTCACTCACCTTGTAGAAAACCTTCAAAATAGCAACCAAAATGCTTTAAAACGTATTGTTGATAAAAGTCCCTCACCAGCATGAACCAAGGACATAACAACAGAGTGATCAAATCCACCAGTGCCAAGTTACCAATGAGGTAATTACTTGGGCTCCATAACCATCTGTTCTTAATAAGTATGTGCAGGATGATTGAGTTGAGAATTATTCCAATAATTCCAACAATTAACATTACAGTCACCTTGATGGCTATCTCTTTTGGTGGCTTTATGTGCCATAGTGTATTTGGGAATGGATATTTTGATGTATCAAGCTGAAACAATATATTGTTTATGCTTTACATATAATAATCACTTGATAAGCAATTTGTTTGTCTTACTAATAACCGATGATCGTCGATAATGAAAGCACACAAAAAATATCTCGACAGCATGTAACAAAGTTGCTTCAGCAGCCCGTTCGCTTATATCTTTTAAATTGCGCAACAGATTTTAATGCACTTTTCAGCAATAGATAGAGTGATTCAAGAGGAATCTTTATATCTATAATACATGCGTGTTATGGTATATAACAAACTGAGAAATTTTAAGATTTGTAACCCAACAGTGCGAAGCTCGGACGAGTGGCTAGTAACAATAAAAATATAAACAAACATTCAAATGTCAACATGTTTTGTGTAACATTTAAACTAATGTATTTTGACTATATAATGAATTACATATATTCGAAATGTAATAATTTTCAATATTCAACCATCAATGAAATATAGTGAAATTATTGCAACTATACGAAAATCAATATTAGTTAATCATAGTTATGAATCACTGCATACGATATCAAGTACAATAATAACAAATCAGAGATATGCCACAGTTGTAGATAAACACAAAACTTGTAAAGTAATCGCTGTAGAAGCTTACATCAAGCCAATGGTCGTCACCCATACCGAAGAAACAAAAACATTTGTAGAATAGAACTTTTGCGAACGAGCACTGTCCAAACGTTTATCTTTCGAACTGCGAGAGATCCTGTCGATAAATACTTAACTTATCACGGTTTCAGTAGTCCATTACCATAAAAGCTTTTTTATCTTGAAACAGATTGATAATTATAATATCAGGAACGTTTTAGGCATTCACGGTACTTGGTTTTGTTTTGGAAACTACTCTATACCTTATTAACAACAATTAAATAAATTAATAAAATTACATACAAGTTTAAATAGATTGACTTGGTCCAGCTACGTACTTAGTTCTTCCATAAAAGCAATACATTTATAATATCTCTGGACAATTCACACAACGCCATTTAGTCACAAGCTGAGCAGAGCTTATGTTACGCGTACTACACAACTAGTATAATACTGAAATACATGTTACATATTTGTACATACATAAATAATAAACATAGAAAACACCCAAACTGAAACGAACAATCATACTCATATAAATGTTAATATTACTGTGCGACAAATCGAACCCGCCACCATCGGAAGTAAAACGGAAGTAAACCGCTAGACCTAGAGGCAGTAAGATTATTCATATGATCTTTGTTGTATGATGGCCTATACTTTAAACAAACCTGTCAATCTCGTTTTTCAGAACCTATTTGTATTCTGCGTATTATCAGTTTTATTCGTGTCATATAGTCAACGATCTAATCTAAAATTTTAAACTGTTAAACTATCTTAAAAAAGGTGCCAGAAAAAGTTACCGTTGCGTCTAATTACCCCATTTCCGATTTAATATACTCGTACTTTTATCTGTAGTGTCGCGTTTTCTTTTTGTTGTACAATTAATAGAAGTAAAAAAAAATAAATAGAAGGAAAATAAAAGTTGATTCATTTGTTTTAAAATAGGATAAGTATAAGATAATGTAATATTTGTCATAGTACACGGTTAGCTTTGCGGGGTATATATAAGGTTTGGCTACAATTCGACGCAGTTATCATTGCCTTATCGTTCTATCGCATGCATCGCATGTATTTACTTAATCCATAGATTAATCAATGCAATAATATAAGTATTTAACTATAAACAAAAATAGAATGAATATTTAGCCTTGTAGAGATTTTAGTCCAGTACAACACTCCTGAAGCTGAACATTTCCACTAAGAAACAAAGGGCCAATCCATTTATATCGTCACGTCAATTACTATTGTATATTACCCCTAGTGAGAGGGCCAAAGACTTTGCATTTGTAAGAAACCGTCTGTGTTAGCTCTGTTGCATCTATTTCAGACAGCCCTAAAGCAGCTTTGTTTTTATTTAAAAAAAATCTGTTTGAGATTAAGATATAGCAGTAGGATAAAAAGTATGGAGTCATAACATTATAGTTCTCAGGAATAGCAGCGTATTAGGAGCATTATTATTATATTACTAGCTAACCCCGTGAACTGTTCCAGCTACATAAAAAAACCTACTCATTTTGCTTTTATCATCATAATTTTTTATTCCATTTTTGTTAGATTGTAATTTTTCGTTATAGTGCCATCTGTCGTCTACAAAACAAACTATTCTAATTATTTTTAAAGCATCCATTTGAATCACATTCCTGTGTTGGGAAAGCCTTCTGCTCCATACAGTATTAAAGTTGAACCATTTTCCAGTAGATGTCACTGATACATTTTTTCGAATGCGAAATAATCTATTATATATAATATATATACCTATAATATACTTTTAACAGCGGCCTTTATACTGAGTGCATAAATAGGTATATGTAATTTATTTCTCCAGTGTAACTATAGTCTGATATGAAATAATAACATAACCCACTACAACCAAAAGATCTAACAATTAAAGAACAAATATTGATAAGGAGGCATTGAGGGCGGGGATTGTTAGTAATGGAGACTGGTAAAATATCAAGTCAGTTGACCTTCACACGGTTCTTCCTGTTAAATTTGCCACGATGGGCTCACTGAACTATCTGTTCATCCTGTCATCTTCTACAAGTAGGTACCTATCCCGCCAGCGTATACCGTTACCGCAGACGTATACATTAATCCATATTCATTACAGTTGCGGGAAGAGACGAGGGATATAAGGGAACTAAAAATATAGTATTCTATAGAATACCAGCTGTACCCGTGACTTCGTCCGCGTGGAATTTAACTATATTTTTCTAAAATAAAAGTATCCAAGTTACTCCTTATTATATCAGCTACCTGCCAATAAAAGTCCCGTCAAAGTCGGTCCATATTATAAATGCTGGAATTTAATATTTCAAAGTATCCAAGTTACTCCTTATTATATCAGCTACCTGCCAATAAAAGTCCCGTCAAAGTCGGTCCAGCCATTTCAGATATTAACCGGAATTAACAGACAGACAGACCAAAATTGTAAAAAAATATATTTTGGTGTACCTATGTACCGTATTTATAAACATATACTTACATGTAGTAAAAAACTAATTTTTCAATATAACAAACAGACACTCCAAATATATTTATATGTATCTATAGATGTATAGATTATATTTTTTTACTTGCCTCTCAGCCGTGAAATAAATCGTACGGCCACGCTCTCCATTACTAATGATAACATTAAACAGACATTTTATATTTTAAAATGCTCGGCGATTTGCCGACATGCAACTTATTGTATGACCTCCGTCACACATCAAAACGACATTTCCCAAATGTCATGTGAAAATAGAAACAATAAAATTAACTTCATTATAATATACTTAGCGATCGCATCAGTGATCTTAAATGTATGTAGAATAGGTAAGTACAAGGAATATTCTCGCTGACACTAATCACTCGAGAGGCAACTATTCAAATGGAATCTATACGAATATTGTTAACAGAGGAAGCAGATTTTATTATCCGTCGTTTACATTCCCGTAAACGACGGAACTACTGAACAGATTTGAGAAATTCATTTATATATTTTTATTGGATGATAATGATGTGATACTTATTCCTGCACTACCAATATACTATACGTTACGGCGGTACAGTGGAGAGTTACAGGATGAGCATGAGGTCAGGCGCTTCAACCTGTAGTTAAAAATTCAGTAGTAATTTATCAGGATGGTTTCCAGACCACGTGACGACGAAATTTTAAATTTTATTAACTCTATGTATTATTTTGATTTATACGCTACATTACAATAAAAGATCATCAAGATTGTTCCCTTTTGTATTTTGAGGGAAATAGATATCTATCTTAATTTATTCATTCAAATAAACTCTCACATCTATAACATTCGTAGGATATGTTACTTAATATTTTTGCACGTTTTCGTTCACAATAAAACTTCTTTAGTACTTAAGAAGGACGAAAGGACGAGGATATAATAATATAAGAAATAATAATAATAATAATCTCAGCACAATTCACACTTCGCCATCTAGACTCAACTTAAGCTAGCTGAAGCTTGTGTTATGGGTATTAGATAAATGATACAAATACATATATTATACATAGAAAACACCCAGACCGAAACAAACAATAATACTCATGAATGTTCGTAACATGAATCATACAATGTTTGTGCCGTACGAGGAATCGAAACCGCGACCATCGGACGTAAAGCGCTGTGCTAAACCGCTAGACCACCGAGGTCGTCAGAAATATTATTATATTCTCCTCTTTTCATCTTTCTTCAGTATGCCTCCAGTCAATCCCCTCACACAACATCAGGGGATCGTTATCACTCACAAAACACCTATCGCGTGAGCAGACAAACAAAATGTGGAGTTAACGACATAATGTAAAAGTAATTTCGACCTATGTGTGTGACGTATCATTGCACTAAGATCTAAATGGGTTCGGCCAGCATTAAAAAAACCGAATGAATTGTTGAGAATCCCATTGTTTCATAGTAAATGATATGAGCGATAGTTTATGGTTTGTTTAACTTGAGGAAACAATTATTTACGCATATAAATTTACTAAGTACTTTTTATATTAATCTACTTTTTATGATAAGCATCTTGTTTACTTATCATTAGCAGCTTTTAATAAGTAGATAGGCATATCTAGAGATAAAATTATCAATTCATAGATAGGTTACTTTTAATATTAATGAAGACAAAAGCACGTAAATATATAAAAGTCGAGTTACGTATTAAAATGTGTGAATGTGTAAAAATAAGAGGCTGACGGCAAACTTAATGGTAAACGGTAGCCTATATAAATTCATAAACACTACATCACGATATCATGTGATATAGTAGTAGTAGAGAGTATACTCGTGCGTTCTCAAGGACTAGTAGTCTTTTATCCTGTAATTTTAGCTCATTTTCTAAAATAATATTAAATTATAAGAAATGTCCCAGAGCTCTGTCTAGTACCAACCTAAAACAAGTTTATCCAATGGGTACCAAAGAACAGATAGAAATACTTAATACTTTAATATTGTTATTGTATAACAATAGCTATGAATAAGAATTTTTATATTTTATGGTCATCGAACCTGGGACCGTTGGAGACGCAGTAGGTAGTATGTTATATGTAAACGCTGCACCACCTTAGTTGTGATAATTATTATTTCCTTTTTAAACATTACATTACATTTTTTGTTTTTGGGGGTAGACGTAGCAGTAATTAATTGCCAAGTTTCCAGGGCCGTTACTCGAAGACAAAATTAGAAAACTTTGATCACCGTTTTTTGGGAACTGTTAGTAATTAGACAAGGAGAAACTTGTAATATCGCAGTGTTCCTTAGTTTAAAAAACACAGGACTATAATAACTGACACTATAGTGTAAGATTGCTTTATATTTTAAACTAGCTGTACACGCGACTTCGTCCGCGTGGAATTTATCTTTATTTTTCTAAAATATTTTTTTTTTCTAAATAAAGGTGGCCTAAGTTACTCCTTATAGCTAGGTAGCTGATATATCAGCTACCTGCCAAAAAAAGTGCCGTCAAAATCAGTCCAGACATTTCAGAGATTTGCCGAAACAAACAGATAGACATACAAAAATTGTAAAAAATGTTATTTGAATATTACAAACAGACACTCAAATTTTATTTATATGTATATATATACATTACTTAAATGCTATGTCATATTTAAAAATTGAAGTCGATTAAAATAAAATAGTGACAACAAAAAATGTACCCGTTGAGTTTTTATCAACTACAGTAGCTAGCCGAACTGTACTTTAGTTTAATAGGGACACTGATAAAGAATATGATATTCATAAGAGGCGTAAAATGTTGCTTGCTTGCTTCTTATCCAATTTTATTGTTTAATCTGCACTCTACAACCGAAACACAGCTAACGAAGTAAGCTGTTTGGTGACTAAAATTGGTGGTGACTTAAAATAAATAAAATAGCTTATCTAAATACATATAACTCTAAGGTGACTGACTGACATAGTGATCTATCAACGCACAGCCCAAACCACTGGACGGATCGGGCTGAAATTTGGCATGCAGATAGATGTTATGACGTAGGCATCCACTAAGAAAGGATTTTGATTAATTCTACCCCCAAGGGGATAAAATAGGGAATGAAAGTTTGTATGAAACTTTGTCAATTTTAAACCGATCGGGCTAAGACTTTGCATGTATAAAGCTACTATGACGTAGGCATCCCCTAAGAAAGAATTTTGATAAATTCCACCCCTAAGCGGATAAATTAATGCGAGCGAAGCCGCGGGCAAAAGTTAGTATACTATAAATACTTTCTATACAAATTGTTATGAGAAATTATGTAAAGGTAATATTAAGGCAGTATTGTTTAGTGTAATGTGACCATAATTGTTTGTCTGTTTGTGCATTAACACATAGCTAATGACAGCGAAATTGCTGGAAATATGAAGAAAGAAGCGACGGGGCGACAACCTTGTTCATAATTACAAATGTCTGGGAGTTGCGAGTTAAGAATAATAGAGTGAGCATTATTTAATAAATTTCAAGAATATTCTTCACGATGTACACTACTGTATTTAATAACTTAATAAAAAAGGATTTAACACAGAAAAAAACATATAATTTACTTTATGGCATTATAAACTATGGTTTTATACAGTAAATAGCTTTTACCCGCGGCTTCGCTCGCGTTATTTTATCGCCTTAGGGGGGGAATTTATTAAAATCCTTTCTTAGAGGATGCCTACGTCATAACATGAAGTCTGCGATGCCAAATTTCAGTTTCCCGATCCATCCAGTTGTTTGGGCTGTGTGTTGACAGATTCCTATGTCAGTCAACCTTTGAGTTATATATATTTAGATATCTAAAATTCTCGTGTGACAGTTTTAGTTACTATACTTTTCTTAAAAGGCTTAACCGATTTTGATTAAATTTTATATGTATACTCAGTAGGACTGAGAATAGAACAGACAGACAGTTATCGCCTCCACGCGATGGTATGATTTTGATTCAAGAAATAATTCTTTATTCGCTGATTTGAATAAATGTTTATTTAAATAAATTCACATTAATAAGTAAGAGGCATGCGATAATCAATACCACTACGCACTTATTCTCTGTGCAATCTAATAATATTGTCAGTACTATGAATTTGAATTATTTTCTACAAAAATATTATTAATATACATACACATATACATATGTATGATAATATTTTATATTAATGTGTTATAATGATATGATATCATATTTATATGTCTATATTCATATGTCCAACATGTGCGCAACTAATAAAAATCTTTATTTTTATGTATAATGTTTACACATTACACATAAGGGTAAAAAATATTATCAGTTGCTTCCTCTAAATTGAGCATCCTCCGTATTACAAGAGATATACATAGAAACATATTTGTAGCTCCACCGGAGTTAATTTGCGAGAGACGTGCAATCTCACACGCCGCCGCCTCATTCGTTTAGAGCTGCTAATACTCACTGCATTTATTAATTTTTTCTTGTGTTACAAAACATTAGCTAGGGACGTATTCTATGAGACATTTTAAATCACTTGCTTTTAGGTAAGTGTTCATTTTAATTTATATATTATATATTGACAAATAGGATAATGATTAAATTTTCTTTTCAAAACACATATGTATATGGTAATGAATAAGGGAGAGCGGGATGTATCTTTGACATCCTTACATACTGGTCATTCTAACATTATATTTTAGAAATTGAGTACTTTTTGAAAGAAATTAATATTACAATAATTTGGATGAACATTCTCTTCAATATAATACATTTATTATTATTATATTTTATTAGCAACTACATTATATTTCTTCCCGTCCGGTTCCCATTTCATATAGGAGTATTTCATCCCACTTGAACAAAACTCTAACGAACCCTAATGGAAACGAAATGAAAATCCATTCAGTAGTTTACGAGGTTATCGCGAACATACAAACAGATCTTATTGTTATAATATGTTTTATATTAATTTAAGAGATTTCAAAATGCTAGTTTTTTAATTTTCAAGTTTGAAAAACGGCTTTATTTATTTACTTTTTATTGCACCAGATACATTACATGAATCAAAATTAAGGTGCAAAAGGCGGCCTTATCGCTTATGCAATCAGTTGATTTTAGTGTTTTTTTAAGTACATGAAATTAATACATAACTAAATAAAAAACACTTCAATACCGGTGATATCAGTTCATTTGTAAATTGTAAAGAAAGTGTAAATATGATTCTCAGAATATGTCTTTTGCACCTAACCGCAACTCGACAGTAATTTCGTACAGATGAGGTTACTTTACACATCTCAATTCTTATATTACGTATTCAATTTTCTACTTTATGTCCCTACAATAAGCTTTACGATTGAACAAAACATATATTGTAAATGCTTAATTGAAATCGTGACATGTATTTGACTGAATCTGAAGATGATGTTTAGGAGTTTTCATATTGTTTCTGACATGTCGACAGAGATAACATAATATATAGATAGATGGAGAATTTTTTGCTTGAACTTGTTTTCTTTACAGTGTAGATCTTACAAAAGAAATAGGGTATAAATTTACGCATTATAATTAGGAGGCATGCATATTGTAATTGTTCTTGGTGATTACATTACAAAATAATAATGAGAAAATTAAGTGTTGTGTTAATTCTCGTACATCTTCTTATATATAAAATTCTTGAGTCACAATGTTAGTTACCATACTTCTCCGAAACGGCGGCTTGACAGATATTTATTAAATTTTATAAGCATATTCAGTAGGTCTAAGAATCGGATACTGTCTATTTTCATACCTCTAAGTGATAAGGGTTGTCCACCCCTAACATTTATTTTTTTCTTTTTTGGACAAATCTGGAAACCACCGTGATAAATTGCCATTAGTCAAGATGGGCTAACTGACCTGTCCTCATGTTCATCTTATCATCCTCCATGGTGCCCCGCCGTAGTAAATCGTTCCATTATAATCCATTAAAAAAATGATAAAAAAATCTGTGATCCCCGTATGGTTGCCAGTAACTATATTCTTCTTCTTATTCGATACGCTCTTGACAGAACGGTTGTGGTCTTCTCATTATGGAGTAGAGTGGGGCAGATGTCATCCTCCTTACTGCGGGCAGCCATTCTGGGACATTTATGGAGTGGACTGGCTACCGCTGCTGTACTATATATGAACCTTAGTTTCTTTTTTTTATATAGTACAGGTTACAAACGAGCTTGTGGCTTACCTGACGGTAAGTGACGAGCACTCGCAACACCAGGGGAATTGCAAGTGCGTTGCCGGCCTTTTAAGAAGGAATAAGCTCTTTTCCTTAAGGTTTCAATATCGTATCGGTACCTCTAGGTACTTCACGGAAAAACATATAAAAATCTCATTTATGAACATATTCATTATTAAATATACGAATGCCATTTTATTCATTTGATGATTTATATTCAGTACCGCAGACAGTGGTAAATGCGAGAACGCAGACTTCATGAAATCTAATAAACTCCGTCTCGCTGAAAAATTTACGAAGACATACGCGAACAGGAATTAAACGTGATTGAATGAAATGATGCGAGATTCGTATCGAAGGGTGACTTCGGTTGGTGAGCCTGTTGTTTCATTGATGGCGATAAGCGATTTCTCATAAATTCCTCCATATTCTTTAAATGTGTACAAACTATATTATTAACTAGGTGTACATGTGACTTCGTCCGAGTGGATTTTAACTTTGGTTTTTAAAATAAAAGTAGCCTAAGTTACTCCTTATTACATCAGATACTTGCCAAAAAAAGTCCCATCAAAATCGGTCCAGCCATTTCATTAGCCGGAACAAACAGAGAGACAGACAAAAATTGTAAAAAATGTTATTTTGGTGTATGTACCTCATTTATATTCATATGCATGTAATAAAAAATGGTTATTTCAATATTACAAACAGACACTCCAATTTTATTTATATGTATATATGTAAAGATAGAGTAACTTAGGCTATTTTTATTTAAAAAAACTAATTTAAGAAGTCGCGGTCACATTTTTTTTTCTCAGGGTTTCATCAGTTCATAAGATCAAATAAATTGTTCATCTTTCTATCAGTTAAAAAAACTAGTGTGTTATATATGGGTATATAACCTGATTTTAGAAACAATTAAAAACTACCGAGTTCATTCGCCGACCTTTTCACAATGGCACTGGCCTCAGCGGATTTCAGAAGACGTTTAATGTGTGCACTTCTTATCGTGCGGCGACATGCAGTCTGCGACATGTACAGACAGCAAAAACGAGTCAGTGGAAAAGTAACATGACCGTTTAAGCAATTTTCTTTTTTTCATATTTGTCCTTTTATACTTTGTAATAGCAATAGGAGAATTGATGATTATATTTGGTGCACTGTGCTTCATATATAATTTTTTTTCAATATGTCATTTTTGGTTCAGGATTTCATCAGTTCATAAGATATAAATAAATCGTTCATCTTTCTATCAGAGCCGGATAAAGTAATAATTTCTTTCGAAAGACCAGTGGTTTGGTTTATTTTCTTAATCATGGATAAAACTCGTAAAAAAAATCACTAAACATAAGAATTTATTGGTTAGTGTTGGCCAATTTTGTGAATAACGTTTTAAAAATCTGAACGATACCAAAATTTTTGTGAGTCGTTTTATATTTCTAACTTTCTGGTGATGTAAACACTGATAACAAATAAAAATTATTTTGACAGACAGCGGTACAAACATATTTTGCGTTTACCACGATGTTGCCACCTGACAATGTCACTGACTATACCATTTGGCATAATAATCTCAAAGATGCATTTTTAATTATAATATTAATCACAATCACAATTTCAGACATAAATAAGATATCCAAATTATTTGGCACACTGTACTCAAAAAGTATTTAGAAAAATAGTTAGTAGCGGTTTAGCTCATAGCTTTACTTCCGATGATCATGGGTTTGATTCCTTGTATGGTGGAAATGTTTGTATTTATGAGTAAGTATAATTGTTTGTATCGATCTGGGTGTTTTCTATGTATATTATGTATGTATTTACAAAAAAAAAATATCTAAGTATATCAGTTGTCTAGTACCTATAATACAAGCTCTGCTTATTCTGGGATTAGATAGCGCTGTGTTAATAGTCCATGGTTATTTATATATTATATAAAAAAATCTATATTTTTTTGCAGCCAGTACAATAAGCAAATATTCAGCACATTATCGGTGCATCGGGCGTATTTCAAATATTCATACAGTAAGTAGAAAGCATTAATGTTCAATGAAGCTTTATCATAGGGGGTAACCGTCTGTCCTAAAACACGCTTGTTGGATTTATTCGAATAATTTCAGAGGAACACCCTTTGCATTCGAAATCAAATAATGGAAATCATTGAATTAACTTAGTATTAGAATACTGAGGTACTTTATATTTCATAACAGGTTTTTCATTTTAGTAGATAAAAAAAAAAGACTCTAAAAGTTTTGTATCGGGTTCGCTATTGCTTCCAAATGTTTTAAATTAATTGTCTGATTAATTTAGATTCTAATATCTGGCACGAAAACTAGATATTGAATTTGATTTATCTTTTTGTATCGATATATCATATAATATTTGTACTTTATGTTCAACGTGAAATCAATGTTTTAAAGTCGTTTTTTAACATGTCAATGACCTAAAGATAAAATCAGTAGAAATTTATAGGTTCCAGCTAATAGAATTAATACTGTACTGATATTAATACTATTTGAATCAATAACTTTGCTACAAGCAGGCGAATAGAATACCGATTTATTGCAATGAATTATAGGTACATACGTAATACAGGTAAGTAAATATCGACTTGAATCATTGAAAAGATAAACAAGTTTTGTTTTGTTAATTGTTTATAACTAAATTCGAATAAAGTGTTATGAATTACAGTTATAATATTCTGAATGTAAAATATATAAAACGTACAATTACGGATTCAAAATCCGGTTCGATTGGACCAACTTAGATGTAGATTATGACTTTGAATTAAAGAAGAAATCTGTGGTATTTTATTCACCTGCCTGAGAAAGGTTTGAATATCCCCAGAAACCAGCAGAAGACTGTGTAATGACAGAAATAGGAAGGAGAAAGCGGGACTCACCGACCGGGCTAATTTGATTGTAAATTGAAGACCTTGGGTGCACCCTTCGTCCTTGACTCCGATTCCACACACCACCAGCAGTTTATTTTACTTGTAACTGGACACGTAAATTCACACAGATTTTCTTGTTAAATCTCAATTAGAATATGAGTAATGTCAACTCAGGTATTAACGGCAGCCATAATGAATTGCACATTTCTTTTTTCCGGGGTTCACACGCTCACGCAGTTAGCACCGGTTGGCGGGAATATTTGAAAATATAATATTAATCACAATCACAATTTCAGACATAAATAAGATATCCAAATTATTTGGCACACTGTACTCAAAAAGTATTTAGAAAAATAGTTTAGCGGTTTAGCTCATACACTTCTGATGACCATTAGAAAAAAAAAGATGTAAGTAGTCTGAGATATTATAATTTTTTTAAATAATTTTTCTAGTGAAGAAAATACATGGTTATTTATATATTATATGAATTTTTTTAGATGCAAATATTCAGCACATTATGCAGTAATTTTGATGTTCAATGAACACAGAATTAACTGGTATTGAAATTACAACCTGAGTACTTTATATTTCATAACCATTTTACTCAAAAAAAAGTAGGTCTAATAGCGATATTGAATCGATTGATTTAGCTTTCAGAGCCTACCTTTTTTGTACTTTACAACTAAAATTAACTAAGAGTGTAAGTGTTCCAGCGTTGGTTACAAAGTCTCCAGTGGCAAAAATTGGCTTGATGCTTTTCACACTCTACCATATTTACATCCGATGAAGCTGTATCTATAGGTCAGATACAACCAATATCATTTTTTTGATAGATGATAATGGAATAGTGCACCTGCCATCGAAAACCAATGGTTTTCGCTGGTGAGTGCACCATTGGATGGAAGGGGGTTGTTCATCATCATCATCGTCATTTCAGCCCGGAAGATGTCCACTGCTCAACAAAAATCTCCACGACGATCAGTCCTGCGCTGCTCGCAACCAATGCTTTCCAGCGATCTTGACCAGATCGTCGATCCACCTTATCGGAAGCCTTCCCACGCTGCGTCTTCCGGTCCATGGTCGCCACTCCAGGACTTTACTGCCCCGTGGATTGTTAGTAACATGAATTGGGAACCTGTTTGCTAACAGTGTACCATATCAAGTTGACCTCCACAAGGTTCCTCCTGTCCTGTGAAATTTGCCACGATGGGCTAACTGACCTGACTTCAGGCTCAACTTAGCATCCACCACTAGTACCCCGCCAATTCTGTTATCATTAAAAAAAGAAACCGAGAAATTCCATGTTAAGCGACGTTTGAAAATCATTTGCTTATATTAGGAATTTAAATTAATATATTTTCTGCAATCTATGTGTGGTTTCTCAAGTAGCTTAGATTTATTCAACGGATTTTGCAAATGTAAAAGCTTATAATATAATTATTTCCACAGTGAATGGCTCCCTCGAAGCGTTCGTTATAAATAAATTAACGGAATAAGCTTAGTCATTCGTTCGTATTCATTAATTAAGATCACATGCGGAGACTTAAACCAATCTTGAGAACAATTGGCTTCTAACTCGGGAGGATGGTGACCACAATCTAGTGGCCACCATGGGACATTCCTATTAACCAAGTTTTCATGATATAGGTACATTACCTGCACTTCCATACCTTCACAGCAGAATTTATTTATTTTTAGGAATAGACTAAAAGATAATAATAATAATAATAATAAAACTTTTATTGTGTACACATAAAATAATGAGAAAATACATGGAGATCAAGATAAGATCAACATTACTGATATTGAATTTGATTAGAAATATAATATTAACTTTAATTTTATTCACAATTACATTTTTATTTGCTGACGAAATAAAAATGTTTATTTATGTGACAAAAATATTTCTATATAATTTATTATGTAGGCTTAACATTGGAAACAGTAAAAACCTAAATTAACTTTGTAAACTAAAGTTGCCATAAGTAATAATTTAATTTAAATGGATTATATTCTAAAAATATCTGTATAATGCAAATATAACATAACAATGTACTTAATTTCTCGTATTTTATTATGACTTTTAACAAAATATTAAAGAGGATTAAAAATATTTATCTAATTATTTTTGAGAAGTGTCTGTAATTTTTCTTATGTTATTGTCACCCTATTCTTGAGACAAGACGTGTATAACTCAAAGTTTTGTATAGAAATGAAAAGAAAGGAGACCGACGGAAATGTAGCCGGGGCGGAGGGGAGGGGGAGGCGCTAGGGGGTAATCATAACACGTTCACACACAATTTCATCTCTCCACTTTATACAGTATCTACTCATCTGCCATAACAAGAGTATCTCTCTGTTGCCTATTGAAATGTATATTTTGACCTTATTTTGAATTCTATTTATTCATTTATTACTCATAATTTCTGTATGGGTAGAATATATTTTAACATAAATAATCTATACATATAAATAAAATTAGAGTGTTGGTTTGTAATATTATATTATAGATATTTTATTTTGTTTTTGACTACATGTATATAAATATAAATGCGGTACATACACCAAAATAACATTTTTTACTATTTTTGTCGATCTGTCTGTTTGGTCCGGCTAATCTCTGAAATGGCTGGACCGATTTTGGCAGGTAGCTGTTGTAATAAGGAGTAACATAGGCTACTTTTATTCTAGAAAATGAAGTTAATTTCCATGCGGACGAAGTCGCGAGTACAGCTAGTAGTTAATATAATTAATCCAACTAAGTTTGATGTAATTTCAAAATTTTCGATTTTCCTAGTGACTAGTGAGTAAAATTATATATTTATTTAACTTCAAGGCTTGTAGGAACTAGGAAAATTTAGTTTTCCTAGTCCCTACAATAGAAAAGTAGGAAACCTTTTAATTCTTATAATTCATTACCGTCCCATTGCCCTTCATAAAATCAGAATTTAGTGTACCGCCAGATTGGTAATGTTGTGGTGCTCTAATCTTTCTCTGCACCACTCATGGTCGACAAGTAGATAACGCCGCAAAGTGTTAGTAGCGCCATATGTACATTGCTTTTGTGCCTTAAAGTTAAATAAATAAATAATTTGTATCATATTACAATGCTAATTTTATAAGGTTCCTTCTGTTTCTTTTTGATGTGAACCAATGTGATGTTCGGTTAATCAAAATTCTCTAGAAAAAATTATTATTCACATGGTATTCCTATATTGTCAGCACACGTATATTTTCCTATACAAACATTGCAATTTAAACACAGTACTCCAAAAATGGACTACGAAATGTACGCGTATGAATTTCCAAGTTACAATGATGAAAGAACTATTTTTCTGCTCAAAAATAAGCTAAATAAAAGATAAACAAAAACCCATTCCCGGGCGGGATGCACGAAATCTCAACGTAACAATGCTTAATAATGGTTTTGTGAATTTGCGATACATTCATTAAGACGCCTATTGTTCTCCAAATGTATTTGGGGGTAGGCAAAAATTATAACATACAGTGGTATTGTGGGAGGGCGTGGAGACGTAGTATAAGTGGCGAAATATCACCATACAGGGTTGTCACTCATACATTTATAAAACAGATATATTTTTTTTAAATATGTCAGTGATAACTAAATAAACTAGAATATTTTGCTTACAAAATATATTACAACAACCTGTTAAGTAACGTCATTATGTCTAACTGGTTTTATATTACATATTAAAATTTTATATTTCTATATACTTATAGACTATATAACTACGTTTTCTTTGATTTATATTTATTTTTTCACAATGTAACTATGCCCGATGTAGTGAAGCCTTGGTAATTTATTTATTTGTATTATTTTATTAATACAGTTGTAAGTAAATTAAATTAATGGTTCATTATTTAATATTATAGAGGTATACATTCAGATAAGAAAAAATACATAATACCAAACACAAGAAATATGTTGTATTATTGGTATAAATAATATCGATATAAGTTGTGCTTAGTTACAAAAATATTTACTTATTATAAATTCTAATATGTATATAGAGAGGTACACGATACTTTCTAATGAACCAAAAAATATTAAGAAGAAACTTGGAACTGTATCCTATTAATATTATAAACGCGAAAGTTAGTGATCACAGAGGAACGTTTGTTACTTTTTCACGCAAAAACTACGAATTTTGATGAAATTTTACCGTAATATAGCTTATACATCAGAATAACATATAGGCTATAAATTTGACGGGGGCGAAACCGCGGGCACAGCTAGTATACATACAATCTTTTAATTTAATTTTTGGGCAATTTTGATTTTTCAGATAGAAATGGGTAAATTGTGAATGACAACCCTAGCATGCATAGTCAACAGATTTAAAGCACCGACGCCTACCTCCCAGTAATGCTAAGAAAACAGCGTCTACAGGGCGCGCTAAATTCATTTGTGAACACAAATAAATAAATTCGTTTGGGGATCTTTCTTCATACGTTCTGCTTACGTAATTCATGAGAGGTTTTCGTTTTTTTTACATCTAAACCTCAAGATTAAGAATTATAGCTTTTTATTTCACTACAGGTATTTTTATAAGTATTTTCTGTACTAGCGGTTAACCGTTACTTTGACTGGTTCTTTAGATTAGTACATATATGTCCTTTTGATAAAATCTATCTGTTACGAGTATATGTAACCTCCTTATCGATTACGGTTGTTTAGTGTCAAATAAAGATTGATATAATTGTAAAAGTTATTAAAGAAATATTATTCTATTCTGCAAACTAACGTATTGTTCATGTATTATTATTTACCGTATGGTCAATATACCATCTCAACGCAAAAGAACCCAACCACAACACTATTATCAAAATTTTATATTCATATTTAATCTACTAAACGATAAAACTTAAGATTTATCTGTAGATTAAATATGAAAAAGTACAGTGAGACAGAAATACTTTCGTATTTATAATATTACTGTTGCATTTGAATATCTATTCATTTTCATTTTTTCATTAAATACTGAAGTTATATCCTCTAATGATCTGATTTTGCGTTTTACCGCTATTGGCAACCTCAATTGGTAATCAAATTCTAGCAGAAGTATTTCTGAACCAATAAAAGAGCATACTTCTTTATAAAAAGTCCACTAAATACCTCTAAGTTCTATACTGTCGTAGTTACTCATGGATACCAGCTGGTTTATCGCCAAATCTATAAAAAATGTGAATAAAAATGTAATTACACAATGGATTATACAAAAACATCTCATATGAGATTATGAAATAAACGTTTTTAATATTATTTATCGCTTCCATAACCAGACTTTCCAGACAAAGTCTCTTCCAGCTTTATTTATAATATCCGTCATATTCACATATACCTATTAATTTAGATTTCATAAATATAATCAACCTGTACGCAGTACTTATTCAAAATATTGAACCTCAGTTACAGAACGGGTGAGCACGCAAATTAACAATGTCACACGCATGACTTTGCTTGTGTTTCAGGCTACGATTAGTTATTTTACTGTTTCATGTACAAGATCCCATTGTCTTACACATCTACGGGAATTTTGACAACATTTTTCTTAGTTGATACACACAAATATGTACCTACTTATATTTTTGTGAAAAAGAATCAACCGCCATTTGAAGTAGGTTGAGAAATATGATTTTGAGACTTCTGTTTACTAAATACCACACACGTCTTTAATAATTGAACTATAACTGCAAGTATAACTCAATAAAGTATAGATTGAACTAGTTTTTTAAGCAATATATTATTATTGGTCTATACTTGACCTGTAGGTATGTATATATATATAATAGCCATGGAACCGATTAATAAATAAATTTAATTAATGTAAACAGAAATTTTGAAAAATTTGAAAATAGCAATTTGCGTGTATTAATTACTAAAATAGTGTGATAATAACAAAACTGCAGTTGAAAACTAATTCAAAGCAGATTCATTATATAAGTTCCGCTACTGAACGAGAGATGGCGCTACGAGTCTGTATTCTCGAATGATCATAATGATATCACACGAAAAGAGATTGTTGCAGTAAAGTATATATGCGATAAATAGATATAAAATCAATGTATTCCTTAATTGTACCGTTAGCATTTTTAATAAACTCTCTTAAAGTAATCCAGAGAAAAGGTTTTAGTTTTTTATAATTAACTCTCTTTTAGCGGCAGTGCCTACAAATATAAACAAAAAATATGAAATGTGATTCATCCCGTCGTTAAAAGTATAACAATCTGCTTTTTTATATTTCTATCTGAAATAATGGAACTTTCAAACAGTGAAAGAAATCAAAACGGTCTAGTAGTTCCGGAGTTTACTTTTCTCATAATAAAATCCGCTCTCTCACTCTTTTTATAATATATAGCACTGAATTTTAAAGCTAAAAATTTAACGGCATAGCCAGAGATTTGAAATATAATACAGTAACTAATTATATGATCATCATCGCGAAGCATTAGTTCTCACACGGGAACCAAACCCGGATCTTGCCTCCAAAAACAAGCCCAACTGATATCAGCATCTAATAAGACGTCAACACGTCAAAGTGTATTCGGCAGATAGCATTGTTCTAATGCCCATAATATCTCGGACAATCTCGGACACTTAATTGTACGAACAACGTATCAATTACTACATATATAAATATATACATATATAAATATAGACCGACAAATCGAATGCCGATCGCATATGTCTAAGTTTAAAAAAAAGATATTAATATGTTTATGTTAGGTGATGAAGAATAAAGCGCTTATTACACGATCAGTAAATCAGCAATAAATTATTAATAGAAAATTGATTAGTCGCATAGACGGATGTATGGCTGAATTCTGCACTGTATATGAGTTATGAAATGCATCCTGCCCTACCAATTTGTTAAATCTTGTTTCAATATATTGTTGTTCGTGTCCATTACAGATATTAATGGGGTTTGGGAATTATCAGTAATAGGGATTATTAGCAATGTATAATACATTGCTGACAATGGGTTAGATCAGGCCGACCTCCACTCGGTCTCCTCTAGAAACTATCATAATTAATTCTCGATGAATTCGCTACGATTAGCTATTAGATCTGACTTCATGCTCATTCTATATCATACTAGAGTCCCGCAGGCAGACGACTGGGCCGTTTCATACTAACCACACTCATCCATTTAAAAAAGGTATTATAACCCTATTACAACTCCAGAGAGTTGTAATAGGGTTGGGACAGAGTCCCACCTATGGATTGATTGGTAGAAAATGCGCTGTGCTGTTAAGTATTTTACCTTTTATATTCTGTGCATTTAAGTTAAATAAATAAAAAAAAATTTTTTACATATTACAATGTTAACAAGTAATATATATTCCTATATTGTTATAAACATTACAATATTTAGAATTAATATATTATTATCAATCACTATTGATTGATCGTGTATAAGCCGCCTAATAAAATGCATAGACAATCCAAACCTATGGTATCTAATAAGTTCATAATACTGATCTATATTGAGATTGTTTGGATGCTGTCTGTATGTAGCCGCTTTGTTCTGTTAATTGGGATGATTATAACCGTTTGATGACTTGTTTGGATGGCAAGATATGACTTTTTTTACCGGTTCACTAACCATGTACCGATGGTATCATACACAATGTTTTTATGGACTTTCTTTTGAGTGGACAAGTTATCATAAGTACGTTATTTATTTATTTATTTCAGGTTACTTAATATTATTATACAACAATATTGGCCCATATTATATATACCTTATTAGACTAACATATATAGAAAATGATGTAAAATAGTATATTTCATTGCACATAGTGTGAACTTTCATTTTATAGCATCAATAAACTTTTATTAGATATTTTTTAGATATCTAGTGTGACAGACAAGCTTCTGATGGTAAATGACATGAAGAAAATTCCGAATGAATACGAATTAATATATAAATGACGGACATGCTGCCAAACTATAATTTTAAGCATAACTTGAACTATTAATTAATATTATAAAAATGATTAGATGTATGCCACTAAGTTTTACTCTACTCAACTTCAATCGCATTATTAAAAATGATTGAAAAAGTACTTATCAATTCTTGATAAAATTTACATTACAAGCACCAGTTTACAAGCAAAAGTCATCGAAATCAATAATTATATCTGTTTGCACTACTCTTTGATTCAGCTGGGAATCTAGTCTTATTAAAAAAAAAGTATTTTCGCATTTACGCCATTAGCGCTAGGTCCCATGGATTAAATTAAAAATAACATATTGTTTCAATGAATTCAAGAAAGGCAATCTGTTGTGATTTTCCTGCATCATAGGTTCCCGGATTTAAGTAAGTTTGGTCGTACATTATATTATCTGTGGTCGTACATATTTGTTTCCCAGCGTTAAATATTTAAATTAGAATAATAATACATCTATATTCACACAATATTATATATTTATGAATTAGGAAATTTATTTAAATTCAAATTTAAAAAGTGCACAATACTATACAAAAATAAAATGGTAACTGGCATTCTACAAAAATAACTATTCCGTAAACAATTCACTGTAAAAATAAAACTATAACTGACAAATATATTATTATATTTATACAAATGTGTTGATAAATGTTTCAGGGTATTTTTTTCTCAATCTGCGCATAAAATAGCTGCAAATAAAATGAATCACAATGGTCTAAGCATGTAGATATAAAATATCATTTCGTTAGACAGGCAGTGGCTAATAACAACCGTATTAGGCACATTGTTTTTGGAATAAAAAGTGTAATCCATCACATTTAATATTGTATGTAGTTGCTAAGTAACATGTCTTGCATATAACTGTGATACAAACCAGATTAAATTATATTTACTGCTGTATATCCACTGAATATCTCCATTAGTATAATGCAAATAAAAGTATCTATAACTATCTACCTGTCTATTAACAAATATATAACTCACTAACTCACTGAGAACTTATATTAATAAACACTTTATAAAACTAACCGGCCGAGAGTTTTACCATCCTCTTTGCCAAGTAGGTACAGGTGAAGTGATCTGATTAGATGTTTTCGTAATTCCTCATTATATCTAGTGCACGACTGCCAAGTTGAGCCGACATGTAATTAGTTGCGGAGGTTTGTAGAGAAATAATACGATAGTAGAGCCCAGTATATTAATTTACTTTAGTTATACCATAGATAAGTGAAGATGTCTATAGGTACTGTACTTCGTTTCAATATAACTTACAGCAAATTTAAACAAGCATTTCATCATAGTAAAGGTCCCTAATGGTCGAGCTCATAGAGTATCAGATGGTAAGTGGTAGGTCACCACTTAAACATGAACAACACTAAGGACATTATAATAATAATTGTAAATTGCAAAAGGAGGGTATTCGTTCTTAGAATACAAGTTCCTACTTAGTTTAGGTACCAGGGAACAATTTAAATTGTAAATAATTTATTAAAAATAAAAATTATCTTCTTTATTATTGTTACATATTTATAATAATAATAAAATATTGTTATGTACTTGGCTTAGGTCCGTGCAAAATTACCGGCAAAAGCCAAGAAGAAAAATAATAAAAAACTTCTATAGTATTTAATAACATCTTCACATAGGACAACCTTTCCGACTCGTGGCTAAGGCCTGTGTGGGTGAGTATCACCTTCTTTTAAACAAGATAAAACAAGACAAAAGAAAAAATTATAATATTATTACAATATTTCGCTGAAATCATACATCATACTTCAAGAGAAATACATCTTACAAAACAAGCTATTTGGCGGGTGAAAAATACTTTTTATTCTTTTTTCAAATTGTCTAGTTAAGACTACACAATTTGAAAAAAGAATACATGTATCCGAATACACGTCAAACAAAAACTTTCGATACTTTTCGATCGAGATATCGATTTAAAATTGGACAATGGACAGGATGTGGCCGTCGCGTTCGAACGCGCATGCGTCTTGGGGAATCCGTTGGTTTGTATTCAAAATTGGAACAATCTCTTTAACATCTACGCTTTAAAGCTGAAATTAGAATGTCAATTAGTTTGATTAACGGAAAACATCATGTGGTAAGGTCGCGTGCGTGCAAATCGATTATCGAAAGGATTAACGATCGATGCGATTATAGATCAGAGGATAAATTCGAAGATAAATTATTGTGAATCTAATATTATAAACGAAAGTTTGTACCTCTTTTGTTGAGGTGAGATGAGATTTTGTTGGTTACTCTTTCACACGGTTTACACAAAAACAACTATCTAAATGGATTTGAATTAATATAAAAGCACATTCTAGATTACAATATATAAAAATTATTTTATAATAAATAAATAATAACTACAATATTTTTAACTATTATATAAGTTAATCTTGAACCACTCCTTTTAATTTATTTTATAACGTAATTTTATTAGTAAGAGATTAATTCTGTGTATTTTTCTTGTTATTAATCAGGTATATTCTTCTAATCTGTTTCGAGTTTGATAATAATTAAGGTGCAATAAAGAACTAACTAAGTAATACTAAATATACATGTTAGAGATATCACTCGAACAGCTGATTTTAATGCATAATAATATGTATTTTTAGTTGTTTAAGTTATTTTGCAATGTGCCTGTCAATATCTAAAAAATAATCTTCGGATTTATCAGAAGTATTAGCTCACATTTAACTCTTTTCCAAACCACTAGATCGTTCCCACGGCGTCTGCACATCACTACTCAGACATCGTTCGTCTTGAACTGAACAGGGCCAAACATAAGCAAAAAGCAACGTATTTTAGACTTCAATGTTAAGGAGTATAAGGTTTATAATATTGTTTTGTTACTCAATTTGTAGATGCCTTAATGCAAGTTCTTTTTTAACTTTGAAAGTCATTGTTCCAGATAGCAATAGACAAAAATACTTCTTATGGTATTGTGGTAGCGATTTATTTTGTTTGCGAAGTGTTGGCAGATGAGACCTTTTCAGCGGGAGCAAAATATGTAATACAGAATTCAAATATTTCGTGAATCATGCGCATTCGTGTGTATAATTACGTTTTTACCAGAGCTTAGTTTATTGGGCAGGGGTGTGCAACATTTTGTTAACTTTTTTTTTATTGAATACGTGTATTTACTTTAAAATAGGAAAACGAGGGCTATACTAAACATATATGTAGTATATTCTGTAATATAAATAAAAGTTTAGGTATGATTTTGTAATTTATTTTGTCCAATTATTTTCGTGACAAATTTACTATATAATAGTACATTTTTGGTCTCAAAGTTGATTGGGCATAATAACTGTTATTTTATTTTTCTAACACAATTAGTATTCTTATATGTCTAATACATTAGAGAAAACAAAATGTAAATTATTGTAGATCATCAAAGATGTCAAAGAAAATTTAAAAAATAATTTTATTGAGCATAAATAGAATGTAGGGCGAAACCTTTTGTCTCAATTTTTCTTACAACTTCAAAAACAAAACTAAAAATGTTTTCCAGCCCTACCGTAACGGGCCTTGCGTAGCTCAGTAGCGGATTTGCATTTGACCAGTATCATGCCGCAACTGATCTGTGACCTTTATAATGAGACTCTATCTTGCTTACTTTTTGAAATTTCGAATAGCATTTCAAATTATTCGTTCCAATTTCAAATTTGAAATTTGATTTGTGTTCGAGAATTTATTGATATTAATAATTTGGTTCGATTAATTTTGTTTTTATAATACTTAATGCGTAATATTATTTATGTATTCATAAAATTAGTTTAAATTTAGAACAACGATTGCCTTTTTATTAGATAGAATTTTGATATTTATATAATGAATATAAAAATTCTTAATCTACACCTAAAAAAATAAGTGTTGTGTACCTAATTTTGACAGTTGAATGGTAATTTATGTGTTTCAATAAAATTTTCGTATTGCAATTATAATTAAAAGTGGTGAAATATGTGGACCATTTTGTTAAAAATAACATTTAAACTAACTTTTTATAATTATACTGTATTTCAAGGAATTGAATACTTTTATTTTCTCTTACTTGTGTCGTAATTCAAAATACTGATCGGAACTTAATTAGGTTTATATAAACCTTCATGAGAAAAACTCTCTATGTATGACGATTTTTTCATTATTATTAAGATAATTGCAATATGATTAGTAACATATACAATTAGCAGCTTTTAAATAAAAATAGATTCATCAAAATCGGTAAACCTAGTAAAAAGTACTAAGGCTAACCTGAAAGTTTGTGAGTATGGATGGATGTTTGTTGCTCTTTCACACAAAAACTACTGAAGGGATTTTGATGAAACTCTACAGCAATATAGCTTATACATTAGAATAACATGTAAGCTATAAATTTCACGCGGGTGAAACCGCGGACACAGCTAGTAAAAAATATACTCAGATTGAAAACCTACTCTTTTTTTAAGTCAATCGAAAGAATTATGACTGAATTATCTAGATTGTGTTGGGTCTAGGATTGATATTATGTACCCACCTATAATGATATGAATTAATATGTCTATGTGTGGGGTCCATTCTCCTATAAGAGTGATGTATGTATGGATATAGTTCGAATGTGTGTGTGAGCAATAATTATTGTCATTTGTGGGCGTGGTCAATTCTCGAGTAACCAAGATTGCGATTATGAAGTTAGTGTTGTAGTCAATTGTATTAAATCATTGAGAGTAACGAAAATATATATATATATACATATATACATTTTTTTTAATCAAACAAAATCTATTGATCGAATAAAGGTTCATGCAGTTACAATGGTTTAAAATAAATATATAACCATGACAATTCAAAGAATTAGAGTTGAGTTTCTTGTCGGTTCTTCTCAGCTTGAAAGCACTCCGAACTGATGATAGATTTGACATATCAAAAGAATATGTAATAATAGAACATATGTAGTAATAATAGACCTACACGAATAGATATTTTGATTGGATTTGATTTAATAAAACTTTTCTCTATATGAGCTTTACAACACTTTTGATAAGTAGTTCTGATTCTACCAAACAAGCAAAATCTTCAGTTTTATCATTTTAATATAGATCCTATAGTAAGGCACATAATTTATTTTGCAGTATGTTAACCGTTATGTGCAAATATGACTTAGCCATTCATTGAAAACTCATATATAAGGATTTGTCCGCAACAAATGCATGGCCTGATTTACAACCACTGTGGCCCCCACACGATGGCTAGTGACCGATTTACTTACATAAAACAGTCTATAACATTACACTAACTGATATCGAACACGATCTATAAGACATTCTGTATCCTATTACGTAAACAATAAAGCTCAATATTGATTCAATCTTTCATATTCGAATGCACGATAAAATGGCCGATGTTATGCAAAATGGCCGCAGTGTAGAATTGTCAATATAACAAAATGGCGTGTTGTAGTCTGTTGATTTATACGAGGAGACGCTATCTGGGACAACGACATGCGAAACATATTGCTCAATGATGTCTGCTGATAGTTGGGATTCAATTCCTTGGTATAGACGATTTTGATGTAAATTGCTTTTACACAGGTAAGGTCTATTTTGTACTAAATAAATATGAGCAAGTAAGAGAAAACAGTTTTTTTTTACCTATTCTATTGCCGTTGGCCTATACAGCTTCACTGGACGATAGGGCAGAGTGCAGACGGCACTACAAACCTGCGGAAGAACGTATGGAGGGTCTGAAGGCTAACTTCTGTCTGGAGGATAGCACTTTAGTCTGAAGGCGCCTCTAAGGCTTCGAACCTCGGCTCGAGGCGTCGTAATTTCGATCCTCGCTTGAATACGACGGGGATCGATAGGAGGCAGAGAAAACGATGCTTCACTCCATATTTTTAAATAGTGGTGCATGCTACATCGTGCGCGGGTACAATATAAAAGCGCCATCTATTGATGACAAATCGAAGGACAACAATAAATAAAGCATCTGTATAATACCATCTCTAATATTTTTAATGAAACACTAGATTGTGAATTGAAAATATTCAAAAAATTCAATATTATCTACCATTTGTTGGTATTTTTCGAAGGTGAGACTAATTATTGACAAGGTTTATTAAATTCAAAAACATTAAGGCCTTACTGTATTGGTAAGGCATTTTATTATTTTATACATTGTATTTACATTAGTTCTTACAGTTTTTCGTTATATTTTTTAACTAGTTATGTATAATATAGTAAACTGTCATGATATCCTGTAGGCCTGGCTACCCTGTAGACTATCATGACAATTTCTTTAGGAACTAAAATATTTCCAAGCAAAGAACACGTTACATTACACATTGCTAGCAATTACAATTGTTTCCCCTCCCACTATCAGTTAAGATAAATAAAATTAAATCAACAAATGTTGAGAACTCCTTGCAGCTCTTTACCTCAGACTATGATCTTTCGTACTAGACTTAAGGTGGCCTCATATTACCAAGTTTAAAACCGATGGTCCTTGCCGATGACAACATTTAATTGGCGCATAGGTTGCTCAGTCACGCCCTTTTTGGAAATTTGCCAATTGAACGGGGTTCTTGGGACTAAGTTTTATAATATAGAGCCCACTCTTGAAGAGTTTGTTTTCCGCTGAAGAATGATAATAATAATAATAAAAAAACTCTCTATTGTGCATAAAAAAAACAAATATTTACAAATAAGGTACTTAATATAAAAATATACTAACAAGGCGGCCGTATCGTTCAAAGCAATCTCTTAAACACAACCTGGTAATGCTAATGAATTTCTACAGGGTAAAAACATAGAAACAAAAGTCAGTTTAAAGTTATTTCTAGTTCTGAATAATTTGATATATCCATTTTTTTTATGAAATTGCTTAACTAAATTTAATGATTAATTTATGAGCACTGTGTATATATACACACATATCATTGGCACTCGACTTAAGAGAAAACTAGTGGTCTCGTTACGGACGACGCTTTCGAATCTAATGGACTTAATTAACCTGAGAGACATTAACCCAAGTGATTTTAAGTTCACACTAGTGTTGCCATGTGGTTTATATAGAGCGAGAAGTAATAAGTGTATTTGTTAAAAAAAACATTTCCAATGTCAATCTTTGTACAAAAAACGACACGAGATCGAGTTACAGAAATGCATTTAATATTCTCATAGATTATCGTATGTACTCAAACACTATTCATTCTTGATATTAAAGTCAATAGTTTATAGAACTTTAAAATGGCTTTTGTAAATTTTCAACCGAAATTGGCGTGGAAAATATATTGAACATATAATCTTATATATAAAATTCTCGTGTCACAGATTTCGTTCTCATACTCCTCTGAAACGACTTGACCGATTCTCATGAAATTTTGTGAGCGTATTGAGTAGATCTGAGAATCGGCCAACATCTATTTTTCATCCCCTTAAATGTTAGGGGTAGTCCACCCCTAAATTTTGTTTTTATTTTAAGGCAAAACAACGTTTGCCGGGACAGCTAGTATAATATAAAATATCTAGACCTGACCCAGAAAAGTAGCTCCACATCCAGTCCTTATTCTATTTTTAATTCATCCAGGAACCCATTAAAATATGCACACAAAATTCCAAAGCGATTCAGCTGTTTAGAGAGTTAGGTAATAAACAGACGTACAGAATAAATATATATATTACGATAATGTCCAATAAAATTCTGTATACGTGGAAACACTACTTATACGTGCACAGATAATATTATTAATTCTACGCTATGGAGAGAAAATGGCGGTAAATTGTCTGGAAAACAATGATAGTGGCAATGTAGGGACCAATTTTGTATACATTCTTAACTTAATGTTTCAACTTAAAGATATTTACTTAGGTACTTAGACCAATTAAAGTACATTACTAAATAGGCATATATTAAGTATATATATAGAGTCATGTCCTAGTTGACAAACTATTCTATTAACGGTCTTTGAGGTATAGTGAGCATTTAGCATAGCGCGCTGTTAGCGGGTTCGATTCCTCGCACGGTACGAACATTTATATTTATGAGTATGATTGTTTGTATCGGTCTAGGAGTTTTTTATCTAGGTATGTATTTACAAAAAATATATATATCTTAGGATTTATATCAGGTATCTAGTACCCATAGTATGCACGCTGAAGAAAGCTTCTATGAAACCGCGCTGTCCTAGACCACTGAGTTTTCAGGCGTCCATAGACTACAATAACAGTTTACTTTCAGATGCGCAGTATGCATTCTTGCCACAATCGTAGTATAAAAAAACATAGGACCACGCATGCGTCGCAATTTCAGTAGACTGTGTAATTTCGCAATTTTGTACTCGTCAACTGGTATGTAGTTTGTATGTCCATGTTGTATGTTGTATATCCAGCTACATTGCAACAGCAAAAGGTGATTTAGGCAGTAAAATAATAAACACAATTTTATTCTGATAAAATTTCCTATCGTATAAAACAACCGTTTTCGTAGTACCATAAGTAAATATCACGTGTAACCCGCATGCCCATCCAATTACCACCTCAAATGATTCAATCTAAATTCGAAACAAACATTCAAACTCAATCGAGCTTATATCAAAGGGATATACGAATGCTAAGCCTCCGCCAACAACTCGATAATCTCGCAACTAGAATCGATACATCGTCTGGCGAATTATCGAATCGAATAGAATATATTAATACGTGAGAACGGAGTGAGTTAGTTTGGAGATGTCTGCCGCTCTAAATCTATGCAACAATGCAGTTCTAGCTTGCTCTGATTTGCTTGTGGGTGCCTGTTCGATTATTATGGATATGAGTTGATATATGTCATTTGAATAGCATAATTTTTTTTTTATTTAATTGATAAATAACAATTGATCTCGGTGGTCTAGTGGTTTCGTACACCGCCATACTTTCGATGGTCGCGGTTTTAATTCCTCGCACGGTGTAAACATTAGTACTCAAGACTATGATTGTTTGTATTGATCTGGGTGTTTTTATGTATATTATGTAAGTATTTATAAAATTATATATTTAAGTGCATGAAGTCAGTTCATTCAGCCCATCGTGGCGAATTTACCAGGAAACCAATGTATACTACTCGCTAAACAATAATGTCAAAATTCTTATAGAGTCGACATGAAACTAACCCCTTAAATTAAATACATATTGTTAAATGATAATGCTAAGACTCTATGATAAAATATCTACTATGTATTATAAAATTTATATAGCACTAATATGGAATTAGGATACCAATTCCAAAAAGAATCAATGATACTCAACGTTTAATTCGTATTGTTTTATCCGATATTGCTTACATACTTACAAAATAAAAAGATAGTAAAATTACACTTACTATACTATAAACTTATTGTAATCGTCGAATTTTTTACTTCTTTTCAACCATGTACTTTTTAACCGTTTCAATAAAAGGAGAAAACCTTCCTTTCTCCTTGGCTGTATTTTTTATAATTTTTGTTACTTTGTAACTCTGTCATTTATAAACCGACTTGAAAAAAACTTATTTTATTTGTAATTGTATACTTAAGACCGGTTAATCTATTGGTGATACATTTTATTCTAACTCTGTCACTATACTAACCAAGTGTTAATATAAAAACATTACAAAAAGCTACTTAATATCATACTACGATAAACACACTGTACTGAATTTTGCATTCCTTTATTGGCTCCACACCTACGTCTTTTCCTTCATTTCGAATTCTTCTGCGCTAGAGAAAATTACATTAATTTCTAATGATATTAGGAGAAGGTAAAGTCTGGAAATTATTGATACTAATAGCAGCGAGTCTGCCTCCACATATTCGACTGATTATTTTCAAATGTGATGATGAATGATTTGGTCTCAAAAGTGTTTTTTTTTTGTCCACATTATTTTTCATCTCAAAGAATAATATAGTTTGCAGTGATTCTACTTCCATATATACGGCAGATTATTTTGAAATATGCGAATGAATTATTAAATCTTTTCGTTACTTTTTGTCCACATTGTATTCTCAAAGAATTCTAGTTATATAAAATAAAAAACTTGATGTAATTTTGCCCCGAACAGTAAGTGGTCGAACAAAATATATATACTGTCTATCACCATAATATTTAATGTAACTAGAATTCTTTGAGAATACAATGTAGACAAAAAGTAACAAAGATTTAATTTGATTTACTGTTCGGGGCAAAATTACATCAATTTTGCCCCGAACAGTAAGTGGTCGAACAAACACGAAACTATACTGTATCGGTGACTATAAATTGGGTCAGAAAAATATTAAAATCGGTCTAATTTTTGTGAATGCGTGAAATGTCTAATGTATGAACAATACATTAGAATATTAATGTATCAACAAAAACATAATTAGTAAAATAAATACGATGACTAGGAATTATAAAGCGTTTTTTTTAAAACTGAAATAAATTTTTTACCAATTTAATTATTATATATTACCTACTGTGTACTGTGCTAATCATGTGCTTATTAATTTTTCTACCCTTTCACAATTCCTTTCAGTCATTCAAAGTTTGACTGGAAGAAATAACTTGTTTGGGATACGTGATTGATTTTAAGAAATAAGTTAATACAATGACTAACCTGTTTCTTAAAATCATCGTATCATAGCATATTAACATACTGTATAATAATGTATTATAACAAAAAAAATATTTTCATGTTAGTTTTATACCTGTCATCTAGTACAGGTTATATTTTCGTTGGAGAAGAATATTTATTTATACTTAAAATAAATCCCCTTAAAAACTCCTTCTATTGTGGATAATTTCCAATGAATTACACATGACTACCACTATGGGCAACCACTGGTGTCCCGCCAGCTTGTACGGTTAGCGCAGAATTAATGTTTGGCGCACCTGCACCATTAATTAATTCATTAAAGAAATTAAGGCATGTCCACATTACACCGTCATTGAAACAGCCGCGCGGACAGTAGACATCACAAAGTCCGTTCGGATCGGCTTATCTCTCACTGCGCATTTCCTGCTCCAACCGCGCCAAGTATGCGTCATTCTGCGATGTACTTCATAACATTTCAGTACGGGAGCTCGGTTCCCTATTATAATAGTCTGAGATCTAAACGTACAAAGGCCCAAATGTGAGAGTAAGTGTGGAACAAATCCATTTAACAATTTCAATCTGCAATACTCCCATTTTGCATTAATTACATTTGACTGTATCGTAACAGAGTAACGTACCGTAACGTAAGGTAAGTTACGTTACTCTGTTACGTTACAGTCAAATGTAACTCTCTCGGATTTAACATATTTGTCTTCGAAGACATACATCCATCGATGTGGGCATCCATCGATGTATGTCTCATGTGACGACTTATGGTGTATTTAAGTTGGGGTAACAAATCATTAAGGCGCAACGCTCTATTTAAACGTTTGGAATTCGAATAATAATTCAAATATTTATCCAATTTATAATTTTGAGAGCACGATTTAAAAACGTAGTCAATTTTTTTTATTAATATAATTTTTTTATGGAATTTTATCGTAATATGATAAAACTTGGTCCTTATGAGAATTGAATCTATGTGACAATAAAAAATGAAAATGTTGTACAGTTTCAGATAAAAATTGTTTTGTTTTAATTGATGTGGTCTTATGCGACCAAAACCTTCATTCAGAATACAAATAACTACTTGTGAAAAGAATTGTTACACAGACTCGTATAAAAAATATTTTGTTTCCAATGACCCAAACCTGCGTAGATCCATTACAGCCGCGACGCAGAGGTTAAAGATTTTGACATAGGTTGGAATAATAAAAAAAAAGAAATTAAATAGGTTCCAATTTCAAATATTAGCGCAGATGGTTCTGAGCACGAGTCCCGTGTATCCCACAGTAATGTAATATAACACCGGTTATCCGCATCAAGATCCCGATCCAGTTCGGTCAACCAGTCGCACGCGCTTTCGCTCACTCGCTCGTGACTCTCGCAGACATTTTATTACCATAATTTAAAACAAATATCTGATTGTGTGCACCGGCATTAAAGTGTTAAATCGGTAGGGATGCGTCTATTACAGGGCTACGCGTTTCGCAAATCCTGACTAATATAATTTTATTAGCAACTAGCTACGTTCTGTGACTTCGCCTCTGTTGATTAACCAAGATACAAAGTAAGTAAGTCTTTTTCAAACCCAAAGAGCATTAGTATTTCATGTTGATGGTTAAGCTTGAGTCGAATAATCAGACTCACTTTTACATTTATAAATTAAGAATTTCTAATAACGATTCCATATTGTAAATGATTTAAAAAAATACGTACATTATTTATTTAATTTTTAACATTGTTTTGTATTTAATTTATAGTTATATGTATAATTTATATTTTGGAGGATTGTATTATATTTGATTGTAAAAGTCGTACCTAGTGGTGTGGCCCGGGGGAGGCCTATATAAAGGCGTGGATTGTATTAGGCTAATGATGATGAATATAGTACAAAATAGGCGTATGAAACAGGATGAACTAAATATTGTAAGAGCGGAAGCATACACAAGTTATTAATAAGTCACCTATTATAAATCTCAAAATATAATAGATGACATAAGTCGCACACCTAATGCAATACAGCATTAACTCAAAAATTACAAAATACGTAATATTCGCTCTAACGCTTAAAGTTTGATTTCAAATATTTTACATTTTTGAGTTAGTCCTGTAATTTCTCTGCACTACACCCGTCCAACCGATATACGCTGCTACAATAGTTACGTAATAATTTTAGATTGAAATTTAATTATAATTCGCGAGTTCTAATCCTGCAAGCCCTGGCGCATCCAATAAACATTCCAGCGCGGAGTCACGGCGCTGCAGCCATCACGCGGCGGGCACACATGGCGGCCGCGGGGCGAGAGCACCGCCGTGCACCGCGCCGCACAGACACGTGTGTGTACCCTAGCGTACACCTGCGGACATACACCAGTCCTCAAATATTTGATCACCATTATATGTATATCTATATATTAATACGTGAATCAAAAACGTTGTAACCCTGTTTTAAAAATTGTGCTAACGGAGGAGTATGAAATTTTGCACACTTATAGTTGTAGTATTTTATTAACTGTACGCGCTAATTTATGGCATATTATTATGGGATATATTACAGTAAAGTTTTATCAAAATCCGTTAAGTAATTTTTGCGTGAAAGGGTTACAAACATCCATCCATCCATACTCACAAAATTTCGGGTATATTATATTAGTAAGATAAATATCGGCTAGATTCGAACTCACCATTATTAAACTAAGTCGGGGTCTTCAACCACTAAGCCAACTGGAAAGGGACGACAGCCTTCTGAGCCGCTTGGTCACTGAACTAGACAGACACTGTTGTAGATAATGATTTAAAAAAGGTACCACATTTAAATCATATAATATTAAAGTATATGTTAATTTTAATGGTTCCAAACATAAGCAGGCTCTAAGACTACAGGGCTAAGGACTGTCGTAGGCGATACAAGTGCTTCGTGCCGCATGCCCGGGGCGCGCATCTCGGACGCAATCTTTATAAGGTGGTAAAACATATATTTAATGCTAAACGTCGGGCACGAAGAGCCGTTTGTGAGAAACGGCCCTAGTGTGATGTCTACTCTAGTACATTACTCGTTCG
Source organism: Achroia grisella (assembly GCF_030625045.1). Lineage (NCBI taxonomy): Eukaryota > Metazoa > Arthropoda > Insecta > Lepidoptera > Pyralidae > Achroia > Achroia grisella. The sequence continues at coordinate 990,262 of NW_026712817.1, forward strand.
GAAATGATTTAGGTACAGTCAGCAATCGTGGAGACTTAGATTTTATGAGTATGAATGGAATGTTCAGTTAATTAAGATTCGTATTATAAGGCTTCGCACGGGTGAACATGTATTATATATATAAATTTTCCTCTTGAATCACTCTACCTATTAGAAAAAAACTGCTTCAAAATCTGTTGCGTAGTTTTAAACATTTAAGGATACATACATAGGGACGGACAGACAGCGACAGCGACTTTGTTTTATACTATGTATATTTAATGATATGTAAAAGCACTCCAAGAGAAAATCGCGGAGCATAATTAAACACGCTAACCTTTTTATCTATCAAAAATAAACTAAGTATGTTATGTACCTTAAACCTGTGAAACATAAGTTCGGGACATGTGTACTAACACAACAACAAGAAAAAAATATTAATCGAACGTAAATTGCCCACAATACCTAAAAAAGCACATTACTTTTTGAACACACTAAGTATGTGATTATGATAATCAAAATTAGGCTGTTATTAGGTATAGTATTGTTACCGAAGTAGACTTTGTCATAGGCATAGCGTGGGCATTTCACTTAACGCTTGTTTTGTGAGCTCTGTTCTTTTATACTACAATGGTAGCAGTCAATCATACAGCCCATCTGATGGTAAATGGTTACCGTGGGCCTACGGACACCTGAAATCAGATAACACTGAAATATTGCAGTAAAATTGAGGCATGATGTCTAACCCTCGGAATGGCAAAATATGAAAGGTAAATCAGATGATCATGTACACAGTCGACGGTTGCCATTCCAGTTACATAATACCAGTAGATGTAGTATATATCTGTGCCTATATAATTTGGCAAATGATATAATTTTCATAATATTAAGTAATAAATGATTTAGTATCTAAATGTTCACATATAAACTAGACAAAAGTAATTATTACTCTTCCTGCCCATTATTTTTGCATTTTATATGTACCGACATATATAGTACATTAAGATAAGTAATCACTATAAAATACTATAATAAAAAGGACAAACAAGAACGGTAGAAAATAGCACTGCGTTAAATTTCAGAAAAATCTTCTACTTGTAGCAAAATATTCTGAATATTCGAGTTTAATAATTTACATTTAAGACGACGCCGTTATCATATTTACAAACTAAATTATGATTTATCATGCTCAATTCAGATTATCTAGGTCACCCTCCCCCAACTCTTTATTAAACCCCCCAACGGTCAGCGGAAATCGAACCGTCACCCAGTTAGGCCTTCAATAAATCTACCGATCGCCACCACCTCTAGATAATGTATTTCTGTTCGGACGTTACACTTACTTTGGCAATTTGCGGGAACCTTTGTGCCCTTTAAGATATCTCACAGACAATTGTACTAGGCGGACGGTTTTCTATGATTATTTGTATAGAGTGGTCCAAGTCTGACAGACATCATTTTGGTGTGACACATCATATAATTGTATAACTGTCTCATCCAGAACTGATAATAGAATAGGTGTTTAAAAATATTTTAATTATAGATAATGGTATACCCATTATGCCAGTATATTAATATACTTATAAAGAATAGAGTAGTAGGCAAATCAAGTGTTAAATTCACGATAATATCAACAATATATCCTACAGACTACTCCATCTAAAACAGTCGTGATGGTTTTCTATTAACATATTTACGAATAATAAAAATTGTTTCTGTCGTTTTAAGTATAGCATTCACATTATATGAGCAAGTATAGTGAGTAATATTGCTTTTAACTTTTAAATAAAAACAGTGATAAAAACAATTCAATAAAAAGTCTTAAATGTCATCTTGAACAAACATTTCTCATGTTTATTACGGAAAGTTAATTTTACAAAATTCTTAGGATAATTATACTATCCTAATTTAATATAATAGACTATAGAGAATAGATAATCGATAATAGGTAATAATATAATTGATAATCAGGTTATAATATTCAAATGTCTTTAACAAATTAAATCTAGTGGATTTACTAACAGCTTCCTTTGCACTACCACTGCTTGATCATAAAATATTTGTAAAAATTAACAAAATAAAAATTCTGGTGATTTATCAACTCTGTATAGATCATCAAACAAAGTTATCCTTCGGCTACGTGATATATCCCCGTCTTCAGGAAGGGCTAAGGTCTGAGCCCATTTACAAATCACAAACACTGACCACCCACCCACCCCGGCACAATTATATACAACCCTTCTGTACCTTCACCTTTCGAGTTCCGTTGAAATATGGTTGAATTTAAACGCCCTTTAATCGCCTCGGATCGTAAAGAAAGATACATTATTCATTTATAGATGTTAGCCCTCATAGTTTCTCTCGCCTTTGGATTGGGGAATTTGACTAAATGATTTTGCATATTGTCTGTGTTTCTTCACTTTAGTTCCTTGCAAAGTAGGTAGAAAAAAATATATCTATTCGTACATAGCTCTTGATCTCGGGATTGAAATTACGATGACCTGAGCTGAGGTTCGAACCCCTAGCGGTGGCCGAAGATTATAGACGTATCCGTCAGGCAGGACTTGGCTTTCAGTGGCTGCATAAGACTTTCCGTGGGTTTTGAGTGGCATCTGCATTCGACCCGTATCGTTCGGTGAAGCTGTAAAAGCCAGTGGAAGCCAACAGCATTATAACAGTTCGAAAAAAATAAAAGATTAACTCAATTAGACTGTCTTACCTATTGTAGCTTTGGCGACTGAAGTAGCTTTTTTGTATGCTGCATTTCGATTGGAGGATGAGATCTGATAGTAAAATCACAGATTATGGAAATATGGTAACCTCAGGACTTCCCAACATCATTAGGTAATGGATACTACGCGCATCACATGATAGCATACAGTTACCACTTACCAACCAATGGACCGTGGACTTGTTAATCATTCTAGTTACATAAAGAAATAAAACAAAGTTTCCTCTGATATACCCACTCAGTACCATATTTGCAACTGTTTTGGGTCCCTTTTTGGATCTCTTTTAGAAATAAGTCCATCTTTGCTTACATTATCTATAAATTATTTTATTACTGTATTATCTGCGCAGTAAAGAATATATTTTTTATCTTGAACTTCATTTGGAAGGTCCAATCTATTGCAAATCATATAATACATTTATAATTTCAAATAAACCTACCACAATAAGGATTATTTATGCTTATTGGTATAACTTAATATGTCTTTAGATTCAGTATTGTAACAATGTATAATAGATTCCAAATTTGAAATGTGTGTCGCCACTCAATCTAGTTCCGGGCAAGTTGAATATCCGTCCAAGTTCGACTTCCGGCGGAAGTAGCCGCCAACATGGCTGCTTTATCTCAACTATTTGCCATAGCAATTCAATATGTAGGGGTTGATTATACTTTTTTTACAATTATAACTTGTATATGTTAATGTTTTATTATGACTGATTTATTTTGTTCTTCAAGTAACTATTTTTTTTACTTTTATGTATTTTGCTATTTGGCAGTTTGTATTTAAACAAAATCTTAAAATGTAAATCTGAACAGTATTTATTTAAAAGAGCAAACACTCGTTCTTCTCTTGATGAGTCTGCTTTCCGAATGAGTGGTGGGTTACAAAATATATAACTAATCAAATGTGCTTATATTATGTTTATTTGAATAAAAAATAAATCTATTTCATTATTAATTCATATCTTATACGATATAATGTTAAAAGTGTTTTTGTTACTAATCCTTAATGGATTAATTTAATTTTTTTAAACAATTACTATGAAATTTTGCATACATCTACTTGTATATCCTTAGTTATAAATACTAATAGTCGCCCTGTTGTTGAAGCTACCGCAATTAATTTATAAGACTATAGATAAATAATATTAAACACAAACAATATTAATCTTTCTCAATTTGACCACAGACTTTAACAATAAACAAACGAGTATATATGCGTGTGTACGTCAATTATATGGTATTGTGTGTTATATTATTTTATTCATTTCATATATTTTTATGCATAATAAAAATATATATATATTATCATTCTGCACTCCTTCTTTATATAAATTACAAGTGTACAAACTCTTTCGTCCGAGCAATTATCGTAAAAAAGGGTACCAAGTTTTTGCTTCATTATCGTATTAATATAATATATAGATTTTATAATAGTCATTGAGTTGAATAATCATTAACAAATTGTTTTGTACTACTAATAGGTAATTATGAATTATGCTTCAGTAAATCTTCATGAAACTAGCGGTCCAATTAAGCTGTACCTTAATTAGTGATGCTCACTTGACCGAACACTGATCGTATGTACCGACGTACACAAAACATTGTTAACACAGATCGATAAAGTGTTACTATTTAAGTAAATATTAGATTTACGTAAGAATATACGTGAAATTAATAAAAAACCAATTATAAATTTTAGGGTTGGAATAAAATAACCTTTGATACAATAATTGTAATATAATACTTTTGGTCGCATTGTTCAGATTTTCCTTTGTGCAGGATGATCAAAGGGCAACAGAACAACTGGACAATCTAAAAAAATGCGACCAGTTACGCTAAATAAATCGCGATGTCACTAACTCAAAGACGATGGAGAAACCCAAAATATGAGGTTTCTTCTATATAGTAATATATATAATGAAAAATTTATAATGAATTCAAAGCAGTGTATCATATTTTTCAAATATTTATAATTTACAGTACAGTCCAAATAAATGCAGAAACCATAAATTATTCGCTAAGAAATTCATACGTCAAGCTTTCTTACCCTTCTGCTGGACAGGGGTCAAGATATGGTCGAATTAATATTCATACGACAGGCCCAGGTGGACGTCACAATCTGAGAAGGGTGGCCTTAAGGACTGGACACGCGGTTCGGAATATTTCGCAGAAGTGACACTATGTTTTGAAATCAATGCTTAAACGTTATGGACTTCTAAGAGACAAATTTATTTTGTTGTATTTAAATATAATTTGATATTTTTTATTAGGTGATATTTAAGTAAAATTTATTTAACTTAGAATTTGGATAATGCTCATTTAAGTACAACAATACAAAATAATATTATAAGAAAAAGCAAACAATTTACTAAATATCCATATCCACTGTGTTTTAATCTATACTAATCAATTAATAAAAAACTGGTGTAAATAATACATATATTCATATTTTTTATCTGCTACTAATACATGCATGTGTATATAAAGCCAAATTACTACTAAGAACTAAACAAAGAAATACTAATTGCATTATCTCTATTACCTGGAATACATGTTAATATAATAATTTACGGTAATTTCTTGGAGATGGTATACTTATTTATTCAGGAATCTTCAGACTGCAAATTCTATACATGGTTTATTTCATTACTGACTCGTTTAAATGCTTGAATTTTATTTATTTCATATATATTATTTATTTTGTAATATTTACCTCTATTGCGTTTTTCATCTACTCTACCTATTTAAACTATTTTAACCCTCTGCCATACCTGGTCTATAGCAGGGTGCCTACCCAAGAACGTGGTTTGGGAGGGACAGAATACGGGCCCTTGTCTTATCTCTGCCCACGCCCGAGGAGTTGGCCTGATGGATTAACTTCATTGTTCCACCGTTGCCGAGTGACGCGGAATTTATAATTATGCCGGTGTGCCTTTACTTAAAATAGATACTTGGTGTGTGTACTACTGTTTCTTGTATGCGAATATCTTGAAAACTTTTTCTCTTCTTATTTACTATGTATCTAAGAAGTTGGATATTTTTATTTAAAACAGAAAGAACTGCATGCAACCTCATTACTGTATTATATTTAATTACTTTAAAAAAAATGGAAAGGAAAATATTAATTATAATTAAATATGTCATTATTTACTGATTATTGCAGCAAAAAATACAATCTCTTTACAATAGAACAAGATATGTATTAGTTTTATTATATAAATCTATTTATTTACTTCACAGAACAAAAGTATAGTACAAAAACTATGGATCCAATCTAATTAATATGGCTTTTATTAGATTTTTTTCCTATTTTCGTACTATTAATTCTATTCTAGTATTGATTGGTTATTGTTTATTTTGTAATGTTCTATTAGTCCATGAATGTATATGGTATAAATATGTACTAACCTGGCTTCTATATAGATAACTAAACGATAATTAAATTAATTTTCGTTTAGTTATCTATATGCGTAAGTTTTGTTGTTTTAGTATTACTTCCAATATTGAATTTCCAATAGCAATATATTTTTTAAGTGATAATACAGAACCGTATATTCCAGCAAGAGCGTCATAAATGTTTTGTTACTTTAATCTTATAAAATCTTGTTAGAAATTAAATTTATCATTAGTTGTATTTCGTAACGCTGCTCGTTGTGAAATATAGTATATGTTATTCGCTAATAATGTAACTTTCTACATATGAAATATCTTTCAAAACCAAGTTAATTGTGAGTTTGTACATTACAAATAAAAAGACACACCTTTCTTTTCATTATTTAATCCGGATTAAGATGCAATTTAAGACATAAACAAGTAACTATATATAATACTGAATAATACAATATGTTAATCAAATAAGTACAACGTATTATCAGCAAACCAAATTTCAATATTTGTCTCAGTTCTGCTGACCACCCACCTGAAGGATTCATCCTTGAAAGGGTTCGACCCTTATCAGAGCAAACTAAATTAACTGCTCGAAACATCTTGACCAAGTTATTGTTGGAGGTCCATTCGGGCGTTCAAATCCGAAAAACAAACGTTTGGACGTATGCAAATAATGTTCGTAAACCAATTAAGTGAGGGTTGGGTTTTGTTATCTTCAGTTATTGGTAGTATCTATGGTGTATTTTTAATTAATATGAAAGATAGTGGAAAAAGGCCGTTCTAGGTTTACCATATCTGTTAGTCGTTATATGTCTTAAAAGGATCGATTATGATAAGATTTTTTTTGTTAAACATTTTACGTGATTGAGACGTTTCTTACTTATTATGATCTCTTCAAGTATTTGTACATTCATTTTCTAGTTAATTAATTAATTTGGCCAACTTGTCTCTTTTTTTATTATTTTTTGTCCCTATAAGCTTTTTATGTAATTGGAATGTACAATTATGAAAAATCACTGGATCTTACCACGTTCTATTTCTATTTAAAAATATCTATTCAAGAGAGCAATACATAAGTTTCTTTATCATTCTTCTTGTGATGAATCTGCGTTCCGAATAAGTGGTAGAATCAAAAATATGACTTTTCAAAAGTGCTTGTATTGAGTTTGTTGGAATAAAGATTATTTCTATTTTTATTGAGTTCCTGATATTTAGGCAGGGTTTCAATCGCCCTATCCTGGGTAAACTGAAAGGCAGCGGGTAGATGGTAAATAAAATATTTTATGAGCAGACACAGACCTTCACACTCACGTCTTTGTTTGTTTAATAAATAAATAAAACGTGATAAGATCCCGTGAATTTTTCTAATTATATGTACATATTAATAATGATTGCGTAAAATTTTTAAAATAGTTGTAATTGGTATGGTCAAGACGCTGATGGTCCACCATATGGTAAGTGATAACCGCGCCTCTATACATGAACAGCACTACGAATATCACGTTATCATGTGACCTCGTAATAACCATTATGCGATGCCATTCCGAAGAACTAAGATGTCATGCCTCATTCCTATAATTTCACTGCCTCATCTCACCCTGTTTACTGCTTTATCACTCATTTACTTGGCGGCTGATATAGGTGAGGCTAATGTTGGTAACATAGTCAACTGTTTACAAAATTTACCTTAGTCAAATCGACTAACTAGTTACAGTGTCGTTATGTATTTGAATATATAATACTTTAAAATACTTCATCAGCATTTTCTCTTTTACGCTTTGAAACAAACAGAAACGATACAAGGAAACCTATCTTTACTCGCTGTTCGGAAAGCAGTCGCGTCATTGTATACCCATCCGAATGAGTACCAACAATTTCCTTCGAGAACTCCAAAGTCATTCCTTCACCACACATGTCATCCGAAATACATCCCTAAGTGGTTAAGAATAGGGGCGCGACTTCAGTTTCTTGGTCGTTAAATACACGGCAGTATATTTCACAGAACTTTGAAATATTTGAATAGATACGCTTATTGATAATCAAAACAAATAAAAGGCATTCCACAGAAATTTCTTGGGCAGCGGATGAATATTTTTTTGTTCATATACATATTTTTATTCTTTTACTAGATTAATCATTAATTAGTAAATTACATTCAACTATTCCCACGTAATACACCACAAAGGCAGTTTTTATTGCTCTTTTTTTATATTCATTCTTTTATTTATTTATTCGTTTTATTTTAAAGGATACATTACAAAAGTACAGTGCATTTGGTGGTCTTAACACCATGCGGCATTTAGCACCTAACAGTCAACCATAGGTTATGAAGAGAATAATTGTTGGCGGTGCAAATATAATTAATAATAAACAAAATATTCTGTTCACGTATGCACAATTAAACACTTTCTTAACATATCAATCTATTAGATTATATGTTACGAGTACATATTAATATTATATATACATAAAACCATTAAATATCTATTTATCACATATGTTGCAGTTATAGGACAAGTATTGCGTAATTTGGGAATTGGTGCCGCACTTGAGTTGTTGTATATTTTTTATTTATTAAATTAACGGCGCGGTACGACCAAATCATCGCCCGTATGTACCCACTGAAAGGGTAGGGTGTGCTGTGGCATAAATGATCACCGGGCAACACTGACGAAGACAAATGACTGCCGATGTCGAACTTACACAGAGATAAGGTAGGCTCCGCAAATTAGCCGCGTTCTACTTGACTCAGTGTATTTTTCACTGTCTGTGGCCACTCGAAGGGTTGAGACTCGGGAATGGAGTCCAAACTGTAATTGACCTACCAGTTGTAATATACGGCGGTAATAGACCCGTATGTTTCATATACATACTTGTTTGTTTTTAATATTACAATGGTATACACATGTTAAATTCAACATAAAAGTAATTGATTGTTTCTGTCAGCTTTATAATCGATTTAATAATTGATTTTTTTAAATACTCGATTCAACGGTCACTGTGAGTGTTCTTGTATTTATTGGTCTTATTTTTTAAGACTATACGCGTATTGGCTGAGCTATAAACGGATGTTCTTATTGGGTCCACAAAAAAATATTATATATATTATTTAATATATAACATTTTTAAAAATCTTAGGATCTTTATGACAACTTCGACAATGTTAATTACATTGTCGAACGTGTAAAAAAAATAGAAATTATTCTTATATCCCGTACCTGCAAATTACAGGTAATTATAGACTATACAGAAACAAATTGATGTACTACAGTTTTATAGAGTACAATATCGATAAATGTATTTGAATGTGTGTGTACGTGCCCTTTTAAAATTTTACTCTTTGACTCTTTTGGTAAATACACGTGCGAAGCTGGGGCAGGCGGTTAGTATACAAATATTTACAGTTGTAAGATGTTTCCCAAAAACCCCTTTTAGGTCCCGGAGCTGTAAGGTCTGAAAACCACAATAATTGTCAGAAAATTAGCTCTGACCGCATATAAATACATTAAGATAATCTTGTTAAATGTGCTATGGTGCATGTTGTTAGAGTATAGCGATTTCGTTTAATATTATACTCTAATGTATTAAATGATGTTCCTTTTTTTCTTTGATATACTAGGAAACTACAGACCAGTGCTTAGTTTGGTCTTAGTAATTTTAAAGTTAATATATTATATATTAACGTAATCTTTACTAATATTATTTACCAAAGTAACTCTGTCTGTCTGTCTGTCTATCTGTCTGCCTCGCTTAACGATCCGCTTACCCCCAGAAAGGCGTTTTTGTAAACGTCTCCATTTTGTTTCGGTATACTTTAATGCTGTTGGCCGAGCTGGCCTTTACAGCTTCACCGGATGTTAGTGTAGATGGCATTTCAAACAATGGGATCGATCGGGAGGCAAGACAGGAACGTCTCCAGTAACCTGTAACTTGTACCACACCGTAAATACACGAGGCGGAGGGAACTCAAATACCGAGTAGGACTATCTAGGTGGAGGTACGACGTTTGTACAAGGATAAGTCGTGGGGCAGTGTTTTCCAATTTGAAATGGGTAAGTTGAGTGTCCAGTGCAGTCTATAGAAATGACTAGAGTTGTCGCGAATAGTAATTGCTTCCTTGATGTTAGTTTCACAAAGAATACATCTGTTTGTTTGAAACATGGTCTCTACTTATTCAACATGATGAGAAAGTTTTAAAATAAAAATTTCATAATTTGTTTTGTATAATATTAAAAAAATTATTTACTTCTTCAATTCCGTTTCAGATTTATAATAAAAATCAATTAGAATTATACTTTGTATGAGCATTTTTCAGTTATTGTTTTTTATAATAAAACATATACTAACTGATTTAGTTGCAATCTCAGATAAAATATCTGTAATTAATATAACAACTTCCCATAACTATTTAAACAAAAAAATATATAGAAACAAAAAGATAATGGCTCAAATTATAATTTTTATATAGAATAATTGTAAAAATCTCATAGAGTTATTAAAACTACAATCAAGTATATCTAAACGTATTGAACTCTATGTACAGAGAAGCCATGTTCCTTAAATCTTAGCGCCCGCACCTCAGGGTACCGCGTCTGAAGGCGCCTCCGCGACCACCGAGCAAAATGATACAACTGAAATTTCAATATTTTATCGCCATTTAATATGTTTTATCTCAATATAGATGTATAAATGAATCCCACTTTTCTTTGGTCTTGCCTAAACTTAATAAAAATAAAAATAATAATCCTGATATAAGCACTTTTGAATAATCATATTGTTTTGATTCTATCACTCATTCGAAACGCAAACACATCACGAGAAGAACAAGCAAGAAACATGCGTGTTGCTCTTTTAAATACATGTTGTTTACAATTACATTAATAAGAATTTTGTGTAAATATAAACTGCCAAATAACAAAATTGATGTAAATAAATTGTTACTTGAGTAACAAATTAAATCAGTCATAGTTATTGATAGTTACTTGAGAACCCAATTTTTTATTGTCTTCTAATACTTTGTACAAGATTCTAACAGAATGAAAAATGGCAAAAATTGTTTATATAATTAGAAAATTTCAGAAAACGTATTTATATAGTTGAACTCAGCCATACTTTACTGAAAAGTCAAAAGAAACATAATTAAAGAGAACATCCTTGATTTGTAGTTGGTTTAAAAAATACGGAATCTCCACTTGTGATACTATTCATGTCGCGCCATAAACCAACCCTTCCACTGACCACCCGAGGTCAGGGGGTGTCGGGCGGGGTGTTGGTCAAGGAGTTACCAGCTCATCCCTAGTTCCAATACATTTCATATTCCGTTGACAGAGGCACAATAATAACGCGACGCTGCCCGTGTAAAAGCAAGACATAGTTGATGTACATAGACCTAAAAGTACAGAAATGACACAGCTTTTATAACAACGTGACCCCATAAACCGGTCAATTAATTATAAAAGCCTTTTGATATGTTAGATGTTTAAAAATAGAAAACACTGACTTAAAAAAATACAATATAACAGAATCTAAAAAATATCTACATAGTATATACTAAATTATCTGATCCACGCAACTTTGAAAGCTGCACTATAAATTCATGCAGCACTTCTATTGGCCGTAGTTTAATGTTAAATGTTAAAATAACCTATAGACCTCCTCGATGAATTTACTATTCAATACTAAAATATTTATTCATGAATTCGGACTAGAAGTTCCAATAATTAGCGGATTCAATCAAACAAACTCTTCACTTATAACATAAGTATAGAGGGTGAAAGGGGATTGTTAGTGATGTGGATTAAGGACCCTATAACTAGCAATGTTCCATGTCAGGTTAACCTCCACACGGTTCCCTAATATATGTTAAATTCCTGGTGAATTTGCCACGATGGACTAAATGACCTTTTTTTTTATATATAACACAGGGGACAAACGAGCATGCGGCTCACCTGATGGTAAGTGATTACCGCCGCCCATGAGCACCCGCAACACGAGGGGAATTGCAAGTACGTTGTCGGCCTTTTAAAAAGGAATAAGCTCTTTTCTTGAAGGTTTCAATATCGTATCGGTTCGGAAATACCATTGCTGGAAGGTGATTCCATAATGTGGTTGTGCGAGGCAAAAAGTTTCTAGAAAACCGCACTGTGGAAGACCGCCAATCATCCAGATGATCAGGATGGTATTTCAGTTTCTGGCGGGTGGTACGGTGGTGAAACTCAGCAGCTGGCATTAATCCGAACAATTCCTCAGAACATTACCCATGATATATGCGGTAGAAAATGTACAGAGATGCAATATAACGCCGCAAAGCCAATGGGTCGAGTCTGTCACATAGACGTTGATTACCAATGATTCTGGCTGCTCGGTTCTGAATGAAACCTAAGCTCATGCTCATCCTATCATCCTCCAATAGTGCCCCGCCAGCATAAACCATTAGCGTAGATAAGCGTCATACCATTATCATCAATTAGTAAAATATATTTTATAGATAAAAAACACACGGAAAGATAATTATTAACTTATTTGAAAACTATAAATGAATATAACTTGTTACAATATAATCTAGACGATTAATATAAAGAGAGCGTATTTTATTTATTAAAATTAAACTATATTTCAGTTATGGAGTCAGATTAGGTAGTGAAATTACAGGACATGATGTATAAATCTTAGGCCATAGGAATGACAATGCATGAATGGTATCACGAGATGATAACATGGTGTTCGTAGTACTGTTTATGTTTATAAACATCAAATAGTGCTTACCAGGGGGGTAAGGTATTGTTAATAATGTGGACTATACAATCCCTTGCTAGCAATGTATCATGCCAGGGTGGTACCACGCGGTTCCACCTGGAAACCATCGTGATAAATAGATGATTTATCACGATGGTTTAGTGAACTGATGTTCATCTTATCATCCTCCACAGGTTAGCCCAGGCATGTGCACCATTCCATTATATACATAAGAAGAAAAAAATATGCTTACCATCAAATAGGTTATCAGCTAGTTCACCAACCTCCTTTTTAATAAAAATAAACTTTAAAACCGAATCAAAATTTATTGAAACATAATATGTCGTTTCCATTTTCTATATGTACAAAACCAATAGTTTGAAATAGTTGATTTTGAAGACGTTCGGAATTTACGAGTACATCCGACCCTATGGGTGTTCTGACCAGGAGGTCTGGACTATTGAAATACTACATTGCCAAGCAACGCCACGCCATACCTCACATTACTTTTCAAGTATCTACCTGAAATATAGTTTAGCTTCTGTTTAGATTTATATGACCGAATTACAACAAAGTTGCTGTATTCGTTTGTGAGTTTGAATTTCTGGAGGATATATTGCAAAATGGTTATCTATATATTAATACGTGAAGCAAAAACTTTGTAGATCTTTTTACGAAAATGCGCGGACGGAATAGTATTTTTCACACACTTATAATTATATATATTTATATTTAATTAAACAAAAATAAATTAAATCAAATAAAAAAATTACACACTACTATGTATTTGATACACTTTCTGAAACTTTTCTTTATTGCCTGTCCGACTGCGTGTACCTGTGATTTTAGAAGTATAGTCTTTGACAGTAGAACCTTAATAATGTTCTAACTTATAATTTAAATTAATTATGGTCGATTTTCGACCACTTGGAGGCCACTGATATGTATAAAAACATATAAATATGTATTACGTAATGTATAGGTAAAGTATAAAACTGGCTATCCCGAATCACACCCAGGAGATGAGTGCAAAAATACGGCAAATTCTGACTGATTTTGTGACGAAATAAATAGTGATATCAAACAAAATAAAAAATAAATAATTAAAAAAAAAATGCTGCTATGTAAAATTTTGCATATACCCAGTGTATATAAACAAGACTAGATTAATACTAGTATACCGGCAGATGTCCTGTTCCGAAAAACAGCCCATAAACAGAGTCTTCAATCTATTCATCCGGAATCTATTGAAATATGTACAGAATAATTGAGATAAACACAAAATAATTATATATGTACATACTAATATACACATGTATATTAGATATGTATTATTTTTTTATTAAAAGTTAAGTAACAATAAGTCATCTTTTACAAATTTAACTGATTGAGACATATTCAAAGTCTGTCTGTTCCGATTTACTATTCAACAATCTAAAAGCATTCTACTCCCACAATTCAAGGAATACAAGATTCCAGTTAAATTATATTCATATAACTAAGACGTAGTGTTGTCCGTCCGTCTGCAGGGTGGTCGGCATTCAGACGCCTGCCGTTTTGCCCTCTGTAATTCAGTTATACAAGTGTGTGATGAATTTTGATTTCAATTTGCATTCACTCAAAGTATATATTTATCTACATATATTTACTTTGAATCTTTTACATTTAATGTTAACTATGTTAACGCATAGGTTAAAAGATGTTAGGAATTATTTTGTAGATACGCAAAATGTAGGGGTTGAATGCGCAGTGGCAGTAAATATAGTGAAATATGAAAGAAAATATATATATTTGGTAAAAGTAACAAGGTTCACATACAATATGTCAATAGAAAATCTTACAAACAATAGAAGACATTCCTTTATATAAAATTCAAATTGTCTTCTATAAAAAACGGCCAGATATAAATTTAAGTTTCAATACAAAATTAAAATAAAAAATATATTTTATATGTAATTAGTACTACAACCAAACTGACTCCAGCCCACCTGATGGTAAGTGGTAACTGTTGCTTTAGTAGCTGTACAGATCATGGACCAGCGATACCACTCAAGTGTTGCTATTCCCGAGGATTATCACGCCTCTTATTCTGTAATTTTATTATTTGGAGATACTTATAACTATTGACTTTATAAATAACTATTTTTATAACATTGCAAGCTACTGCCCGATATTTTTTCGTATGACTATATATATGACGTGTCATAAAATTTGGGCTATATTCGTCTCTATTCTTGTACTCTATCTTCTAATTCTTCAATATCTCCTAAACATGGTCAAGCAGTGATACAAAAGCATAACAATCAAGACTTCACTTTTGCATTTAAAATATTCGAACCAATATCGAACCGCTGCTTTAAGATATACTTACGCAAGTAATACTTAAGGCATAATTAGACCAATCAACTGAATCTCCACATACTCTTTATTTATTTATTAAACGACGAAAATCATTACATAGAACAGTTTAATAAACAAGGGTACTTTGACCATGTCTTCGTTAACCGCCTGTATATGTATAAAATATTTTTTAAATCGCATTAGAATTCATTTAGATATCGCGTGATATATTAATCTCAATATTATCGAAATACAAATCATTTTCTTTTTTCTAATTCGATCGAAAATTCGAAATGTGCATTCGATAACGCCACTCTACCCCAAAGCACCCATTTGAATTTTACCACAACTGTCTTTAACTTCGTACCTATGCACAAATAGATTTATTAATAACCGGGGGGAGGTTGGGCGTAGGCGAACATGGGAACACGGGAGACCAACTATGCCTTAAGGGAGAGGGGGGAAACTTGGCAAACGTAAGCCGTGCGCCGGACAGGAGTGGTCATAACTAAGATATTTTGACCGTCAAGCAATTTCTTGGCCCCGTCGGTGTATTTGGTGGCACGACAGAGGGTGTTCAAAGTTATTGTTGGGACGGATTAGATATTCGGAACGGGTTTAACAAGAAATTAATGCTGTAATAATATGATTAAGTGTTTTCTGGTTTGTTTTAGTTTGCGGCGGTTGTTTGCGGAGTTGAGATAAAAAACTGTTAACTAAATTCATTTTTATCTTATTTTAATATTGAACTGAATATTTGTACTAGTCTAATCTGTTGGTACCTCAATAAAATCAGAATAATTGTCATAATCCTTATAAGTCAAAAGTTTTACATCTAGTAGGATATATACTCTAGATTACAGTTGTATACACTCACATAATTTAGTTATATTTATAGTAAATTTACCGTGGGTTTATCCAAGGTTAAACCCTCTTTTGACTGTTACTGTATAATATTCGAGAAATTTTCTCTTAATATATTTGTAGTTCATAAAAAAAAGTGAATGCAGATATTTTGAAAATATGTGTAGTTATAATTCAGAAAGATGGAGGCCGCCTGACGTTGTCAATGGATACAATGAAATTATTTTATGTTGATCACTATGTTATTTGAATATTGTTAGTAATGTGGACTAATACATTGGGTAATGTACCATATCAGATTGTCACCTTCACACCGTTCCCTCTGGAAGCCATCGAAATAAATTCTAGGTGAATTTATCACGATGGGGTAACTGACCTGACCTCATGCTCATCTTATCATACTCCACTGGTGCGCCGCTATTCCATTGTCACATATTACAAAAAATAAAAGTAATTGGTCCGTTTTAAATATTACTTTATAATGCAAAACTATTCCGTTTTACCCTGATTTCCTTATTTAAACAAGGTCTAGAAATTTATTATTGTAACTAGCTAATAATATAGTCCATAAGTTAAGTAGTATATTTCCAACAATAATCACGATAATGAAGCATAGATTTGTTACCATTAGACAAGAATAGAGTAACTAGGTCTAGGTCTAGGCATTAAACTTATAAAAATATTAGTTCCTTACAAATAGCGTGATCTAATTTTATTGTATGCAAACACGGAAGGAAATGCATTTTATGACATCGCAAACTGCATCAGAGAGATCCATAAAAAGGTATAATGTAAGTCATTCGAATTATTTGCGATACAGGGTTTGTGTAGGTAAATCTATTTTTAAATCACAGCTATTATAAACTATAAGAAAGTAGGAAATTCTATAAACAACCAAGTAAATTATATACATTTTTTGTTTATGCTAGTAAACTGTTGTTTATTTATTTGATTGAACATTCTAATCTCGTAAACTCTGGTAGAAATGAATAGTGCTTTTAGTATTTTTTGTTATTTATTTATGTTACTGAATATTATTTATATAATATTGGCCCTTATTATGTATACCTTAAGGACTAACTTATATATAAATTAATAATAATTAAATATTGGTAAGCTTATTTATCGAGGAAGACTATTGAGCATTACACTATGACCAATAAAAGCAGAACATCAATAAGAAATGTTGCTAAAATATAAATAATAAAAATGTATCCACATAGTATAAAGAAATATATATCTACTGGAAAATAAATTTTTGTTAAGTAAAATTATTTTTATTCAAATAATTTATTAAATTTAAAATTTGTTTACAAAAATATTGCATAGTAATTTTGAAACACGCCGTATAAGTGTAGGGGGTGGGCAAAGAGAATACGATTGTAGCCGAGACGTCACTGTATGGGTGATATTAAATTCCTACTGACCGAAACTAGCGTTGATTTAGATATTATGCTAATATATAGCACCCTGATACTGTTGTTAATACGACACCCTATATATATATTGCATTTATGTATTATTGCGTAATGCCACAGATAAGTACATTAATTAATACTCTGTGGTAGTAGTCAATATAATTTTTCGATTATATTGATTTATCACAATAAATAAGTATAATCGAAAAATGATATAATCTGAGATTTTTAATGGATAATGAAATCCCCACTTCCTCTTACACTAAAATCCGTCATTTTTACATGGCACAAAACTAACATATACATATACTTACTAATAAAAAAAAAATATTATGGTAAAGCATATAATTACACATAATGATTTATTTATATGAAATATATTGCCTAGTTACTACTAAACTACACAACAATATCTATGTATCATACAAATACATGGATATTTTTTTGTAAATACATACAGAATACATGTACATGTAGATAATATCCAGATCTATACAAGCAATCATATTCATACAAATGTTGATACGGTGCGAGGAATCGAACTCGGTACCATCGGAAATAAAGTGAGTCTAAACCGCTAGACAACCCAGGCCGTCATAACTGCGGAATTATAATAAATGCGTACGTCTAATAAAGCCGGACATATACAAAATGTTGGCTCTTTTAAACCTGAACTAGACTAATAACTCTAAATTATACCTACCACTAATGCAAGTGCATTTGACCGTAGATTAAGTTCAACTTAAGCGTTTAGGACAGCTGACTGATCGAGCCGACTTAACCTTAAATTAAGTAATTTGCGCACTTAACTACACTTTGGAGATTCTTACTTACACCGTTTAAGTTAACTATAGAGTTTGGAAACGAACAAAGCAGTTCCGGAATAATATTTTTAACTAGTAATAGCTACCGGCTTTACACAGCTGTAATTTTATTTTGACGCCCCTTTAATCTATCGCTCTATCGAAAACCTGTTGCTCTTTTAAATAATTGTTGTAACTTTATATTTTTAATGAATACAAACTACTTAAAAACTAATGTATTAGTATCAAAATATTAAACATATAATCGACGGGTTAACTAACTAAATAGGATTGAATCAGTCATAGTGATTAGGGCATACTATACAAGCAGCACTCGTTGACGAATTTATTTTCTTATGGATGTTTCCATTGCTGGTGAGTTAGTCAGAAATATTAAACGGTCTAAGTCGGTGTAGTAAACCACGCCAAAAGGTCCTTAAGTGCCAATAAAATGAAGATGAAACTCTAGCTTTTTTTTAATTCTTTGATATTTAGAGACGTTTTGCACATGCCAGTCCCACTGTACCCTAAAACTAATAACTACATCAGTTCACGAGTGAGAAAATTATCTTAGTCACACTAAAACACTATGTGGCACCAACATCCAGTAAATTAATTTTATTGTCTGACATTATTTCATCGCTCCATTCAATAGGAAGTATGGGTTCAAGGGAGTCTTTATGAGAGTGCTTTAAGGAAACAAAAATATCCTCACCGTTGCTACTTAATACATTTACAAAAATATTATATATGCCAAAAAAAAATAGACGATTTCAAAAAAGTTTGTGATTACATTAATAAAAGCTTACGTAATAATAACAAACTTACCTAAATGCAGTTTAACTAAAGTTAGTAATTCATTTATGGTAATTGCGTAAGCTTTTACAACAAACTGTCAGTTTTAAACACAACAGTCTGTTTTAAATATGCCTGAAAAAACATTCAAATGTCATATAAAACACTTTCTCTATAAAAAATCTTATTATAAATTTGAAGAGTAGAAAAAAGTTAAAATTCATGGCGCTGACAATATTATCTGATTGCACTAAGAATGAGTGCATAGCGGTCTCTATGACTATCTCTATGATTGATTATCGCATGCGTCATACTTGTTATTGTGTAATTAATTATTTAAAAAAAACATTTCTTCAAAAGAGCAACACACAAGTTCCTTGCTGATTTTTCTTGTGATGAATTGAATGAATTCCGAATGAGTGGTAGAATAAAAAATATGACTGTTCTAACATGCTTTTACTGAGTTTATTTGAATAAAGATTATTTCTATTTCATGGCTGTTGAAACACTACCGATATATCGGGAACTCAATCAAAATAAAATGTGGTAAGTTCCCGTGATTATTTTTAATTATACTTATACAGTATATTAATTTTATTGTCTGACATTATTATATAGTATGTCGTAGACACTACTTCCTAACGGTTGACTATCTGATCTTCCACATCCTCTAGAGAGGCGAAGGACTTAAATTACTTAACCTAACTTGCTTAACGTTTACTTAAACGTGGTGCTGTATTTAGGGACAGTATTTTTTTTATTATTTATCTATTTATTTATTCATTTGCATTCCATAGTGTTACAATAATGGTTGACATAATATTATTATAAGAGCACCATGGACCCTGATGGGCGCAGCAAGCTACAATGAGATACAGTGGCGTTAACAGAATTTAATTATTTTATATATTATTTTTCTAATTGATCTGTATACATTATTATTATATACTGACTTTATAATTTATCTGTCAAATATTCGATGACATTATAATAACATTTTTTTATGGTATGTATGTTATGTATATATATTTTATCTTTTTTTTATATTTTTCAAATATTCCTGTAGCAACCTTTTTTCAAATTATACGGACACGGAACTCTAGTAGAGTGTAGCTCTACGGCTTGTGTCAATTTCGCCAAGACGTATAGCGACCGCCCTCGAGTGAGCTAACGACTCTCACTCGTCCCTCCAGGTGCCAATCGCTCGTTACTCTAAGTGATCTGTTCTAGATGTTTGTCTATTGTTTAGTTTGTCCTTGGCTCAGTAACCGCTGTTATCGTCCGCTAGTTGTAGGGTTAAGTATTGACCTTATATTTTATTTATACATTCTTTTATAGTACGTACGTCGCACTCGCCGGCTAATAGATCTCTCCTTCCTTCTTTGTACAAAAAGCATTGCGTATGGCGTTCTCTACCAGCAAACCTTTACGTATTGTATAGAATAGAAAGTGTTATAAGGCAGGCATAATTTCACTTTTTTTACCGAAAAATATCTTAAGAACCGTGGATACTTCTAAGTCACCTTGCAGATAAGTGACTTAGAAGTATCCACACGTACATATATAAAGTCTCGGCGTTCCAAATGTAGTTAATGCTATACTTATTATTAGTATTAAAAAATATATTAACAATGGGTAAAAAATTAAAGATGATACTGAGAGCGACGCGTTCCGTTTCACGTTCGGCATCACGTTGCAGCATCTCACTGGCGCGGTAACGACTCGGAACACCACGATTTTGCGTGAATTGGAACTACAATAAACAAATTATCCCGCTCGGCGCATCTAAAGATGCAATTTAACATTTTGTATCAACTGTTTTATTTAGATATATTTATTATATTGAAGTATCCGTACTGATATTATAATAGTGGATAGTGTTAGTTTGTTTTATTTTTTTATGACTGAACAGCTGAACGAATCTTTATGAATTTTAGTGTGATGTGCTATAAAGATAGATTATATCGTTAGAATGACTTTCCTTTCATCACAAAAAAACCAGTCGAAGTCCCGGAAAACCAGAACAAAAGCCAAAGCCAGAATCTAATATTAACGTAACTTGTAAAAAATTTCGAGTGTGTTTTAAAAAGAAATAACGTGCCTGTTCTATACACTTCAGACTATATCCTGAGTTGAATAAAAAGTATTTTGCTTCTGTAGAGTTCACCACAATGATCTAATACGTTATCTGAATCAATTTACGTAGGAAAGTAAGAACTACACACACAAAATACTCTGTGTTAGCCACACAAAACTGCCAATGTTTGGAATTAACACACAGTACTATTTTTTTTAAAATTGACTGTTAATTTCATGATAAATGGAGAATAAAGAAATAAAGAACCGCATCGCTGCAAATGGTACATTGCTCCACTGGACTTCCCTATTCATAGGAATAATTCAATGTAGATGGATAAAACAAAAAAAAAACTTTGTTAATCTATTATTTTTATATCAACAGATATTGTTATACAAAACCTTTCCATGTTATAATCTACCGGTTGAGTTTGTTCTCAGTTTTGAATAGTTCTACACGGTAGAAATAATATAAGTTTTTGAATTGTATAATAATCCTTTATATGAATATATAAAACGATTTACCTAATAATACAGATAATATTATACTGGATGTATTTAATCATTTTAAGATTAATCATTTTAAGAGTAGTGTCAGATTCTAGTCTAGCCTGGAACACGAATCTCAAATGTTGATGTAGAAGCATTTAATAGGTGCACGCTCAAATCATAGTTCAACATTCAGATACCAGCTCGTCTAATTCTGACGTTTTTATTTTCTTTCAGTGCATCTAATTTCGCAATCTTTGCATTATTTGCGAATGCAAAAACTAACAATTTTCAATATTACAATAGACGTACAATCAATGTCAATAAATTTTTTTACCTTACATCGCCTTATTTCCGATGGTCGCGAGTTCGAATCCTCGCGCGGCATAAACATTTGTATTTATGAGTATGGTTGTTTATGTCGGTCTGCGTAATTTCTATGTATGCATTTACGAAAAACATATCATATATGTACATATGTACTTGTATCAGTTATCTAATACCCATAACACAAGCTTTAGCTAGCTTAACTTGGGTCTAGACAGCGCTGTGCGAATTGTCTTGTGATTATTTATATTATTATTTCAGGTTGAGTTTGAAGTCTGACAGAGGTATACTTTGTACAAAATCTTTTGTGTAGTTTTTGTTATAATAGTAAATGATTACCGCCATCCATGAGTACCCACATCATCAGGGGAAATACAAGTGAGTTGCCGGTCTTTTAAGAAGTACTAAGCTCTTTTCTTGAAGGTTTCAATATTGTATCGGTTTGGGTACATTTGTGTTGTCTATTTTTACCATCAGGCAGTTTACTTTGTAAGGCGTCTTTCGATTTTGGGATGATGAAGGGTTTAGCAGAGAAATTACTGAGTACGAAGACATGACAACATAGTAATCTGGAATGGCAATGTGTAAACCACTGACGGGGTAATGTTTACCATTTCAAATATAAGAAAAAAAATACTAATAAATGTCTAAAAACCAACAATGAGGCTTTATCGCATCGGACATAACCTACGGCAACTTTAGCTTAGTTTTACAGCTTTGTCCGGTTATTACCGATAATTTCGAGGTCCACGATACATTAGTTGGCCGCATCACGACGCGGGCGCATCGTGCAAATGGACGACTATTTCTTGAGCATTGCCCTAAATCACGAGTGGCCGCGTATCAAGATTGGACGGTCGACGATTCCCTGATGGACCTATTATAAACTTATTCGAAATTATTAGAACTGTTTATACCTTTTTTGAAGTCATGTCTTAAAATTTTAATATGGAATATGCAATTAATTAAGAATAATTGTCTAAGAATATTTACCTATTTTCATAACAAAACACTAATATCGAGTTGTAATGTAATCTAGATTTTGTAATGGGAATAAACTTATCCCATCAAAAACATAAATGTGAAATGATAGCCGAGTTTAATATTATGATATATGCCTTGATTGTTGACTTCTACGACAAAAGAGGTGAGATCTAACTTGGCCAGTTCTCATATACCAATTATTACTTTCGATTGCTAGTTACTATTAATATTAAAATAGGAACCGACAAGTAACATGTTTAGAACTTGCGAAGGCTACAGTATATTTCGTATATGAAAACTAGCCAAGTTAGAACTTAGGCTACAGTATATTATCCTAAGTTTTAAGAAGAAATGATATTTTATATTGTTATAAATACATTTCAGGACAGACCATTGAACTTGGCGCCCATTTAGATCTCATCTCTTTTGTCGTAGAAGTCAACAATCAAGGCCTTTATATTCACCTAATTACCTATCTGCATGCCAAATTTGAACTTCCTAGGTCATCTGGAAGTAGGTTATAATTTTGATCTATAGTTGATCAGTGATAAAAATGACGATTTTTGGACATTAATATCTAAATAACCGTTTGAGATATGTTTATGAAATTTGGAACACATATTTATCTCGCAAGTCTCAATATATGAACCAAATTTGACAGGTTTGTGTGAAAGAGTTTTTGAGTTATGAGGGGGTCAAAAGTGGCTCCAAATGGTTCGTGTAAATATACACACGGTGGTGCAGGCCAGTTTACTTGAAACTCGGCTTGACACGCTACCGCGTGTCTAGATAATAGCAAAACTAAAAAATCGCCAACCATTTTTATGTTATGAGCTGAAATATAAAGCAAAATTTTATAATGAACTTTTATTTCAAATAACGCAAGAACTGTAATCATAATGAAATAGTTGGTTTAATACAACTTTTTTTAATAACATGTAATTACTTAAATACTATATCTTATTTATATTAACATAAAAATAACCTATTTCAACACTATGAAACTAGTAGAGATATTTATATTTAAATTCAATACAGAACATGTAGAAATTGTATAATATGTATATATATATATATATAAATATCCCCTTGGGCACTTTGTGGCTCAGACGTGCCGTATAGGTAGTTTTTTGTTGATCCTTTTTCACTTGTTGATCCGGAGGCCTTTTGTTGATCTAATGCCAGCTGACGATATATAAATGTTGATCCTTTTTGAGCCACAACTGTCACGACGAGTAATAATAATAATTAAGCGATTTATACACGATTTTATACAAATCCACCTTTTTGGCATTCGACCACTTCTTGATCCAATTCAAACGGGCCAATCAGGGTGCAGCATTTGCCAAGGGCTTCCTCATTGGCACGTTTGGACTACTACATTATGGCTACAGTAACTTAATAATGTCTAGCTAGTATTTCAAGAATAATAGTCTATCTAATCTAAATATTTATAGAAATCAGTCTAGAGGAACGTGACTCCAGATCAAACCTCAATACTTGTTATTTTTTGGACGGGAATTTTTCCTTTAGTAACAACGTTACTTAGCGAATGAAGAGAAGACGTAACGGCGGATCAGGGGGGAGCGTCATGGAGGTCATGGGAGTCATGGGGGCGTCATGACTCTCCCCCCCCCCCCGTGGGCCAGGACGTAGGTGGACCACTAATTGAACTAAAAAATAATGAAACAGCAAATTTTTTTGCACGATCGGAGTGTTGGTGCTGTAGTATTAATTATAATTAAACATTGTTACTTAAAATATAACAGTTAAAGTACTATAACACTAAAAGCAAAATAGGTATTTTCAAAATACTTTTTCAAAATAAATTACCCTTTGAGTTTTTGTCCAAACCTCAGATATTTTATTTATTTTAGGTATATCAATCATTACATAGTATAGTATAGTATAAAACAAAGTCGCTGTCGCATCTAACAAGTACATAAATAAAGAAAGAAGACTTTTTGGCTCTGAATATATTTCAAAAATCAATTACTTGTGTTAATCAATTTATATACTCTTTCTTATTTCATAGTACTTGTTTTGATCCGAGTATATACAGATACCGTAACGGTCTATTAATTATGAATTTATTATACCTAACCTAGATATTCTATTTTGACGAAACTCCGTGTAGTAGTAGTATCCGATAAGGGTATGCGAACCCTAAGTATTATTTCAAAATGACCAGTAACTTTGAATTTTGAATTTTGATTTTAATAAGCCTTTGAATCAACTTACCAAACGGACGCTCAAGGTTCGATTCCCGCCACCGATTTTTTTTGTTATTTTTTTTTTGTCTTTATTCTAATTATAATAAACTATTTTAATAATTAAATGAATTTAATCGAACAAAACGTTGTTAAGTATTCAATTAATTTTAATTTACATTACCTATTGTACTTTCTAAATTGTAAAGCAGCTAACAATTATAGTAAGATCTTATAAATAACTAACACAACAAGTAAAATATTTTAAATGTATTTTCTTTATTATTACAAATATTTTTTATGCATAATATAATAGTTAATATCACTTACAATTAATTTAATACTTAACAACGATTTTATCGATTAAATTCATTTAAATATAACCCATAAATGTATAAATATTATATATAAATAAATACATAATGATCTGATAATCAAATTATAAGTACAGTCTCAAATTGAAAGTAAGAAAAACAGAAAATATAGAGAGAACTATAGGGATATAACAGAAAGATGTGAAAAATGGAGAAGGACAGTAAAAAAGTTACAAATTTAAATAATGTTGCCGCAATTTCTGTTTAAATGAATTTATTACATTAATATATATATTAGGCATACGACTAGCCTTATGACTGTTACTTTTTTTTTAATCTATACATCTATACATGTAAATAAAATTGGAGTGTCTGTTTGCAATATTGAAATAACCGTTTTTACTACTTGCATATGAATATAAATACGGTACATACACCAAAATAACATATTTTACAAGTTTTGTCTGTCTGTCTGTCTGTTTGTTCCGGCTAATCTCTGAAATAGCTGGACCGATTTTGACGGGACTTTTTTTGGCAAGTAGCTGATGTAATAAGGATTAACTTACGCTACTGTTATTTTAGAAAAATAAAATAAAATTTCACGCGGACGAAGTCGCTGGGGCCAGCTAGTCTATAGATATACCGAGATTTAATATTTAAGTTGCTATTATGTTGTTGACAAAATTTTACTGTAATGTTACTATTACGTTATCCTACACAATTTGTATTATTTTGGATGAAAAAATAAATAAATAAATAATAATCTATACATATAAATAAAATTGGAGTGTCTGTTTGTAATATTGAAATAACCGTTTTTTACTACATGCATATGAATATATATAAGGTACATATACCAAAATAACAATTTTTATAATTTTTGTCTGTCTGTCTGTCGGTCTGTTTGTTCCGGCTAATCTCTGAAATGGCTGGACCGATTTTGACGGTACTTTTTTTTGGCAGGTAGCTGATTTATAAGGAGTAACTTAGGTTACTTTTATTTTAGAAAAATAAAGTTAAATTCCACGCGGACGAAGTCGCGGGAACAGCTTGTTTTTAATAAAAACGGTTTATTTCATAGAAAAAACATCTTTTTTGTGGTACTTGAGAATGTTGAAGCCTGTTGTTTGTATTATTGAAATAACCGTTTTTTACTACTTGCATATGAATATAAATACGGTACATACACCAAAATAACATATTTTACAATTTTTGTCCGTCTGTCTGTTTGTTCCAGCTAATCTCTGAAATGGCTGGACCGATTTTGACGGGACTTTTTTTGGCAGGTAGCCGATGTAATAAGGAGTAACTTAGGCTACTTTTATTTTAGAAAAATAAAGTTAAAAACCACGTGGACGAAGTCGCGGGAACAGCTACTGTATAATATATTAGAGATACCAACGTGTTTTTTTATTGATGACTAGCTGTACACGGGATTTCGTCCGTGTGGAATTTCACTTTATTTTTATAAAATATAAGAAGTTAAATTCCACGCGGACGAAGTCGCGTGTACAGCTAGTTGTCGGTAGTCTAGCGATTTAGCTAGCACACCGCTTTGATTCCTGCTTGGTGGTCGAGGGTTCGATTCCTCGCACGCTGCAAACATTTGTATTCATGAGTATGATTGTTTGTAACGGTCTGGGTGTTTTCTATGTATAGATAATATATATGTATTTACGACAAAAAATCTTTGTATTTATATCAGTTGTCTAGTACCCATAACATAATCTTCAGCTAGCTTAACTTGGGTCTAGACGAAGCTGTGTGAATTGTCTTGAGATTACTATTATTACTATAATAAATCTTTTCAAATCAGCCGATGTTTATTTTTGCCATAATACGTGCTGTTACCATGTGATAATATTACGTACTTACTGTTTGAAAATGTGATAATATTACGTACTTATTACTGTTTTAAATGTGATGCGTTCATTATTTGTATTTCCTTTGAATTAAAGACAAATGTATATATATATATATATATACATTTATATAAACTTGCACACTTAGTTGATCCAGCCACGATCCGTAGATATTGCTGATTCCACTGTCTCTCTCTTTCTACCACTATAACGGTAGCGTGGCGGAACGGCAACATGTTGCCGTTCCGCGTTCTACCACTATCTTTGTATTCTAGTATGCGATGTTGCCGTTCCGGCCGAGACCATGCGTTGTTGCCAAATGTATTCGTCGATAGTAGTAGATACTCGATATATATTTTTTCAACAATTTCTTGCAATAGTGAATCCGTATCGGCAAAATTTTTTAAATGCACAAAGATTTTTTGGCTCTGAATATATTTAAAAATCATTTACTTGTGTGTTGATGAATTTATATACTAGTAAATGAAGTACCTAATACTTGTTTTGATTTGAATAGGTAGCGATATTATGAATTTATTATACGTAATCTAAAGATTTTGACGAAATAAAAGTAATTAGTTATCTGTTAACCTTGACTTCATGCTGGCACCAGTATTATCAGATGATGAACATACTCTTCGAAAACTTAAAGCAGAAATATCGTGTTTGGACTCATTAGATAGGTCTCGATGAATAGAGTTTAAAAAACTTAAAATAAATGGTAAATTAGAAATAATGTATAAATACCACTTACGTAAAATTCAACCACTTTAAACTTAATAATAATAATAATTAGGAAAAGAGAAAAGCTATACATGCACTGAAAGTAATTGATGCCTTCCACACAATATTTTCAGTATTAAACAACTCTGTTTGTTCAGTAAAAGTGTAAATACACTGGTAACCTTTAATCATATTTTATATGCAAACATTACATATACAAACCCTAAAGTTTTATTTCAGAATAGCCAGCAGTTTTCAAGAAATAAGTCTTTGAAATTGTACGTGTAACTTATATATATACTAGTTTTTTCACCATAACAAACAACACCAATATGGCCTAGTTAGTAGTTTACCTGTGTACCAATTAATAATAATAGTAATCTCAGGACAATTCACACAGCTTCATCTAGACCCAAGTTAAGCTAGCTGAAGATTATGTTATGGGTACTAGACAACTGATATAAATACAAAGATTTTTTTCGTAAATACATATATATTATCTATACATAGAAAACACCCAGACCGTTACAAACAATCCTACTCATGAATACAAATGTTTGCAGCGTGCGAGGAATCGAACCCTCGACCACCAAGCAGGAATCAAAGCAGTGTGCTAAATCGCTAGACTACCGACAACTAGCTGTACACGCGACTTCGTCCGCGTGGAATTTAACTTCTTATATTTTATAAAAATAAAGTGAAATTCCACACGGACGAAATCCCGTGTACAGCTAGTCATCAATAAAAAAACACGTTGGTATCTCTAATATATTATACAGTAGCTGTTCCCGCGACTTCGTCCACGTGGTTTTTAACTTTATTTTTCTAAAATAAAAGTAGCCTAAGTTACTCCTTATTACATCAGCTACCTGCCAAAAAAAGTCCCGTCAAAATCGGTCCAGCCATTACAGAGATTAGCTGGAACAAACAGACAGACGGACAAAAATTGTAAAATATGTTATTTTGGTGTATGTACCGTATTTATATTCATATGCAAGTAGTAAAAAACGGTTATTTCAATATTACAAACAACAGGCTTCAACATTCTCAAGTACCACAAAAAAGATGTTTTTTCTATCAAATAAACCGTTTTTATTAAAAACAAGCTGTTCCCGCGACTTCGTCCGCGTGGAATTTAACTTTATTTTTCTAAAATAAAAGTAACCTAAGTTACTCCTTATAAATCAGCTACCTGCCAAAAAAAGTACCGTCAAAATCGGTCCAGCCATTTCAGAGATTAGCCGGAACAAACAGACCGACAGACAGACAGACAAAAATTATAAAAATTGTTATTTTGGTATATGTACCTTATATATATTCATATGCATGTAGTAAAAAACGG
Source organism: Achroia grisella (assembly GCF_030625045.1). NCBI lineage: Eukaryota > Metazoa > Arthropoda > Insecta > Lepidoptera > Pyralidae > Achroia > Achroia grisella. The sequence continues at coordinate 1,019,644 of NW_026712817.1, forward strand.
TTATTTCAGTATTACAAACAGACACTCCAATTTTATTTATATGTATAGATGTATAGATTATTATTTATTTATTTATTTATTCATCCAAAATAATACAAATTGTGTAGGATAACGTAATAGTAACATTACAGTAAAATTTTGTCAACAACATAATAGCAACTTAAATATTAAATCTCGGTATATCTATAGACTAGCTGGCCCCAGCGACTTCGTCCGCGTGAAATTTTATTTTATTTTTCTAAAATAACAGTAGCGTAAGTTACTCCTTATTACATCAGCTACTTGCCAAAAAAAGTCCCGTCAAAATCGGTCCAGCTATTTCAGAGATTAGCCGGAACAAACAGACGGACAGACAAAACTTGTAAAATATGTTATTTTGGTGTATGTACCGTATTTATATTCATATGCAGGTAGTAAAAAACGGTTATTTCAATATTACAAACAGACACTCCAATTTTATTTACATGTATAGATGTATAGATTAAAAAAAAAGTAACAGCATAAGGCTAGTCGTATGCCTAATATATATAATAATGTAATAAATTCATTTAAACAGAAATTGCGGGAACATTATTTAAATTTGTAACTTTTTTACTGTCCTCCTTTTTTCACATCTTTCTGTTATATCCCTATAGTTCTCTCTATATTTTCTGTTTTTCTTACTTTCAATTTGAGACTGTACTTATAATTTGATTATCGGATCATTATGTATTTATTTATACATTTATGGGTTATTAATATGTATATTAAAACGTCCGACTTATTGTGTAGCTAATTTATTACTCAACTGTCTAATCAAAAACAAATGAATATATTTTCTTTAGAAGAAACACAAATACATTTTCTTAATATGAAAAGAGGTTTACATACACATCACTCCTCCACATTAATTTGAAAACCTGTTAACAAAACAATAAGAATATAATATGACTAATATTTATATACAATGTACACAATAATTATGAATAATATATGTTAGGTTATAAAACTAGTAATAATAAAAAACTATGAACATTTTATACATCTTTATAATTAACTTTTTTATTTCTGGGTCTTAGACCTGGATATCGTGGCTGAATGGAAACAGACGTCGCACCCAGTGGTTCTACTTCAACAGATGGTTGAGGTTCGGTATTTATGGGTACTGACCCTTCACCTGCAATTACTTCAGGAACCTCATCAATAGTACCCTTCTCTAAGAGAATAACTGCATCACTAGATGCCATATCCCCTCTATTAATATCTGAGCCTACCGTCTCTACCCTTGATTCATTATCAATAACTACGGGTAATGAACTCTCACTGTCTCTGTCTCTAGAAAGTTCTGTTTGTAAAGAAGGCGCGACCTCCGTTACCGCTGGCGGTGATAACATCGGCCATACTGTAACTGGCATTTCTCCCGATTTTTCCTCAAAAATATCGTCTGAGCTACAATATGTCCGCAATTGATCAACATGTCGTTTGCATCTAATTTTCAATTTGTCTATATAAACTTCGAACATTCTGTTCCCAAGTTTATTAATAATCTTACCAATTAACCACACCGGCTTTCTAGATATGAACCAACGTACCCAAACTAATTGATTTTCTACAAACATTTTACTTTTATTTAGATTACATTGTACCTCCTTCATAATATGTTTAACTTTATTTGGAAAAATCAAATCCAACCGCCCTCGTAATTCTCTACCAAACATTAATTTTGCTGGAGTACGGCGTGTAAAACAATGAACACTGTTACGATATTTAAATAAAAACAACAATAATTCATTTTGAATTTGTTCACTCGATCTTTTTGTTCCATCTACGAGAATGCATTTTATCATTTTCTTGCAGATTCGAACTGCATTTTCGGCCTGGCCGTTACTGCTAGGATGATAGATAGGCGAAGTTAAATGAGTTATACCATTACTTTTACAAAACAATAAAAATTCATCATTACTTATTTTAGGATCATTATCTGAAACGATTACATTTGGTAATCCAAACAAAGAAAATAAATAACTTAATTTATTAATAAGGGACTTAGTAGTTAGGCTGTTATACATAGGGATACATTCAAGCCACTTACTATAGGCATCGATCACGACCAAAAATACCTTTTGATCTATTTGCATATAGTCTATATGAATACGTTCCCATGGCTTTATGGCGGCCGGCCACGGACACGGCGGAGCGCGAGGAGGTGCGGTTTGCAAAATACAGCACGTTTCACACATACGGACCATGCTTTCAATATCATTATCAATACCTGGCCACCACATCCTGCTACGAGCCTGACTTTTCGTCTTCACTATACCTAAATGACCTTTGTGTAATTCGTTTAACATACGCTGTCTCAATACATATGGAATGACTATTCTTAAACCCCGCAGTATACAACCACTTTCCACTTGTAAATCTGTTTTACATTTAAAATATGGCTGTATATTTTTGCAGTTTATTTTTCGTGGCCATCCATGATGCGCGTATTTCATGACCATCTTTAATGTTTTGTCATTTTCTGTAGCAGTCTTTATTTCTTCATATAACACAGGAAGCATACTGTCATTAATAAAATTCAGATATGGCAATTTTATTTTATCATCTACATTATTTTCCTTTATAGAATTTTTTAATGGAGACCTCGAAAAATAATCTGCTACTAAATTTTTTTCACTCGGTATATAATTAATTATATAATTATATGCAGATAAGTAAACTGCATATCTCTGCAATCGCGACGCTGCGGTTACGGACACTCCGTTTTTCTTACCAAAAATAGCTAACAGTGGTCTGTGATCCGTTTTAAGTATAAACGGCTGCTCTCTTCCATATAAGTATTGGTGAAAATGTTTTACACCAAACACTATAGCCGTAGCCTCTTTATGGATTTGACTATAATTACGTTCACTAGCAATAAGTGAACGAGAACTAAAAGCTATAGGTCGTTCAAATCCATCTTCTCCCTGCGAAAGAACGGCCCCTAAACCAGTAGGTCCTGCATCTACACTCAAAACGAGCCTAGCCTTTGGATCAAAATGCACAAGTACTCTATCGGAAGCTAACTCACTTTTAATATTTTTAAAAGCAATTTCTTGCCGTTCCTCCCATTGCCATGACACACCGTTACGTAATAATTCATTTATAGGACTCAGTATTTCTGATGCTTGAGGTATAAAATTTCTATAATAATTTACAATGCCTAAAAACCTTTTAACTTCTAGAATATTCGAAGGTCGAGGTGCTTTAATAATAGCTTCTACTTTTTTAGGACATGTCTTCAGACCATTTTTATCAATAACATAACCTAAATAAGTAACGCTACTACAAAAAAAATCACACTTTTCTTTTTTAAGTTTGAGACCAGCGCCTTTTATCCTATCTAATACCTCCCGCAAACGATATATATGAGTTTCTCTGTCTGGACCCGTTATACAAATGTCATCTAACCAACAGCTTACACCTTCAATTCCTATTAACAGTGTTTCCATGGTACGCTGAAAAATAGCTGGTGCATTGGCTAGACCATACACTAAACGTGTATATTTATATAATCCACGCGGCGTATTGATTGTAGTTAAGATCTGAGAATCTTCATTTAATACAAACTGATTATAGGCATTACTTAAATCAATTTTTGTAAATCGTTCACCTCCTCCTAATCTAGCGAATACCTCTTCAATCCGCGGCATTGGATATTTGTCAATATTAAGATCTTTATTTAAAGTCAAGGAATAATCACCAGCGATTTTAACCGTGCCGTCATTTTTCAAAACTGGAACGATTGGTGTAGCGTAGTCTGAGAAATTTACAGGGACTAATATTCCTAACTTAGTCAGCCGATCTAGCTCTGAATTTATTTTATCTTTTAATGCAAAAGGTATAGGTCTTGATTTAAAAAATTTAGGTTTACAATTTTCCTTGATATTCAATGCAACCTTGAATTTATTAAAACAGCCTAACTCATCAGTCCAAACATCAGCATAATTTTTTTTAAACATTAAAATTTCGCTTTCGTAACTATCTATAATTGCCATATTATTATTTGTTACCAAATGTATACCAAATTCATGCATAAAATCACGCCCCAATAAAGGTGGACCACCATTTGGAATAACAAAAAATTTTAACATTTTATCTATACAATTGTACGAGACCTCTACCTCAAAATACCCCAGCGGAGTAATTTTATGACCATTGTATACACACATTTTAATATTACATTGTTTAAGTTTAATACAATGAGCAAAATGTTCTTTAAAAAAATTCTCTGATATTACTGAAATTCCGGATCCAGAGTCCAATTCCATTTCTAATTTATGCTTATTTACAATAACTATTAAAACAATAGGATCATAAGTTTCATACCTTAAATTATATAAATTACATTCCCTGCAGTTCTCACAACCAGATTCAGTATCATCCGTTGTAATATTATTTACACTGTAGTTGCACATTTTTTTCAAGTGTCCTTTCTTTCCACATTTTTTACATTTATAATTTTTATAACGACATTTTTCCGTATTATGATTTTTTAAACCACACACACAACACTGTTTTTCACGATTAATAGAATCTCCAGTAGAAGAATAATACTCGCGCCGTTCACCGAAGCCTGAACCACTCGTACCTGTCGCTCTAAATATTGGTTCCTCCTTTATAAGATTACCACGGGAACACTCGCCGTTCTCATTCATAATCACTTTAGCCTGACGCGCACAAGCCGCTTGCTGCGCCACCTCTAATGCCTTCGTGAACGTAAGCTTGCTAGCATCTTGTTCAAACAAACGATCTCGCTCTGGACCTACACCCAATCCAAGCACGAATCGATCACGAAGTAAGACATCCAGAGCACTTCCAAAATCGCAATACACTGCCAATCCTCTTAGACGAACTGCCCATTCTTCTAGCGATTCATTATGTGCCTTTACTGCATCATAAAATTTTGCCCGGTCAGCGAACGTCAGCCTCTTAGGTGTAAAGTGATCATCAAGTAATTTTATAAGCTCATCGAAAACTACCGTCTCTAATTCGCGCGGATGTACTAAATTCCGAGCCAAACGGTATGTTTCGTCGGACAAATGTGTAAACAATATAGCACTTTGTAAATCATTTGCAATGCCGTTCAATTTAATAAATTGTTGCAATTTGCTTCTGAAAATGTTCCACTCTTGTTTTCTGTGGTCAAAAGTTAAAATATTTCCAATAAAATTGGACATTTTAACACTTTTCCTCGTCGCCAATTAATATGTATATTAAAACGTCCGACTTATTGTGTAGCTAATTTATTACTCAACTGTCAGAATCAAAAACAAATGAATATATTTTCTTTAGAAGAAACACAAATACCTTTTCTTAATATGAAAAGAGGTTTACATACACATCAGTTATATATTTATGTATGTATATTGTTATTTTTTTATAGAAATGTATATTTTGCTTATCTTTATTATCTTTATAAATCTTTTTTTGACATTTCTTATTTATATTAGTGCACCGCCAATAATCTTTCGCTGCACCACTCATGGTTGCCTGGTAAATAACGCGGCAAGATATTAAGTCCGCCACATGTACAAATTTTTTTGTGCATTAAAGTTAAATAAATAAAAAAAATACAATACTGTTTAATGAAAATGCGTATTGTCTAGTGCTTTGAGATGTATCAAAATAAGGTCAACAAAAAAGTCCGTGATGGTATATGTCTATCTCTCAAGGATAACCAACAATAACCATTTTTTATCTTTTACATTTTACGGGAATTTTTTTTATCGTATGTTTCCCTTAAAATCATGTAAACTATGCTATTATGTCATAATCTAAAGAAATAATAATATTTTATAGTGAAATATCCACTATAAAATACCAAAAAGTAGCAATGTAATTCGTTACGCGCGAATCAGGTGTTATAAGGTCAAAGGTCGGTGCACCCCGCGTATTTGATAAATCTAAAGCTTCTCTGGATGTCTTTAAGAGAAAATGGCAGTATGTACGTGTATATGTCACACAAGTCCTTAAGTGATAAGTTTTTCAAATGTACAATATAGAATAAATATTTTTAAGTACAGTACTTACGTACATGAATATAATACCTACTTTTTACTTGTATCTATTGTTATCAAAATTAAATTATAAGTTCTTAACTTGACCACGACTATGTGACCCTCTCTTGGCGCCAAAACGAGTGAAAAAATGAACAGCATACGACGACGACGCAGTACCTATAGAGTGGAGCAACTGCTTATTCAGTTTTATTCAACTATTTAGTCCCTCCACCGTTACAATGAATGGAGGCGGATATTACAATGTACGTAGCATTGCGAATATAAAATATCTAGATTAGGTATAATAAATTCATAATTCATAGGCCGTTACGGTATCAGAGCCAAAAAGTCTTCTTTCTTTGTTTATGTACTGTTAGATGCGACAGCGACTTTGTTTTTATATTACTATGTAATGATTGATATACCTAAAATAAATAAAATATCTGAGGTTTGGACAAAAATTCAAAAGGTACTTTATTTTGAAAAAGTATTTTGAAAATACCTATTTTGCATTTAGTATTTGAAATACAAAAACAAAACTATTATTGTTTTTAGAGTGACATTTCTATGAATTCACTGTCGATAGCGAGCGGTGGGATGGAAAAAGATAACCGTTTATAAATATATAATAAATAGCCCTGGACAATTAACACAGACTGATACTGAACTGATATAGATATTTTTATTTTGTAAATACATATATAATATACATATAAAACACCCAGACCGATGAAAACAATCGATGACCGATGAGTACAATTGTTTGCACCGTGCGAGAAATCGAACCCGCGACCATCGGATGTAAAGCGGTGTGACCACCGAGGCAGTCGAAATATATAAATAATCTTATGAATTTAATTTATTCTAATTTGTTTGTGTGCGCGGGGTGCGGTGTACGGTGCTCCCCCTTGCCTCCAACGTTGCTGGAGCTTGCATGTATGGAGCATTGCGAATATAAAATATCTACATTAGTAAATTAATAAATTCATAATTGATAGACCGTTACGGTATCTATATATATTCGGATGTAAATAAGTATCGCAGTAAGGACGAGTATATAAAGTGATCAACATAATTAATTGATTTTTGGAATATATTCAGAGCCAAAAAGTCTTTGTGTATACCAAAAATTTAGCCGTTCGGAGCCATTCAGTCACGAATTATTAGTAAAAAAAGTGTCGAGTATATCGTACTATCGACGAATATATATGGCCACATCGCAAAATAGAATGCGACGTTGCCATACCGCCTGAGATATACGCGATAGAGGTCAAGTTATTCAGTGCAAAAGGTGGAATCGGCAAGTGTTTAGGTTGTGGCGTGATCAACAAAGTGCCCAAAGAGGTGTTTATATATATATATGTATATATATTATACAATTTATTAATTATAGATATATCTCGAGCGATATTAGAATAGGAGCCTGAGGAAGACATTACAGATTACCACAATACGTTACTGGCTATGTGTTCATACAGATAGAATAGTTATGAAGTACAATAATGAGGCTTCTGCAAATATGTACGTATATCTCCATTAATTTATATTAAAAAAATATATAAGAATACATATCATGACTTGGTAATATCATATTGTAAATAGTCTTTATTATTTCAGTTCATGGTTTATCGTTGTGTCAAATTTTCGTCTGTAAATTTCAAATTCATTAAATTTTTCTTTCACTATATAATACAATAAATTAATACTTTCTATAGCCCAGATCTAACTCGATAAGTCAAGGATACTACGGTGGCTATTCGGTTTGGTATAGAGTTTCTTTTTTTATACTACTATGGTGGCAATCATGCATACGGCCCATCTGATGGTAAATGGTTACCTTAGCCTATGAACGCCTGAAACACCAGTCATATAGAGTGTTGATATTCTTTTGTCGCTTACAAATTCCTAAAGAATATAATGAGTGGTGCCATACGTACGATATACTTATTACATTACAATAAAAGGGGGTTTGGTATAGGTATACATTTAAAATTAAGTTTAAAGCTGGAAATGCTTTAAAATTTCGAAGTAATTCAGTGTTTTGTAGTGTACGGTAAATATCTAGTTTATGTAATGTTTGGATATATTAGTTAAGAATTTATTTGTCTTATATTTTCTTGAGCCAGAAATGAAAAATAATCTAGCAAAATGGACTGGCCACCAGCTAATAGTGATGGCGCTGTGTGAATTTTCTATAGTAATACAAAAACAGTATACGGTTTTCTACTATTATATTATATCTATGTATTTATTTCATGGGTAGGAGGAATTTATTATTTAGGTTTCCAGAGGGAACCGCGTGGAAGTTAACCTTACATGGTCATTGCTAACAATGGGGTCATCAGTCTACATTACTAACAATTCCCTTCCTCCCATTATATCTATATTATAGATAAGTAACGTCTGTATATACGTGAATAGCACCACAGTTGCCACATCGTCACATGTTGCCCTGGGCATTGCCATTGGGGCATTAGCATGTCATGTCTCTCTAATTTTACTGCCGTATTTCATCCTTCAATTGAAATATTTTACAAAGCATACAACTTCATGGCTGACGCAGAACATTATATACAAAATATATTGTACAATTAATAATAACAATAATATCAGGATAATTCAGACAGCGCCATCTAGGCCCAAGTTAAGCTAAAGCTTGTGTTATGGATACTAGACAACTGATACAAATACTTAGACGTTTGTTTTCGTAAATACATAGATATTATACATAGAAAACATCTGGACCGATACAAACATTATACTCATGAATACAAATGTGCCTTGAGAGGAATCGAGCCCGCAACCATCGGAAGTAAAGCCGTATGCTAAACCGCTAGACCACCGAGCCCATCATAACTATCATTTATATATATAAATGATAATTATGATATATTATATTATAAGATTATAATTATAATATTGTTATGTTTAAGGTATAAGAGGTTCTTAGTATAAACCTTCACATAAATACTTGGATTTATCTGACTTATTTCCTTGTTTATCTTATCTTTATACTGATATTTACAAAATAGCATTTGATACAGTAAATGTAGACATTACATACAATTAAAGAAAATTAAGCAACATAACCAGCGTGGATCGAAATCAATTTGAGTACAGCAAACAAGACCAACATATAATCACACTCCAACCTATAACCTTCGAACGAGATCTAACATCGGTTGGAATGTAAACAGCGAACCATCTCCCGAGGCGCCATCTGTAATTTTCTAACAATACTGCCAACGTGTCCAGCCAAATCTGACCTTTTTAACAACACACATTTCCCCCTTTAATCTCATAAAATGTTTACATTCCGAACGGACAGGGGGTTCCTATTTGAATGGTTTTAAAATACACGCTCGATCGATCTCAGATCTATCCTGGATATTGCATATTTATCAACCTTTGACACGAGTAACAACGTGGAAGTAACATCTTCATGGGGAAGCAAAAAGGGTATAAAACAAACATGTTTAAGCCCATTTGAACTGTGCGGGCTTATGAGAACTTCGTGCTTTGCTTCGTGATGTGTTTTCTTGGTGTGTACTTATTCTTGCATTTTGTTTTTTAGATTAATAAATCTTTGGTCTGTATGGGATCTTATAAACAGCTGATATACAGGCGTAAGTGCACGCATGAATGCAATTTTTTTTGTATAATACATAAGCCAAAGATATGTCGAAAAAAATGTTTCCATCTGTAGTTAAAAATATAGGTCTATTTTTAACTACACATGCGAAATTTTTTTATATAATTCCTAGGCCTAAAATATTATATTACGATAACTGTTGTGAAATAATTTAGTTTAATATGTTATGTATATATACATAGACAATAATATATTCATCTCGGCAGATTATACTCGCAGTATATTCACAAACTTAATCAATTTTCTGATCCCGTTTTATGTTTTTGTTTAATTAAGCCAACCACTGGATTCCAGGCATTAGAGAGCCTATAATCGTCTTCCTGATTGAAATTTTTATATTTCTGTATTTCGACAGCCTCTCATGGGTAATATATAGCTAGTAATGGTGGTAACAGTCCACGTTACTAACAATTTACTACTTACTTATATGTAAGTAGGTATAGGTATTAAATTTCATTTATCAATAAATCCAGGAATCTATTAGTTTGGACGTTCAGGTTAGTGTTAGTTTTATCTAAGTTTATCCAGACATAAACTCGAGTAGAAGCAACAAACCTGCTGTTTACTGTTCAGCCTACCTACCTACCTACCATAATATTATTTAGTTTACAAATTTCCAGAGAGTTCTATTACACTAAATTTATTTTAATACCATCATGGTAAACATGTTATTGAAATAAAAGTGTACTTAACGTAACAACTTCTAATAAATAACTTTTGTTTAGTTTATAATAATAAATATCTATATATATTCTTTTTTACTTATATTATATTTTAAAAAAACATATATGACAATGTATATGGAAGAGAGGAATGTACCTGATACAGGCATTGCTAGGTCATCCCGACACTGTGTTATTTAACCGAATTCTTTTTTAATGAAATAAATTTAAATATTTTTTTATTTTACTAGAATAGAAAATAAGGTATTCTACGATCTAGTTAATTTAGCGGTTCAGCACTCCGCCTAACTTTCCTGGTCGCGGGTTCGATTCCTCGCACGGTACAAACATTTGTATTCATGAGTATGATTACTTGTATCGGCCTGGGTATTTTATGTGTATAATATATATGTATTTACGAAATAAAATATCTATGTATTTATAACAGTTGTCTAGTTCGCATATCACAAGCTTCAGCTAGCTTAACTTGGGTCTAGATAGCGCTGTGAGATTTGTCCTGAGATATTATTGTATTAATATTATTATTCCATATAGGAAAAAATAATTATAATTTTATGACTTGTGTGCCTATTCTTCTGTGTATTTTTGAGTATTCTATATTATTATTAACTAAAAGTGGATGAAAATTTTAATGAAATATACCCAAATACTTGAGCATTAAAGCTAAAAATTGTTCAGCAACAATCATTCAACGAATTATTGAAGAATTATGCTAATAGCAGTGGAATATAAACTAGATAGAAGTAATACGACAGATTGGCCGAAACATTACGGTCGTGCCTGTGAAAAGGGGTGTAAGTCGACATTATAATATTTTTAATGTAACACAAATATGTAATTAAAATATAGAAAAAAGGGTACTTCTGAAATATGAATAAATCATCATTACTTTGCCTTTATCTTATTATTGGCGTTGGCGCAGTATATCATTCTCTTCCGCTGATCTCTATTGGCCGTCATATATCACCATACTCTCCTTTTATTCATATCATCTTTCACACAATCAATCCGTATGAAATATTAATAAATACTATTACTAAATTATATATACTTATTATTTTATGATTAGACTTCATATTACACTTTTCTTCGTCTTTAGTAAACGTAATAAAGTAAAATTTAAGAACAGTAAAGTAAATAAAAGTAATTTCATAAGTAATCTGAAAAGTATATCAATAGATGTAAGCATACATTTAATACAAACATTTTTAGATGCGGTAGAAAAATGAAAAAAAAACTACTTACACGGTTATTCATCGGGTCGGTCTAGTAGGCACATCACGCATTGGCCAGTAAGTGGTATTGCACAAGGCTGCTTAATATTCGCGAGCGTGACACGGCCCGGCCACGGACCAATTTGCTGTAATCGCACTACAACGATTATAGATTATGCATTTTACATTACAATTCTGGGAAAGGATTTTTTAATCGAATCTTGTAATGTGTGCTTTACTATTATACGTTACTATGGGTTTCCCGTGGTTTCGTTTACTTTATTTGAGATACAAGATAACCTTCTTTCGTCTTTCATCTTTATTCATATATATTGAAACCTTCAAGAAACGAGCGTACTTCTATGTACAAGGCTGGTAACGCACTTGCAATTCCCTGGTGTTGCGGGTACTCAGGGGCGGTGGTAATTAATTACGATCAAATGAGCTGCATAGGAGACAAATGAGCCCATTTGTCTCCTATGCTATAAAAAAAATGTCGACTTTCATTGAAATCCATTCAGTACTTTCATCGTGAAAAGATAACAAATAAATAAGTAGTAATAATCCATTTCAGAGTAAATATGTATAAGTGGTATCAAATAGGTGCTTATTAAAATATTTGTAAGCATAAACGTATATAATAAAACTAAATAAAAAAAAACAGTCTTCGAAATTTTGATCGCACACATGTAGCAGTGTGTTACACAGTAAAAAATAATGATTTAGTTCAGAGTGAATATGTGTATAAGTGACATCACATAGGTGTTTATAGCATTTCGTAAAACATATAAATGTATATAGTTAAAATAAATAAATAAAAAGTCTCATATCCCTCCGACTTTCAGTAGTAGCTCATACTTCTACTTCTGTGTGATCATAATCATAATCTCCGGTCTTTCAAATTTAGATCGCACACATGAAGCAGTGGGTAATAACTAGTTCATAATAAGTTATAGTTTTAGGGCCGCCATTACTCTCGTATAAGAGTTTATAACCGAGTTGAAAGTTCACAGTTATGTGGCAATTCAATTGTTACAACTCTCGTCGGCGGATCTCTATTAAATTGCGCCCGTTTCCTGCGCAGTTTATTGTTCGTGCGACTGATTGGTGTGTGTGCTTTAACCGACTTTACAAACAAGCATATTCTCTATTTGACTACATACATTTATGTCTTTTGTTATAAAACTATGTCTGTTAATAATAGCGTGTGCATAGCATAGGGTTTTATTTCTATAAACACATTATATTATTATATTATGTTATGGGGCGGTGACATGGAGACCTTTGCCACAGCTTTTGAAGTCTACTTAGGCTTTAGAAAATAATATTTATACATTAAATAATCACCGCATTCATATAATATGTATTTATGTTATTTTAAATCACTTTATTGACTAAATAAAACATGTACAAAAGGCGAATTTAATCCTAGAAACATTCTCTACTAGTCAACTTTTGGGATTAGCAGTAAATCACGAGCGCGCCACTTATTAATTATTATAAACATTAATTTAAATATAGAATAGCAACATATCACCTAGCAACCACTAACTATAACTAAGTACAGGCTAAATGTGAAAAATAGAGTCTAACATATAGTACATTACAACTAAGTGATTATTAGCAAGATTAGAACTACTAATGCATTATCAATCTTTCTGAAGTCTTTATGTAGAATTTACTGCATTTAAAAATACATTTAAACAGTGCACACTAATTTAGTGTATCAGTTTTAAATAACAATACATACAGTCATTGAAATTAGGTGAGTATGTGAGATTTCTTATCTCAAAATCATCTCACTGATGTATTGTATAAATAACTTTAATACAATTTACAATAGTTTGTTTGTTTGTAATACTTTATTATACAATAAAATTATAAATAAAGAGACACAATTTACTTAAAAAATAAATGCATACAATGGCGGACTTATCCCAAAAGAGGGATTTCTTCCAGTAAACTTTAGAGTGACTGAGAAGAATTGTGGAGAGATGGGAGTATAGTTTTATGTTATAGTTGTGTTAATAGTTTTATGGCCTGCCAAGTATTAAATACTTGTTATTGTAAAGTTTAGCAAATTAGAATTGCAAACAGCCCGATGATCGACTTGATGGTGAGTGTTAACAACAACTCAATAATTTAAACACGATCAACGACAAACAAATTAATTACATTGTCGATAACTACACTAGCTATAAAACATAAGTCTGTATACAAAATAAAAAAAATAATAATCGACAAATGTTGTTTTAATATATTTTTGACGGCCTCGGTGGGCCAGCGGTTTTAGCATACCGATTTGCGATGGTCGCGGGTTTGATTCCTCGCACGGTGCAAACATTTGTATTCATGAGTATGATGGTGTGTATCGGTCTGGGTGTTTTCTATATATATGTATATTATGTATGTATTTACAAAAAACAAACTAAGTATTTATATCAGTTGTCTAGTACCCACAATGCAAGCTCTGCTTGCCGTGGGACTCGATGGCGCTATGTTAATTGTCCACGGTTATTTGGGTTATATATATATCGGACTTTTTAAACGATACAATTTGACGAAATTTACTACATGTTACTAATTTTATTTAATATATACCTATATTGTTACTTGTATATTATTACGACATTGCTCGGCATGCTACGGCATTTTTATTATTATTAAACAATTGTATTTAATACTAAATTTAATCATTTTAGTAGCATTTAAGTACTTTGTATGCCATCTAGTCTGAACATGTCGGAAAAATTCATCTCTATGTAATGCAGCTGAAAAAAATTGTTGGCTTATAGCTTAATACTGTAATAATCATTATATGCACGTAAACCATAAAAATGTATTTTTATGTTTTATGATAGGTACCTAAATTTTGAAAATATGTCGTGGACAAATCAATAAAGCTATAAGACTAAAAACTTACCATTAAACAAAACGATATCGCAGGTACAGGAATAGCCAGCTCGCGGCTCATGAGATTATTTGAAAATTAGACCTTTATACCTGTCAATTAAGTTTCTGAGCTTAAACGGAACCGAGTTGTTTTTAAATGTATATACATATTAGCTGACCACCGTAACTTCGTGCAAATGTACAGTTATATTCAGTCCAATTTACACACTATCTTTTTAAACGATAGTCTACGTGTTATTCTGATGTATAAGGAATATTACTGTAAAATTTTATCAAAATCCGTTCAGTAGTTGTTGCGTGAAAGAGTAACAAACATCCTTCCATATTCACAAACTTTCGAGTTTATAATATTAGTATGATAATAATGTATGTACATTTAAAATAATATAAATTTATAATATTGGTTACATACACAGTTCCGCTGTCACCGAAAAGTATATGCGAAATATTCCGCAATAAACAGATTTCGTTAGTAATTATTACATTCTCTGATAACTGTTACATAGCAGCTCCCCCCTGCCACCCCCTCGCGGGGGTGTACTGTACCGTGGGCGCTGCATTTTTACAAATTGATACAAATTATTTGAGCGAGCTCCCGCTTTGTTCCAACGACGCTTGTTACGACTGTGGAACGGCATTTTATTATTTTCCTGATTTTGACGTGTATTGGAGGTTATTACTGCCGCATCACGAATACCGCAACGCTGGAACCTTTCTTCATGTCAGTCGGGGTAGGGTACGGGGGTGTAACTATTGGCCTCATTACTCACTCCTCGCCTAAGCGAGTACACTATTAAGCCGCTAAACATGTTCTTATGAGTAGAGTGTGGTTCCTTCTGTTCTCTTCTAACCTTAACGGTCGGAAGGAAGGAGATTGTTAGTAACGTGGACTGTGACCCCCTTGCTAGCAATATAACGTGTCAGGTTGTCTTCCACGTGGTTCCCCTTGGAATCCATTGGTGTCCCGCCAGCGTATGCCGTTAGAGCGGACGGGTGTATCATGCCATTGTATTCATAAAAAAAACCTTAACGGTCTCAAGTTGTCCTCAAGTCAACGTCTTCCTTGGATTTAGATTTGTCTACTAGCTAGCGAAGAATGATGTATCAAAATGAGTAATTTTGTATAATGAATGAAGGAATTGAACACCCGACCTTATTAGTGAGAAAAAATATTAAGGAGAATGACGAGAAATTGTTTAGCAATCATGTATTTAAAAAAAAAGTATATTCATGATTCAAGGCGATTTAAAAATACCTATTCTGCTATATTAAGTATAAAATCATTTAGTTTTTAATTCTGCGTTTATTCGTGCTGATGTACGTCTCGCCTATATCCTCATTCCTTAGACTGAGTCCGAAACATCTTATTCGCGCCCTCATAAAAGTAACTGCTTTGGCTCGTTTTTATTTCTACCTTGTACCTACCTGTACGGCCGCAGTATTTTAATAAACCGAACAACCACCCACTCAAATTATGACT
Source organism: Achroia grisella (assembly GCF_030625045.1). Taxonomy (NCBI): domain Eukaryota; kingdom Metazoa; phylum Arthropoda; class Insecta; order Lepidoptera; family Pyralidae; genus Achroia; species Achroia grisella. The sequence goes on from NW_026712817.1 coordinate 1,035,609, forward strand.
GTATCAACGTGAAATAAAGTTCAATTCCGTTTGAGGAAATGCGAAAATCATGTCTTGCCCACTTATATCCAGGACAAGTATTCCAAAGGACACGAGGAATTCCAATTGCTTTATTCTGTTTCGACTTAGATATATTAAGGATATTTGACACAAATGATAGGTATGTGAACTGTCTGGAGATTTTTTATATTACTATAATGACAAACTATGGACGCCTCAATCACTATGGGCGTTACGTGCATGTTACCAATTCTTAAGGAACCTCAATATACGCTTCTTGAGAAACCTCATGCTGTTTCTCGAGGAAATTTATTATTACTGTACTAGTTGTGCCCGCGGATACATCGGTATGTTTGTAGCCTATATACTGTACACCTACTTATGTACTGTAAAGTTTCATCAAAATCCGTTCAGAAGAATTTGCATGCAATTAGCTGAACTAACAGATAATTTCAGTACATAAAGTGTTTATTAGGTATTAATACTGAATCTCCTGCACATAGTAGGTCTTGAAAAGACCTACAAAGATTTCTTTGTGAATTTGGTAAACGAATATGTCTAAAAGTGGCTGCTTTGAAACGATTTGATAATATCATTTTGTAAGTAGAACAAACTGACGGATGGTCATACTACAATATTATATTTATAGTATATATAATATATGCAAATAAATAAATTTGTCAGTTTGTAATTTCAAATTAACAAACAGCTTTTCACAAATTGCGTATGAATTACTTACAAAAAAAAATTAAAGTTTTGTCTGTCTATCTGTATATGTTCTTGATATGGCCAGACAGATTTTTAACAGGACTTTCACTCTATAACGGCCTATGTTACACATATTGTACTTCCGTACAAAGCCGAGGTGAGTTGTTAATTACCAATGACATTAATTGCTTTCTAATATAATTCATCTTAACTGGTACGTACTAAATCTATCTAATTTCAAAATCATAATCTATTGTAGAAATCGTCGAAAGAAAACATGTCTTAGGCAATTTCTTTCTTTCATAACATATATTCATTTTTTATTATATGATACCTTATCTATTAACTTAGTGTAACCCTGTATGTGTAATAAAATTGTCATATTTACAAAGAATTACAAAAAATATATCCCAGAACTCTGGAAGTCAATCATGAACAGGTACTTCTGGGTAAGCGCGCTACTTCCTAGGTAGCGCCATTATTTTCGATCAGGTGAGGTAAGACACTAGTCTTAGGTTTGTGACGAACCCATTATATTAAAAAGAAAAAGCCTACTAGTCTCGTCGTCGGTCGTATAGTGAAGCTGTGAAGGCCAGTCACTGCCAACAGTATTCAAATAGTTCGAAAAAAGAAATAGGTAATCCTACAGACCTTTTAACCCTGCATTCGCCATATTATTACAGTAGGCCGGCGAAATAAAATCACCTAAAGAAAATATCTGCGAATACTCAGTAATGCAATAAAACGAGACGGTAGGTATTTTCCATTTCATTGGTATCCTAAAAACTCAATTACTCGAAATGAAAATCTCAATACACTTACCAGCAAATCTCGCTCTTACCTACTCCCACAAATTACATGGCAACTCGTTAAGAAATACGGATTAAAGAGTTGAAGTGAAAAAAAAAAGGAAAATGTCGCCGTAAGTCCAACCCGCAAAATTCTTAAACGCAGTCCGTGGAAATGGGATGATTACTTCATCAAAACACACTTTAAACGTGTTACGTAAATCTAGTACCGTTCTTCCCCCCATTCGCCCCCCAAAGGGTGTACCGGGAGAGGAGGACGTCACCCCAGGAAATAGGGGGTAAGACGATATGGGCGAACGTGAGCGCCGTCAAGAAAACCTTGATTGCTTTTTTAATTAGTTTTTTTTTCATTCCCCCTTTTTCGCATCCCGCGATCGTACAAGAAATATGTATTTGAGTTGCTTATATGTGTGTTTTATGTATAATTTATTGATTGATGTGCTGTGTTGCCGTACTTATGTATTTTTTAACTGTTAAAGAATATAGGATCGTATCAGGACTACAATTGTCAATGTTATCAGAAATCAAACCTGCATATATCGAAAATAGATTCAGTTACGTACTATTAAATTTACCAGACATAATGATATGGTTAATCGGGTGTCAACTAGAATAACTTTTATGGCAAATAACGTATACGTATTTACTTCTCTCGATGTTGTCTTCTCTCTTTCGCTGGATAATTTACGGTCGGTAGTTGAAAAAATGCTGACACCTACCTACATTGAAATAGCTATACTTCAGTCAGTTCGTAATCAAAGCTAGTGCCGGCTAGACGAAACGTTAAAAGAGTTAAATACCTTATTTACCATAAACTTTAACAAAAACAGCCGATTAACTATATTAATTAACAGAAAAGTGTTATAAACTACTATTACCACCGAAATTGAAGGTAAAGGAGATTTAAATGGAAAATAGATTACGTAATTATAAGTTCATCATATAATTAGTAATATTGAATATATCAAGCCATTATTATCCTCATTATACTTTATTTATAACATATTATTTTTTTAAATAAATTTAATATTTCTTTAATCTATGGATTTAGTCATTGCAAGAGTAGGCAGGTAGTGGTAAACAGTACTAGCATTTTTGAAATACACATTCATTATTCTAAAATAAGTGTATATTAAAAAATAATTATATTCACTCTGTGAATTTATCATACAATTAAATATATAAACACGGCTGTCTATGTCGTTCAATAATTTTATGAAAAACTAATAGAGATACTCGTGATAAATGAAATCTACTGACTGTACAGAATGTTGTTTAAGGAGAAAAGGACTTAATAAGAAACTTAGTTCTTGCTCTTTTGAAATGACATTGTACCTACTCGTAGTATAATACATAATATGTATATATTGAAATATAATTGGGTGAATTAGAAAATATGCGATACTTACCGCCAGGATACATAATACTATTAAATGAAGTCATTAAACAAAAACAATTCAATCAGCAGTCATAGATGTAATAATAATAATCACAGGACAACTCACACAGCGCTATTAAAAGGTTAAGCTAGCAAAAACTTGTGTTATGAGGTACTAGATGATTGATACAAATATATATACATATTTTATTATTTAGATATATTTTTTTATAAATAAATATTATACATAGAAAACACCCAGATACATACAAACAATCATACTCATGAATCGAAATGTTTGAGCCGTGAGAGGAATCGAACCCGCGACCATCGGAAGTAAGGCAGTGTGCTAAACCACCGGGGCCGAGAAAATGCTTATAAAACAAAAATGAAAAGTAATTAAAATGTAGGTGTATAAAAATGTTTAGTATAAGTATCCTTTTTCCCCTAGCGCAAGCGGTATACATTTCTGTCACTCACAAATTAATAAAGCTACCAGACTCTAGACGAGTCTCTTTAAAATTATTATCCATTTCTCCCCATCAAAAGTATAAAATCAAGCGCGTGAAAACGGCCAGGAATGTCCATTAGTCGTTCATAATATCATCGCCATAATGAGGGGAGAGTGGGCTAAATCAGAACAGGCGACGACCGTGGACGTTCCGTCACGTACCCGAGAAACGTTTGGATATCGCGTTGAAAAAAAGTTTTTTTTCCATAGTCACGGAATTGTTTTTTTACAATTATATAATGATATTTTTTAGTATAAAAATTTATTATTCGTATAATATTCTATTCCTATTCTACTATCTAATCCTTATAAATAAAGACGTTCAGTATATTCCATTATTATAAAGTGGAAAGATGACTTTTTTGTCTGTTTAACTTGACTAATTAAAAATACTGCATAATTAATGAGTAAACATCACGACCCGAATCCCATGCAGAGCCGCGGGATATAGGCACTGTATGTAAATACGTAACTATTTAAAGACCCTCTTCTTTTAAAGAAATTAATAAAACACTATCACATATTAAAAAAAAATGTTCTATAATATACGATATTAATATAAATACTGTAAAAAAAAATTTACTCGTTATAATGAAAAATGTATATTAATTTGTAACCGGCTATCAAATTAAACACAATAAAGAAATAAGGATAAGTATCTCAGTTAGCAGCATCTCTCTTTAAAATTTCCTCGTCTAATATTACCGGGTATACATTGAAGTCGTATATAAAACACACGCACACATAACCGATTTTAAGTCTCGAGGCGTCCCCACTAATTTATACGTTCTTTCGCTTTCATTATAATTATTATTCTTGGCAATTTATTTTCGCACACGAGGGGGCAGTGTCCCCCCGTGGAGGCTGGGTGGTAACTTCTTACAAATTCTCGTTTTTCGGTGGAACTTAACGCACCCTTTTCTTGGCCCTTTTTGTTTTTCATTACATTAACTTTTGAGTCGGGGATAATGTGTTGTGTATGTGTGAGTGTAATTTGCGCGTGTAATGAACAGTGTATGACGTGTTTATGTAAGTGTTTACATAAAGAATTCTTCTGAGGGTTCTTTGTACGACTTTTGCAAATAATTGTGATCAGTTTAATACACATTTACAATGTGATGTACATTATTAAAAAGTATTGGTTTTAAAAATAAAACATACACATAAATCTTCTATCAAACATTAATTTAAGTAAAAGGCTATTATCATAATTGTATTTCAATTAATTGTTTTAATTTATACAACAAAAATAATTACACTAAATAAAAGATCCGCTAAGTTATAACTATAAGATAGCACTCAACCAAAAAACTTTTCAATGCATAACACCTTAACTACCCCGACGTCTCCACAATTTTACTGGAAACTTTAAAGTTTAAAGTACACAATTTACGATTCTCGTACAGCATCCACATGCGCAGAGAGCGACGGAGAACTTTCACAAAACAAAAGCGATTACTACAGACTTCGACTACTCGAAAACAAAACGCAATTTTCTCTTAAGAAAATGAGGGAACTCTTTCTCCCCATTGAAAAATCATCAACACCCACCGCGTATGTACCCGCCACCGGCCACCCACCGGGTGGAAGATCTACGCCGCCGACTTGCGTACGCTTTAATTAAAAATAAAACATAAGAACGATGTAACTGGATGAGCCGAGGAGCGAAGGAAAAATGAAAGAGAAAGCCGTCCACCCCCATCCCTGAAACGGGCGCGTTGGACGCAAGAAGGGAGGGGGTAACCGCGTGTAAGTCAGTGGCGCAGCGATCGCCGGGGGGAGCAGTCCTCCCTTCGCATGCTGCTGTGTCACAACGGGATGACATCACTTTTCTTGTTGCTAATGAAGAGAACGTCTTAGATAGTTGCTTTTTACTTTGAGTTTTTACGTAATCTATACTTTAAACACAACAAAAATCTTTGATGATACATGAGTAGATACTTTACATTAAGTTTTATAAAGTAATGACCTGTAACTTACTGACCTAATTCCACAAAATATGAATGAAATTCTTATTTTTATTCAAACAAGTCAGGATAATAAATTCACATAACAATGTGGTTCTTCGAGGAAATAATAGTAAATTCAATTTGCATATTCACAAATCGCAAGACAGAACATGGCAAATGCGAATAAGTCGACTGGAATGTCTTGGGCAAAACAAAACGTACAAGTAACAGTCTAGACATTTTAATTTTCCTATCTGTACGTATCGGAAGCATTGACAGATCAGACTCTTTTCATTAGTCTCGGCACATGTGGAGGGAAGTCTTTGATATTGACATCGTTAGTGGCATCAGTGGTAAGAGCATTATACCACTGTATTGAATATTTTTTATTACTTTCCTCTTTTCTTTACATATTGGAAATCTTCTAAGGACTTCTACTAATTGGATCTAGTTACTTGAAATATATGCTGAATATAACTAAGTTCTTATCATTGTTTGGCTATATTGATACTTATTTTATATTGATGATTTTTTTTTTGCATTTTATCTTGTCTTTCGCATCTAAGTTTTTCTAACAGCTCGGAATTTCGTTTCATTCTTTGAAATAAAACAATCAATATTGAACCTCGTTATAGGTATAACCTATCTTCACGCCATTACGATTATTATCTCATTATCAAAAAGGTAATCAATGAACAGATAGATACACTTTCGAATTTATATTATTGATAAGTTTATTGGTCCATACTATTTTTATATGATACTATTTCTATAAAATGGCCATTTGTATTTACTTGATTACTAAGAGCTAATTATTTACTTCCTATTAATGATACCTAACGAAATACATACACCCGATTATTTTATTAGAATTACTATACGAAACTGTAGAGTAAATATTCACCAGACATCGTACGGACAAAGGCGAATCAGAAACGAAACAGAATAAACAAATGTTTGATAAAACCAGATGTATTCGTGAACGAATCGACTTCGCATACACTCTCACACTTATTTAACCGTAACCAGGTTGGGGTACACGCTCATTCAATTTTCTAACCCATTTACGTCTCAGACGTACTGGTTGCAGTAAGAAGAAAAAATAGCATAATTCCTCGACATTCCCAACCGTAGATTTTCCACGATATAATTTCATAAGCAGTCGGCGCAATACGTGTGTTCCTTTTTCCCAGTCTTCCCCCTTTTGAATTGATTAGGTCGGGTTCATATTGAGTTATGAATGGAGTTTGGATGTTTAATGCATTTTTTCTGCATCCGTGAAACGGTTTTCCAATATTTATTGAATGGGCATTAGTATTAATTTGCTTCGATGTATTTGCTATTAAAAATGGAATGGACGAATCGGACCGGATATTTGGTTTGGAGTTTAATGAAAAATTGCTTTTTTTATACAACGATGTTGGAAACAAGCCTACGGTAAGTACTGTAAACAATTTTTCATACTCATAGATGTGAGTTATGTATCGTGAAATGTTTATTATTTATATTTATTTATAAAGTCATCTAATTTTATTCACTCTTGTTTATATAATAAAACTAAATGAGGTTCTTCTTATCATTTGTTATTTAAATCGATCTTACTCGACGTATTGGCGTGTACTGGGGTGGAAATATCTAAGGAAAAGTAAGTACATATATTATGATTTATCGGGTTCCGTTTTAATTTATAATTCTAATAGAATTATCTTACTTACTTACTTTCTACATCTTTTACATAAATCATTGACTTCTTTTTTAGTCTAATACCTTTTAACGAACCAACTTAAACTAAAATGTAGGTATTTGAATAAATTCAATTCAATTCAAATTCTAGATTAGGCTTAATAAACTCATAATTCTGGATATATTGTCTTAACTTTTTAAAACTACTCCTTGCAGAGATCTTTTTTTAATAAGAATTAAAGTAAAATTTGAAAAACAAAATTAAATAAATTATATCGGGAAGTTTTATTCGCTTGAAAAAATGTTTAAAAATATATAACTAATCTACAATTTTACCACTGAAATTAAATTTTAAAACATTCCTTCCAAATAACCTTACAACACACTGTATAACAATACTTATATTATTCATAGGGCTATATAACAAGAGGGTGCCAGCATTAAGCTTAGCTAGGCCTGCTTAATGATCCAATTCCTGTCATGTTCAGGAAAGGGTTTACCCCCTAAAAAACTTGAAACAAACGCGCCGCAAAAACCGAAGACGTTCTCTTTCTATCGCACCCACCCAGATTGGGGTGGGTCACCCCCCAAGGAGGCACAGTGAATAATTATAAAAGAAATAAGATAGACATTGACTTCGCCGCGTCAGCTCGTAGATGAATAATAATGGATTTTTGTTTACGTGTGTAGCCGCCTTTATGAGTCGTTATAACCTTTTATGATCTCAAATATTGTTGCGAAAATAAACAGGTTATTAAAGCAGGTATGAGGTTTAACGGTGTGTAACTATGTAGCTGTTTAATTATAACATTGTGTATAATAACATTATTTAAGGTATTTTCTAAAAACTAGCTAGTACTTATCCGCATAAAATTTGTGCAAATACATGTCTTTATGTAAAACAATAACACACATACAGCTCATACAGTTTTCGCCTTGTTACGATTTTATTATTTTATGCAAAAACTAACTATGGCTTCGGTTTCACCTGCATGAAATTTGTATTCTATGAGTTATTCTGATGTATCAGTAGTTTTTGCGTGAAAGAGTAACAAACATCCATCCATTCATACTCACAATCTTTTGCGTTTATAATATTAGTAAGAAGATATACGTTTTTCTGTAGTATTTATAAGGTTTCTGTAGTATTTGTAAAGTTTTTTTTATAAGGTTAACCCTTAAAAATGGAATATTGTATATACAAAATTGATCCCCTGACCACGCAGTATGAAATCAGGGTTGTGTATTGCAGTCAGGCAGTGTTGTGTCATTGTTTTAAAATCATATTCAATTTTCCGGAATTTCTTTATATGGAAAATTGTTTAGTACCATAAATCACTGGCTTTAGGATTTCGGCTCATCCATTTCGACACGTAAGGAAACAATATGGGTATCTAGTCAGTCCAAAATATATATGTTAAGTCAACACAACTTCATCATGGTTTCGTACACTGTAATTTTACTGTTATATCTCTTAAAGCAAGATAGTATTTAAACAAAACAAGTAGCTTAGCGGTAGAAAGGGAATTTGTACAAAGTCTACTTAGCCCCACCCTAAGTAGAAATCTTACAAATTCATGAAGGTATCCAATACCCTTGTATTGTTAGTAATGTGAATTAATAACCCCATTAGTAGCCATGTCCCATAGCATGTAGATCTCCACACGGTTCCCACAGAAACAATTGTTATAAATTCCTGGTGAATTTACCACGATGGGCTAACTCTTATCATTCTTCATCACCATGGTGACCACCATTTCATTTTCATACCTTAAAAAAATGTATACTTGGCAATAAAGAAATATATATTAACATAGATAGCTTCTTTGGTATTAGTCTGAACTCACAACCATAATTTGTGGGGCAGGACTGAATAATTATGTCACGATGTTTTCAAACATAATATAATAAATAATGTTTATTCAATATCGACCTAGAAAAATCAATCCAATTACCATGTTACCCCACTTCACGCCGCTATAGCGTTATTCAAATATAAGGGTAGCTTCACATTTCGAGATATACTTTTTAAATAAACATATAACTTACACTTAAACGTGGGTAAATTATCATCAAGTGTGGCAAAAGCTCATTTGTCTCTTAGACTAGTCAAAAAACTCCCTTAAAATCAGTATGAGGTTTCTTATGCTGCGAACTACCAGCAACTGTCTCTTAGTCATACAGAAAGGCTTCTTGAAGCGAATAAAAGCTTGTAAAAGATGGAAAGGGGAGATGAAAAATTACATGGAAATATCGTTATTTTTAAAGCTAGAAGCTTGAAACTAATTTTTTAGGCTATTTATTGAATTTGAATGAATATCACATTTAAAGTTTGGAAAAAAACTACCCTTAAGGTTGAACAATACTAACGAAAATTCGTATGTATAATAATGAAATTCGTTATTTTTATAGCTTTTTTCTTTGACTTTTAGGGGATTAGATTATTAAAAATATTTTCTTTTCAAGGTCACTCCACGCGGACAAAGTCGCGGGCACAGCTAGTTAGATATAATTATTAATTGATATTTTTTACTTGTTTATGCATAATTTACAATTTTTTTATATTCGATACCATTAATTTTTTTTATAAATACATATATAAAATACGTAGAAAATATCCAGACCGCAACCGAGACAGAACAATCATACCTACTGATGAATACAAATGTGCGAGCGTGCGAAGAATTCACAGACCCTAGACCATCGAACATAATACGTAGATGTGAATATCATATTCAACTTACTTAGGCAAAACAAAATATAAATAACCGTGTAACTCTGTCATACCCACTGAAGCGTATCAGGGGGAAGCTGGGAGAAAGTGGAACGGTGTAAATTGATTACGTGTAAAATTGTTAGCCGATGGGTACTACTTATATGCACCTTGCACTCCCGACGTTTAAACGCAATTTAATTTGCACACCTCACGCCAGACTTGGTGGCTCGGAAATTGAGTGTTATAGGTGTTTGAAAAGACGTCCGCTTAAGTAAGAGTTTACTTGTTACAGTTACATAGACCTATGATTTAGTTATTCATACTAAATGTTACCATTCCATTGCTTTATCTGTATAAAGTTTCTAGAAATGTGTATGTAACCATTAATCTAATTAAAATATATTGTAATGTTATGCATGTATGTCTATTACACATATTTATTATCAATTTAATTTACCAATTACAATGTAGTTTAAGCCGAGGAAACCTGTCATGAAATTCTGTTCTTACTTTTTTGAAATAAGGTTATTTATAATTAAAATTTTTACAAAGTATGTCTGTTTGTCTGTCGCGCTTTCACATCAGAACTACTGAACCGATTTAAATGAAATTTGGTACACATTTAGTACAAAGGTACGATATATTGTGCAAAATGATGGAATGAAATTGTCATTTTTAAAGCTAAACACTTGATGCTTAATTTAGGCTGTTTATTAAATATAAATAAATACTATATAACATTCAAAGCTTTTAAAAATGTTATTGTTAAAATATCTACTGGGTCACTATCCCACACGGACGAAGTTGCGGAAAATTCCAATGCCGTCATTATTTACATTTTACATTAAATATTTTAAATACATATTTCTGTTCAAATTACATAAAAAGAGTCTATCAGTAAGCTGAACTGTTGAGATGAATAATAAACGTCTATATTAGGTACATATGATATTAAATTATTTGAAAAACAAACATCAGTATTCGAAAAAAATAATATTCGTAACGAAACAAAGGTTAAAATAAAACGTAAACAGTCGCTCATATGCACAAAGTATAATTAAAGAGTTGGAATGAATATTTAAATGTCTCGTAGAGGGCGCACTTTCCACGGTACAATGACATTCGGAGCTCCAAATCTACGAGATACGTATTTTTGGAAGTCAAGTTCCGCCCACAGGCACACTGAGCTGTTTTAATTAAAACATTATTCTGTATTTATGAAGTCATATTTATATTTTAAAATAAGTTATTGCGTATTTATTATAAAATGTTTATGCTAGAGGAAAGGGGGCTGTTAGTTATGGTAGCTGTTGACCCAATTGTTAGTAATGTATCATGTCGGTCAACCTGACATGCGGTTTTCCCTGGTTACCATGCAACCATCATGATAAATTCTTCGTCAATTTGTGATGTTGGGCCAATTGACCTGACCTCATGCTCGTCTTATCATCCTCCACTGGAGCCCCTCTAGCGTAAACCATTAGTGCAGGCGGACACTATTGCATTATCATCCATCAAAAAAGACGTTTTAAGCTTATTTGCCAGACCCAAAAAAAATTGCGTCCTTATGAATTCGATTGTTAGTAAACATTCATATGAAAAATAAATTGTATTACTCGTATATATTTTATTATAAGAATTTTAATAGCGTTTTGTGGTGGCCTTTAGAAATAATATAATCAAAAGGAAATCTATTCGAATGTTATTACGTTAAATCAGTGAGGAAAACATGGTATGGTAAACAGTTATGGAACTTCAAAACATGGTAACAATACAGTTATTAAATACACGCGAGAAAATCGAAAAAACACATTTAGATCGATAGATCAGAATTAGATAAAATATTAAAGAGTGTTGCATTTCCATATACATCTGTAAGAAGTAAGTTACCTTGTAAAGTAGCAGATTGGTTTGATTTGATTTTCGTTAATGGTTGCTTTTTTTAAATTACATATGGAACAGTAATTCAAAATTTAAAATTGGAATATTACTTCTCGGTGTATCCACAGTCGAATAGCCGGCGGGCCAAGTCAAAGATACAGATACATATCGCGAGGGCGGAAGCGTTTGCCAAAAATTATAATTTTAATTGCTGCCTCTTTCCCCACCCTCCCCAGTTCTACGGCGAAATAAATATGAAGTGTTTAACAGAAATATTGTTTTGTATTTTCCGTGATTTCATTTTGGTTGTCAATATTAAACTTTGTGCGTCAAATAATATTATGATAACATAACCGTCGAAGATTTCCGAGGTTACCGTGTATATATGAAGAAAATACTAAGAACTATTTGTTTCATCTCGATAAAAAATATAGGTACAACGTATGCATATTAGCCTTTTGAAAAAAAAATTTATTTGCATTTGTTATTTATTATAAAGTTCAATTTAACCATCTTACTGTAATGGTATTTTATGATATAATGATAACATGTTTTGTACATATATATATAAAAAATCTAAATCGTCACTCGGTGGCGGACTAACGGTAAAGTGGGAGCTCTTGAAACAGTTTTTCTTTTAAATAAAAATTAATCACCTGATTTTTGGGCCCGGAAAAATACAACTCTTAGGCCTATGCTGCCTGGGCCTTAAACCGGCCCTGTCGCCACCACTTTTTGTACGCTTAGATCTTTGATAGTACGTAACGAATTTTAATGCAGTTTTGAGTAATAGATAGAGTAATTGAAGAGGAAGACTTATATGTATAATATATTCGTATTCTAGAATAAAAAACCGAAAAATTAAAAAAAATGTAATGAACTGTGCTTTAACGGTGGGGGTCGTAGTATGGCATAATTTGTAGAATTTCATACATATTCAAAATCAAAATATCTTTATTCATGTAGGCCTATTACAGACCCTTATGATATATCAAATCTACCATCAGTTTGGAGTGTTTTCCATCTGAGAAGAACTGACAAGAAACTCAGCTCTTAGTCGTTTAAATGTACAAGTTGTACAAGTTGTACCGTTGAGACTCCATTAGGCACATATTTTATGAAAAGTGAATAGTATCTTTTATTATATTCTCTATTATAATATACTTTATATTGATATTTTCTGTCTGCTATACTCCCTACGGAATATAGGTAACGCTCATTTCCTTCGGAGCTTAAAAAATTAATGACTCCCCTTACAAAAACATACACGCGTAGAACAAAGGGTGGGGGATAGCCGAAAATTCGCGAATCAAGCACTCCAGCCAACAATTTCCTCTACCTCATTATCTTTTACTGGAGATCGTATAATAATTTTAAATGCAGATTTTATGGCACTGTGCTAGTTATTATAACAAACAATTAAATCACCATGGATGACCATACGGGTTTCATCCATGACAGGATTATTATCTATTAGGTATATTACTCACTTACCATAAGGTGAGCCGTAAGATTGTTTATTATAATAAAATATGGACATTGGACTTGTTATTGGATATTTTAGTTTAGATAAAATGCAATGAAATTTGCTCAGTCAAATTGTATACATATATATATATTCTTTATTCCACTTTTCAGTACAACAAATTACTAATTACAGTTAGTTAACTAGACTCGTTTTTTTAATTAAAATATTGTCCATGTCCAACTTTATAAGACATTCTAGTTTTTATGTCAAAATTAATTAAGATGAGTTCAGTCGTTTATTTGTAAAAATGTAATATATAGGCACATTCGCATTTTTTCTAGATTAACACATACTCTACTTTTACCTGAATTCACGTTCACTATATCAATTAGTGCATACATAAAATAAAAAAAAAAACACTCGAATACCAATCAATACAGCCACTTATATCATTAGTACAAAGTATAAGTACATGGAAATCTTTCAAATCTAAGCATCGTACATCAATAAGATTCTCCCCTGAGATATTTTCTACATATTAATATACATTTTGTTTCATTCGTATTTCGCGGTATATCTTATCTGTCTCTCACGAATTTATATTACCTGAAGCGGGATTTCTGCATGAGCCAACCCGCCCTTGAATAGATTAGTGGTTTTTTTTACCGTCTATGGCATTCTGATCTATTATTACATTGACCGAATGAATTTGTTTGTGGTACGATGTATTATGATATATAATATAATATTTTTAGCGAAAGTTCATTTTATTTAGCCACTTCTTACAATTAGCGTTTGGTAAAAGAAGAAATAATTTTAGAGCATAGCTATTTTTTAAAAAATAAATAATGTAATTTCTATGTATATAGGTATATTGTGAGAATAGAATTATAGAATTTTATAATGGACATTTTACAAAGTACCTTTAAATAAATTTAAAACATGTGTGAAACCATAGATACTAGTTTTTATCGAGCAACTTATTACTCACTTAAACGATTATGTAAATGATAATCGTGCCTGTCAATAGTTGTTCATAGACGCGATTTTTATGTAATGTTAGATATATATAAGTAAAGGATGTTAACAAACTGACATTTAAAAAAAGAAAATTCAATTGAGTTTCCAGTTGCAACTGGACTGTAGGGAAGAATGTGTATTAATATAAAAAACGCGACGTTCATAGGCGGCTAAAATGTCCTACATAAATGAGTCATTTTTGATTTGTTTTGATATATATTTTCGGAGGATCTTTTTACTATAAGAATTTCCAAAGAAGATACTAGGTAATATTCGGATAGTAACTTTAGTTCGACTACTAATATTAAGATTTAACTAACTACGAATTTTTGGTTATTATAATTTAAAAGTTTGCAATTTATTACATTTAATAATAATCCAAAATCCTCATATTAGGTTATCTTAGCGTTATAATTAAATTTACATTTTTCAGTTCATGAAGCTACTTCAATTCTTCCGCCTTTCTGATTTCCGCATTTCTTCGGCCTCCACAAGAACTCGCAACTCATCAGTACTAAGAAAAAACTATGTTAGTTTTCCTAGTGCCGGTAATTTATGCTTATTATTCTTTAAAGAGTTTATGTTTCTTTGGACAGTCGGCTTCATAAGTATATAATATACTAAGTAATTATTGTGGATTATCCAAAAGACATAATATATATGTGTTTTGAACAAAGATATAGCCACAGTTCAATCTATAGGACATATGCCTATAAAACTTATAGTTACAGGATCTGACAGTTAATTTTGTATATTATAATTAAAATTATTGATAATTTCAATTTTAACATACAAAATTTACTACAATAATAAATATAAGCAATAGCTTATATTGGTTACTTATACTCTTTCAGGGTGTTCAAAATTATTGTACCAACCTAACCACACTCTATATGCATGTGTTTTATATTTTGTGATACTGCAATAAATGAATAACTTATTTGGAACGTATCAGGTAAAAACAAGCAAGTCTGAACAAACGGCAGTGGAGTCCTCGAGACGACGGATCTCTTGTCTTTATGAAACACTCAAGTGGTCAGCGACCATTGCATTTTATATTTACTTTTCCAACAGTTATGTTACTACATCTGTATACTTAGTTCCTACTTAAAAACTATGTAAGACATGTTTCATTATTTTATTTAGTATACTAGTATTTACACGTGACTTCGCCTACTTTCTAGTTAAAGATAGTTATATCTGTTCTTATAATACAATCAAGTCTTTCTTTAACATATATTTAGTAGTTTAGTACTGAAAAATGTTATTCCCATTTATAATATCCGCATGAAATAATAAAAAAAATATTAATTTACTTTTTAATTTATAGTATGTCAGGTGTATTAAAGAATCATAATATCAACCGTTTGAGTATAATACTGTATTTAATATATTATCTATGATGTATATAATAATTTAAATAATCTAAATTATTTTTATTGAACTTTTGTACTTTTATTATCTTTCGTTCTTCTGTTATTGTAAATTTAATATATTGGCACAGTAAAAAATAAATATAGTAATAAATAAATAAGTAAATAATAAAATAAAGTCGCCGTCGCTGTCTATTCGCTTGTATATTTTAAATACGCAACGAATTTTAATGCAGTTTTCAACAATAGACAGAATTATTCAAGAGGAACGTGTATATTTATTTTATTTTTTATTTATTTATTCATTTATTTCAGACAACTAGGCCCATATTATAAATACCTTATAGACTAACATACATATAATATAATATTTAAAAACTAATACAATGATATTGTCTGTGTGATCACGGCACTGAAGACGGAAATCTGCTACGGTAGCGCCGATACACCACACCTTTCGGCCAGTAGTCCTCTTTCATGAAGGTGGGCAGCAAGTCGGTGGGGACAAGGGCCACAAAGGCTTTGAAACTCGCCTTGTGACTCGACTTCAGTTGCGTTACCCTCAATGTCAGGTTACTCTTGGTACGAATATAATCGACAATGTCCTGCTCCTTGTATATGTAAGATACATGCGTATTGTAGTATAGAACAAGCCGATAAATTCAAAGATTTGTAATGCATCCGTGCGAAACCGGGAGGAGTCGCTAGTAATAAACAAAAGTAAAGCGGTGTGCTAAAAAGATTACGGATGACGTCAAAATATGAAGAGTTGTATAAGTAATCACATATTTAATGCAGATATATTTACTTATTTATGTAAGTAAGTAAAGCGTAAAATTTTTAGCCTATATATTATTCTGATAAGTTATATTACTATAAAGTTTCATCAAATTTTTTTCGTTAATTTTGCATGAAAGAGTAATAAATATTAAATATATTATATACTTTAATATATAATATATGTGTAATTATGAAAATATGTATAATATAATATATATCCCTGCAGTGAAAACTTCTATTAAAAGCTTCCACTGTATCAAATCGCAGCGGGAGCCTAAGAATTAAAATAAATCAAAATATATACGTTAAAAAAAACTGTGAAACAAATAAAAGTGAAAAAAAAACATTCATCCATACTCACAAACTTTCGAGTTTATATATTATTAATATGATATGTATTTGTCCAAACGTATGCAGACAATTCAAAAGAAAAGTGCTTCATTTGTTTTGACTGAAGTTTAAAAACCCCACAATCGTGAGACCACACCGTAAGCTGAGCTGTCGATATCAGTTAAACTGTAAATGGGTATCAACACCACGCCTATAGATGACCACGCCTAAGGTTCCTTCCCAAATAGGTGAAGTCTATAAGCACAAATATTCTTTTCTTTACTAGAATGGTTAAAAAAAAAATATATATCCTTGATTGAAAGTATTTACCGTTAAATATATGTTTTATGTAATTAGATTACCAAACAAGCTGAGGGCTCATTTGATGGTAACTGGCAACTGTCGATTTATTTATTTTATTTTCGACAAGTACAATATCGCAGATGTCACGTGACATCATTCATCATATGATCCATTGGTCTCCCGTCCAATTCAGTCGAATTTACTACAGCCTGAGCAGAGGTTAGATCCCCTAGCTGTGCCCTCAGACTAAAGTTGTATCCGTCAGGCGGGAGTTGGCCTTCAGCCGCTTTATAAATCCTTCCGCGGGTTTGGAGTGCCATCTGCACTTGCCTCCTGTCATCAGGTAAAGCTGTAAAGGCCAGCTGCAGCCAACACCATTAGAGTAGTACGAAAAAAAGTGAATTTGTAATGCCAGTGATACCACTCAAATGTTACAATTTCATAGATGATATGATGACGTGATATACGCCTTATTACCCAGCAATTTTACTGACCTCTACGATTACCTATTAACTGAAATACGTGTAATTGGCGGCTGAAATAGATGAGATAAAGGTCAGGACTTGGCCACAGATTTTGAATAGATAAAATTGTACAAAGTCTATCGCTGTGAAGTCATGTCACATGGATATCACAAAATACATGATATGGCGAAGTAGTGTACATAAAGTTTTATTCTTATTTATGGGTACATATATTATTGGGCGACCATGCATGCTGTCAATAATATTTTGATTGTAGAAAAAAAATATGAACAAATTACTATGTCCGAATAAGGAACAAACTTAGATAGCGTGCGGAAAAAATACTAATACATCAAAAGTAAATGGATATGCCAACTTACCACAAATAGAGTATTGATATAGGAATAAACATCTATATATATATTAATTTTATATAGTAATAATATTAGTGTCAGTTATATGTCAATTATTGAAACTATACGGCCTAATATTTAGTAATATTTTTTTTAGAATGTTTTTAATTCGTCGAGGCGGAAGTGCCAATTATTTCGTTTGTTCTTATTTTGAATATTTTCCTTTATCAATTAAATTCCATTCTAATTTCAAAAACAACACAAACACTAAACAAAAGACACACACTCATTTATTGCTTAAGTAAGTACATAGTACCAAGACATCCGAAAAATAGCACTTCCCAATTAATATTTTTATTCTACTTAATATTTAAATTAAGTTAATTAACTTAATTTAAATATTAAGTTTGAACATTATGAAGGTTCTATTCTATTCTATGTATGTGTGTGTCAAGTACATGGTTGTGTGTATACTATATTTTTTATTGATTTAATATACTTTTTAGGCGTAATTTTAACAAAAATTTTACCACTACACACTCCTTTTCAAGTATGCGAAGTATCAGACTTCTCCGGCTGAGCAATTTTCGTAAAAAGGGGTACATAATTTTTGCTTCACATATACTTTATATATAAAAATTACGTGTCACGTTGTTTGTCCGCGATGCGCGACTTGAACTACTGAAACGATTGCAAATTTGATTTGCATTGTGTGCAATTTGATCCAACTTGAAAGATAAGATAGCTTACATCTCCATTTATAGTCGCAATATTATGTTATTGCAAATTATTTATCTAATTAGTCATAGCAACGCGTGGCGGGGTGATAAATATATACTCGTGTATAAGAGCCATGTTATATTCAATCCATATCCGATATTGCATCCAATCTACAACTTCGATATCATGAAATGGAACGCATTTAGCTAAATGAAAAAAAAATGCACACACAAGCAATACACTTAACAGAATTCACACGATGTTAACCAGAACACATTCCATTTTTAAAATATAAAAAGAAAACTCATTCTTAAAAAATATGTTTCCCGCGCACAATGTATAAAGCACCCCATTCACGATACAATAGGGTTTTTGTAAGTTTTTTGTACAGCTGAATTGCATGACCTGTCTGACGTGTGTCACAATGAGGTCGTGTATGGGTGCACTCAGTGAATTGTTTTTGCTTTTCCTCAGGTTATGCTTTTAAAATAGGAACGTTCTTTTTTTTATTTACGATATATTTCTTATTCGAGGACATAATTTCACAGCGACTTTCCTTGGAACGTTCTCGAGACGTTCCGTTGCATTTGTGATGCATATGAATTTAATGCTTGCCTTGGGGGAATATAAATTACTTATGCTACTACATACTGTTAGATAGAATAATTTATGTACGTATTTATTAGTAGTTATACTGAACTTAATTAATAGCTTTAAGCGAAGTGAACTTGCTTCAAGTACTGTTAGTTGAAACTTGTTAAAGGAATTGCATGGAACAATATAAAAGGGAGCAATTTTATATTATACTAGTTGTTTCTTGCGGATTTATTTATAATGAATTTTCATCCCTTTTCGGTGAATTTTCGGGAAAACTTATCTCGATGAAAGCCTATCCATATTTTTATACTAATCTACATCTATATATACATATATATAACTCAAAGGTGACTGACATAGTGATCTATCAAAGCCAGCACACAGCCCAAACCACTGGACGGATCGGGCTGAAATTTGGCATGCAGGTAGATTTTATGACGTAGGCATCCGCTATGAAAGGATTTTGATTAATTCTACCCCCAAGGGGATAAAATAAGGGATAAAAGTTTGTCAATTTTAAACCGATCGGACTGAGACTTTGCATGCACAAAACTACTATGACGTAGCCATCCCCTTAGAAAGGATTTTGATGAATTCCACCCCTAAGATGATAAATTGACGCGAGCGAAGCCGCGGGCAAAAGCTAGTATATTATAAATTCGAAAGACGCTTTCGAAGTTTCGAAGAATTATAAGTTATTATACCACTGGATCGAGATCTTTTCTTGAAGGTTTCAATATCGCATCGGTTCAAAAATATCACTACTTGAAGGTGATTAAACAATGTTGTTGTTCGTGGTAAAAACTTTCCGGTAAACGCACTGTGGGGGACCGACATTTATCCAGATGATCTGGAAAATAAAAAAGTAAAAGACAATAAATTCAAAAGTAATAATATGCCACAGGTCAGAAAAGACAACAGAATGTGTTGATGTATGGGAAATTGGCGGGAAATGTTATTGTATCTGTGCACCCACGTTTGAGGAGGGCGCGGCACGTCAAACTAAAACATTGGCTATTTGTCTGTGGGGGAGTCGATGACGTCTCATAAAACGAAATGGAATGGCAGTTCGTATGAAAGTTTATAAGTGAATTACACCATAGTGGATTATGTATGAGTGGTATTGATAGTCAGAAGTATAATAATAATAATATGGTACTTTCTTCTATACCCGTAGAAGAAAGTACAATATTATCATCAAATATTTAAAAATAGTTTGCAAACACTAAATATTCAACCTAGTAATACATATCTTCTACAATATTGAATACCTGTCGTATTACTAGAAAATTTCTAATTTCTACAATAATAACATCTTCATTTTTTTTTCGCACTAAAGATATTATTTTTGTTTCTTTCATGCGCCACCTACCCTTTTCTCATTTTTACTTTCTCTATCCACTCAAAAGTAGTCTGGTAGACTTTGCTTAGTAATAAGAGCTTAGAGAAGAAGAATTTTTAAGAAAACGAAAGAATAAAATAGTAAATATACATTAACTCATACAAAAGTTTTGTATCAGTTAATGGATTACTATTTAATTTTTTATCGTTCTGTAATTGATGCAATAAAGAGTATAAATAAAAAATAAAATTGTCGTACGGATAACAAGACACCTTATATAAATATACCTTAATACATTATAATTACGGCTTCATTTCGTGGAGTGTAAACAGTTAAATCACAGAACCTATATTCCTAATGAACAGGTCTATCATATACGAATGCTGAAAGGCACTCTTCTGTATCTTCACGTTAATGTTGACGCAGTTGATACTAAAAATATATTTTTTTAAGGTGAACTTTTTAATTTCTACATTGAAATTAAGAAACAACATTTCTGAATAGTTTGTGTTGATAGTAAGTGATAACCATCGTCTACATATATACATCAATAGCATCCCGGACATTACGACATCTTATGACGCTCTTGGTACCAAGAGCGTCATAAGTCGCTTCGTTAGTATTCTAGAGGACTAATTCCTCTATATCCCGTAATAATATATATATGTATATATATATATATTCAATTTCAATTTTACAAAGCAAGCAGCTTGGCGGCTGAAATAGATGATACTGAAGTGAGAACTTTTACAAAATCTACCTCTATATAAGCCTGACCGCTACTCTGTAAACTTCTCCTTATTGTAAAAATAGAGAAAACTTTCTTAACGAGAAAAGTTTCTTATATATAATAATAATTAATAATATTTTTTTTTGTAATGTAGTATAAAAAAGTATTTTATTAATTTATTTTTGGAAGTCTATTTCAATACCTGATGGATTTTTATTACTTTTCTCAATCATTTGTGAGATTCTAAAAATTTTGGTTCGATTATACTGAGTCGTAGTCTGGTCATCGAACAGTCAACACTGGGCGTCCAAACTATACGCAAACTCTATATAATGCCTGATGATGTCTGGTTTAGAGTTGAAACACGTGTCGCAATAGGGGTGTAGATATAATTACAGTAGGAATTTGATCACTAATAGTTAAGTCATAACGTTTCCAGATTGAATATTTATGGCCTCACAGATGCTAATGATAGCGGAATTAAACAAAATGATGTAAATATATTAAGTAATATAAAAATGTTGAATAAAAGCAAATACAGTAACAGTAACGAGACTAGCTGTCAAGCTACGAGGTGTTAATTGGAGGATCGTTGTTAATGAACCTGTAGGCGTGATGTGTGAAGTGCAATTTGTGTCACGAACTCACTCGTATTATGGGATTACAGATTAAAAAGATTTACGTTTTTTTTTAATAATACTTTAGCTGCAACGACAAATTGATAGAATGCCAAAATTTTACACTAATATTACTAAATCAGAGTTCGTCGTGACCTTAGTGGTATATGACCTCGACTTAGATCAGAGGTCTTGATTTTAAAAATGGTCGACACCAGATGGTGTATTTCAGATTGATTCGATCCGATCCTTTAATGAAACACCGGTCACAAACCATACTAAGCAGTTTACTACGGAATCCATAATCATTTTAATATCTATATCTGGAATGGTAAACAAACTTGATGGTAAGTGGCAACCGTCGCTTATATGCTTCAACAACACCACAAACATCTGACACCCTTGCATTACAATTCTTAAGGACTACAAACTAGTTAGTATAACTACGGAATCCATTGTTTTTTATCTATTTGGATGGTAAACAAGCTTACATAGTTAATGGTAAATACCACTATAAAGATCACATCGTCAAGCCCGTCCATTCTAATTCCGAAGGACTAAGAGTTTATGTCTATACCCTGTAATTTCTCTGCTTCGTCAACTTCTACCAACCAGTCTGTGAGGTGGGATACAAATATAAGCAAAAGACTCTGGTATTCCTATTTTAAAATAATTTAATTAAAATATGAAGGGGCTGGCCACTTAACACGTTTAATTTTAAAAATCGAACATGTTACCTCCCATGCAATAGGTCGCGGGCGTGTCAGACTTCTCGATTGAGATTACGATTGCACCTATTCGAATAGTATTCGATAATTGAAACAGCAGGTATCGATGTACTTGTACAGCAGGCGCTACTCGAGAACAATATCGATAAGGCCATCTGATTGACCTGCATTTGTTAACTAGTCGCGACCTGCTGGTGCACTCGCGGTTGTAACAAGTTTATCAATTGTTTTATTAATTGATTTGCATACAAATTATTACATTAGGTAGACAAATTGTTTCTGCATTTAATAAAACATTAGATTCTATTTATAATAGTCTGTCATCCACAAATGTACTGCTATAAGAATCTGTCTAAATCAATGTATGTTAGAAGTAGCTATTACTTACAATTTTTTTTTATATAATAATTCACCCAGACTGATACAAAACAATCGTACATATGAATACAAATGTTTGCAGCGTGCGAAGAATCGAACCCGCGACCATTGGACGTAAAACGGTGTGGTAAACCGCTAGACCACTTAGGTCGTCATTTTAAGTGTGGCGTGCGTACACATACGGAGAAAATCTTCAAAATGTATCTATGTGGTAGTGTTGGTATTACAATGGCATAAAAAATATTTTGTTCCTAGTGCCGCAAGCCTGGTTATAATCGGAGCTAATATTTTACAAAATGAGGTTGCATTATTCTCTCATGTCATAGACAAATGATTAGTGGCGTAGACATTGGAAATGAGTCACGTGATCCGACGAGACAGGGGTCGTCGCCGCAGACATTCCAATTTCGAATTTCGAATGTTAATTTGAAATGCAAGGGTGTGACCGCGCATGGAATACAATACGAAAATTGTAACAAGCTCCGTGTCAGTGCGTAATAATAACACAACTTGTACTGAATTCGTAAACTGGAAGAGGCCTATTTAAATCGGTTGTGTAATACTAAGTCATGGCTGGAAAATAACGGGCTAACCGTACATTTATCGTGTGAATATTTCATTCGAAAATTTAGATTGTGACATTCAAAAGTTATCTGTAAGTGTGTGTGAAATTATATATTTTTTTATACGACACTATATAATTTCAGTCTATTGTCATATTTACGTAAATTTTTTATAGTATGTGGGACAAACGAACTTGCGGCTTACCTGATAGTAAGTGACTACCGCCGCCCATGAGCACCGGAACCAGAGGAATTGCTAGTACGTTGGCGGCCTTTTAAAAAGAATTAAACTACAAAGAATAGGCTTAATTCTGGGTTTTTTTCATCAAAATTTATGGTAGACTAGCATCATTGTTAGTGAATACATAATATTATTAAATAATATAAAGACTTTTCTTAAAGGTTTTAATATCGTGTCATGAAAATCGATTTACAGTAGTATAATATCTTGTATAACATCATCATCATCTGCTTCTTCCTTATCCTATTTATTTGGGGTCATAACATCATAGGTACGCACATAAAAATGCATTAGACTAAAACTCTCTTTTTGAAGTTGGTAAAAAATATAGGCATTTCCTTAGTGATTCATTAAGGAGTCTACACATGAGGGCATTTCAGTGGTACTTACATTATGAAAGGGCTCCTCGCGTGCAGCGCGCGGGAACCCAAGTGTGCACAATACAACTAAATCTTAACATGGACATTACTTTAATACATTAATACATTACGCTACTTTAATACATTACGCCATTAAGGAGCAGGACATTGTCGTTTATATACAAACCAAGAGAGAGAGAGAACTCAGTGGCGTGATCACACAGACAATATCAATATATTAGTTTTAAAATATTAATTCATATGTATGTTAGTCTGTAAGGTAATAAGTAAGATAAGATGGCCCTAGCAGCCTGAAATTAAAAAAAAATACTACTACAAACTTCTAATTTTAATTTATTTTATACTTATATATATATATATCTCTTGCCTATATCCTATTAATGTACTGTGCTTCTGCTGTTCCTCATTAGCCGTTATATCTGAACTTGCTCTCTTTTATACATATTATCTTTTACTTTTTTCAGTTTCTAACAGGTATATCTCATTGTATGTTATATAGAGTAGTAATAATTTAACTCAATAAATATATAAAAAAAAATTATACTTTAATAAATTTATTGCAAATAGATCCTCATTATTCTTACGTGACATGACGGATTGCATAGAGCTGGCCATTCGTTACCTCATGTACGACACTTGTTATCTATTCACGCTACCATACAACACTCATACATTTACCTTTCTATAAAGGTATTATTGAATTAAATTTGAGAACGTTGTGGGCTAGCGGTTTCCTAGTCTCATATAGAACACACTGATCGTGTGTTTGAATCTGTCCCACTATTTTCGACTGACTTTCCGGTGATGGAAAACTGATAACA
This sequence comes from Achroia grisella, assembly GCF_030625045.1. Taxonomy (NCBI): domain Eukaryota; kingdom Metazoa; phylum Arthropoda; class Insecta; order Lepidoptera; family Pyralidae; genus Achroia; species Achroia grisella. Next base: position 1,060,452 of record NW_026712817.1, read on the forward strand.
AATCAAATTCATCAGAGAAAAGTTGGCAGGATCACCTTTATCATGTAAGATTGAAATATTAAAATTTTTGGTTTTGAAACACAGAATGAAACATATACCGTCGTATTTATTATATCACTAGCTGAGTACGCGGTTTCACCCGCGGGAAATTTATAGTCTATGTGTTACTCTGCTACTTAGCTATATTATTGTAATTTTTTATCTAAATCCATTCCGTTGTTTTTGCATGAAAGAGTAACAACATGTGTGGATCGCCACACTCACAAACTTCTGCGTTTACTTTCAGAATTTATTTTTCTCTTACAACAATATTACAAATAATATATATATACATATTAAGTAAATTTTGGAACCACTGCATTAATTAGAGAAATTCTCTCATCCTTTAACAGACAATCAAATTTCATTATTCCAATGTGTTATCCTATATTTATGAATTTCCTAACAATCCAATTCGTGTGGTGTTTAATCTAAACAGTAAATTATATAATATATATACATATATAGTAACGCGTAGGCGCGTGTCTCATACCGCGGCGTGGGAGATTAAACGCCTAACCATTTATAAATTAGAGAGTAGCCCACGTACATGCGTTGTTGATACTAGGATTTGGCTGTTTGGCAAACACAGATTTATAATATTATTTGTATTTGTGTACCTACGGTTTGCTACCTCTGCGGTTAGTTTAGGATGTAATATTATGTTATCTGTGGTTTAGGTGTCGTCAACATTTATTTTACGTTTTATGAACTGGTGCTGTTTACTAATTGTTCAAGTTATAAGTTAACATTTAATTGATAAACCCTAAACTTAATTTTATTGTGACTGTAGAGGAATCATTGTACATTAATCAATAAAAACCAAGATTATTTGTATATGTATGTATATTTCCTAAAAGGACTCGGAAACAAGCCAAAAGTGAGAAATAAAAATAAAAAAAGATTAATATTTATAAAGAAATAGTGGTGGACAAGCTGCCAGCAAAAATTTATGTTACATTTTTTTTGTAACTCAGGCCAATTCACATGGCAATAGTCAAGTCACAAGTCATTGATAGACAGTTTTTTTGTAGATACGCACATATACATAAAAAATACAAAAGTAAAAGATATAGATATAAGATAGATAGATATAAATAAAATAATAGATATAGATACATAAAAAATAAAAATCACCCAGACAACAAACAACCATAGTCTTGAATACAAATGTTTGCCTCAAGCGAGGAAGTCAACCATCGGATGTAAGGCGCTGTGCTAAATCGCTAAATCACCGAGGCTGTAAAATCTATTTTAAAGTAATATGCATTGACCGTGACGCAAATTAGGTACCTACCACAACATTGCACTATGAATTTATATCAAATTTATTCACTCATTGCATTGAATCGACGGTCGCATGCTCAGTGACATTCAAATGTCATTACAGATACAATACAAATAAATACAAAACAATAATATCGACTGCGGCAATACTTTTTTACATTTCATTTGTACAGAAGTAGGTAATACGGTTTCTACGGTAGCTTTTATATGATGACTAATACAGAACTTAGATCCTGAACCCTTCTGTGGCATACCTAAAGATCTTTGAAACTTAACAGAAATCTGAAAGTTAACAGAAAGCACTAAATCACTGGCAGGAAATACCATGATTACGGGACGCACGTGACACCCCTGGTGTTTCAGGCGTCTATAGGCTACGGTAACCATTTACCATCAGATGGGCCGTATGCCTGTTTGCCACCATAGTAGAAGCCCTAAATATAAAGAATAAATACTCGAATAGACTAATGATGTTTAGTGAAAACAAAATATGCATCTTGACTAGGGCCCTCGCTGGTCACTGCAAATTACATATTACAATTACACGTGGCAAACCTAGGCTTGTGCTTAACAAAGATTAGCAGATTTTACCTAATAGAAGAGAAAACGCCTTTAGACATCCTATGTGGTTGTAGCCCGCTCAAGTATAAACGATATTTCTCCTTTGGCAAGTACAAATGGTCCATCCTGAGGAGACAAAATCCATCGCTCCTAAGAGTATCTTTCAATTCTTGTCCCTGACGAGCCTAGGAAGCGAATTCTAAAAAAGGGCGAGGACAATAGATCTATGCACGTCGCAGTGCTACAGGCACTCTTTAGCACCAAAGAATAACCAGTAGCGCGGTAGTCATCACCTCACCACTATAGCGTTATATATGATGTGATGAGGTGTCGCTATATAATATATTTATGTTTCTAGTAGTAGTTTAGGTAGTGAATATACTGGTGAAATAATTGTTACCTAGTACAATTGTACATTAATAAGTTTTTTTTTTTAATAATAATATTTTATTTATATCTTCTCACAAACATTGTACACATTGGGAACATGTAGTATTTTAGATAATACATTGCATAGATTTATCATTACAATCAACTGTTGTGAGAAACTTGTGTTTGAAATAGGTTACAACCTGTAATACAGATCACCAGGCCCTCCAACTGCAAAACATTGATAGTGTGCTACAAAGCTTATTAGCAACGCGTACAATCGACGCGGAGTCAGAAAGTGGACTAACTTTACATTTGACTTCAATCTATATTATTTGGAGAGGTACTATTGTAAGGGTTTTGAGTGACTTTAATTAAAAAAGAAAAACCCGTTTCCTCGTTTGCACTAAGTTTTATGCTCTATTTGACCCCCTACCATGTTATTTTTTGAGATAACATATTTCCGTCCACATGATACAATCTATAAAGATATCAAATTTAATTACAATCCGTCCAACCTTTTAATCATGAAAAGGTAATAAACATCCACACTGATATCACACTTTTTAATTCATAATATTAGTATGGGTAAAAAATAATCTCGTTCTCGTATTACAGAAGGATCTAGAACTATTCAGACATATCTGGACATAATTAGTTGAAATACGACTGAATGCGAGATGGCTGCTTCGTTATTACAGGAAGTACCACACTCCATGCAATTTGGTTCCGTATAACAACGCTCAAGCGGACACAGACAACCCGACGATGTAACGAGGAGCATACTAAAATAAACAAAATAAAAAAAAAAACAAATAGCAAAATACATAAAAATTTGGTTAAGCGGCACACAACTGAAACCAAAACGTTGTGGATTGCCCTCCAGATGATAGGTACGGTTTGAATGTGGGGCCATAGAGTAGGCGGGAATCTTCAGGTAGTGTCAATGGTTCGATTATTGAGTTGATTCTAGTTTTCTGTTCTTTTTACTGTTTTTTTTAATCCAAAATATAGTTTATATGTTTTCGTGATATATTAACATTCTAGTCATGAATAAGTACCAGGCAGACAGATATTCTGTTGTATTTGTAATATTAGCATGGATAGTTTAGCAGTTTATATCTGCAGGACTGTTTCTTTAATTTTCAGTTTTAGTATTGATTGTTAATTAATAATGATTTCAATTTTCAATTATCAGTAAATAGTATTTAACCTGATTGTTTTACAAATATAAACATTAAAATACTGACGTCTCGATGATCTAGCAGCTTAGCATAATTTTACTTCCGATGGTTTCGAGTTTGATTCTTCACATGGTACAAAAATTTGTTTTCGTGAGTACCATTATTTGTATCGATCTGGTGTGGTTTCCAAAAAAAAATGTGTCTATGTATTTGTATCAATTGTGTGATACTCATACTGTTTAGCTTTGGTATAACATTTTTTTTTAATCTAAATTAATTTTGAGGTTTTTGTTTTCAGACATGTCAACCCCATTATTACAAACTAATCAGAACAATTCTTAAAAATAATAAACAATCAAATAATTACCAACTGCAAACTGGAGTAACATAAAAATAAGTAAATTAAATTCGTATTAACTACATGGGTAATAAATTACAATTAATTCTGATAGTAAAATAATAAAATACTACTTTGTTTAATCACAGTTAATAAAAGCATATTTTTCTTCATATAACTGGAAAAGCTCTTTTCATAGCCCAACTCGAAATAACACAGCGACTGTGGCAATCCTTTTTTTTCGTTTTCCTCTCCTTTACCGGGAAATGACTTTCTGACTCATAATATCTGCGGCAATCTCATTAAAAATTCATAACTTAAATCTGCAAAAGACCGAAATTTTTTTATAGGCCTCTGAATGATAAACAGGTACCTACTTGATACGAATTTTTGAGCATAAGTGTCTGTTCTATGCATCATTAAATAGAAAAAATTCATTCCAATATTTTTGCAAACAACTTCAAAAAATAAAATTTTATTTGAACTATATTTTACTAATATAGCGCTACTAACCGATTTTGTTGATTACTTTTTATATTGGTAATACGACTTACGTCATTTTAGTAGTCACTGTGTCACTTAATTAAATACTTGTGAATAAATAGCTATAGTAAAATTTCGGGCAGAAATGAACTCACGGCGCGGCGGCGTTTTGGTTCAGGATAACTGATAGCGATATCTTTTTTATTTAATTGGAAAGTTAATCAAACTGACGACCTACCTAATGGACTGTGGTCAACGACAACTACAATATATACAGGGACTACGGCTACTTCACGTTTTGTTATCACCTTTGATATCACTCATGCGTTACCATTCCGTAGGACTAAGATGTCATGTAAGTCACATAACATCGTATACATTATAATATTCTCTATATAAAGTATAAGTGTGCGAAATTTATAAAGTTTTTGCTTCACGTATCGTATATAGTTTAGTTAGTATAAGATGTTTTTTACATTGGTCAATAAACGATTATTGACCAATGTAAAAAACATCTTTATATATATGATAAGTCGTAATATAGATATAGATTACAAAGCAAGCTGCTTGCCGACTGAAATAGGTGAGACTGAGGTACCCACGCAGACGAGTTATTACAAAGTCTACGTAGATATAAATATATATATCTGTGGTCCATAGTATATGTAATTCTGGGTGCAGTACCCAACATAAACTCGCCAATATCGCATAATAACAGGTCACTTGGCCGACCTCTCCACACATTATACCCCATCTAAGCTCAATCAAGTAATGCAATATCGAAACTATCTATATTACAGACCTTCTCCATGTATGGTTCGTAAGGAATCAGTAAAATAATTATTAAATTTATTTTCTGTTTATTAAAATTGATGTTCGTAATTCAAAAAATTACACGTCATATATCATAAATAACTAAATATGTAGAAAACCAAGTCACTATTTACCTACTTTTATGTTTCATATTTCTTTAAAAAGATGTGTACTTTATTTTTTTATGTTCTACGATAACAATGGGTTCATGTATAATATAAGAATATTTATATAAATTACCTATCTGTACTAATAAATAAAAATGAAGTATCTGTTTGCAATTTCAAATTAACAGCAATTCATTATTTGCATATGAAAGTGAAAGATACATGAAAAAAGAAAGTTAAATAATTTTTGTCGGTCTGTCTGTTTGTTCTTATTGATTTCCAAGACGACTGCACTATTTTATTGGGAATTTTACTCGCAGGTAGGTAATTTCAAAAACGGAAAATCTTGAAAAAATTCTCTCTGCTTTCGTGTTCCCGAACATTTTAAATTAATTATGGTCGTTTAAATGTCTCTGTATGCGACCCATGCAAACTGAAGTTGAGCAGGTGCTCTAACCTAATTAACTGAAGGTCAATTATCTCCTGAGATGAGAAGGCGGCGCTAACTGTACGTTTTATAAGACAATCGGTTACGCATCGGCGGTCGTGCGTTTAAACGGTTACACTGCTACCTAATCTTGGTGATGCAAGGTACTTTTAACCTACTAATAAAAAGGAGGTTTCAATTTGACACGCTTCTATTTTTCTGTATTTGTTACGCAATGTGTATGTAAGAATGGAAAGTATAAAGATTATTATTTTTACAATTCATTAAAATGATGTAGTTTATAATATATTTTTTAATAACCTGGGTGGTCTAACAGTTTAGCACACTTACGTCGCGAATTCGTTTTCTAGCAAACTACAAGAGTTAGATGAGAAGAGCGCCGGGAAAAGTGCGCTGTTACAAGGAAACTATGTAGAAAAAGAAATAAAAAATTGAAGAAAAAAATTGTTATATCATTATTAGCTCAGAAACTTTTGTATATATATAATATGTTATGTAAGTTTTAAAAAAAAGTAAGTTAACTCCTGTACAAGCTCTATTCATAGGTATTTATTTATTCAACATATTAGAAATTGCTTGGAAATACTAAAATGGACATCAAATGTTCAAACATAAGCATTTTCCTTCAATTTATCGTCGTATATCAAACATAAGGGATGGGTGTGCGTACAGTTGTGCACGTTCTCGCCTGCCGCGTCGAACACAAATCCTCTAGAGAGGTACGACGTCACCTCGATTATCTCGCGTTTCTCACACACTGTCGTCTGACCATTTGTTTAAATTGCATTAGCATGTGCATACCCACTTTAGGTTCCATAACCAGAGCCACACTATAACACCTGATGCTATTTTTTCTAACAAATAAAAAATCAGACTATTTTATCGACGAAGACATTATTGTACAGAAAATAAAAACTGAGACTGTTTTATCGACAAAGAAATCGCGTAACAAAAGAATTAGGTTATAAAATATTTATTATTTTCGAATTTAGAACAAATTTATTTTTAATTCTATTAAAACGGTGAGTTTCTTTCCTAAAATTGCATAGCATGTGTATACCTATTTAGACTATACATTTTTTCATGCTAACATTTTATATTATTGTAACAAATTACAATACCGAAAATAAAGCTGAGTATTTTTTGTTGACAAAGACACCTACAATATTTTAAAAAAGTATTATTGAGGTCATCGTAACTTTTTTTAACCTCTGCTAAAAAAGGTACGTAAAATTCATTGTAAGTTTAAACACCTCTTTTTAAATTTCAGCGAACGAACTGCCAGCTTCTACTAAGCAGTTATATATTAAATAATTGTTGCACTAAATATATTTTTTTACAAACAATATTTTCTCATAATTATATTATTTATAATTACATCAGCCTAACATAAACAGTCATGCATTAAATAATTATTGTATTAAATATATTTGTATACAAATAACATTTCATGAAAATCCTTTTACATTTAACAACAAAATATTGACACATCTAAGCGAATATAACAACAAATATAGCTTGCAGGATATTACAGTGTTTATAGTAGTAAGCTGGTTGAAGACGCGTGGGCACGATTTCGTGATGCGTGCATTATTCTATTAAATATATATTTAATATAAATAATACTTACAAAATCATGTTATTTTTAACTTTTTTTTCCGGACCACTCTAAAGCTATTGGCCGTAGCTAGCCTTTACAACATCACCGGATGACAGGGCGTGTGCAGATGGCACTCCAAACCCGCGGAAGGACTTATGGAGCGATTTTAGTTTGAGGGCAGCGGGGGTTCGAACCTCGGTTTAGGCCGTCGTAATTTCGATCCCTTTTTGTTTGATTTGACATCGATCAGAGGGGATTATTTTTAACTATAAAATATCAATATATGACGTCGAGTATCGCTTGCAGTGTGTAACAGTGTTTACAAGCTGTGTTGAAGACGCGTGGGCGCGAGTTCGTGATGCGTGCACGCAGATTAAATTGCATTAATGCAATACAATGACACGCTTATAATGGAACCAATGCCGGTATTAAATCCTAGGTATTATTAATGTAATTATTCAAAAATATGTATTTTATAAATTGATTTTAACTCATATTTTACAACATATTGGAATATGACGATGTCTTTTAAGGTAGTAAGTTAAGGGACTTAGTGCATCAAGTAGAATATGATAATTGAAGTATTTTGTAACTATAGATACTTTTGTATGAATAAAATAATTTCATTTCGTAGACGAATCCGCGGGTTATTATTACAGAGTATATTGTATTTCTAGGTATGTTTATATTGAGTTACAAATAGTAAATTAACTATTACATCTTAGTATCTTACTAATACTATAAACGCGAGAGTTTGTGAGGATGGATGGATGTTTGTTACTCTTTCGAGTAAAATCTACTGAACGGATATTAATAAAACTTTACAGTAATTAAGCTTCTATATATGAGAATAATACATAAGCTATACTTTAAAACGAAATATAATGATAAATGTATAGTAAGTGTGATGCAAATGAAGTTGCGCGGGTCACCTAGTTGACATAAGTTTCTTGTTAATGTCACAAAGAATGAACCTACACTACACTCCCACATACTTATTTGATATAACGAACATTGTAGCATATAATCGTGTTGCGCACAGGCAAACTTTCGATATCATTGTCCTGTCTGATCAGCTGATAGCCGCTCCAGAATAAGGGCCTGCTCGGGAACGTCGCAAATCTCACGTATTTGATCGCTTGTTACTCGATATGCACGTATTGTTACGTATGATGAGTGTATCTGTACAGGGATGATAATACCACCACTTAGATTTGTTTTTGTTAAGATTATTTATATTTAATTACCATTTCATCACTTTTATATGCACATAATAGTTTTTTCGTTAATATAAAAAAATATATGTACAATAAATTAAAAAAATTATATACCATTAATTTAATGAATTACCTATCATTTTGGTAGAGATCTTTGGGTATTGATTTTAATCAATACCCAAATCTATGATCTGATCTGATCTGATGATAATCAATAAAAAATATATGACTTACATCTTCAGAGACCAAATAGTGACTCTGTACACAAACATAGACCTTAAGAAATTTATTCTAACAAAACATTAAGTAGTTGTAGGGGTAATCTCAAATATGAAAATCCATGCATAATAAGACTTAATTGTAATATTTTTGTATGAATGTAGTATAATAATAAATGGCTATACATTTTAGTATGAATTGTAATTTCCAGAATAGACGCTTTCACTTTCACTTACTCCCTTGTTCTTTTTATATTAAGTAATTGAAATTACGAAACAAATAGGCCATATTCTACTTAGAATATCAACTTTTCGTTAGTCAACTTTGACCAAATAAATTATACCGGTCACACGAACGCTACGAAATATAAAACTACTTGTTTACATAAATATTGAATGTAATAACTGGTATTATCAGCTCTTTGTATATACAAATAACGAAGACCACGATGTGTACAAATCAAATAGGCAGTGTCTCAGCAGCCAATCAACAATTTCAAGATGTTTGCTCTGCAGCTGGGAGTGCGCGCGTCTTGCAATCTCCGCAATGCTCACAGACCGGCCCGAGGACTGGCTGTGATCGCGAATTGTTGGAAGTCTATAGTTGTAATATACACAATGTCTATCATTAATACCATTCTATTATTAATTTCAATCGGAATAGTCTACAATAAACTCTGTATTAATGGAGAAATAACTAAGATTTTTCTACCTATATTAATAAGTGGAAACCTAACCTCATATAAGCGTAATTAATCTAGTCGACACCAAAAAACTTCTTCAATCAATCTCCTGTCTCAGTCCAACACGCATTTGTGGAGAATGATAAGATAAGGAAGTCAGTTACATCATTGCAGTACGTTTGCAGGAGAAACTGCGTGATTGTCTTCCAGATAGGGTACAATACAAGCAATTATACTATAGACAACTCCTGTTGGGTAATCTGCATATCACCAAAAATTTGGCAGTGGCCACTAGAGTCCAATTACACTGTTAGCAAATTCGCCTTCCCCCTACAGTATTCTTGTAAGAATGATCATATCACCATATGGGCCTCATAGTACCTCAGCAACTAATCAACAATTTCAAGATGTTTGCTCTGCAGCTGGGAGTCTATCCAGAAGTCTATAGTTGCAATATACTCAATGTCTGCTATGAATACCATTCTAATATTAATAATAAAATACTCTACAATTGAACCCAGTTCTGTGTTAATATTGAAATGACAAAGAAGAAAATGTCCTACCTGATGATAAGTCGCAATCTTATCGTATAAGTATATGGTAGACACGAAAAAACTTTTTCAATCAACCTCCTGTCCCATTCCAACAAGAATCTATAGAATGATGGAATAAGGATTAAAACAAATCAGTTATACCATCGTAGCGATAAACCTGAAGATTTATAGGAGAAACTGCACACCATAAAACAACCCATTGCAATGTCTCCATGTTAATCACCATACTCATCCGAAACGGCTTGACCGACTTGTATGAAATTTTATATGCACATTTAGTTGGTCTGAGAATCGGCTACTACTATTTTCCATACTCCTAAGCGATAAGGGTTGCCCACCTCTAAGAATTTATTTTTATTTTTAGACAAATTCTATTTTATATATTTTTATAATGTAGCATTACAAATACATACAACCCAAAATTTTTAACCTTCTATCACCAACCCCTATTTTTTAATAGCGATTCTAATTTGTATGGCCAAACGTTTGCAGGGTCAGTTAGTAGTTATATAAATATAATTGTTGCTTATAAGTACATAATCGTACCAATATGAAAACTCGAACACATTTAAAACACATTAGCGCTATCTATCACATATCAACAAGACTGTCTCACGGAAATTGAAACCAGCTAACACTCCTACATTAAGCTACGAATATGAAACGTAATTGGTATTTTATTGTGAAGGATTTAGTTTATATTTTGTACTAACTGTACCGACGACTTCGTCCGCGTGGAATTAAACTTTATTTTTCTGAAATAAAAGCAGCCTAAGTTACTCCTTATTACATAAGCTACCTGCCAAAAAGTCCCGTCAAAATCGGTCCAGCCATTTCAGAGATTAGCCGCAACATACAGAAAAATTGTAAAAAAAATATTTTTGTGTATGTACCGTACTTACATTCATATGCATGTAGTAAAAAACGATTATTTCAATATTGCACTGTATCGCATTCGAAATCATCTAGTATTTTTTACTTTAAGTTAAGTTTTAGTTTTTTAAGAGTTTTCAACCCAATTTTTAATACAGCCTCATCCTCTTAAGAAAACTATTGAATAAACCCATAACATTCTAAATTTAAAATTAATATTAGACATTTTCTATGTACATAACTAAATACGCAAATAATACAGACTAATTCTCCTAAGAAAACTATTGAAAAAAGATATACCATTCTAAATTTAAAATTAATCAAAGAACACCATTTTCGTTATCCATTACGAAATACGCAAATAACACAAACCTTAGTCTTAATAAAACTATTGAAAAACGAACGTAGGCAATAATAACAATCTAATTTTGAAATTCGACAACCATTTTCGTTATCCATTATCATCGTTCCCCTTAGTAACTCCACACCCGTCCCACACGTTAACAAGTTATTCGTAACATCAGATCGATTATTAATTCGGATATGGATATCGCCGGCGGGATGTCTCCTTATCTACGGATATGGTATCCGTCGTGTTCCATCACTAGCCAATATGTATTGAATTCGTGCCTCGGGTGTTTTATGTTATTTTTTGTTCCCTTTGCGTTAAGATATTTGTTTACAATTTAGATTGTATATAAGTATTATGAATGTTTTCATCCTTATCTCCTTTGCAAGCCTGCGTTTATTTCTTAATATCTATCGTTAGATATATATAGACTGTATAAAATTGTTAAAAAATATTAATATTATTATAATTATGTATATCAATAATTAATCGAGATAAAACACTTAAAATAATATTAACATGTTTATTTTCTCCATATAAACATTGACATAAAATTCAGTGTAACAGAGCCATTTGGGCATGTATGTAAAATTTAATGCAAAAGTATAAATCTGGTGCCTATATCCCACTACATAGAACAGAAAATCATTTATTCAAATAAACTTAATTTAAGCACTTTTGAATAGTCATAACATTTTTTTTTATCTACCGCTCATTCGGAGAGCTGTCTCATCACAAGAAGAATGAGCAAGATACTTGGATGTTAACCTTTTAAATAATCCTTGTAAGTTTACATTTTGCAAGTCGAAGCGTTTTCCTTTTTAAATTACAAACGAATACAAACTACCAACCAGCACTAATTTATTAGGGTCAAATATAAATATACAATAAGATGAAATCAGTCGTAGTGATAAGGGCAGACCAGTCCCTACAAGCAGCACTCGTTCACGAGTATGACGGCTGAGCCAGACATCACTGCGCTCTACATCTTACGTTCTAAGATTTATAGGTACAATTAAAAGAGGGATACTGTTATACACGTGTAAGTAGTTTACTATGTTAGCTGTTTCGATGGCAGGGTGAGATAAGGCAGTGAAATTGCCTTAGTACTCTAAAAAGGCATCGCGTAAGTACCACGGGCTTTACACGATAACGATAGGCGATGGTTACCACTTACCAGCATGTAGGCAGCTTGTTTGACATTCCAATTGCAAAAAAAACATATTTGTTAAATGAAATATTATATATACTTGTTAAATGAAATGTTATACAATAATAAAATTAACAAACTACTATTCATTTTTCATGTTAAAAAAACTAATACATACATATCAAATAATAGTAAAATATAAATATAGATAATCCTTTATTTATATTTATATTCTTATTATCAATAAATTTTATATAAAAAGAATATAGGAAAAAATATGGAGATATAAATTAACATAAAACCAAAATAGGTTTTATTACAATCTAAACAGATTGTTGAACAAACCATAATTTGTCAACACCACTATTTAATATATTAACTGAACCACAATTCATTTCTTGTAAATATCTTCCAAAAACGTAACCTTTTTCCTTGCTTCTTTTTCTGCAAATATCACCCGGATATAGCCAGTAAATTTCAGCGTAAATCCTGCTATATACGACCGAGCTTACTTTAAAAAGGTGCTCATCCCCTGACATTAGGGTTGCACGTTGTACGTTCATAACGGCGAACTAAGATTCCATGTTGATGTAACATTCCTGACGAATGCTAATGGAATCCAAACATATTAATTTTAAGCCCACATCTGCATTTGGTAACTAAACACGCAAAGTTGTTGGGACGGGACTAGTTCGGCCGGTCGGAGGTCATGAGTTGCAAACTGTTGGTATATTACCATAATATTTACATATCACACGATCGTGTGAATTAGTACTTTATAGTGTTATCATATTTAGATCTAAATATATATTCAAGATTGTTAACCCATCCACCCACAAAATCACTAACAACCCTTAGATTTTTTCATGGAATTGGGTGGATTTCTTTTGATCATATTAACATCATATCTAAATAAATATATATTCATGACTATTATCCCATCCATTGACAATATCATTAACTACCCCATAGATTTTCGAACCTCAAAATTAAGACTAGGTATCACTGTCATTTATGTCATAAAATTTGTAATAATTGTCTGAATGGTATAGAATAATATTTATACCTTTGTAGATAATCTGAACATAATAAATTCACTATAATATTGGCAAAGAACTAACAAATGATAGGATTAACAATACGACACGCAATGCTAATCCAAATATGCCACAATATTTGGGGATTCATCCCGAGATTACAATGCCGTGTGTGTTCGAGCCAATGAGGATTAAACCCAATCACGTGATTTGTCCCGATCGCTGTCTACGTGTGTAATTCGCATATCCCTTAGTTGTGGTACAAGTTACCAACTTAAGGTAAATTTATTCAATAAAGTTGCTTATAATTTTTTACACAAATTAAAGGATTCGTTCCAAAACGTTATTATTAAAAATGTAAGTTATTATTATTGTATATTCTATAAATTAAATTCAGAAAACAATCGTACACGTTCATATAAACACTAGCTGTTATTCGCTACTGCGTCAGCTTTTTCTTTGAGATAAAAAATAGCTTATAAAATATTGTATCTTGATTCTAAATTTAATTGAAATCTGTTTTCATCCACTTAGTCCTGTAAATTTGAGAGACTCACTTTCGTACTTATAATAATACCTGGATAGTAAATAAATATCATTTAATACTTTCTGTTAGCTTTGTTAATCGGGGATGTATTATATTTAGGTTTGTCGTATAGAAAGTATATTATAAATGAAATAAATTGCAGACATATAAAGGTATAATAAATAATATTACTATAATACAATTAGGAATTGGGAGCACAAGAAAGTTTTATGTTTGATAAGAAGTCAATTGTGTAGTATTTTTTATTTTTCCCGCGCAAACATAATGCGCCACAGATGCACAATATTGCACAGCGCACAGCCGCAGTAGAATGACGAGCGCGTCATATAGCTGTATAGCGATGTTAATAGCATGACTATTAACACTTTTTGTTTCAAATAAAATCTTTTATAATTCATGTTGTATAGTAAAAATATTTTAGTTTTTAGATAAAATTACCTCTAATAATTAATTAAAAATATTTATTTAAATAAACATACCAATTCTTATGACTTACATACTTCAACCCATATAGTAGTAGGTATATCGAGTAGTGGGTCGTTATTATCATTAATCTCGGTTCAGTTTTCGACACCTACTTTCCATGATTATCTCCAATTTTGAGGCTTATAAAATATTAGCTCCTCGCCCCGGCTTGCACAGGTATACGTACTATACATATTCCTTCGTCGTAAATCACTCTATCTATTGCTAAAAAGTGCAATAAAATCCGTTGCGTAGTTTAAAAGATTTAAATGAACAGACAGCGGAAGTGACTTCTTCTTGTACTATGTAAAGATTATTTATAGTAAGTATATTAGCTCTGACTATTTTTTTTTAAATAAAGGATAGAATATTCCCGTTCTGTCGGGTTTTTCGATTCGATTAATTCGAAATTCAAACACAAACTAAAACTGTATGACGTGATCACTTTTATTGCTTTTGATTATTATGTTAAGGATATGTTCGAAATTCAAAGATAAATTAAAAATATGTGACGTCATCACTTTAATTTGTTTTAATTTCGAAGTAATATCATGGACTTTACTTCGAAATTAAAACAAACTTAAAATATATGACTTAATCATTATGATTTGACTCTTATGTCTTGGATTTGATCGAAATTCAAAGACAAATGAAAATATATGACGTCATCATTCATTATGGTATATTTATGGTAAGATTAACGTGATATACTGCATATTTACTAACTAGTGCACAATTATCCACATTCTTGTTTCAAGACATTTATCTGGCTCATAAAATGGCTCGGTATCAACTGTACACGGCTACCGACAAAACACATTATATCTCCCGTATAAACAATAGAATGGGTAAGTTAAGAGCTGACAGGACCGATGTGGGGTGCCAGTGCGAGCGGTAATGAATTTGGCGATCCATACTAAAGTAAATATTTCTCTGTTGTTACTTTTACCTAATATATTATCGTAATTTACTTCATATTTACAACATTAAGATAAGGACTAGAAACATAGATGTTTTCTAGAATATTAATATAAATAAAATTAAAAATACATTTTACGTATGTTAAATCTTATGTTTCATCACAGTTAAATGTCAGATAGAGAACTTTGTTACTCACAATCAACCAAAATATTAGCGTCGGTGTATACCTCATTAAAATCACGTAAGATATATTTTCTTATATACATATATTTCTTGTTATTAACTTTATACCAATCAATCGGTGATGATATGAAAAAATCTATTTAACAATAAAAACCCGTTTAAAACAAAATTCATAAGAAAGTTTTCTTTACAAAATTATATTGGTAGAAAAATGCACTAGTTTATTAAAAACTCGCTAACACTGTGACCACACATTACATCTAAGAAGCCTAATTAATCAGTGGACGGGCTAATGAGCGAATATTTCATTGTCCAGCTCCTGGTGCGATAGGGGTTAAGGGTTGCCAAAAGTCACGACATTTTTAAATACTGCCTTCAGACGTGACAAATGAAATACAATTGTTTATTGTCTTTTTTTATTTTTATAAGCATAGTATACATATAGTACGCTTTCACTGTATTTTTTTTAATAATAAATTATTATTTAATTAATAACTGATTATTATTGTTTTATGATTGTCAGAATGTTTCAATATTATTTTATAAACATTACTTTATTTTTATATCATATTTTTTAAAAAATATAACAATTTATAAGTGTTACGATATTGAACATTGATCCCTGTAAACAAATAAACAAAATAGGAAACAGTGTAAAAATATAAGGTGTTAAAACCTTGTTAAAAATATCACTTCAGAAGTTCAGAAAATTATATTTTTTTTTTAGTTTGAGTTGTTATCTTAGTATGTGAATATTTTATTTTATGAAAATATCAATAATATTGAAACTTACAAATAAAAAATGACTTATTAAGCAAAATGTAATAAATACTTTGTTATATATGCGTATAGTATACTACAATATATTATACATTTATTTTATTTGTATTTTATATGTGTATTATATATAATCTATATGTTTACGTATTATCTACATATAATATACTTTATATATTACTATTATTATTTATGTTTCTTTTATTTCACTCATCTGACTGACTCACTCAAAAGGCGGTGGATGGCGCATCCACCGCCTTTTTACTCTACCCAAAGATTGTCTGGAAGAAATCGCTTAAGTGATGAGACCGCATTTTATACCTACATACTCTAAATTCTTTTATACATTTTTAAAAATGCAATAAACAGTAGGTAATAAATAAAAAATATAAACTTACGTTTATACATATGACTATTAAAAAAATAATAAAAAAACTACCTAATATTAGTTACATTTAGCAACATAATAAAAAAGATAAATATTCAATCAGAATCAACATTTGATATGTTAACTAAAACAACATCATACTTTAATTCAAATATCAAAACCGCCTCAATAAGCTCAAGAGCCAACATTAAGTACGGTCCAGAGAAACTATTTAAATAAACCCATATTCAATCCGGCCGTCTGGAACCAAGCAGCATGAATAATTCCTTCAGACACACATACGACAAACGCAGCTCTCACATTATTATATTATTGGTATCTGTGTTGGACAACCCTAACGTCTTGAGATGTCAGAATACTCCAGGAGCCCAACGCTGATTTATGTGTGATACAGTATTTTATATTTTAGTTTGCAATGGGGATCATGTAACATACTTATTTTGTCTGGTTATTTATTAATACCCTTCGTTTAGTTAATACATTATGATTATAGTTCATAAGTAAAAAAACGTTCTACTGTTGAAAAAGTAAAATATATTACTTTTATGATTAATAATAGTTTATTTTTGCTATAGGCATCTAATTAACATATCTTTATTCATATAGTTCTATTACAAATGCTTATGATATGTCAAACCGTCAGTTTGGAGTGCTTTCGAGCTAAGGAACACTGACAAATAAAAAGCAATGAAAAGCAAGGAAAGGAAAATTTAATCAGACGCAATAACCTGATTGAGCAGCCCCACAAGCATCATGTAATGTACATATTTATTACTTTTTTAAGCATTAGATATCAATTTATTATAATAGTTGATAATAAAAAATAAAATTCACACCTTATACTATAGGATACGTATTTTGTGTGTGTATATTTGATACTTTATATGTAGTATTAAAAGTATTTATCCTCTACGAAAAACATAACATTTTAGAAAGTCAGGTAATATCGGATAGACATACTTTCTTTAAATTAGTGTACAATTTAATATTGTTTATAATGTTGTTGTCAATTTTCGGTTAATAATATTACATACTCTTGTACTCATATAATGATAGATATATCAATGACATATCAAAATCTAAACGTAACTCACCATAAAATAGCTAATCATACAATTAAGTCGCGATCTCTCGGCCTAAAAGGGTTGTCTTAATCGAAACATGTCGCCCACAACGGATATTCGAGGCATATGCCGGGCACGAGGCAAGAGGCACGAGGCATTGGCATTGGGACTGCCATACGGCACACTTGGTAATAACCCGGCTCAGACAAAACATTCTCCTACGTGCTGATTGGGGAGAGGTATGGTGTCTTCGTATGAGAGGATCGAATAGTGTTGATACTATAAGAATGTTTATTTAATAAGTTAATATTTATTATACTTTATTGTATAATAAAAATTTATATAAAGGACAATGACCTTAAAAATCATAAGTCTAAATTAAGAAAATTTCACTTACAGAGCGTGTAATTATACTCCACTCACGAAAATTACTGGGTCGATTTGTATAAAATTTACTCTGATTTTAGGTTTTTGAATTATTTTTAAATATAATGGAACGCTGTAGTTAGCGTTTTTTTAGGGCAAGAGAACGTCTGTTGAGTCTACAAAATAGAATATAAATAGACAATTGACAAAAAGTGTTAATAGAAAAACTGAAAATATATATGTATATACCATTTCGAAATTTTAGCTACAGATAGCTTAATTGTAACCAAATGACTAAATTAAGATTAATAGATTTGTTTAATAAATTAACACATACGAGTTTCAAGTTTCTTACTCGTTCTTCTTGTTAGGAGACAGCTTTCCGAATGAGCGGTAGGTAAAAAAACAGTAAGACTATTCAAAAGTATTTGAATTTTAGTTTATTAGAATAAATATTCTTCTATTCTATTCTATGCTATTCTATAATATACTCGGACAATCATAGAATACAACTAGTATTGAAACTATAAATCACATGAAAGTATCAAGTGCATTAATATGCGGTATAATAATGACCACCGACAGTAGGAGGTACAGATCTACATATTGGGGTGTGGGCATTTCTTGCATCCCCGTCTGAGATATGTGTCTTCAACCACCCCGTGTCCGAGGCCGGGGTGGTGACAGGCACGGACTTGGGGCTTGCTAATATTAAAAACGTGAAAGTTTGTAAGTATGGATGGATGTTTGTTACTTTTTCACGCAAAAACAGAAAACTACTGAACGGATTTTGATGAAACTTTACAGTAATATAACTTAGTATATACATCAGAATAACACATAGGCCATAAATGTCACGCGGTTGAAACTGCGAGCACAACTTATTATAAACTAACTGTAAGCCGCAGCTTTACTCCCGCACTTTATTGCCTAGTTCTTTTGGAGATGTATTTAGGAAGTTGTTTTTTTTTATTAATAATTAATTAACCTTGGTCACATTTTTTTATAACTATCTTTATTTTTAAGGTTACAAGAGCAATAAAATATATTATATTATTAAGATCGATTTTTAGATTGTATAAATGAGTATATTAGTTCTCGTTGTGTCCAGGTCTCTCTCAATAAACGATATTAATAGTAGTAATAACCCAGGATAATTTACAAAGCGCCATCTAGTCCTAAGCTAAGCAGAGCTTGTGTTATCAGTACTAGACAACTGATGTAAGTACTTAGATACATTCTCTTTGTAAATATATACATAATATAGGTATATAGAAAATATAAATGTTTGCACCCGCGATCATTGGAAATAAAAATATACTAGATCATAGGAACCATTAAAAGAAGAAAGAAATTCAATTGAGTTTTTTACCAGTTCTTCTCAATTGAATCTATATAGACGGTAGGGAAAAAATATTAATACAAAAAACTTCATGTTCATAAACAGCTAAAATGTCTAACATAATAAATTATTTTTCTTTTGATTTGATCATCATCATCAACCTTCCTCAAGTGTTAAAGTCCAAATATGTTTGTTTCAATCGTAAAACCCAAGTGCGTACCCCGAACATAAATGTTTAAGGTATGCAGATGCGGTGCCGCCGTGATAAGTTAATTCCTGCTGGCCGATCCCTTACCCGTATCAAAATTATAATGGCGAATTGCGAATATTCCAGAATATGTGGCCCATCCACGCTTATTGAAAACTTAATGGTTTCGCAGTGATATAGTTAGTTATGCGAGATAATTGCTGAAATGTTTGATGATGTATGTTTATGGTGCACTGCGCATGTATATAATGTAAAGAGGTCTCTATTGTCTACATTTGCACCAAAAGTTAATAATAATCTTTAGACATTTCACACAGCGCCCTCTAGACCCAAGTTAAGTTAGCTAAAGCTTGTGTTATGGGTCCTAGATTCAAATACCTCGACATTTATGAGTACAACGTTTGTGCTATGCTAGAAATCGAACTCGCAACCATTAGAAGTAACCGCGGTGTACGAAACCGCTAGATCACCGAGGCCGTAAAAGTTGACTATACAACGTCGTCTGTGTGCAGATCTATGTCTGACCCATATCAGCCAGCCGCAAATCAAGTTCCTTATAAGCTTTGTTTTGGTAGAAGGTAGAATGTGGCAGAGAAATTACTGGGTATGGAGGCTGAACATCTTAGCAATGTATTAATGGTCATGCGCTCATAATATCGTGATATCTGTGACACTAATCAAGTGTATGGGAGATGTTTTTTTTTAAAGCAGGACAATCCGGCATGGAAACATTCATGGAAACATTCTCTAGGAATCGAACAGGTACTGCCGGACTCTTACCAGCTGATGGTATACAAAACAATCATAACCTGATGGTCTACCACCATCGTAGTGTAAAAAAAGATAGTACTAAGACTGTGTACATTACCTAAGCTAGTCATTTATGTCAAAATTAGGTGTACTAGTCTGTAAAAGTGAAAAAGTATTTGATTCTATCCAATTCAATCAAATACTTATGCAAAACTGAACTCAAGAGAACGTCGTGACTCCGTGACCTTATTGAATCTAGCACTAACCAAGAATATGAGGTCTCTTACTCCTAGGTGACATATATTTTTAAAATAACAGATCATGCAAATACTAAATTTAGATAAGTTCTATTATAACATTTGTACATATTAATATGAATTCACTACAAATTAAAAAAAAAACAGATTTTGGCTAAAATTTTTAAAAGTTATATATAGAATATTATATTTTGGAGAACATTATAATTCGGAGGCAAGGAAAATCAACTAAAAACATTACATTAGAATAAGTTTTGTAGTATCTACAACACGAGCTTTGCTTAGCTTGGGACTAGATGACGCTGTGTGATTATCCAAGGACATTATTATTATATAACCCATTAATAAATAACAGATCTATATAGATATTATTAACAGAACATTGTATTGCGGGTACGCATTGCTATACTTCGCAATAAATTCTAACGCCTGTGATTGTAATCTTGTATCTAATGAGATAAATTGCGCAAGAATAGGAAGTGTGCCAACGTTTCACGCGTTCAGGTTAGTATATGGACATCATCTACGCCCTTCGTGCAGCTAGTATGGTATCAGGTTTTAGGGTAACACGTCATAAGATTACTGCGATAACAATTATATTCAGTTTTTTTATATATATAAATAAATGATAATGAAGTCGTGCACTTGCCTGTCCTAACGATTTACGCTGGCGGGGTACCAGTGAAAGATGATAACATAAGCATGAGGTTAGGTCAGTTAGTCCACCAACAAATTCACCACCACTATTTATGACGATGATTTTCAAAGGGAACTGCGTAAAAGTCAATATGACTGTTATAGAAAATCCGCATTCTATAAATATTCTATTTATTTTTGTTCCATTACATATAATCAAAGAAGAAATCCTAGAAGACGCATTAGTGCATACATCTGTGAAATGCATAAACGTACGCGGCGTAAAATGTTTTATATCTTTGTTAGTGTTAGTTGTTTTAATATTAACTGATTATTATATATATAAGGCTATAGTACTCCTGAGTAATGTCTGTTTCAAAAAGTAAAGGAATTTCTCCAATTGGTACTGTGTTTTTCGAGTTTACTTACCTTATAATAAAATTCACTCTTACTCTTTGTAACATTAGTGCTCTCGTAGACTCATTGTCCTATTCTCTTTGTAATTTTGGTCTAACCGGTAACTTTACAGGACTGTTATATAGATATCTTAGTAACATAAATTTAATGACTGTTCAATTTACTTCTCGCTATTTTCTTATCACCGAATCCTTTACACAATTGCCTGGTCGGGAACTCCGTAGGCGTCGCGTGGGTGCGCGAAACTTCTACACTTATTACGTACGTGGAAATCGCGAATGCAACTTCAATCCAAATAAATATGATCTCCCCGTCCCCTTGTACATCCAAACGTAATGGAGAACTAAAGGGAACGAAAGCTAAAATGTAAAGCTCATTTTAAATGGTGATGTAGTTGATTAAATTGGATACGCTGTTCCTCTGATTTGTTTTCTTAATGATGATAATATGAAGATAAAACAATGCAAGCATTAAGAAGCCGCTTCTATTTTATTGATTAGTTATAAATTCAAAATAAGTACTATATGTAGTACACTATGGTTATAATGAAAATAGTTTATCCTGCTTCTGAATATAGCTACGTTATGACATCGAGTTTCCACCAAAAACGAGCTGAAAACATATGGTATGTTGGATTTTGCTACAAATATCTTAGTAGAATTACTTTTGTGATATTTTTGTGTAGAAAACAGTGTTTTTATGTAGAATACAGTATATGTCTTAATAATGTAAAATTAAGTTATTTGTCTACTCTTCGATGGCGATGTGCTGACATCTTTATTTGTCTCAAATAATAAACTGTTATAATTTCTGGTTACAATAATATTAAAAGTTATTAACTAACTTTACAACTCTTGTGCAGGGAGTGATGTGAATGATGTGAGGTAAAATAATATTAATTTATTATTGTCATTCCAAGTAATAAAATAAATAAAAACATATCTAAATGATATCTAAACTTTTTAAGGCAAAATTTTAAAAAATCATTAAGCACTATTTTTTAAAATATTTTATTATATAATTTGTAACGGTTTATTTCATCATTATTTTGACATATAACATGTTTGGTTAAAGTTTCACCTACCCATAGTAATCCTCACCTATCCTATAATTACCATTATTTTTGTTTAAGTTATAACTAATCTCATATAGAAATTTAAATCTTTACGTACATATTTTATTTGTTTCCGACAATATACTTCCTAACTTAATATGAGTAACGAGAATTACACAAATATTGCAAAAACCTAGCCACTTGTGTTATTCTCTAATTGGCTCCACACATTTAAACATAACATGGGGTAAAACTCCGCAGTACAAACAAAACAATTCGTTTCAACCGAAACGTGCAAACAACGTGTGTTCGGATATTCGTAGGCAATAAAATTGCTGACAGCATGACGTTTATTTCCCTCCATTTTTGTTCCAGCATGGCTGCGATTTGGTATCAGGGTTGCCAAGCCAAGCGTTTGGTACTCTACCAGGAGGTAGACATTGTGCAAAGTAGTTTTGTCTATTTCATGTACCAAGCTGGTTGTAAGCTGTGTTCCTAGAGGGTATATATGGCAATGTAATTACAGAATATGGCATGCATGAGTGAGGACGATGAGGTAACGGACGATACTTATCAACAAATGAGCAAAAAATTTATTCCATTTTCGACCAAAATCTACCAAATCTTCTCAGTAGGACGAAACATACCGAAATATGTGCGTTTCTGTATTTTTTTCCTAATTAATTACTAATTCCCGAATTAACGATTCAGTGGTAGGAAAACTTATTTACTTAATACCATGTAATCATTTTGTTGTGCAATTATTGTTGGTACTGTAGATATATAAAAGAAAAATATAAAATAAACGAGGCAAATATACTTTGTATAGTAATAATAATAAATAAATGATTAAAACTTTTTTGATCCTAGTTTGTTATATTTGTAAAAGAACTGCCAACCCTGTGAGTATGCAGTCAGCGCTTTTGAACGTATTGGTTTAAACTGATTTCCAGTTTGTTTGAATGGTTACTTTAATTTCTTTATAGTTTTGTGATCTTCTATAAAAAGGAACATAATGATCGTTAGTATAATCGTTAGTCTTTAAAAGAAGTATTTGAGTGCCATCCTATTTTACCCATTGACGACCATAAGGCATCAAAAGCATATAGAACTATTATAATTGTTTGTAATCAGTAATTAGATGTCCAGAAATTGATCTAGAATTTTCATTTAAAAAGTAGAATAATTTCCTAAGATTTTGCGATTTTTTTTAATACAAATGTGTGTGTCACTGGTCAGATATACATCATTCATATACTCCTGCTTCCAATAGCGATAGTCTATTAGTCTGACGATAGGTATATAATATTTAATTCTGTATTGATTTATTGGTCTGATTTCAATATTATCGCGAATAATTTGAGTTTTGTGAAACTAAATTACTACAGCAACGCAACAAACTAATGAAATTTTTTTTTAAATAAAGTAGTAAAATTCTGTAAAATAAATTTGGTAAATAGGTAATTTATTAATCTATTTTACTTTAAAAGCCAATATTAAAAAAAAAAACAAGGAAAATATGTGTATTATAATATTTTTCCCTACCGTCTAGTTGAGTCTATAGATTAAATTTAGAAGAACTGGCGTGAAATTTATTTAGAACTAGCTGTCCTCGCGACTTCGTCCGCGTGGAATTTCACTTTATATTTCTAAAATAAAAGTAGCCCAAGTTACTTCTTATTACATCAGCTACCTACCAAAAAACGTCCCGTCATAATCGGTCCAGCCATTTCAGACATTAGAACGGAACAAACAGACAGACAAAAATTTAAAAAAAGTTATTTTGGTGTGTGTACCTATTTATATTTATAAGCATGTAATAAAAAACGCTTATTTCAATATTACAAATAGACTCTCCAATTCTACTTATATGTATAGATGAATAGATTTGAATAGATCCTGTCAGGAGTTAGCCTACCTTTAATCTTTCAGAAAAATAAAATAGTTTCGTTATTGGTGTTTCTATCAACGGAGAATCGGTGAAAAATATAAATTAACACCGTGTTTTTATGTATGCCAGATTTGAACTCACGACCTAGTCGGCGTACTAAGCCACTAAGCAACGACGCTGTCCAAAATATTAACATATTTGTTAATTTACATAAATCCCATATATAACACAGTTCAAGTAGGAAACTATGAACCAAACTCACATTAAGATTTAAGTAAGGGACAACGAAAGTAGAATCAGTTCGCAATTACAGACTGACAAATGTCCGGGTATTAGGAGCACATGTGGCACCAAGTTCCGGGTCTTTAGGGGTCGGCAGGGGGTTGGGGTGGTGGGGCGGACAACCCACCTATGGCTAATTCGCCTTGTGGATAGTTTTGATTTTCACATTTCAAGTTAGCGTTGGTTGTTTGGAAAGGATTCAGACGTTATTCCTTGGTATTATTTTAGTGTGTTACCGAAATGTTTATTATAATTTTGTTATTGTTAATATAAATTGATAAATTTCACACAAATTATATTACAAAGAAAATGTTCTCATATCTGTAAGATTTTTATTCAAAATTGATGCTTAATAGTCTATAATCGTTTTCATAACATTCGCGTAATGAAAACAATTCAAGATATGTGATCATAGATTTACTTAGAAATTATCTTCAACCAATAATGTCTACATTAATTAAGGCCTTCTTTTATTTAGCACATCCATATAAAGTTAATTTTATTGTATATTGTTCTGTGCACAATACAGAGTTATATAACTATCATTATTATTAATTAATAGAAATGTCGATATTTAAAACAGGATATTCTCTATAAAAAGAATTGCCTATTATTAACTACTGTTTTTTATACTATGAAGATATAAACTACTAGAATAGGTAGGTAATATGTATTGCTGATGACATATAGATAACAGTTTCTGTTAATTCTAGTATACATAATGGATTTCTTTTATTTCGTGATGCATTTAATTTATTCAATTTATGCTATTTTACTGCAGAACCCTAAAAACATATAAACAACGTCGCGTCGCGGTCCAAACTTTTTAATTGCCCGCGCAAATATTCACGACCGATTCGAAAAAGTGCATTGTTCGACAACGAAAATCGTATCGAAAACCGTTCGAAAGTTCCATTCACTCAAGTTTATAGCGTCCGTCGCAAATTCATAACTCTAGTGCTCGAATTAATAATGAACACTTGGACAAAATCTATTGCACACGAGTTGGAGAGCTTTAATGAGTTTTGTATACCAACTGAATCAAAATGTTTGTAATTGTGTCCGTATTTTAAACAAAAATTTTAGACGACTGATATCCCTGTTCTGATTTTTTCATGTAAGAATTAAATTGAAACATGGAATGTAATATTATCGATATACTAATACCTATAAAACCATAGAGCACCATTTAATTTTTTTTTTCATCTATATAACAGGAGTGGTTAATAAACTAGCAACTTGATATAAAGTGTTAACTATCGTCTAAAGTCTTCTTCTTCTTGATCATTCCTTTACTGCTGAGTATCACGACTCTATACTATCTTGTCCACCAGCTGTCGCTATTGATTATGCTCAGACCCTTGGTGAAGTGTGACGCTGACAGTAATATTCAGCTAACTGGTATATCTGATCATCGAATAGGACTTCGGGCTCTTCTAAAGTACTTAATGAATTTATATTATTTTATTAATATCCCTACAATTAGCATGTGTGACATCACAAATATGAAGTCCGGAAGCTTGACTACCATTACGACTTTTTCTAATGGTGATCAAATTCAGACCGTTATTGAGTCTACGCCCATATCGCAACACGTGTTTTGCCTTTGAACGAGGCTTCATCAGGCATTATACAGAGTTCGTATATAGCTTGGTAGCTTTGTGTGTCAAGCTTTTTATACTGTAATTGCACTGCCATATCTCATATCCTATTTCACCCTTTGATGTCAATACTAAACGAGACAGCTTAAAAGTGTTAATTTGATAAATAATTAAAAAAAAACTGATATGTTAAATGTCAACCTAAACCGCTAGATCAAATTGCTCCATTCATTTTTGTTTATGATAACGTGTGGCAACACAGATTTATCAATAACAAAAGAATAAAACAGCCTAAGGTCATAAACCTTCAGAAGTCGCGGGCGGTCGGCAATATAATCAATTACAAGCCTTACCTCCACGTAATAGAGTATCCGTATATAATAAAAGTATTGTCTGTCGCGTGCGCACTATTTCCATTTAAATTATAGTAGGTGATTCTCTATCTAACTTAATTATACATATTAAGCTAAACTCGTATCATTCGCCTCTGCTCAATCTAAAAGTGATCTTTGGGAATTGTCGGGTGTCATTTTTGTATCGAATTCAATATTCGCTAGCGATATTTTAATATTGTCGATAAGACAATATTTTTTATGCCTCCATTTACTGTGATAAATGATTTGTATTGTGTTTGTTCGCGTATAAAACATACATAATTTAATTAGACTTTACTATTTTTTTATATATTACATTTCTTATAATTTTTATATTATAACTATAGGTATGTATATTGTGTCCCATATATAAATTAGAATATTATTTACCGTAATATAATATAGATATTGTATAAAATGTTACGATATATTTTTTATTCAATGAAGGGAATGTATGATTGCCATTCAAATAAGTACAAAGGTATAATCATATAATCGTTAAATAGGTGGAATCCATTTTATATATACTTAAAACTATTAGTCAAACTACAATTATCCGGTTTTCATAGATTATGAATAAATAGATCCCTGATTTACATCATTGTGTAATAACAGCATCTTTGTTACTAACGTTAATATTATACAACATTCTTCCAAATCTTTTGACATTTTTTATAATGACTCATAGATGCTATTCATTGAAATTAAAAAAAAATGATGGCACATTGATTAATCATAAAAAACAAATTGCGTACAGTGAAAATCAGTCGATTAGATTGATTTTTAGGCGATTATCGAATCGAAACCGGATAAGCCCTCGCTAATAGAGCGGTGCGCGCGAGACGAAATCGTCAATAATACATTGCAAAGTATCGATATAGCACAATAACATGTTGTTCATGCCTAGACAATGGTAACAGTGATGTCGTTTTTTTATATACTGTAACATCCTACTATAATTATATTATAAATGTGAAAGTTTAGATAGTCGGTAGTCTAGCGATTTAGCACACTGTCTTAGTTCCGAAGGTCGCAGATTCGTTGCCTCGCTCGATACAAAGATTCATGAGTACGATTGTTTATATTGGTTTGGATGTTTACTATATACTTACAAAACAAATGGTTTAGTACTCATAACACAAGCTCTGGTTCACCTGTCACAATTGGGTCTGTATGTATTTATCCGGGTTTATTATTATTATAGTACTCTCTGTTTTCGTTTGGGACTTACATGGATGGACGAATTTTTGTAAAAATTCAATATATTGGCTTAAAGTACAGGATAGTTTTTTAATACTTCATTAGACCAGGAAAATCAGAAATTACAGGATAAGAGGCATGATATATTAGTTCTCTGGAATGGCAATCCAGAAGGCGTTACACATGGCGGGCATCACATGTTAACGTGATATCCGTAGTGCTGTTCATGTTATAAACGTTGATAAATGGTATACCCGCTTGCGTCAATGGGCATATATGCTGTCGGGGCATTAGTGTATGATAACATGAGCACAAATCAGTCGGTTTCTAAGGCCACTTGCTGCTAGACCTGGCATTGTATGTTCCTAGAATTGGGTCTACAAATTCCCATTGTTAACAATCCCCTAACATAGATGTATTTAATTACTAAAGTCCACACACAACTTTACCTCTAATTGTACCCAATCCATATGATGGTCAAGATAAAAGCGCCGGCTATGATCCAGGTATTTATATCGTTAATAAGATCGACTCATTTGGGCATGACTGGCTGAATTCAACGCATGTGGGGTCCCGATGTTAGAACGTGCGCTCGCTTCGTTATTGTTTCACTTTGCTATTGCATTAGGAATTGTTTTAGAATTGCATCCTCACTTCCTTACTTTCATAAATGCAGTGCTGAATTTATCTGACCATTTCATTTATTTTTCGTCTGGTTATGATGTAAAACCAGCTATACGTTGGAATAGTTGGCAATAACGTTGGAATAGTTCGAAAAATAATAAAAATACCCCTGGATAATTCACACAGTGCTATGTAGTCTCAAGCTAAGAAGAGCTTGTATTATAAATACTAGGTAGCTGATACAAATACTTAAATAATTTTTTTGTAAATACATTCATAATATATATAGAAAATACCTCAACCGATAGAAATAATCATACTCATAAACACAAATATTTGCACCGTCTGAGGAATTGAATCAGCGACCATCAGAACTAAGGCAGTGCGCTAAAAAGATAGACCACCGACTCCATTAAAAAATTGAAATATTTCTAATCGACTTTAAAAAAGAGTTTTTAAAAACGTGGTGGCCTTTTGGTTTATTTGGCCTCGTGGTACCCAAAAGAACATAACTGATGTTCTTTAGGGTATTTATTACATTCGTATCGAAATAAAAAAACTAATAATATAATTAGTTTTTTTATTTCGATTATACTTTTGCTAACTCTTCGGTGAAAACAACACCGATATTAAACCTAAATCTAATCTGAGAGTAGAGGTTGGACTAGACCCGTATCACGTTGAATATGAATATACCTAGCGAAATGTGGTTATCTCCAGTGTTGCAAATCTCGAAGAAGACGGTCATAATTTTGATACCCGTTAAAATGGAACAAGGGTCGATGAAAGGGGACGCACTAGCAATATGGACATGTCTATTATACACAGTGACTAGACCTTAAATAGACTATTGTGAAATCGTACATAAACGTATGCCATCATACCAAAATCAATCTATAATCATATAGAACCATACATTAAATCTATTCTCTTAGTAGGAAGAAAGAGCACGCGCACGTTCCCACGTGCCTCCTTTGTCGGCGCGCGACAAAGCATCGCCGACAACATGCCGTCTCTACATAATCTCCACCACAGAACTAAATATGCCGTAAATTCAAGACGTTAAATTTCATATTTGTACGGAGTTATAAGAGAAAAATCAAAATGTGTACTCGACGCTGAACAGATGTAAAAGGTTGGTGTTGTCAATTGAAATGTGCACTTTAATATGAAAGGTGTAGTGTTGATAGTTTGTTGCAGTTTGAGGACTGGTGGCGATCCGAATGCATGCTTCGGAAGACAGTTGACCCCTTATTTAAGGTAGGGCAATTGTTTATCAATATGCCTATGATTAATGTATATTCGGCCGTCGTGCCGAACGGCTCCGGCAATTAGTGATGATCACGATTCAACGAATGATATGTGATGGGTAATGTTGCTAATCAGTTGTTTATTACGGTAATGGGACGGTTTTTAGTTGGTTTTATGTCGGGGAACATTTATGAAAATAATAATGTACATTTATTTTATATATGTTCACGTTACACAACATTGTTGCGGCTTTACGTAATATAATGTATTATAAAATAAGAATGATGCAAAAATCGAATATAAAAATAATCTAAGATAGGAAATAAAAAAGGATATTTGTTATTAATATTTTTTATTTATTTCAGGCTACAAATGGTCCATATTATAAATACTTTGTAGGCTAACATAGGTATGAAATAACAATACAATACTAATAATTTTATAGCTAATATAAAATTGTCTCTGTGGTCACGGCACTGACGACGACAATCTGCCATGGTGGCGCCGATACACCACCCTCTTCGAACAGTTGTCCTCCTTCATGAAGCTAGGCAGCTCGTTGGTTGGGAACGGGGCCACAAACGCCTTGAAACTCGCGTTGTAACTCGACTACAACTGCGGCAGTCTCAATGTCAGGTCTACTCTTGGTCCGTATGTACTATAATAAAAACCTGGCAATTTCTGTTTTAAAAATAAATAAGTGGAATTAATTAATTTTTTTCGACCAATTTAACTATATAAATTGATTATAACAAATCTGTCCACAGAATTCTCCTAGTTTCTTCTTTGGTTGCAAACAATTTATTTAGCGATTTAATATCTAACTCTAATATTGAAATTACGATATATTTTTTAAAAAGTTTATTCATATGTTTAACCTTTAGGATGTTCGTAAAAAAATATGTATTGAATGTTTTTAAGACATTTTGGTATTTAACGTACTTACATATGAGGATTTCTATAGAATGTTCTCAATGAGCCATTCACTTACCACTAAGCATTTTTTAAAAATGATTGATGTCACAATACGCTTTAAACATCACAAATGTACTTTAAAAAGATTTTTTTTACTAAATTTATATGGAAAAGCAAACAAGAGGGCTTTTGTTTTGTTCGCATTACCATAAGGTGGACCACCTTATGGTACTGCAATTAAAAGAAATACTAGGTGATTTCGAGATTTCATATCTGTCCTCAATAATCAGCTTATTTTTAAAATATTTAGTTATTATTCAAACTGCATTGTAATAAAAAATAAACAACATTTATATAAATCATATTGATATTTAGCTCAGTCATAATTTTCTAGTTGTAAATGAAATCCATTATCATATTCAAAATGTTCTCAATAAACCCTTCTTTACCCCGGCTCACTTAGCACTAAGCAGTGACATTACACATTAAGCATACATCACACTATATCCGCGAATTGTTGCATTACCACTGCGATTAAGCTAAGTGCACACAATAAACGTTTATAATCTAGAATCATCAGCGTGGGAGTTCGCCCTAATTCGCCTCTAATAATTTTGTATAATGCCTCGCTAAATCGCATGTTTCCCTCCACAATGCCACAATATCTCACGGGTAATGTGTGCAGTGACAACGCGCCATGCACTATGGGATTCATACCCGATTGGAGCAGTTTTGATATTTTGTTTATAATATATTTTTTTTAAATCAAATTTAATACAATAATGTAAAAATAATAATTTTTTACAAACTCAAAAAATATAATTTACTAAAACAATACTACCCATTATTTAGGACTTTTTTTATTTCATGATTTATTGACTATTTACATTTGACAAATACATATTAGTCTATTCTCTCGAAAATACGAATAGAACTATTTATCAGCTAGCATTATATAAAAAATGGAGAAAAACAGTATGAAATCGTCGTGAGTGTAAACTATATTTTAACCATCAAATTGCACTCAAAATTGGCGAAGATATAACAAATAAATATATGGCTCCTATATAAAAAACGTACGGCATTTTTTATGTAACAAAGTTGTCTGCGTCCAAACCTCAGTCTCACCTATTCTTGCATCGAAATAGCTTATTTTGTATTCCCATTTACTGGATAGGTCTCACTTACTTTTGTCTTCAAACAGCTTGTCTTATGAGCTGTATATCCGTTTGAGATAGATAGAGAAGATAATTTAAGATGAGGCTCGTCTCTACAGAGTGTGAAGGCGTGACACTGTTATCCTTAGGAATGACATCCCATCAGTAATAGATACCACAGGTATAAAATAGCATGTGATTGTACAATGTAAATTTTCCTCTTGAAAACATTTTCTTTTTTTTTTATACTAAGATGACGGAAATCAAGCATACGGCCCATTTAATTGTAAACCGTTACCATAACCATTGAACGCCTGAAACACAGACGTATCACGAACGTCTTGCCGCCCCTTGCTTTACCCTTGCTGGTTGTAAAATTATAAGATTACACTTAAAATTAAGTTCATCATTGCATTATTGCTTTACCTTTATCCCATTATTTGGGATCGACGCACTGGTCGCAGTATGTCATTCTCTTCCACTGATCTCTATCGGCCGTCATATCTGAGCATACTCTTCTTTTATTCATATAATCTTTCATACAATCATAAACACAAATCCATCCATCTTTTTTTAGGGCGTCCTCCCCTTTCCATCCACGTTCATATTATACACTTTCCACTTAAAATAAAGTATTAAAAATATTTCATCCAACTGTACCAAGTTTTGGCGAGTAGATACAGATCAAAAGTAAGTGCGTCATTGGACCAATGTACGAGTAGACATGGCCACTCGCAAGTGTCGCCGATTAAACGCTAATGCACGATGTTTAATTCACTTACATGCGATTTTATTGCGTGTGCGCAAATAATTTGCTATCGCCATCATTTCTGTAGTGGATTCTAGGTTCTGCTATGAGTGTTATGGCTTATAAGAGATAATATGTAGCGCTTTAACTAGTAATGCAGGGATTACTTTCTTACATTTCTAAGTTCAAGTGCAACTTATTGGTGTATGTTGGAGATATGTTTATTACTTGCATTATAATATTATAGCGCTATCTGCAATAGATTATCATATTCAATCAAGCCTCTAATGGAACTTTGAGGACTTTGAAAAAAGCAACCCCTACTTCTTGGATGGAATACAGTACACAGAA
The DNA here is from genome assembly GCF_030625045.1 of Achroia grisella. Taxonomy (NCBI): domain Eukaryota; kingdom Metazoa; phylum Arthropoda; class Insecta; order Lepidoptera; family Pyralidae; genus Achroia; species Achroia grisella. The sequence goes on from NW_026712817.1 coordinate 1,093,530, forward strand.
TAATGGAAAATGTAATGTGTTATAATAAGAACCCTAGATTTGACACAGCCCCATCTACTCCCGAACTAAGCAAAGATTGTCATACTAGACAATTGATATAAATGCATATATAAATATTTTTTGTAAATATATACATATTATACATAAAAAAAACACCCAGATCGATACAAGCAATAGTACTTGTGAATACAAATATTTGTACCGTGCAAGGAATCAAATCTGCAACCGTTGGAAGTAGAGCGGTTTGCTAAACTGCTAGACCACCGAGGTCGTCCTTTATAATCCTAAAATAAATGAATATAATAAATGTAATCCTACCAAGAAATTGTTGAATTACCTATTGAATTGAACTACAGTAACCTTTTTTTATTATAAAGAAGGAATTTAGTGATAACTATAGGTGTCCCATTTGTTACATTGAATATTCCATATTAACTTCTTTTTAAAATTATTACACAACTGCCAAGACTAACAAATATAGCATTTTATATAAACACTGAAATAAAGTTCCCAATATACTATCACATACTATGCTTCATCTTGTTTCCCACAATCTCCACTGTCAATAAGGATGCACATATATTAACGGAGATAAAGCGAAATTTAATATTACTATATATCACGAAATCTCCGAATGGCTATATATTATTGTACTCTTATAAAATGCGGAGCTATTCAATCTTATTTTTATACTAATATATAATATATATATTGTAAGGATGCATATTTATTTTGTTTATATGTTTAATATTATTTTACGTCAAGATAAATTAACGTTAATATATGAATATAAGATCCGTGTTTTTAGGTATCACATAAAAAAGTTTCCATCTGTCGCTTAGTACTGAAAACACAAGCTTTGCTTAGCGTTGGACTAGATAGCCCTGTATGAAATTTAAAATTATAAATGATTAATTATTAGATCCTTCTCGCTATATCTGAACACTATAGTCTCACCCCCACAACACAATGTGGCGACACGGGGCTCTAAATCAGTAACCCGATACGGTAGTGTCTGTAGAGTCGCGGGTTCGTGTCCCGGCTGAGACCAACGTTGTACTGACGTATTTGCTTACACGCTGATCGTGTACTGCCCTTGTAACTCGTATTGGTTCATGTAACTCGATTAGTCGAGTATTTAGTTGGCCTGTTCAATATAAAGTAACAAGTTGTTCAAGTAATTTTTAGCGATTTCACTAAAGAAGAAGTTCTAGGTCTATTACTAGATATTCTCGCCTTTCACGAAAGTTCATGATTCTTTTTTTAATGTACATTTAAAATATATAGTTGTAACAGGATTGTTAACTGTTATCGCAGATAGAGTAGCACTGGCATATGTCAAAATTGTGACGAATGCATTACTTAACATGCCCACATTTCGGTATAATATTCTGCGTGTAATTCGTCTTTCGAGTCCATTTCTGGTTTGTTATCGATGTTTCCATTACCGGTGTGTCAGTCTAAAATATATATTGAAATGACAAAGTTTTTCGTTGTCGGCCAGATTCGAACAGGGCTCATTAGTATTTTTTAATATTTAAGTTTCCTTCGTTTGAAACCGACTTTGGGGTTAGTTATAGACCGTTATAGAGACTCTTTATTAATTCAATTTTATGTATCATCTCAAAGACTTTTATATGGCAGTTTACTCATTATAATCTTCTTGACTCGTCTTATCTTGACTCATTATAATCTTCTAAAAGATGTGACCTGTAGTACGTTCTATACTAGAAGGTGTATGTAAAGATGCACGATGAATATCTGGAATGCCAGAAGTTCGTTTCAATTTTATTTATGGATTGAATTTTTTTATTATAACTAATTAAATTTGGTCAAATTTGAGATCAATGGAAAAAGAAAACGTTCTAACCTGACTAGATAAGGGTATAAAGGCAAGGTAATGATGATGTACATAATGTACCGTTTTGTTACAACAATATAATATTTCATGTTGGCCGTATAATCTAGAACACACTAGTGGTCTGTGGCGCGTTCCATAAAGCTGGTAATAAAGTCGTATGGAGCGTGCACAGATAAGATTATCTGTCGCATAAATTTGTCGGACATCTGTCAGAGTTGCGCCAACGCAGTCCTTCCTACATACCTACACCGACATGCTTTCCAACCTGATCCTTTCCTCGTTTAGATACTAATAATTGTATGAAAATAATAATAATGTCTATTAGTCTAAAATAATAAACTACTTTAAATAATAAATTATAATAAAAATATGCATTACTAGTTTTTTAATTTCTTGGCTTATTACAACATGCATGAATTATATAATACATATAAAATTTCCTCTCGAATCTATTGCTAAAAAAATGCATTAAAGTAATTATGTTGCGTACTTTAAAAGATATAAGCGAACAGACAGCAACGGCGGATTTTTTTTATACTTCGATTATAATTAATTCAAACAAAACGGTCTATAACTCAGAGGTAGCGGTGTATCTTCTCTGCTGTTCTATTCTAAGCTAATATAGCTTATTTAAGTAAGTAGAAGTAAGTAAATTTTTGTAAAATCATTGTCGTATAATTAATTGAACATATTTGCGCGCTCAACAAAGAAAAACATATTTAAAATATGCGGCACTTTTCTGTATTTATTAATACAACGAAGTCTCAATTTTGACTATTTTATTTTTCTGTGTAACATAAATATATAAAAACATCAGAAAAAAAATGTATTGTAGGTAAACTAAATAAACTATCGATTTGAAAACTTCTTTCACCCGTAAATATATAACTACGTACAGCATTAACTATATAGACGCTAGAGACTGGGGGGCTCCATCCTAAACTATGTCCCATCTCCGATGGTGCCCTTTAACCTGCACGAAAGAAAACTTAAACAAAATAACTGACTTCGTTAGAAAAGTTGCAAGTTCTGGTGTAATTTTTTTGTAGGGTGCCATTGACTAAATAAAAAAAATACAAAGCAATAAAAAGCAAATATACTGAAAAAACTTTTGCACTTACGGACTTATTTCAGAATATTGCACTAAATACTACCTTAGATCGCAGGTTTGGTCCTGCTACAGTACAAATATTGTTATGAGTATATTTGTTATTTTGGTGTTTTCTGTATGTATCAACAAATTACCTACTTGCTAAAATATTACTATTATTATAATAGTTCAAATAGTTCTTAAATTCTTACTAGAAGATTATGTATCTTTAAATTACAATTTCCTTAAAATAACAGTAACAGCAATAACCGTTTACATAAGCTATCAAATATTTGACTAAAATATTAGGCGATAAAGGGTTAGTTGTCTAGATGACTAGGACATCTGTGGGGACAGGACATTAATTAGGTTCTTGTTAAGATTCTACTTACCTTGATATTACCTGAAATAACGAACAAACTAACTGCTATTATTAATTAGACGGAAGAAGTAATTGTGTATATTTTTTAATAATTATCATTACATAGAATAAAATAAAGTCGCTGTCGTTATCTGTCCCTATGTATGCTTAAATCTTTAAAACTAAGCAACGGATTTTGAAGCTTTTTTTTTTAATAGATAGAGTGATTCTAGAGGAAGGTATAAAAAGTATACATATATACCCGGTGCGAAGCCGAGGCGAGTACCTAGTAATAAATATAGTATTAGCGACTATTTTTCTATTAATACTTACAATTGCATTTATTACTCTGAGGCCTCTTCTACGACTTGATGCAGCGTAAGACTTCTGTTAATGTAATTATTTCGATTATTCAATATTTGGATAACAAAGATTCTGAAATGTAGAGAAAAAGTTTATACATATAATTCACTGTATGCAATGTTTAAGATATACAATTGGGTTAGTCTATATATCTGTCACACACTAGACTTGAAACCAGGAAACCGGAGCGCTAGATATGAGTTCGAAGTCAGTAATTCACTGTGAACATTGCGCTATAGTAACGGCGCGTGCACATGAGTTAGGACTGCATTAGCGTCCAAGATACCATATCTTAACGCTTTACGTGCAAGGCACTTGGCAGAAATAGTTGTAACGCACAAAACGCGACACAACTTGAACAGATAAAATACCGGTTTATTGACCACTGATTATGTTGGTCTGTTTGTTTATTGGGTCCACGATTGTTGTGTTTTGTGTAAGATTTCATAAATTTAGTAATGCTATGTAATAATCTTAATTTATTGTTTACTGTTAAGTATCACTATAAAATATATTTACTTTTCTATATTTTTTTATATACACTAGGTAGGCACTTTTATTCCCGAACGGGGTAGTCAGACATTCTCAATTACTGACATCATGGTGAACGCAATATTTTACACGTCCACATTTTTCTGGGTATAGTTGAGTCCTACGTGACAGGGGGTGAGGTTTCCTCTGTATCTCCAATAACTTGTCTTGCTATACGTATTTCCTTTGGGAGAGTTAGTCAAAAATATAAATTGACACATATTTTTTTGGTCACAACCATGTTTGAACTGACAACTATTCTCAAGGATTAGGTTATTATTACTTTGCATTAGTTATAATGATATAAGTTAGTGATATTCAACTAGATTAGGATTAGTACCTAATTGTGCCCCGTAAAGGACTCTGTAGTTAATATACACTTATATAGTTGTAAAATGTATCTGAGAATATCTAGGCCCATTAACTAACATTTTAATTATATTCACATAACATAAACTGTTGAATACTCCGTCACACATTATTCTCAATGGTCGGGTTATTACGTACTGCGGCGTGCTCATAATGGGCGCATAATAGCCCCTCCGCGCTCTACGGGAGCACATGCATGAATACCCTCTCATAGCTGTTGCTAGTGTGGAAAATGCAGAGATTTTCAAGTTGGAAAGTTTTTAAACGTCGCTTTAAAAGTGCAGTACTAAATACTATTTTAGAAACATTCAGCACAATATCTACTTTATCGTAACGTGAGAACGACTTAGTATTATCTTGAGAATATCTCTTGCTTCATTTATTTTCTTAATTCGTTTCAGTATACATACTGGTGATAGAGATTCATTGGAATTTTACGTAAGTTGCCGATTACATGAAAATGTTGACTTTAACCTTTAACTTCGTTGACTCGTCTTCACAGTGTCTATTTATAATAGGACCGTTAGTCTAATACTCAATTAAAAAAATATATTGATAGTCTCCAGATTTTTAAAATTTTGAATTTAATCATTAAGCCAATGTATAATGGAACTAAAATGGACGAAAATTTTGCTGTATCGCATTACGCCAGTAGTCAATTAGAATGTGGACAAACTTAAAATCCTTAAAATATTAGAGTCGGCCATTAAGCTAAAACCCAAACTAATACCAAATCTATAATATCCATCTCTATAATAGCCCAAAACATTGCTTATTCTCGATAAAAAAGTGCAACTCAGTTTCAAACAATTACAGTGTTTAATTATAATACAGTATTAAAACATTTACTGATTCCATTTCAACAGAACAAAACGCTGAGAGCTCTAGCGGGGAAAAAAGCGAAATATGTAATGTTTTAATATTACCATCTGTCATAAGTTGGTATAAAAACGAAGAAATAAGCGATTGTAATTATTATTGTTACTGAGAGCGATATATGGATGGATGGAAAGTGAGAGGACGACCAAAAAAAGATGGATGGATTGTGTGAAAGATGATATGAATAAAAGGAGACTACGCTCAGATATGACAGCCTATAAGGATCAGTGGAAGAGAATGACATATTGCGCCGACATCAAGTAATGGGTAAAGGCAAAGCAAGGCAATGATGATGAAGATAATTTACATATTTTTGCCTTAAATAGATTATAATATATGTTCCGATCATAATATTAAAATGGTAGTCAAAATTAATTAATTAAACATCGTCAATTAGTCCGTCGTAAAGAGATCCATAACATAAACCATCCACGTCCTCAGTGGTCTAGCGGGTTAGCACACAGCTTTACTTCCAATGTTGGCGAGTTCGAATCCTCGTAATACAAATGTGTGTACCGTACACACATTTGTATTCATGAGTATGATTGTTTGCATATATCTGGGTGTTTTATATTGTGTATCTATTTATAAAAAATATACAGTTTTTTCATTTTAGTTCTATATTATTGAACCTTCATATTTGTATATTTTTAGTCAAGTGGTTTCGGAGTCGTCGTGGAAGAGATACAGGAGTAACACATTGTATTCCCTATAAGATGTATTTATTTAATACAAAATGTTAAGTTACTTTAACAGCTTCTATTAAGTGATATGAAGGAGTTGTGTAATAAAACCGCTGCCGCTCATCACTCGGGCGGCTGTGACGTGCTGACGTGTCATTAGTCGGTTGATGAATGCGGAGCGTTAATGCGAGTCCCATTCAAACAGATGCGTTGACGGACACGCGCGCACTTACCCTGATATCATTCATAATTTACACTTAGCAGGATTTTATACAATTCTTCATACCACTGAAGTAATTTAAGGGAAATCTTAGTAATATTATAAACGCGAAAGTTTGTGAGTACGGATGGATGTTTGTTACTCTTTCATGCAAAAACTACAGAACGGATTTTGAAACTGTACAGTATTATAGCTTAGACATCAGATTAACACATAGGCTATAAATTAAATGGATCTACACTCATATTACAATATAGCAATGTTTGTGGTCTCACATGTGATATTTAAACAAAATAATACAAATCCATTGAGTAATCAAATGAATTACTGCAAAATAATACGTAATTTAATATAATATCTGATTTCATGTCCATGATATGCGAAGTTTGTACAGTTTTTCTGGTACTACATCTGAGTGCAATGGACCATATCGAAGGTTGTGTGCGATGAACCGTATGGTCACATGCTGCTATCGTGCATGTCCTTAGTTTTTATGATTTATAAAAAAAAAGTTAATAATATTGTTGAAAAAATTGTTTCTACTAAAGTATAATTACGAAGGGGCAAACGTAGTGTAGGACGTCCCGCAGCTAAGTGAAGCGACGATATAGGTAGAAGGTAATAAAATTGGAGTGTCTGTTTGTAATTTAGAATTAACAGCTTTCCACTAAATACGTACAAAAGTTTATACAGTAATAACATCAAATAATATGAATAACATTTTTTTCTGTCTGATCAAACGATTTTGATGGGAATTTCACTCCTAGAGTAGTCCTGCGAGTGAAATTCCCGTCAAAATCGGTCCAGCGATTTCTGAAACGAGATATAATGATATAAGAATAACTGTTTATTCTTATGTATCAGAAACCGCTGGATAAGGAGAAGAATGTTATAAGGAGTGACTTAAGCTACTTTTATTTTAGTTATTTTATTACAAAAATGGTAAATTCTACACGGACGAAGTTTCGGGCAGAAGCTAGTAGATACATAAAAAGAGCAGATCAAAATCCCGAGATATATGTAAACAATCTTTCAAAACAATAATAGTATTAACAAAAAATTAACATAATATGTAAATTAAGTAACAAATAACTATTTATATTGATATTCTACACTAAAAGGACATAATATCACATGTTTATTGTTATCAATTTCCGTAGAAACCTTAGAAATTGTATTTTATTTGGATCCAGCGGCGGGTGGTCTCTCTGACTTATTTGTTACGGTATGTATAGTTTATCAACAGTATTATTATTAGCATTAATTTATTTCAAATTATTGCAAATATTGATATGCAAGTTTGAACTAAAATTTATGATATGAAATGAAATTTAAAATACATGTAATATTAAATATAGTCAATAAAATTAAAATATCACTTAATAAACCGGATAGTTACGGATACGTATTGCCTTTTTTAAAATTAGCAGTCAATATTATGTTATGTATGGATATTATAATAATTAATAATCTCAGGAAATTCCCACAACTCCATCTAGACCCAAGTTAACCTAGCTAAAGCTTGTATTATGGGTAATAGATAACTGATACAAAGACATAGATATAGATATATATTTTTTTCGCAAATACATACATATTATACATAGAAAATACCCAGACCGACAAAGAATCATACTCATGAATAGAAATGTTGTACCGTGATAGGAATCGAATCCGCGCCTATCGAAACTAAAGTGATGTGTTAAACCACTAGACTACCGAGGTCGCCAGATAAATATTAAGTAACTCTTTTCCCACCCTTTTTAACTCGCTTATTTTCACAATTTGAAAATACCACAATCTCTACATGTAACACCATGACTCTTGGTACACTGTATCTATTAGGGTAACGTTATCAACTCTCCCGGGAGCTCGGCTCCCCTTTGTGAACATATTATCACACATTTACGTTAAATGTTTATGACGTCAGCTGATTTGTTAAGTAATTGTTTGACGCTTAACTGTAATACAGATTGTGGAGTACGTTCGAAGTAATTTTAATTAGAAGCAATTACCGTCATAAATATACGAGGTTATTATGATTATGTATATTAAAGTGATCGTTCAAAAGGTGATTCGAGTTTATACTGCTACTATATTGACGTGAGAAAACGTGAACAGTGTATGCGTCTCCAAATATATGTATGAATACATATGAAAAAAATTATAATAATGCTAGCTAAATTATTTAATATAGCGCTCAAAAATACGTTCTACTAATAAAAAAAACATTACACACACTACTATGCTCTTCGCAAACACAAAGCTTTGCTATTTGAAAGGTTATATGTGTGTGTCATAATCTATTCTAATATCATAAAGAGGTTAAGTTTGTTGATTGAAAGATATATTATTCCCGAAAGCAGGATATATAACATCACGACTAACAGGAGTAGAGCAGTAATAAAATATGTGGCTAAATGTATCCATATCAACATATTTCTATCTATTAACTCATTATAACAGTATAAAAGTTAAACGAATATTGGGCCCATGCTTAGCCAGGGCGGGTAAAGTAAAATGATAAAACACTAATGTTCAAATTTAACATTTAAATAAATAATGTTCGAATGTCGACTAACTAACTACGGATGTATGTTGGGGGGACGGGGATTGTTAGTAATGTGGACTAATGATCCCATTGCTAGCAATGTACCATGTCAGGTCGACCTCCACGTGGTTCCCCCTGGAAACCATCTTGATAAATTCTTGCTGAATTTCTTATGATAGGCTAACTGACCTGACTTCATATTCACCTTATCATCCTCCACTGGTGCCCCGCCAGCGTAAACCGTTAGCGCAGGCGGGTGCACCATTCCATTATCATCCTCTAAAAAAACTACGGATGTAGTACATACCTGTATAACTTGACTATATTATACTGCTTTATCTGTTCAAACACTTAATAATCTAAATGCAGAGCTATATTGATCATTTTAATATAAAAGTGTTAAAGTATTAACAACACTAAATAAATATCCTAAGCATAAACAATAGAGCCATAATAGTCAGACTATGGTAGCGGGTGTATTATGAAATTTATTCGTCGAGAAAGGCTCGTAAAACAAAAGTGCGGCATAAATTCCCCGGTGCGGTGCCCCGACACGCATTAGCCCGGGATTTTCCAACATATATGAGAAAATATTTTCCGGACAACGGTGTCGAATTTTTTGTAGTAAATGACACTCTACTTGTATATATCATATTTATTTTAAATTGCGTTTATTTTGCGGAATTAAAGTATCTGATATTAATGTATTGATGGTACAAACGTAATTATTTTTTTGCAATTATTTATTCTAATTTCTATCTACAATAAGTTGGTTGATTGTGTATTATTGTGTTCTAATAAATTAATATTAATCAGTATAATACTTACCGTATTTACACATTTCAACTTAAAAATGTAAAATTACAACTAAATTATTTAAAGAGTAATACGCAAGATTCGTTTCGTTCTTCTTGCGATGAGACAGCTTTTCGAATGAGTGATAGACAAAAAAAATAAGTTATGTATATTCAAGAGTGTTTAAATGAAAGTTTATTTTAATAAAGAATTTTCTATTATGTTTTACTGTCAATTCTGGTATCAGCTTATAATATTTGTAAATACATCAGGACCGCCAGCCTGCCATTTCAATTACATAAAAAACGTATAAGTTTGAATTTATTTTGTAGTAATAAAAATTAGGTAATAAAAATAAACCAATAACAATGTATCTGTATTCATATATATATGCATATTAGAAGTTTAAGAACTATAAAACTTACAAGTAACGACTTATCGATTTGAATGGCAATCAGACAATTTAAACATGCCTAATATGCTGGTATCAATTGCTGATACCATCAAATTAAAGTATTCGAAAATCATTAGTAAATTAATACATCTTCCCAACCAGAACCATAGTATCATATTGTACTACATATAAAAAATGCAAGTAGAGAATCTTTCCACACGAGTCGGCGGTACCGTTTAACCCTACGGGCGGCCACCTGTTGCTCGCATACGACAAACCCATATACGTGTCTACGTAACCCCCTACGTTACACGTCGTATAGGCGCAGCGTCCCGGGACATGGGACGGGACATTCCGCGCTATATCTTGAGGAAAATTGAGTTTATTTCGGCGAGTCGCTGAAGGGTTTATTTATTTTGGAGTTGATACGGAGGGTTACGGTTGCGAAGTGATTTTGGCGTTTGATTGATATTTATGCTATCAATTTATATAAACTGTTAAGACGAATATGTTACGGCCTCGGTGGTCTAGCGGTTTAGCACACCGCTTTACTGCCAATGGTTGCGGGTTCGATTACTACGGTACAAACTTTTGTATTCATCAGTATGATTGTTTGTATCGGTCTGGATGTTTTCTATATATATTATGCATGTATTAAAAAGTATACATCTAAGTATTTGTATTAGTTGTCTAGTCCACAACACAGGCTCTTAGTACTAGACGGTGATGTGTGAATTGTGCAGGAATATTATAACTATATATATTATTAATATTATATTAGGTTCCGGGTTATACTGGTATAGGCTCGGTGGTTTAGTTTAACATGTGCTGTTTTTGATGGTCTTCTTCATGTTCTTCAGGATTTTGTATATATTTATAAATCTGCTAGTTCGGCGCTAGATGACATTATGTGAATTCTCCTGACTTGTCCTGCGATATAAAAAACATGTCGATTCGAATACCAATATTTGTCTGATAGATACAACTTTTTTTGATTCAGTACACAATATATAACTAGCTTTTGCCCGCGGCTTCGCTCGCGTTAATTTATCCCCTTAGGGAATATATCAAAATCCTTTCTTAGCGGATGCCTACGTCATAACATCTACCTGCATGCCAAATTTCAGTCCGATCCGTTCAGTGGTTTGGGCTGTGCGTTGATAGATCACTATGTCTATCAATCTTTGAGTTGTATATATTTAGATAACATTTACTTTTTTAATATTATTGTTACATGTACTGTATAAATTTTATTATATTAAGTATTACCTCTTATTTATTATAATTGATGTAAGTATATTATTACTCTACCCTTTGTCTTTGTCTTTCTTTATTTCATTTGTGTGCCACCCACCACTTTCTGTTTTCTCTCCACTACGCAGTTTGTGATAAGACTGTCTGATATACTTCTGATGCAATGAAGAGTTAATAAATAAATATATAGTTTAGAATTAAATTTATTTAATTCTATTTTTTTAATTAAATTAATTAAAATTAAATTTAAAAAATTAAACAAAGCACTTAGCTTTCTAATTACAGTAAACTAAAAAAACACATATTTTATTATTAGTAGTGGCTTATTTTAGATATAGGTACAGTTTTCTCCGTAGATAAAGAAAAATATGATGTTTAAATTTGTGTGTGATTTTCCCAAAACTATTTCTCTCTATTTACTGCATATATACATCGTGCTGCAGTAAGAGATTCCATTTCTTATCATTTCCGGGTCCCGCACGAGTCCAAAATTTCCATTCATGCCGGGCTCCCAACCCCACCACACGTATTAATAAAAGAACATTAAACGCTCTACACACGTTCCAATTTCGTGACATTTAAAGGTTATTGTGTGGTACAAGCTATAAGAGTATGTATTTAATAAACTGAATTAAATTCTGCGATAATGCTGTGTATCCGTTGAGAGGTTAAAGTGTTTAATTAGTCCAAATCAAACAAATATTGTTCATAATATACCCGGAACAAAAGTTTCGGGAACAGTTTCCCTCCCTGCCATAGGATAGATCCGGCTCCCGCTTGTTGAATCCATGGAATGTTAACGAGTTCGTCTCTCTCTGTATTAAGTTTCTAGTTGTGCCTAGTAAATGAAATTATTTTTTGTTTTTTTTATAGGAATATTTATTAACATCGTAACTAGGTTTTTAACTTGGTGTGTTGTTTATACACCGGGTCACATGTTTAGCGGAGCGCATTTATTATTAAAAACTCGTCCTTACCAAACGGTTTTTTTTTAGTGGTAAACGATGGAGACCCGATGGTCGCTGTTTGATGAAATTTCTATCAGTCAAGCCGTTTCGGAGGAGTATCATTACAAAGAATGCAAATGTAATCTCTAAGATAGTAATTTCAATAACACTAAAAAAATATAGGACATCTTTAGTACAGAAAGTAAATACGATTACATACAGTAATTATTATTACCAAAATAGTCATATAATGCTAAGGAGGTTCTCTTTAAAATAGACTATACGGCAAAACGCTATCATCTTATGACTTGAAGACACATACATCGCAACCCGCTTACGTATACGACCGCACACGTCGCGGCACCGCACTAATTCTAATGACGTTATTATGAGAAATGTGATTATATGGATTATATTATAATATATGTCAGCCGCATAATGTATGAGAGAGCCATTCCAATGGCAGACGGATCTACATGTCTAGATACTTTCACCTTTATGACCTTACTATGGTGAGTTGTTTAAGCTTATATTGTATTTTTTTGTTTTATTAAGGATTTTACGGCCCTGGAAATTACCTTTCAGCCAAACAATTACATTGTACAAATAGAAATCATAGAGATTTGGGTTGCCAGTACGTATTAATATTAACATTTGAACCAATTATGGATGATGTAGAAATTAAATAGTAGAATATATACTATTCAAAAGTGATTATATTGACTTCATTTGAATAAAGATTATTTATATTTTTATTGTGAAATTAATTGTGAATGTTGATGTTATTTATTTATTTAATACGATAAAATATAGTTCACACAGCACCATCTAGTATCAAGCTAAACAGAGACTATGTTATAGGTACTCAAAAACTGATATTGTACTCATGAATGAATGAATACAAATGTTTGTACCGTGCGAGAAACAGAACCAGAGACCAACCGAAACGACCAGTGTGTATACCGCAATACCACTGAGTACGTATTATCAAAATATAGCCTATGTCCTTCCAGGTGACATAATATATCGTCATTATAAAATTTAAAACAGTTCAGCAGTTTAGTAATGAAAAAATTACAAACATATAGACAGATGTATTGTCGCATTTATAATATTAGAATAATCTTTACATAGTGTAAAATGAAGCCGCTTACGCTGACTGTTCGCTTAGATCTTTTGAACTACGTAACTCATTTTAAAGCAATAATTAACAATAGAGAGTATGATTCAAGTAGGTTTATATGTATAAAACATGTATAGGCTCAAATACCTGAACTGATTCATGAATTATTACAAAAAACCTCAGCCGAGAATCAAAAATAACCACTGAGTCCGTCAATAAACGTAATGATATATCGTTTAAAAATGCCTAATATGTGGGTGTATAAAATACATATTGCATATATTAATCAAGATTACACTGTCACATTTTATGAATAATTAAAGCCTTGACATTTTGATTTATAATGACATTAAAGATGTAGAAATATATTCATATAAATAAACATTAAACGAACTAATTTTTTTTTCTATACTAGCTACGTAGTATATAGTAGTAAGTATGTAGTAATACCTTGCAGTATTTTCTACTAATAGTCAATCAGAGATGATGCAGAGACAAGTCGATGAGAAGTATACTTTGATCTAGTAAACGTCTAAAAAGATATTTATCTATCATTTATTCAATTACTCTTTTATTATTATTTATATGGATTTCTTTTCATAGTTAAAATATTTGAATGTAGTTTACTGTTCCCTTTATTACTAATATATTTGGATTTTATTTAGTATTAGCTGCACCCGCGACTTCGTCCGCGTGGAATTTAACTTTATTTTTCTAAAATGAAAGTAGCCTATGTTACTCCTATTACATCAGCTACCTGCCAAAAAAAGTCCCGTCAAAATCGGTCCAGCCATTTCAGAGATTAGCCGGAACAAACAGACCGACAGACAGACAGACAAAAATTATAATAAATATAATTTTGGTATATGTACCTTATTTATATTCATATGCATGTAGTAAAAAATGGTTAATTCAATATTACAATCAGACACTCCAATTTTATTTATATGTATACATATAATAGAGCCTTATACAGTAACCAACATTCAAATATTTAAACTATTTAAAAAAATAACACAAATAATAATAAAAGTGTAATAATAAATGATCGAAAACTATGATTTTAAACGTTTACTACAGCAAAGCGCAGTGACAGAAGTATATATAAACATAATCAATAAAAAGAATATTTCTATTCTAAATATGGATAAACGAATTTACAAAACTGCCAGTGAATATCATTGTAGATATAACAAAAAGCAACAATAAAACATTAATTATCATAACATTACAGTATCTTGAACAAAAGTATCAAAACATGTCCAGACTTATAGTTTGATGGTATCACATTCCGGCGCATACGTTAAGCAAGATCTACTTAAAGCTAACTTAAATACAACTTACTGTCGCCATCCCATCTCAAATGTTCCCACAATCGATCATCACGCACTTATCTCTAACTTAAAAGCTTTATCTAACATGAACTGTTTATATATATCGTTAAATCGCCTTTTGATAGTCTGTTACAAGCTTTTGTTTCAGTACCGGTTTGGATGTCACTTTTTGTTATTAATATTTGTATAGTCGTATCCATATACAAATAAATAAAATTAAAGTCTGTTTGTAATCAACAGTTTTTCACTGAATGCATATAAGAGTATATACGGTACTTACATCAGAAAAATTATAAAAAAAATGTATCATTGTTCATTTCTCTGTTTGTTCTTGCTGTAACAGCTGAACCGATTTTGACGGTATTTTTACTCGCAGATAGGTAATGTTAAATGGAGTAACTTAGGGTACTTTTATTTTAGATTTTAATAATTTATTTATTTAGATAAAATAAACTAGATGAAATATAATAGAAACTAGAAATCGGCAGTAGAACTCTATATATATAATAAAATTGTAATAACCCAATGTTCGTACATAATATACATTAAAAATAACTTATATATGTGTCTTCAGTAGAGCTATAGACGCTGTGACTACAGATCTTAGTATTTTTATCTGTGTATGATTTATTGTACTGTCACCTGCTGACTGATAGGATAGCAATGATCATTGTTTTTTCGTAAGTATTAAGTTGTTACGCTATCCTGTAATTTCACTATATGTATTATTATATTCAAAATAATATATATGTAATTTCACTGCCATACAATTATATTATCATACAATCTTCTAGGCGGTTATAAGTGAGATAGAGGTATCCATACTAGTCTTTGTAAAGTCTACCTCCTTATAAAATCCATATGTACTATACCTATATCAACAATTATAACGTTTTGTTTATTATAAAACGTTATAACGGTAGTATATATTATATATTTTATAAATCCTAATCAATTATTATTTCCGAAATGATAGAAGAAATCGTATATCAATCAATTCCCTACAGAACTCTGTTTTGTGTGCGTTATTTTTTTTTTTCGGACTGCTCTAATGCTGTTGGTCGCACCTGGCCTTTACAGCTTCACCGGACCATAGGGGGCGAGTGCAGATGGCACTCCAAACCCGCGGAAGCACTTATAGAGGCGGCTAAAGGCCAACTCCCGCTTGATGGATACGACTTTAGTCTGATGGCACCGCTAGGAGTTCGAGCCTCGGCTCCGGCCGTCGTAATTTCAAAAACTGCTATGGCTGATCATCTGCTGAAAAAAATCACTGCGGGATGCATAATTCATTTATTAACTTCATTCCATCCATTGTCAAAATAAATACTAATTTAAACAAATCTCGTCAGTCAATAAGTATACGGAAACTGCGAGTGCTGTGTATAGCGTTTTGTCTTCGATCTTTCGTTGGCAATGGGTGCCAAAGTGACGGCAGTTAAAAAAACTGCTGGCTCTTATTAACGGGTATTTCTTAACGATATAATAGAGTTACTTTTACAACTTCCGCTGTGTCCCTTAAACGATAATGTATAAACACAAACGCTTTATGATCAGAAAATAAAAATATAACCGTTACAATAAAAAATAAGAGCCACAAACAAAGTTTATAATACATATCAATAGTGTTGCCAAACCTCCCAATTTGCGGGAGCTCAAGTTTCCCCTGTCACAGTTTTTTTTACAGAAGGTTTTGTTTTTTTATATCTTTACATAGGTATTGAATGCTAAACGAAATTAATTATATTCTAGTGCTTGATGATACATAATGAAATATTTTTCCAATTATTTGTAAAAGCTGATACTTGTTATGTACCCATTCTCATGAAATGTGTATAAAACCAATACCAAGTATATCCATTCAATTAAAAAAAGTATTGGAAACTTTTATAAATAGCGGAGTTATGAAAACTTAAAATATACGAGTGCAAACAAATTGAGAAACTTTTACCATTTCTATATCAATTCAAATATTTTTTTGAAAATATTTGGTAAAAATTAATATGGTGATTAAATAACACAGATTTGTGTATAAAAGATACTTAATTTATTTTCTCATCTTTCATTTTTATTATTACACTTTGAGTAATTTATATTTGGAACCAGGCAACACTGCATATCAAACGGAGCTAAACAAGAGCCTCCGTTCACGAAGTCATTAAACGACATCAATTATTGTTTATAGTGCGTGGTAGCGAGCTGACGAGTGACAACAGAGCTTTAGATCATATCGAGATGAGATGAATACAGGCTGCTCCCGTTTGTAAACTTTTATAACATTTTAGTTTTTTATGTAATTGGGATGACAAATCAACAGATAACTACCTAATAGTATTCGGTAATCATTGTCTTAATCGTTGAACAGCATTACAGAAATCACGTTATCATATGACGCCAGTGATACTACTCACGCGTTGCCATTTCTGAATAAAGATATCATGCCTCTTATCCAGTAAATTTCACTGTCTAATTACACCCTACTGAAACACAGCTTTCAAAATAAGCTGGTTAAATAACAACGTATTTGGCAAAAAGTTTCTTTAAAAATCAATTTTAATTATTAGGAATGTATCCGGCTCATACAGGTCAGCTAATCCATTTTAGAAACGATTGTTTAATTTAATTTGATTGGCACCAGTGGTAGATGACAGAATTAAGATTAAACCAGGTTAGTTAGCCGATACTGGCGAATTGGGCAGGAATTAATGACTATAGTTTCCAGGAAGGTGCTTTCACCTTCCTGGAAACGAACACCCCGTATAGGTCGTCGCTTTGTTGATAAATCACTTACTAACAATTTAACTTTTCTCTTTAATTTTGATATAGCGCGGATTGCTTGGCATATCTGTATTTCTGTAAAAAAATATTTATATATATTTTATTAATTAACCCCGTATTTAAAATAGAGTTTTATGGTAGAAGGGCGATAAATTACAAACATTATGGCACGAGATTTTTTTATATTACATGTAGATTAAGAAGCACGCTGTATATAATACCGTTAGCCGTCCACAAGCTAGGATGTGTCCATACTCCATTGTTTAGATACAGGAAGAATTAATGACGATCAATCTCCACATAAGTGATATTGTGTCTTTTTTATTTTTATACGTGGGAACAGTTGATCCGTTTGATATATTGCCTATTAAACGATTTAAAGGTTTTTTTTTCTATTTTTGTTTAAAATCAAACAGAACTGATGGTTCGAGTTTAATTTAAACTTCTTATCAGTCATTAAAAATGTGTTGTGTTGGATATTCAACATTTATAATGATTATAGTATAGCTAACAGACATGGTAAGTACTTTCTACTTTCTGTGTCCAAGAGATAGGGTTACAAGAAAGGCTTGTCTTTGTTAGTAACGATATAAGATGAGATGGACTATCCCCATATCCAGCAATGTACTATTCCAGTTGCACCTTCATGCGGTTCCTCCTCGAAGTCATCGCGGTTAATTCTCCACGATGGACTAACTCTTCCGCTTTCATGCTGCTCTTACCATCGTTTACTGGTACCGTTAGCGAAGATGGGTACAAAAACATTTTAAAAATGTTAGTCATTATCAAATTAGGAGTACATGTTTGCGGCAATGCCCTTTCAGTGAATAATCATCACAAATTAAATATTTCAGATGCTTCGTACAGTTGAAAATAAAATTTCAGTTAGTAAAATATGTGCATACAAAATAGATTTTAAATCTTTAGGTCGAAGTATATAACCATTTGCTTATTGCAATATAAAGGTATAGGGCAGACTAATGCCCGCCGGTAGATGTGAATCTACAGAACAGCACTAAATCGGCAAACGTTCGCAATCGGCCAAGTTCGTGACTTGGAAATGTCAGCGGCACACGTGTAAATTCTATCGCTATAAATTATAACGCATGTTGCAAATATACGGCGACAAATTGTCGCTTTCCGACGCGACAATCGCTAACGATCGCGGGCGGACGCCGCGGGTATGCGCGGGACATGACTGAGTTATAGCCGGTAGTTGCATGTTGGGATAAGAACGGAAAAGTTGCAGCATTTCTGCATATTCGACTATTTTATGTATCTGATAAAAAAAAGTCTTATTTTATGCCTAGGTATACAAGAATAACATTTATTTCAGAAAACTTGACTTAAGTAACATTTTATCTATGACTCCACACTGGGCTATGAAGTCAAAGCAACTTTAACAGTCAAAGTAACATTGGTACGGCGATCACAGAGATGATAATAATTTTGCCTTTATATAATAGTAAAACTGATAATATAAGACAAAAGATAACCAATATTATATATGTATATGTATTTGTTAGTGGACGAGTGTGTGTGTGTGTATGTGTGAGAGAGAGAGAGTGAGAATATTATTATATTATTACAATACTTAATATAAACCATAAAATAATAATACAATAAATAATATCTCAGGAAAATTCACACAAAATGAACATCACTTAATCGATTCAAGCTGTTACGATTCATCGATTCTCAAACACTCGATTCCTCTCTAACGTGAACTCGGATGGTACAACGTCATAGTGTTTACTCGTCAAATAAGGGTGCGTTTAATTGAGCCAGCTATTTTGGTAGCCTGTTAAATTGATGGTAACTACACGATAATGTGAGTTTTCTTGATGTTTATAGCATCGATATATCAGAGTTCAGGTAGGGGAAAATGATGAATGAATAATCTTTGAAATGTCGGATTTCTGACACTACAGGTAATTATTAAATGATAGATATACTACTATAATACTACCCGCATAGCCCCAATACCCAATAGAGTCCTAAGGTCTTTAGAAAAAAATTCAGTATGCATAAATTCGTATACATTGTAAATATGTATCAGAGATATTTTTATGACCTAAAAAAACTTACAAACAAAACATACACATTTATTTCTGAATGTCTTTCTAGATTATATTATCTTATCTGTATTCTAGAGTTCCTTCCAGACAAAATTTCTCTATTCAATAAACAGTCATCTAAACAATTAAATAAAATTGGAGTATCTGGTTGTAATATTGAAATAACCATTTTTTACTACATGCATATTAATATAAATACGATACATACACCAAAATAACAAATTTTACAATTTTTGTTTGTCTGTTTGTTCCAGCTAATCTCTGAAATGGCTGGACCGATTTGGACGGGACTTTTTGACGGGCTCGATATCCTACTGCGGCTGCGCTCAGTGCAGTATTATGTATCTGTGGCACATTACGTTTTGGGCGGGAAAATAAAAAAGACTAACGAAAACTTCTTCTACAGACAATCTGATTTGTAGTATTCCTTATAGTTACATATTCTTTATTGCACTTTTAAATACAAGATTTCCAACACTAATTAAGAATTCTACTAGCAAAGGAGGACTTAACTCTAAAAGAGATCTCTTCCAGTCAACTTAAAACAGCGTGACACAGTTGTTAATTGTTTCATAGCATACCTTATCCCTTTTTATGTATATAATTAACTTTTATGTCAATATACTACCTACGTATACAACAACTCGGACTTACAATAATTTATCATAAGTCAAGTGTCCCACAACATTATATATTACAATTAGGGCCTCTGCTTACCCCGCTTGAGATTATAGTCGTGAGAATATTATTAACAGCATACAATCAATACGAAATAATATATCAAAGGTAACAAAATCTACACGGCTTACGTTCAACATGTCACGAGTTAAATTGCAAAAGAACCATTAGGTATAAGAAATATGAATGCGGCCTACCATTACTTCACGGTCGTCCTATTTGCAGTAATATTGCAAATGATATATGAACATATGGAAACAATAAAGTATAAAGTTGAGTTGCGGCAGTGCGGTGAGCTGGCCATGTCCGCCGGACAAAAGGGAGATCGGCCGCGCAAAGCGCTTGCAACAATACAGTAAATAGAAAAGATAAAGATAAATTTGAAACAATATATACACTAATATACTAAGTTCAGAAAAAATGGCGAGCAGAATAGATACCTGTAGGTCGCAGTGCTAGAAGAGCTTGTATGGTAGTGCTAATCTCTGAAAACTTTACTGTAGTATTCATATATTTCTATATTTCTGATATATGATATCTATACTAATATTATAAAGCTGATAAGTTTGTTTGTTTGTTTCAACGCTCTAATCTCAAGAACTACTAGTTCGAATTGATAAATTATTTTTGTGTTGGATAGTCCAATTGTCGGCTTATCTATCGTAAAAATTACAAATTATTATTTTTTAATTATGGTAGCTACAATTAAAATATGCACTCAATGCACTTCATAACATTTGATTAAAAAATAAAGACGTTGAGTTAAGAAATTTGTTTTATATATTTAAATAGCCTAAACATTTACTTTTCGTGTTGGAAAATCAAAGGCACTAATTATCAAACCAGAAGCCATATTTTACCGACTACCTTTAATATTTAAAAAGTGAAAGAATAAAATAGAATATAAAAGCTGTTTGGTGAATAATCCTATAGTTATCGCCACAAATGCATCTATAGTATAAGTAACATATATTTTTATATTTTAATACTATTTTTTAATATTTCCAATAAGAGATTACTTTGTACAAAATATTCTATTTTTGTCTGTTTTAGCAAGCAATCAAATCAATGTTGTCACTATTCTGGCTAGCGAGAACAATTTATCTGTAAATTAATCGTATACCGTAATTTCTATGCATGGCCATTGAAATCTACAAAATTGTCATGCACATACCGGCACAGATAAATAATATGGATCAGATAACTTGTGTCGCACAATAATAACATATTATTGGAGTAATGCGCTGCTTTGTTTCTGCATAATATCCTATACTTTAACATCGCAAGATCTCATTTCCATGCAAGAATTTCTAATTTAAAGATCAGTGATGTTTTGTGTTGTTCGATTATTTTACTGTAATATTTATATATCTATAAATATTTTATTGTATAGTATTTCATGGTTTTTTGAATAATTAAATTTCAATATGTGTTACTAAATAAACTTTTATTAGTAATTCTTATAAATATAATAGAATAGTATAGAAAATTCTTAAATAAAGTAAACTTAAATTTAATGATATGTATTTAATAAGTCTAACTATTATAGTGTATTATATACGATAGTGGATTTAATAAGTTTAACTATTTAATGGTGCTTAATCATTAAATAGTTAAACTTAAATTTCCTAATCTACCGCTCATTTGGAAAGTTGTATCATCACAAGAAGAACGAGAAAGAAGTTGTTCTTTTAAATAATTACTGGAACTTTACATTTTTAAGTTGCAATTTGTGAATACAAACTACCAACTAGCACTGATTTATTAGAGTCAAAACATTAAACACACAATCAACTGGTTAAGTAACTAAATAAGATTAAATCAGTAGTTGTGATTAGACAAGACCAGCCCCTATGGACATAGTCAACTCTTGTGTTGGTAATGACGTAATTTTAATGACCGAACACAAAATCTAATCTTATGGATTGCTGAAACAATTTACAGAACCAAGGCAGAATTAACAACGATTCCATGTAGTATATAAAAACACCGAATTGAAATATTCTTCTTATTTAATTAAATAAAATATGCCTTCATGAGTTTAATACCAAATAAAGTGGACTGCCAATCATCAACCTGACACTTGATAGACCCAATTTCAAAGAAAGATATTTCTATCACTGGAGTATCAGCTTGTAATGCTAATTAACACAAAATCATCTAATATTGCCCAGATACGAACTCTGAATCTTATAGTTTAAAATTATAATATCAATAATATATAACCACTACACTACGACGCTCTCTATTAAAAAATATAAATGCAAATAATAAACATATGATATACAATTTCCTGGTAGTATCTAGCATTTACCAAGTACCAGATACGTACCAAGAAATTCCACTTGCAGCCATTCCATTGTTCTCCAACCGCGATCCCATTAAGACCCATTTAATTAGCGGTTCACGTGCTAACTACACTGTACCTTGTTGACATTTCGTATGTATGGTATCTACGTATGTCGTAACGGTGCAAATTGCTATCCACTAACTAATTAGTAGTTGCGAGATAAGCTAACAACAGATTAGAAATAGGACTTAAATGGCGTTCACATTTGTCTAATTATCCGACTGTTTTACCCGAATTCACAGAAATAGACTTTGCGTGGGCACAGTCAGTTGACTATTTTAATCAACAAGTGCCTTGTTCTGTGAATTGTGTTTTAGTTGGTAGATGGTTGAGATATGGCAGTGAAATAACTTTGAACACGTGTCTTCTTCACATTTCATATTTTATTCACGAGTTCATAATCGATGACTCATCATCGTACTCAACTCGTACAACATTTTTAAATGTAAATAGGTTTGAATAAAACGAAATTATCTCAAGTCGGTGTACTGATGACTCTCTTTATAATATTAATATGGATAAAACTAAATACAAAACTTGTGACTTTTATAAAACTATTATTTTATTTGTTAACTGAATTGGAAGGTGGCAACCTAATGTAATAAAACTAATATTGCTTAACTCTATATTAATTGTCTATAAAAGTATTACTGTTTTAAAACTATATTACTTTTTCAGTATAATAATAATAATAAAAACTCTGGATAATTCACACAACACCGTTTAGTCTCATGCTAAGCTGAGCGACTGTTATGGGTACTAGACAATTAATAACAATATTATATTTTTTTTTTATATGAATAGCATACAAAGAAAACAGTCAGACGAATACAAACACTTATACTAATGAATACAAGAATTTGCATGGTACGACGAATCGAACCAACACCCATCGGATTTAAGATGGTATACCGCCAAACATAGGCCTGACAACAATCTGAAAAATTTACCAAGCTGAAGAAGAAATGCTACTACACATCCTATGTGGTTGTAGCCCACTTATGAATAAACAAACTATTTCCTTTGAAAAGTATACAGAGGAGATAAAATTCATCGCTCCTAAGAATATCCTCCTAAAAAAAGAGCGAGTACAATATATCTATGCAGGTCGCAGTGCTACAGGTCTCTTAGCACCTGACAATAGCACAAAACCCTCAATAGAAAAAAACCGTACCTCCGTACCATACCTCCGTGGTATGTCACATTTTTATAATTAAACAGTGATTAGGAAAAAAAAAACAATCGAACAATATAAATCTGTAACGGCCGCATGCGTGCGCGCATGATTTTATTACGACAAGAGAATAGAAATCTCGAATTACAAACGTCAGATAGCTGGGCGGCCGCCATTTTGTCCGGTCACGTAGTCAACAGATTATAATGATGTGACCTTTGGTTCGGAGCATACGAGACTACGAGAGGTTAATTCAATTTTTTATTGGAATTGGTGGCTTGATTTGACCGAAGGTTAGGGCGCGTCCAGCATTGCATGTTATGATTTTTTTTTATGTAACTGGTATGGTAACCCTGCAATATTACCAATCTCACCCTTCTACGGAAGCACGTTTTAGGAACTTATAGAATAATGATCATGTATTCGAGTCTGGCCGCTGTAATAAAGAGTATTTTATATCTACTTACAGTTCTCTCTGGGTCTTCTATGATGGAAATACCGATAACAAACCATATTAATGCAAGAAGTGGCAATAGATCAGATACCTGCCATATTTGATTCAGATATAGTAATCGAAATGCGAGTATCGATTACTATATCTGAATCAAATTCGTCATATTCGTGAATGGGTGCTGTTTGTAGGGACTGCTCTGTTCGGGTTACGATCACTGATTAGACTATTCGCTTTTGACAAAATTGCTATAGGTAGCAATACCAGTGGTCACTGTATTATCCCAAGTTTGAATTTAAAAATGAATAATGATTATTGTAAATGTGTACAAGCATATTTGAAAAGAATACGAACTGAATTTCTTGTCAGTTCTTCTCATTTCGAAATCATTCCGACCTGACGGTAGATTTAACACATCATGAGAGTCTGTATATCCCATATAGATAAATATATTTTGATTTAGTTAGTATATCAAAAGAACAGTTTGTTTTAGAATCCTAGAATATAGTTATCGATATTACTATTATGATGTTTTTTTGCAAAAAATATTCTATTTACGGATATAGAAAATAATTCTAAGTACTAACTTCTATTTGATTTCTTTCAGTAATGTTTTATAAGAGACATCTTTCATTTCAATTATAATAGTATTGTGATTTTGCATATATATGTATTCTAGTATGTTAAATTGATAAATTGTAATGGGAACGCCGTTGTGTACTTTATTTTATAAATGCTATACATGTGAACGCGCCCTAGATCGAATCGAACAGATATGCTAAGCGGTTGGCATTTCGCTGTCCGCGTATCGGTTGCTTTGTTGGTGCTGTTAATGGAAATCTCAATACAGTTATAATGTGCAATATCTATACATAGAATATAAATTGTAACAAGATGGCAAGAAGCTTTTGGTATTGCAGTGTATAGAGCACCAACCACATTTATAAGCCATAATCTGATCGATCCCCCGTTCAATTCAAACAATAATCAAAATTACAACCGCCTGAGTGAACACCTAGCGGTGTCTTCAGATCAGGCATGACTTGGTCTCCAGCCATTCCATAAGTCTTCCGCGGGTTCGGAGTGCCAAACTGCATTATCATCCCTATCATCCAGTGAAGCTGTGTAGGCCATCTGCGGCCGACAGCATTAGAGTAGTTCGAAAAAAAGATGTATATCCGAACTCTGGAGTCTTCCTAACCTTGTACACGGCGACTAGTTACTGCTCTATACACTACAAGACAATAATAATAATCCTGGTCAACTCGGAAAGCGTCATCGAGTCCCAGGCTATGTAGAGCTTATATTATGAGTTAGAACTCATTTATATCCGTTGTCTAGAGACAACGGATATAAATACAAAGATATTAAGTTTTTTAATACATACAGAAAAAACCCAGACCGATACAAATATTCATACTAAGAAATAGAAATATTTGTACAGAAATCGAACCCGCGACCAACAGAAGTATGGCAGTGTGCCGCTAGACCACCGAGGCTATCGACAAATGTCATTAGATCATATGGTATAACATAAGCATGAAAAATATCTTATTTCATACGAAGGTCAGACCGCTAGTGTTATATACATATAATTATTTGTTGCTGTAACTATTGTTGTTATAGATTATATGTTTTTTATATGACTTACGAAAATGTAACAAACATTATGTAATACTCACTATTAATGCGAGTGTGTGCTCTACATAGAAAATGAAACGTGATCTTAGAATAGATTAAATTGCGTATTTGTATTTAAATTTTTTTTTCTGTTATTGTAGTCATGTACAAATTCGTCTTCGTGGTACTTCTGTCTCGCTTATTTTAGCTACTGAACAACTTGACTAGTATGCTATCTTCTGGGTCAGAGGTCAGGATGCTTCAGTAAAGTTACAAAGTATAACATCCTAATCCTCCAAGGTTTAATACCTAGTATAGGTTATCAGGGACCTCATATTGTATTACGCAACATTCTACCATTTGATTACCACTAGTTATAAAAGGAGTACCACTCCTTTTTAAATATTGTAATCTTATGGTATGTATACAAATAAAGCAGCTTTGTCCTCGGAAATAACAACGCCTGAAGAAATACTATAGGCTTCATATAATAACATGATGATCGAAGTGCAGTTCATATACCACATATATATTTACATGGTCGAAGGGGATTTATTATTTAAGAGGGTCTTCCTATGTGACGGCCTGTTTTTTAGGGATATTTTAGGATTTTTTTTCTACGACCAGTAAATATTTAGAGCTTCAAGTTTTTTATCATTTATTAACACATATTTGGACAGTATAAATATAAAATTTCAGCTAAAAATATTCAGTCAAACTAGAGTTACAGCGCTCTGAACACCCCCGCCTCGAAAAAAAGAGCTCCCACTTCCTCCACGATTCCGGCTGATCGGTTTATCTGAAAAAAAAAAAAAAAACGGCGTTTTAATTTGTAGGCTTAAAAGCACGGAATGACCTATAATCAAATGAATATAAAAAAAATTGGATTTTTGATAGACATTTGAAATAAAAGTTGCAAATTAGGCGTTTTTTTTTTTGTTTTTTTCTATAAAAAAATCGAAGTTTTGAAAATTTTCGATTGATAATAGTTCATTCCATGCGTTTACATATATTGAGTGTGCATGTAAATTTCAAGTAATTCGGTCCAGCCGTTTCTGAGATACAATGGAGGAAAGTTTGAAAAACACAGTTTTGAGAAAAACGCGTTTAAAGTTTCAAGTCCGTTAAAAACTATTAAAATATCAACTTACTCTCAATCGGCGATGCCTGGTCCATAGAGTATTCCTTCCTCTTCCTCGTGAAACTCTTTTAAAGCAGATTGTTCAGCTCTTGAGTCAATCCTGGCTTGTTTAACGACATCACTTACGCGCCGCTCAGAGCATAAGATTCGCTTTTCATCCCGTTTCTCAACATACGCTTGGGCTTCACGACCAACAGGGCATCCCATAATCGACATAACTTTTAAAATACCTTGAAAACCTTCATTAAAGATAATAACTGAGTTTATAACTGTCTGTTTTTCACACTCACACGATAAAATAATTTTAAAGCCTAGGCCTCGGAAACTTGATCGCGAAATAGACACGTCACTTTTACAAGTTTTACATATAACTATTTCAGAGATTGCAGCAAATACAGAAACAAACTCCAAAATGCAATATGCGAAATTCGAAGCGATGGGAACATTCATGTTCATGTTATTTTTAAGTTTTTTGGCCGAAGCTGATGTAAATACCGTATCATTTTGGTGGGTAAAACGGTTTCCACTAAACTTTCTTTTTTTACTACGACCAGGATGAACATTTCCACTCGTACTTCCTTTCCGTCCACTCATTATGAAAAAAAATAATTTGTAGCTGTTGCTCTCTTCGAAGTTCAACCAAGACTAAAATAACTTCGGTAAAATATTATAACAATAGAAATTTCTGTTTAAGTCTGTAGAAACGTGTCTAAACTTGTATAAACAAATATATTAATAAAAGGGAGGCCAGGTATAAAGCCGACGGTACACAATAGGTCCGGTCTCTAACTGCCAACTCACCGCTCCGAACCGCTCTTTCTTTTACCTGCTGTATCTTTAAAACGACTTCGAATTTTCTAAAATCGCTTTACTACCGTATTCTAGACATGTTAAGGGAGCAATTTTATCAAAAAAAAATCGATTTTTTCAACCCATCACATAGGAAGACCCCTTAATGGACAAAACCCATTGCTAGGAATGTACCATAGCAAGTTGACCTCTGAAAATATCACGACTGAATATTCTTCCTGGATATAAATAAAGATATCATTATGATTTTATTGTAAACAAGTCTAGACAAATAATGTATTTGAACATATGTTATATGTAATTGATTTTTAATTACCATACAGTCAAAAAGAGTAGAATCTCTACAATAAAAAAATATTATAATTTCCATCATAACAAAGACAAAATACTACGTATAGTATGCTGCTATGCTTTATAAGTACCATCTGGCATATAGATGAATGTCTTTATTAATTGTAGCAACTATGAGGTGTTCACTGAACTTAGGATCGTGAGTTCGAATCTCGATAAATGATTCTGTAGATTGCAAACATTTATTAGAAGTTCCCTTGTTAATAGCTCTACAGATAGATAATTTTACTATGTATATTTAAAACAAAGTTGCTATTTGTTCTCTTTGTATAAGGTAGGTTTCATTATTCTTTTTTTTAAGTAGCTGATATTCCTACCTGGAGGTAAGTGGCACCATCGGTAGTGGTAATGACGTCGTGATACCACTCATGCGTTGTGATTTCGAAGGACTAAGATATATGTCTTATGTAATTTTATTACTTATACCATTGTAAATGTTATTATCAAGTGTAAAATTGGTTTCGTATAGTAAATATATGTGCAGAAATAGAGTAATAGTCATCAGGTGAGCCTTCCAACGTAAAAAGTCACTGGAATTGAAGTAATCAATGTGAACGAAGCAGGAAGGCAATAGCACATAGTTAAAGATAGATAGATAGTTTGTTTCGTGGATGATAATGAAATGGTGCACTCATCTGCGTAAATTGTGTCAACGGTGAGGTGCCACTGGAGGATGATAAGAGCATAATGTCAGATCAATTAGCCCATCGCTGTTAATTTACCAGAAATTGACCATGATGGTTTCCCCGATATATCTGTATCTACGTATATCTATATGACTATCTCCATTACTAACTAAAATTTATGTGAATTTTAAGGACTATTCACATATATTCACAATAAAAAAAATATTGTAGTATTTTTTTGTTTAAGTAATGTAGAATGGAACGTGTTTGAAAATGATATTTTTATTAAGTCACATTAAATTATTTTATTCGTGTAGGTACTCCAGGTTCTTATAATATGTTAAACCTAATATGTTACTCTGCGTAATATTTAATAACATCTGCCAAATCTTTTGCGGACTCCCGCGATACAGGTTCACCTACTACGGGGTCCATTGTAATAATAAATCGTCCATTGTCCAAATAAATAAATAACGAGTCCCATCTTCCGGTACACCTTATTAATATTATAAACGAAAGTTTGTGAGTATGGATGGATGTTTATTATTCTTTCACGCAAAAGCTACTGAACGGATTTTGAAGAAACTTTACAGTAATATAGCTTAAAATTAGAATAACATATAGGCTATTTCATGCAGGTGAAACCGCGGGTAGAGGTAATCGATAATAATAATAAAACTCGGTACAATAAACTTTCTATGTGCAACTTTTACATAATTCAAACGATACAAACAAATATAAGCCAAGGGCAAATCGTATACATCACGTCTATATGATATGTGATTTCGAATTACAATACTAATAATGTCCGTTTGGTTGCGCACGCGCAACAGCGGGGCACCTTGTCTGCCTTATAACCGCGTGTTACTCTTGATCGAAATGGGAAATCGACTTGTACAACTTATTGGGAGTGTACACTGCAATCACAATTTGCTTTTCGATTTTAGTACTAAATATCGAAACTAAATAAGTGTGAATGAAAAATTTACTTAATTAAGTAGAAATTGAAATAATCTTTATTCAAATAAACTTAATACACGTTCTTTTGAATAGTAATATTTTTTATTCTACCACTCATTCGCAACGCAGATTCATCCCTAGACGAACGAGCCAGAGCAGCACACTCTGTGTTGCTCTTTTGAATATATGTTTTTTTCTAGAAATAATAACACATTAACAAAGAAACCGCTACGCATTTATTCTTAGTAAAATCAAATAATATTGTCAGAGCTATGAATGTTAAGTTCTTCTACAAAAACATTGTTATCGTTTACAAACTCTTCCGTGTTACATAGTGTTTTATATGACATTTGAATCTTTTTTCAGGCAAAGATTTAGAATAGATTGTGGTAGTTTGTTGTAAAACCTTTGCTGTAAAGTCTATCTGTCAATTATATTCTAAACTAAAACAAAAGACGAAAAACGACTATGTAGTTAATTTATATGCATTCGAAATGGTAGACCATACCAGCGAAATCTCTTCACAATCTTCAAAAAGACGTTAGCCTGTTTAGAACTTGTTGCAGTAAGTTTTGTACTAGAACTTGTATCTACCCTACCAGATGGGCTGGTCAGGAAACGAAACAAGAGTCTTGGTGAGTGTACGTCGCCAAATGGGTCCCTTAAATCTAACTGGGTCACAAGTCTCTGCAACTGCTCGGAGTTTTTCTCTCTGCCACACGATGGACCCGGCACCATGAATACTTGGAAAGTTGAGATGTTTGTCTCTCTCTCTATCTCGCAACTGAGGATAAGGACAAATCAGTGAATTTAGGATATATAAATCTTCAGAACTAACACCGAATAATGGGTTATCCGGAAGTTACATGGTGGTGGTCTTGCGGTTAAGCAGTTTACTTTACTTTACTTCTGATAATCGCGGCTTCAAATTCTCGCACGCTGCAAACATTTATATACATGTACTAGCTGTCCCGGCAAACGTTGTTTTGCCTTAAAATAAAAATATATATTTTTTGTAACCCATAATACAAACTCTGCTTACCGACGAACTAGATCGCGTTGTGTTAATTTTCGGGGATTATTTATTTATTTATTTGCGTAAAAAGTAAACAAAAATAACAACTGTGCAATCCCCTCAAAAGAGAAATTACGTGAGGTGCGCGCGCGCAGCTACCATCCAATACCACGCGTGTGTGTGTATATGTCCGTGGGAATGCGTTAATTTGTTTCGCTGTCTGCTGTACATCGTACAGATACGTTACTCGTGTATTTGAAATTAAATTGTACGCACGGCTTGTACCAATAAAACGGTACATGCAAAATAATCGAACCCGGGTCCGTTTAGAAAGTTGCCTCTCGAAAACTAAACGATAAATGTTAAGGATTGTTTGTTTACGTTCAAATTAATAGGGTTATGTACGTGTATAGAAAAATAATGGAATTATTTAGTATTTTAATTTAAAGTTTAGTGTAAAATCTTTATAATTTATACATTGACGGCCTCGGTGGTCTAGCGATTTAGTAAACCGTCTTATTTCATATGGTCGCGGGTTCGATTCCTCGCACAGTACAAATATTTTTATTCATGAGTATGATATAACCAGACTGATACAAACAGTATTGGTCTGGGTGTTTTTATGTACAATATGTATGTATTTACGAAAATAAATCTATGTTTTGTATCAGTATTCTAGTACTCATAACACAAGCTTTAACTAGTTTAACTCTAGATGGTGCTGTGAGAATCGTCCTGAAATTACTATTATTATATAATACACTTACTGTAATTACGTAACTTATTAAAATCAGCCCAGCCATTAGTAATTTAGAAGTTTATGACAATCTTGACAATGTTCCAAATGAATAACATTCAAATGGACAATCACTAGTAACCAAATCCCCATTCACATGGAGAGTCAAAAAGTACATACAAATAAATAATAAGATCTGATTAAATATATTTCCTATTTAGATACTCCCATATTATGCTTAACATCTTATCAAACATGTCGCCTCAACAAGACAAGTAAGTACACAATTCAATCACCCAATAATGTGCAATAAACTGTGTAACAATGTCACCTAACTTCCTCATTTTTACTAAAAACGCATAAACGTCATACGTTTTTAACTTAGAAGTTTGAATCTTAATAAAAATATACTAAGGTCTATAATGCAATTGTAGTTTAGCGGGAATCCTTTTTGAAAAAAGAAACGTGCATTTTTATTTTGGATACATGTCACATTCTAATTTCAACCCATATAAGAGGAGTTCAAGGTTTATTTTTGTATGCGCATCGGATAGAAAAGGTTATGCTTAAGAGCAACAAGGGGGAAAAGGGCAAACACCGCCATATTAAGTGAGCACATGAGAGGGAAATGCGAAAATGTGTGGGAAAAGCGGATATAGACGTTTATCGTTGGATTTTTCGCGTGATTTACTCGCGACAAATCTGAGGGTTTAATACGACCGATTTAACATGAACCTTACCCGAAATTCAGCCTATATCTCTTCAATCAGATCTTGTGTCTACAGTACAGAAGTGATGGAGGCCATTTTATGTTGGTATTTTCGTTTTCACTAATACGCTGTTGACATAAGGGTATGTCGATTTATTGCCGTTTATCCAACAAAGGGGAGGCTTTGTATATCTTTTTCTATTTGACGTAATTTGCACTCAATATATGTCCTTCTAACTGAGACCGCAACTTTCTATACATTCAATTTTTGTCTGTGTTTTATTTTCTACTGTCATAATATAAATAAAGTAAGTGAACTTATTACGACTCTGTAGTGAAATCCGTAGACAAATTAATTAACATGTTTCAGACATTGGAGCGCACAAACGCACAGACAAACAGAATAAAATTCAATCATTATAGTTTTGAATTTTGATACGTTAATGAAGTTCCCCAGTAGTGTTTTTATCTGTTTATTTGTATAGATAAGTGTTTTTTTATATTTAAGTAAAGAAAGATGTTATTTTATTATTTATAAAGATTGTTAATGAATTATGCATTTAATTTGTAGTATGATGCATCTGTATCAGAAGGTAAAAGTAACGATACCCATCACACACGCCTCGAAGACATTACTAAATCACATTAATACAGTCCAGCTAACGGGCGCTTTAAAGCGCTACATAGAATTAATCACACGGGGGCCGGAGGCTGCTTCTAATACGAGAGCTGTATGGACGACACCACAGTAGAAACCGTTCGAGGCAACAATTACCCGATACATGATGTATGAAGCCAAGGACCGGCCTTAAGGTGCCATTCGTCTTAACGATTGGTACCAAATACAAGCGTAAGCGATCAGCTGATCAAATTTCTATGATAATGGATTTTAAAATATCTAAATTTCAAATTTAGTAAAAAAAACTGATTTATTAGCTAAAAATCATATTTATGCTATATTTAAATGAAAGTATCAGTTATTATCATTATTCTCTTCGAAAATATATTACTTCAGAAATTTAGTGAAACAAAAAAAAAAGTATAGTATATTTAATAATATGAATATGTTAATAAGCAAATAATTAGACAATAATTTAGGGGTATAGTATATAATATAGGGGGTGAGTAGTATCTTATTTTGGAGTTTTCTAAATATTTACCGTTGACTCTCATGACTTGGACTATACATATTCAATAGACAGAACTATAACAGGGTCCACCATGGTTCTAATAGTTTTATGTTGTCGTGGCATCCATTATACTAATAGCATATACTAAATACAAACCGAGAGCATAAAATTATAGGGAATTACAGTATTGTCACAATGATAAAATAACATATTTTATGAATAAGAAAATATTAAAAGTAAAGTCTGGATCTATATACCGAACTGGACGGTAGGGAAAAAAAATTGTAATGTAAAAGCTTGGTGTTCATAAGCGGCTAAAATGTCCTACATGAATAAATGATTTTTGTATTTGAATTTGAATTTTGAATTTGGAAGAAAAAGAACGTTCCATATTATTACTATATTTTTTTTAAGTTAGTTCCTCAATCTGATTTATTTGGTATTGTTGAGGTTTGTGTATATAGTTTGGAACTGAAAGATAAGTTTTTGTTTGCAGACTTCCTTGTTAACCCCAGCCTCCCCTGTAGAAACTATTACTATGCTATACCAAATAAAAAACGCTCTACATATAACCCTAAATTAAGAGAAAAAATGTGAGTAGTCGTGATGGGAATAAAATGAATTGATGGCAAATCAGCCCCAATTTTACAACACACGAAGCGAGAACGGTTCTTTCGCAATTAGCCTATAGACGATGCGATTTTAAAGTTGTGTGTAGTTTAGGCCTTCCGGTTGCAATTCATAGTACACAATAGAGTTGCAATATTAATTGCAAGCAATGCCAATTAAATTATATGCTAGATGCTGGCCTGAACGAAAGCTACGTGGGCAGACTAGATCGGCAATAATGCCTACATCGTTGAGTAAGTAATGTCACCGTAGGTAATAGGTACCGGCCGTAGTGTAAGGTGGGGGGCTTGTTGATAATAAGGATTACAGGCTCCTCTATTGACAATGTACCATATAATATCGCTGTTCGTTTAACCGTTGTGTTTAATCCGATATAATTCGTAAAAATTCCATCAGTGAGGAACCAGAAGTTCCTTTGCCTTGTAATGTCGCGGTTTGTTTAATCGTCGTGTTTAATTCAGGGTTAATTCATCAAAATCCCGTCAGTGTATACCGTTAAAGCTGGCTGATTGTCCCCGTGTAATGTCGCGGTCCCACATGGAAACCGTCGTGTTTATTTCCTGGTTGATCTGTCGAAGCTCGTCAGAGTATAACTCAGATCGATGCATCATTCCTTCACTATTCTTCTATAATTGAAATGCTAAAATTTAATGATTACTTATTAAGCTGCTGTGTAAGCTGTTAACTCGTAAAGCATATTCAATCCATCTGCGTCAAATGAGAGATAACCATTTACGCAACCACGCAATCAATGGACAATGAAATTATCAATTAAATTAGTTAAATTGCTTTAGTTTTTGGGTATACGCACAAAATTTTGTTATATATGTATTGAGATAAATATATAAATAGGTAAACTATTTTGGTTATCCTTCACATACTTCAGTATACCGTAATCAATATTTTAGTATTTATTTCTTTCGTGATATATGTCCAATATATGTAAGAAATCCGGGAATTTCCCTGGTGAGCTGCAACCTAGTTTGTCTCTTATGCTATAAAAAAATATCAAAACCTTAAATAATTACTGTATCTCACGTCTTCAACTTCTGAACTACTACTACAGGGTGTTCTAAAAAAAGTAGAAAAACAATATACGTGCATATATTATATTTGCTATTACCAAGATTGAGTTTTTTAATATAGCTTAAATTCGACTCAAAAGAGAGAAAGAAATATATGAAACAGTGTGATTTCTAAAATTTTACTATTAATGGATTATCCAAGCAGTATAACTCCTATTGGTGGTTATAGGACAATACTAGCATCTTGATATGTTAAGTTAACGTGTTCGCTATTTTGCGTTTGCGATCGTTGTCCGCGATCAGGCGAGTACTTGCAACAATGAGATCTTGTCACACACGTGTGTCTAGTGGGATGCTATTTTTAATACCACTCGATAAATTTCTAATATTTTTTAGATTGTTAATTCTAAAACGATTTCAAAGAAAATGGAGGTTGTGGTTTCAAGGAAAAACAATTTTAATGTTCTTTCATATTTCATATTTAGTTGAACTTGTGTTTTTTTATAATTTTATATTCTAAATATAGTAATTTAAGTGAGTTATTATATATAACATTGATCTATCTATCTATCTATAGATCTAGGTCTTTTATTAATTAAAATTTTCTATTAATAACCAAAATTTAGGAGAACATATTAAACATATCCGCCATTGTACAACCTGCAAAAATCGTAGTTTCGTAGTTTTTCAATGTCTCATTTTCACTAACTTTAATAATTTGAAAAACAAATGAAGAAAACATGAAATATAAATATACATATGTATACTAATAAAAAATTTATAATTTATGAATATAAAATACCTAACATTATATTTTTTTATACATAAAAAAAGCATACATTTTGTAAATTTTTTTTTAATTAATATTAAAAAAATTGTAAGAATATTGTATTTATTTCTAGAAAAAGAAAGTCGCTAAAAATAATTATGTGTTTAAATTGATAACTTGTTAAGAGAAGTTCTTCTCATCTTGAGAGAATCATAGTATGTAAATGTCGTACAATAATTATGTAAATATATAGAGTGACGCCAGGATAGGACCACCAAAGACCACATTGTCCCGGACTGGTCCTCGAGTGCATTTGCAGCGCGCGCTATCACTAATTGCAATCTGCTGTCATTTTACGGTTACGCATTAACATTATTACAGTTTGTCGACTATCGATTTGGGCTGATCTAACTTGTATGTTAATTATGCATTATTATATGCTGTACTAATATCTATATAAAATATCTGTTTGTCCGGTACGGAGTCAAATATATATACAAATAAATAAAAATGAAGTTTGTAATTTCATATTAACAGCTTTTCACTAAAAGCATATAAAATAACATAGGATACTTGCATAAAAAAAAAAAAATGTCTGTCCGTTTATTCTTGCTAATCTCTGAAACGGCTAAACCGATTTTGATGATACTTTAACTTGCAGATATCGCAGAAATTCTATTTATATTAATTAAAAAAAACTTAATTTCTTAGCGGATCAAGTCGCATGTAACAATTAAATAAACCCTTCTGGACATATCATAAAGCGACATTAAATTATTTGAAAAAATTATCTTCCTTTTGAACTAATATTTTATATCGACGTATGGGAATTTAATAAACTTACTATATTTTAATTTTGTTTCAGTGCGAGGCGAGATTTGTAGATCTCATATTGTGTTACGAGTATTTTATATATATATTATATATGTATTTACAATAAATGTATATAAATATTTCTATCTGTTATCTAGTAGGTGTTCATAACACGAGATATGCTTAGTTTGAGACTGAATGACACGGCATGTATTGTCCTAGGTTATTATTATTATTTCTTTTTTGACATTTTTCTCCTCGGCTTTCACAGGTATTTTTGCTATGTATGGGCCTAAGCCAAGTACATAACAATGTTGATTTTATATCAATATAAACTCTTTATGAATATCGTCCTGATCGGTTGGAAGGAATTTTCTAACTTTGCGGCATGTATTTAGAATTACTACATCCTCCTATGGTTGGTAGTATATACTTGGTATTATTATTATTATTGACATTGTTGTAAAACAATCAAAAATTAATTATTCTATTTAATAAAAATAGTCAAGCTTTTATTTTGTGTACATGAAAATATTCCACAATACTTTCTTTTGAAAACATTTCTGAAAGAAAATATATAGCAGTAGTTCCGTTTCAGAGCTACTTACTACTTACTTATGCTTATCATAAAGCACATAAGAAAGCTCTGGGTATCATAAAGCTCACTACATACTAGGCAACTGTTTATAGTTATTTGCTACACAACCGGCTTACATTTTACACCTTTCTACTTACCCTAATATATAGGGTTTTAAATGATTTTCAACCCTATATAATAGACACGTAAAGTCTAAAAGATAACGCTTCATTTAAACGGTATATTGGTAAAGTTATAGTATTGAAGTGACCGTAAAACTTATGTGGAGCACGCTCGAAAAGTTTTATGAGACTTAAAGTTTCGAGTTAAGAAAGTGCAAGTCTAAAGGGAATTTTTTATATGAAAAAGGCCGGTAAATGATCTTTGATGTTTTGTTAACGGCTTACACTTAAAGTATTATTCAATCTTGTTAGATTGTTTTTTGATGATATCACAATAAGAAATTATATTTTTAATACATGAGTTAGAGTTAAACAAGAAAAAATAATTTTAAGGGTTATAATGACATAAACCTTCGTAATAGCAACACATAAGTAGTGCTACAGGCCTTTATAATAATAATAACCCTGTATATTTATCCACATTTAAAGCTAAGCAAAGGTTGTATTATAGGTATTAGACAACTGATAGAAATACTTAAACACATTTATTTTTGTAAATACATATTAAATATATATAAAGAACACCTAGACCGATACAAATAATCATACTTATGAATAATGTTTGCACCGTGCGATATCAAACCAGCGACCATCGGAAGTAAAGCGGTGTGCTAAACCACTAGACTATCGTCAATGACGTGATATATATGGTTATGTTATAGTGTTTAAGTGACACTCACCATATATAGTAGGTCGTCAGCTTGTCTGTCTTTTATGTTTTATAAATAAAAAAAGAAAACTCCCAATTATAGAAAAATATGTATACGGAGTCTCTTATTAACAAATTCTGTATAAAATAGTTTGAAATTGTAACGTAGCAATTATATATGTACTATTAACTAGGGCAAATTTGTGTACAACGAGTTTGTGTAACAATTTTTATCTGTATACAATAAGATCTGTGAGTATAGAGTTGCAAATTTCAGTTGCTAAAGTACAGTAAAGTACTATGTATATGCAGTAAAGATAATATGGTGACGCCAAAGGTAAAACAATATGTTGTTATTAATTACAACTAAATATTATATAAAATAGTCACTGTAAACGGCGTATAACATGTTATAATCCTGTATATCACGTCTCATTAATAAGAACTTAAAAAAGAAGGGTTGGTTTCCGCTAATGTAAGAAAGAGAGAAATATATTCCATTATTTCTACTAAGAAATTTAAATAAAGAACATTTTGGTAAACGAAAATGGTAACAATAGTTCTGTATAGGTCGCAGTGCTACAAGTCTAAAGCACCTGCCAATAGCCCAAACCGCTCCATAAACAAAATAGTTACCCAGTACGACTAATTCCACGCAATGCAAACCTATATTACTATTTGCTCTTCGTGTTCTATGGTCATCCATCGTTGGACCCTCTATCAAATTCCTAAATCATTGTCGATTTACAATAGATCCCTCTCCCGCCCTGGCGGCGCACGACTCCGCGCACGATTCAGATTAATCTATCGAAAATCGTTTTACAACATATTATTTATAGAGCGCATGCGCCGGCAATGATCATCAGTCCGTGTGCATCTAGTGATGTGCCACACTGTACTCCGCAAGCCACCTGGTTATCGATGCGGAAACATCACCATGTCATCGATATGAATTGATCGATATCATTGTGACTGATTAATTTAACAATCCATCAATAATAGTTTTAAAATATCCATGATAGGAAAGAATCCATATTAATTTTACACGACAAAATTATCTGTGATAGATACCTATTCACAACTTTACGGCGAAACGGGTCATTGTGTTATGAGGATGGATATAATAGAATGTCATATTTTTTTGTGACATATTATTTTTTTTTTACTATTTGTTCTTTGTATATAATTAATATAAGCTACATTCTTCTATAATAAAACACTATATAATATAGTATTGAATTTATAAATGTATATACATAGAATATACACTAGCAGATACAAAATTTCAAACATCTCACTCCAATTGACTTGCCAATTTTGAACAAATCTTATTATAATCATATTCTATAATAAACACAAAGATAAAGTACACAAACTCCCTCATAAATACATAATTGTCAATTTACGTGAAACATCCATAATCTCGACTGCACAGTTCAAATCTGGCAACATTATCAAAATCTGCTTCATAACTCGTAAAAGTCGTAACCATCGTAAAAATAAAACCCAAGGAATTCTAACTGGAGTCAACAATTAACCTCGCTTGTAATGAAACTTCTGAACTAGCTCGGGGAACGACGTGGAATCGTGGAGCCTATTTTAAAGACATTGAATATTTAAGAGAGCTAATTGAAATGAGCGCGACACTTTGGAGTGTCGCCAGGATAATTACCTAGCTTCTAAGATGAGATTTAACGTGCCACGGCTAAATGGTCGAGGTTTTTGATTTTTTTTTAGGGAAATGCTTCGCCGGCATAAGCAGAAACTTAATTATGAAAAACAGATATGCTTATATTATAGACGCAATAGAATATAATTAAATATCCGTGTGATATTAGTATCTTATTCTATATTATAAACGCTTAAATTTTGTCAGTTTTATATATTGTACGCTTTTAAAACATAATTATTAATATTTAACTTTTTATTATGAATTGTATTATTTTTATTAATACGTAGCATTTGGGGTAGAGAATGATATAGATTTCTTATTATCTCAGTTATTTCTAGTCACTAGGTAGATGTGTTAATATTACTACCTTTTCGCGAAAACTAAAAAATGGCTTGACTGATTTCATTTAAATTTGATTCCTTCTCTACCTTAATTATAGGGGTTTTGTTACTTTTTTTTACCTGGCTCAGTCTAACCAGATAATAAAACAAAAGTTACAAAACCTTTGGAAACTAAAATATACGGTTATTTTGTATGGGAATATCTACTTCAGATAGTTTAATATGAAAATACTTACCAGATTACATATTCAGTTGGAACCCGCAGAGCACAAAACATTTAAGGAAGTCCACAATTTTTTTTAAATAGTAAAGTTGCCTAGTGTTAACCGACATCGAGGCTACATATCGACGTTAGAACAACACTACTATCGTCGTGTGATGTCGAAGGTTGTTACCGACAATCCGTGTGCGAACGTCTTCCGCTCTCGGACATGGCTACGTTAATAGACGCTTGTTTTTACTCAGCGATCCTGCATCTTCCTTTTACAAATTACATTTGAATGTTAGCAAATTGGGAATGGACTGTAGATTGTGTAAACAGACTTTATTGTATCTGCACTTTTTTATACTATGATGGTGGCAAATAAGCAGACGGCCTAACTGATGGTAAATGTTTACCCTACCTATGGACGCCTAAGAAACTAGGGGCATCACGTGCGCGTTGCCAACGGCAAGGCAACTTGAAAAACTACTAGATAACTAGTGTTGTCCCGTAAAAACTCTGAGATATGTATTATATTTTTTTCCTTGTATGTATGGTATATTTATATTACATATCATGTATAGACACTGGACCGACACGGCGATAACGGTTTTTTAAGGACAATTTTCGCAAAACATTCGTTTTGTATAAATTGTCTTTGAAAAATATTATTTTTAAACGATCTTTTTGTACAAAATAATTAGTGACATTAGGGAAACAAAAATCCGTTATTATTATAGTACATACTACTACTATGACCTGTAGAAGGGTAACCAGATAATTTAGTAGTTCGATTATATATTTAAAAAAATTGATTATGTCCTACATAACTTTGAAGAATTAAAAGATCAAATTATAATTATTGTAGCAATATTATTACTATATTTCAAGTTGGTATAATATATTATATAATCAATTATAAGAATTCATATACACATATAAGAAACACTCGTACAATACCATTAGTAATTGAAAAGAACCATATGTCAGCATGGTCATGTCAGCGGGAATCAAACACCCGACCATTGTAAGGTTAGGCAGCATACCAAACTAGTAGACCACCGCGGTACCACCTACATACTACGTATTATAAAGTCAATCCCATTTTACATTCACATTATTTCTCTATACACATTCATTTAGAGTTGCCCACTTCAAAGTATTTAAATCAGGATTCCAAATCAGGCTGCAATGCCACAATTCACTCGTGCCTCTCTCCATACCAGCATTCGAACATACAAATCGAGTGTAAGACCATAATTGTTAATTTCAAGCAAAATGCCCGCAATAGCTTTCTCGCTGCCCTAACTAACGATCCCATTGCAGGATGCCTATCGGGTTTCCGCACTTAGAGTAGAGCTAGTTGCACAGTTTAAATTAAACTTTGATTAGCTGAGCTTGAATTGAAATCGAGAATTGGAGAGGTAAGATGTTGAAATATCTTATACGATATGATTTTAAAGGACATAGTCGTTTGTCAAAGTACGTCTATCTCACCTACTTGATACCTACCTAGTACATCACTAACTAGCAAAATAGCTACCCATTCATTACCAAGCAGCTTGTATTCCATAACTAATAAAAGTAATACTCTCGTTATTCTGTTGGATACTAGACAACTGATACATAGGTATGTCGCATCTATTTCAGCAACCATGCAGCTGGCTTTTTATAGCATCTATTAATATTATCAGTTAATAACAAATTAGTTAGACAAATTATGAATGATAAAATAAATTGAAATTACTCATTTAAAGTATATATGGAGTGGTTAAAATTAAATTATAATGTCTAAATATTACAAATTAATACTTACTAGTTTTAGTTAATTTAAAAGATTCATATTAATAAATAGATTAATATTTATTAATTTATTTATACATTTTATTTCAGGTTATCAGCTCATGTGGTAGTGGGTCGGTTACATCTGTGGAGGCAGAAATAGTAGTTGGTGAAGAAAAATTCTATATTGAGGGGTCCGTACGGGCCTGAGAGTGTCGGGTACGGGATATTTTTTGGGGAATTTTATTAATTGAAAATCGATTAATGTCGGGTTCTAGTGATATCGATAGCGAACTCTATATAATAGTATTTATATACATTAAGTTTAATCGCAAACTTAACTTACAACTAACTTTAAAATTGCAGATTATTGATTCAGAAGAGTTAATTCGGCTAACCCAACGTCGTGTGGTAGAGCCGGCCTTAGTAAGAATGCGAGTACATAATACATGCGCGCACGCACGCCGCGACGCGCCACAGAGATCGATGGATCGTATCGATCCACACAAAGGATCGAGTCGTGATCTCGATTGCATTAGCATTCGAAAGTTTAGCTATTTACGTTTTTTATTTTTATTTAATACGCGCATTGCGAGATAGCGTAAATAGCGAATGATTTTTTTTTTTAATTATGTCGATAAAAGTTTTTATATCAACATATGTAAATATAAAAAATGTGTCATTTTGTGATAAATACTTACTTATTACTTATATTAGACATATATTGGTAGTCAAAGCAATCATATACACAATAATAATTTAATAGCATAGCTTGAGCACATCGTGGTCAAGTGGTTTACTGCTCCGACAAGACCCCAAAAAGGTCGTGAGTTTAATTCTGGTCACTATAATAGGCCGCTAGAATTTCTTCACATTTCTTTGCAATAATAATTACAAATGTGTATGTATGTGTTATGTGGTTCCCACTAACGTCCTCAAACCTCTCTATCCTAAGCTTGAATTATATATTATATGTTTATATTAACATATATGTGTTATACACAGAAAAGTTAAACCGACATCAAAGATATAGATGGACAGAACTGTATAAGTGTAGTTATGGACAGAAAATCAAGCAAGATGAAGAAAGCTTCTACCCATATGAGACCATATATAAACCAAAAAAATAATTATATTGTTTGAAAATGTATTTATAACTTGTAATTATATAAAAAATTAAGTAACTCTTTATTTTTAAATCTTAGTCGCTGTGTAGCTTGCTTTGTAAGCTAGAATTCGCAACATAAAAGTAGTATCACGGGTATCACATGATAATATGATTTGTACATGTATGTAGGCTACTGTTATCGCTTACCATCAAATGGATGTAGATGGCAATCCAATTACATTAAAAAAAATGCTGAAATGAAATTTTTATATGTTATAAAAGTACATACTAGATGGTATGGTTATTTAAGTTATATAGCTCTCACTTTTGGTGTTAACAGACATGCAAATACATATTTGAATTATTATTATACTTACTATTCTTTGTATATTTTAATAAGTTTTTATTTCAAATTTAATATTATTAGTAAAAATACAATTTTGAATAGGTATAAAACTGTGATATGTTCATTACGAATGTTAAAATTATGTCAATATATTTATGTTTTTTTATATTTAAATTTATAACACACGTTTCGTAATTTATTTACATTTCTTGTTCAAGCTTGTTTAAATAAGGGTGGGTAATAATAGCTCGTACAAAAACATGTCAATCAACAAAAACAAGCTGACAAGGCTCACTCATTGTGACGTCACTTTGCTGATTGTTCATTGTTATCAGCAAATTGGAACGAGGCAGATAACAATCTTGAGTACTACCCAGAATCCAATATTAATCATTAGGTATAATTAAAG
Source organism: Achroia grisella (assembly GCF_030625045.1). NCBI lineage: Eukaryota > Metazoa > Arthropoda > Insecta > Lepidoptera > Pyralidae > Achroia > Achroia grisella. The sequence continues at coordinate 1,137,397 of NW_026712817.1, forward strand.
GTTTTGTAGATATTTTTTAAAGGGATATCTATGTGAATTGAATTTTAATCAGTTAATTTGTTTGTGTATATGTACATTGCATCTTTATACCTCAACTATTGTACTCGTGCTTACTTGCGCATGTACATTATATATGTATACATAGATTGACGATAATTAAACAATAATATTAAATGAAATATCTATATAACGACATCTATGATTTTATTAATGGAAATAATAAGTAAAATAGCAGGTGACGTATTAATAATATTCACAAATATAGATATTCCAATCCTTTGGGGATTATTTTATCTCTTTCTTTAGTGTATATGTTAAGAGGTATTGAATAATGTGTTTTGTTAAAAGTTTTATCCTAGATGCTCCAGCTGTTTTTACGTGAAACCTAACACACAAATAGTTCAACAGGCAATTTTCATCTCGGCACGAGTTTACTATTTTATTATATACACTAAATTAAAAAAACATGTCTTTGCTATGAACTATTGTCGTTATGCAAGTTGATCTTGCATAATAACATCAACCATCTATTTAAATCTATGTATAAATGATACAAACAATTTTCGCCTCGTCACGAAATAAAATTTTATTATATGTAAATATATTTAGATTAAAAAAAAGTATTTGTTGTAAGATGTTTAAGTTATGCAAGTTGTTCTTGCGTAATAACATTAACCAACCACTTAAATCTATATATACAATGATACCTTAAGAAAATCAACCCTTACAAGCGAAACCTCGTTAGCCGACCACATCTGTGTCCCCCGGCCATTCTAATATCCTACCAGTGCAGTTGCATTACAAAGTTGCCACAAACACCTCAAAGAATACTACGTGCTCTAAAAAACTCCTATAAACTATAATATACCATAATCCATAAACTTACAACATAATTTAGATTGACTGTAACAATTGTGATGTTACGTACTGCATTTGGAATAGTTTAGAAAATGAATGCACGTCGCCATAGACGAGAGGAAAGCACGTATTTGTCGCGGTAGCACGGAAAAAATCTTATTTCATTCATAAAATGAGTTGCATTGAGAAGGCTGGGATGGTTTTGTGCGTTTTTTAAAGGCGCGAACGTTATTCATCGGGTGTTGATCGACGTGAAATGATGTCAAAACGGGTTTTTTTTTCAAAAACCTCTTTATATTTAATACACTGTTTACACTCGAGTGGTTCCGTCACGGGCCCCACTTTGGAACGTTCCCAAGCCACGGAAACTGTTCTTTTTGGTCCATTTTGATAGAATACGTTGACGTCTGAAGATTATGTATGAAATTAAAAACTATAGGTTGAAACTGTGGGTAGGGGATTGGTAGAAATGGAGATTTTTTAAAATATTTCTAACAAAGTACTATGTCGACGCGGTTCGTCTTGAAAACTATTGCGATTGAATCCGAATGAATTCGCTCTTATGAGCTGACTTTATACCCACCCTATCATCTTCAGTGTACACCGTTAGCACAGACGGAGGCACAATTCCATCATCATACATATAAATATACAGTATATGTATACAGTCTACACTACGGAGAGTAAAAGTCAATCAGAAATTAGTTCTTTACCTGCTGTTTTCTCTGGGCATTTAGATAATGAATAATGAGCATTCTATTATGCAGCGGTAATATTAATAATAATATTAACTAAGACTGGAATCAATATAAAGCCTTTTATCATAGTCCTAAGCTAAACATAGCTTGTGTTATGCCTATAACTTATATAAATACTTAAATACATACATAACATACATAGAAAACACCCAGTACGAACTATCATACTCATGAATACAAATGTTTGCATCGTGCGAGAAATCGAACTTGCTACCATCGGAAATTAAGGCGGTGTAATAAATCGCTAGATCATCGAGGCCGAGAATTCGATGTAAAGAAAGCAAGAGATTCTCCTGTTCTGTATAAGGCCTGTCCTCTACGAGTATATTCAGATTAGCTTGTTATAATGACCAATAAAAAACAAGCTTATAGCATTTTATACTTACATTATTTTAAGATACCATTTATAATTGATATTCTGTAACGATTGTACAGTTGCGTACATACATGCATACAATCGTATTATTATATATATATATATTTAAATCTATTATCCTTTTGATTGTCTAATAAGTTCATTGTGTAAAATATTGTAGAAATAGAATTTAAATTTGGAACATCATTTTCAGAAACCAAATTTATATCTGTCGTAGTAATATACTTATTTTTATTGAATGCAATAGAATCAAAGGAAAACTTTTATAATGGGGACATACATTATGATAAAAACCCATACATAATCTGTGAAATTTAAAATGTTCTCACAATGGACAGACTGTAGGACTATGTAAAAACATGATACAGCTAGATTAAAATGTATTAGCGTTTTAATATTCCAAAAAACGTACAAGAATTTAAATTTGGAACATCGCTTTTAGAATATAAATTGAAATCTGACAGATATCACGCGGTAACTAATTTAGTTTTTATCGAATAGAATTACAACGGTGTTTCGTTTAAACATCGCGTCAATCGTTATAAATCTGCAGCCAATCGAGTGTGTAATTTTTATATCGATAAAAATAAAACTACACTTACGAAATGAAGCCGATGTATTTATTGTGTCTGCTTTGAACTGAAATAGTTATTGAACCTTAAAATTGCGTTTAGTATAGTGACACACATTTTATGTAAGATTTATTAATAATACGGTTTAATATAACCGATCAATAAGGATGAAAGGTTCCATTAGATTATACTTTTTGTGTGCGAGTCGTCTTTACCAATTCTAAACCGATTTTGACGAGTGTTATTTAATCATATCAATTTTTTCATATCATAATCTTGCTATTATATTACTTATTTTTATGGGAAATTAAACCCTTATTTCTATAATAGTACTTGATCATACGAATTTTAATAAATTTATATGAACATATAACGATTTTATATATATCTTTAGGAGCCTGTAGTCTCCTAAAAGATTTTCCTGTCTAGAACTGCAATGGGTTCTATATTAGAACATGTATCTAAAGTTGCACTACCAGTCTCCTACCAAATTTGACTGGGCATAGGGAGATACATGAGCGGTGTAGGTAAGTTGACGTATGTCGGCAAAAGGGCCTAAACCTACACCCGGGTCACAGGTCCCAGGAACTGCTCCAAGTATCCATCTCCGTGAAACCATGTAATGCTAAGAAATTCGTCAATCCTGTATTTTACACAAGACATCGCAGGTACGCAATTCTGAATTAAAAATAAAAAACAACATCTTTTGAAATCTACCCGATTGGTTGCGCATAGGCACAATTGCCTCCCACCAAATACGTGTTATATACAAACAAAAAGATTTTGCTCAACTCGCAAACCGAAGACAGACTGCCTTTCTCGATTACGCAAACAAAATGTCTCTTATTTATCACGTAATCGATAATAAACAACGCAATTATTGTGCCAATTAAACGGATGATGCATTTAAAAAAAACTACCAATTACAAGTTAGACTTAGACCAAAAATCTAAAATTCTTAATTACAATTCACTTCATTATGGAACAATTCGCATTATGATCAGGGCTGAGAAATATATTTTTTATTTTCTTCATGCAACAATTTATTTATATGACAATATTGGCCCATATTATCAATACCTGATTGACAAATATAAAATAATATAATAAAATCATAATATTGTTTTCGTGGTCACCACACTCACTATGGCAATCTGCCACGGTAGCGGCGTTACACCACTCCCTTCGGCCAGTTATCCTAATTTTATTCTAATGGTTATTTATTAGAATATCTTTGTTACCGTTACAAATAAAGATTTAGAAAAATAGTTCACATTTAGCGACCTTGTACAGACCAACGCAGTACAGTAAATAATGTGTAATATATTCCTTGGAAGAGAGAAAGAATTATTTCTCTTACTATTTCATTGTCACGGAAAATAACAATAAAAAAAAATATTTTGAAAAGTAGTACAATAATACCTCGGTAGTTCAGCGGTTTAGTACAGCAGCTTATTTCGGATAAATCGGGTTCGATTGTCGCACGAAACAAACATTTTAGGTACTGAGTGTGTTTGTTTGTATTTAACGTGGTTTCTATGTATATTAAGTATGTATAAAAAGTTGCCACTTAGTCCAGAACCAGTTGGTGCTTTGTAAATTGTTCTGGGTGTTAATACCTGGCTAAAACAGTTAAATCAGACGGTTATTGTTTTTTTTTTTATTATTCGGCAGCTAACCCTAAAAATTCATTTGAGAAAGTTCCTCTAAGCTGTGTCTGGGAATGTTACGAACCTGTGACAATTCGAAATTCAAAAAACAAAATTAAAAGTTAATAATATGTCCAACAACCGTAACCCCTTACCACAGTTAACTAGAACATAGGCGTTCGTAATTATTTCCTATAAAAAGTCGAACGCGACTGATTGCTTTCACAAGATCCCACAATGGAGCATGAAATGAGCTTCCACCGGCCACCGCGTTACGCATCGCCCGTGAGATCTACAACTATCGGTTCTCGTTCGATTAACAGATATTTTATTGGATTTGATTAATGAACATGGTTTAATAAAGGCGCTAAGTCGAAAGAAACTCACTCTATTGGAAAAAGAAAATATTCAAGAAAATAGCGAAAACGATTTTTGCATTATAAAACTTTCTTCTTAAACAATGTTTAAATAATAACACAATTTTATTACTGACAATAATATAGATATTATTGTCAGTAATAAAATTGTGTTGTATTTAAAAAAGTAATATTACTAGATAGGTATACTATTTTTTTATCAGTATAGGATCAGCAATACCTATTATTACTACTAGAAATTAACTATTGTAAATTATAACGTTATTTCTTTCTTGTAAGACTAACGAACGGGTTCTTAAATAAATACTGTTTTAGCGCTTTTCATTCAGGGTTGTTCATATTTGTACACATTGTATGTATAATATTAACACTGTAAATATATCGTTCACAAATTATTTTTAAAATATTTCTAAAGAATGTTGTATATTTTATTCTAATTTTGTTTTAATCTTATACATTTATATAATCAGATATAAAAGTATATCCAATATTTCTGATTTCTTTATTTACCTATGGAAGAAGTAATGAAAATATTCTTCTAAATCTGGTAGATAATCCCGCAAGGAGTTAAGTCTGCCGCCATAAGTATTAGAATTATACACATTAAACTTTTTTTAATCTTAGAATTACCTAGGGTTTTTTGTCTTTACATTAAAGTTATATAAATTAATAAAACAATAGTAGGGGTCGGTACGTACAGTCTAATCACAATAACAATACAAAATGTAGTGTATCCGTTCCGTATGCAACTTTCAAATGGCGACAAATAAAACAAATGTTTCCTCTGCAGGTTGCGCTATGTCTAACCACTATATAAACTTAAAATATTCTCTATTCATACTATATTAGAGTACAAAGTTATTTAATGTTTGTTTTTACGCAAGATGGTAAAACGCGATGGTCATTGAACAGTTTCTAGACGAATTTACTTTGTACTTGCAATACTATTTTTTAATAACAAAAGAAGTAACACTTGCTGTAATCATTTTTAGGATTCCGCAGATACCTATGCAAATACGAGTATGTATATATTTTAAAAAGGAGTAAAAAAATATAATTCAATTTCGGAATAATAACAAAATGTTAAAAACAAACTTATGTAGGAAGCTGGAAGGTAGACATTGCGTTAACTAAGCTAGTTTGACGATTTCGGTGAGTTAACACTTTACGATACAGCTCTACTTTCCGATGGTCACAGCTTCGAACCCTGCGATTACGAACATTTATTATATATTCATGGATGTCTCTACTTATTTGTAATTGGTTACAATTATTAACTACTTTTTACGTCTCAATTCTTTATAAAATATCTTATAATTCAATGCAGGTAATACAGAAGTAAAAAGTATCTACATATGGCAGACTTAACACTTAATAACATTTTTTACCAGTCAACCATGGGTTGTGGAGAGATAAGATACCGCCAATATCTTCTCAAATAATATTAATTTTATAATGCATATATAAATATCTATATGAAGAGATTTATGGATAAAGAGAAAAAAAAAATATTTATTATTTTTCTGGCAGCAGTAGTGTCAAACTAAACCCAAAAGCATACTTCAAGTAGATTCTTATTGTTAAACAATAAAAATACTTTACCTTCCATTTCCGATCGCAATAACCTTCGGAAAACGGAACTTTTTTTATAAAAACCAGGGGAAAGTATAGAACATATGTAGACGAAGGCTTTCATTATGTATACAGCAAACGAGCCTACATTGACGCAATATGTACAATAATATATAATTAGTTAATGCGCGTGTCCGTATATAATGACAGTCAGCGGTCACGTGGCTCGGATAGGGCGGTTTCGCCTACAGCGAAGGAAGCTGGGGCAAAGTAGACCATTTACATTAATAAAGGAATATAAATATTTGTTGAAACTGAGGTATCATATTTACCTGATTTAAAATATATCAAGGGGTGAGGAAAAATATGTAGATAATTGAAAATACGAATAATACGACAGTTTCAATTTATTGGCTGATTAAATATTAAATAAGTGATTATAAAAATATAGATTTTTGTATTCATGAAAGCGTTTGTTTGTATTGTTTTATTATATATGTATTAGCTGTGCCCGCTATTTCACCCCGGTGAATTAGCCTATGTGTTATTGAGATGCAGTATATAAGTTATATTATCGTAAAATTTCATTAAAATTCGTTCATCAGTCAATCATTCATCCATACTCATAAACTTTCGCGTTTATAATATTAGTAGGATAATACACATAACATGCCGGCCTTGGTGATGTGACTGCTTACTTCCTATGGTTGCGTGTTCGATTCCTCGCACGATCCAAACATTTGTATTGATGAAATTGTTTCTACTGATCTCTGTGTTTCCTATATATAATATTTACAAAAAAAAAATCTATGTATTTGTATCAGTTCTCTAGTACTCTAGTAGACTAGATGGTGCTGTGTGAATTGTCTAGGTTTATTATTGTATTATTATATATAGTAGTGAACTACATACCTAACGCAAATATCTAATCATGAGTAGATCACTCCTCCCCACTATCCTCTTCTCGAGCACCACTTGACACACTTATGTTTATAATTGTAGCAATTTACTACAGTACCACAACAATTTCTGAATTGGACACGTCGAAACATATCGGCATAACATGTTGCACAACCAAGGCTGATTAAGCCATTCACATACAATCAGTGGTACATTTATGTCCACTCCACTCAGGGTTCAAAGTGTCCCTTTAGGCATTTTAATATATTGGAATTAGATCCGGGTAAAAATAGACATGTAAATATACTGTCTTTGTCTCAGGACGATTCACACAACGCTATCTAGTCCCAAGCTAAGGAGAGCTTTTGTTATAGATATTAGAGAACTGTTAAATAAACACTTAAAGCGGTTTCACATTTAAATTGTCTGTATATATCTATAAATTACTGTGTTTTTTTGTGTGTACACGTTCATCATCATCATCATCTCAGTCCGAAAGACTTCCACTGCTGAACAAAGGCCTCCCTCAAAGATCTCCACGACGATCGGCCTTGCGCTGCTCGCATCCAATGCGTGTGTTTATGTGTACGTGTTCACACGTTACTTTGCAAAAAGCAATAATTTATTAAAAAAATAAATAATTATTCATACTGGTAATATTAGATCTATTTTTAAATCTGTTTATTAATAATAAACATTTCAATTAAGAATCAAACTTAGCACCTATATAGAATGATACGTCATTAACGGTATATCGAATATTCCCATAGCTATAATTATGTCGTTTGCTTTGTTTCGAAGTCGGGTATAAAAAAAATAAAAACTATACTAGAAGACAAATAGAGATGAACTCATCGCAGCCGTCAAACTGAATGCGTCAATTTGTCATGATTTGTCAATTATAACTGACAGCTGGTTGACAAACTGCCGCGATCAGAGCTGATTGCGCGCGCGCAACCTTATTTATGAATCTTTTGATGTCATTGATTCTGTTCGGTTGTACTATTTTTATTATTCCGATGTTAATAGTATTTCAGTTAAGTATATAATTCTAGTATATTCCATATTCAGATTTAAATAAGGTATTATTCAAGAAAATTTGCCAAACCTGTATATGACCCGTAAATATACGGTGCTGTTTTACCAAAACAACTTTAGCAAAATAACAAATTTTGTCTGTCTGACTGTTTATTCCAGCTAATCTCTGAAATGGCTGAACCTATTTTGGCCGGACTTTTTTTGCCAGGTAGTTGACGTAATAAGGAGTAACTTAAGCTACTTTTATTTTAGATAAATAAAGTTAAATTCCATGCGGACGAAGTCGCTGGAACAGCTAGTATATAACAATAATAATCTCAGGACAATGACACAGCGCCATTTAGACCCAAGTTAAGCGAGCTAAAGCTTAAGTTATGGGTACTAGATAAATGATACAAATACATCGATATATATTCGCACTAGTAGAGGATGACAAGATGAATATGAGGTCAGGTTAGTTAGCCCTGGAAACCATCACCGCTCCACATGGAGGTCAACCTTACATGGTACATTGCTAGTCACCATTGCTAGCACATTAATGGTATGGTAAGCCTTTCATCATCAGTACATGTACATTACTAACAATCCCCTTTCCCCCAATTCATATTATCTAATAATGAGTAGTTATTATAAATTTTGTAAGCATATTTGATCGGAATAAAAAAGGAAAACGATAAGTATCACTTCACTTCTTATTTTCCTGTGGCCTGAACGTGAGTTATAATTGATTTAATTGAATGACGTAAGTTCATTTAAAAATAGAACGTAATAAAGTTCGCATAAAAACCTATGTATTCACGTAACACTTACAAATCAATCAATGTTTTCCAAAAATCGTATGGACTGCAAAATTGTTTCGTAATTTGAAAATTTCGCAATCGATATTGTGTTTCCAAACAAAAAAAATCGAATAGAATCGTTACTCATAATCGCTCATTACAAAAGAGGTTTCACTTCCACGAGCGTCACGTCTCACGATCAATTGGAAATAATATTTGCAAAGAACTATTTGTTTACTAGAAATGTCACTTTAAAATATACTATAGGAATGGGATTTAGTAATGGACATTATTGACCCAAATTGATAATAAACCATGTGTGGCCGACGTCCCCCGAAAACTATTTTGGTATATTCTTGGTGAATTCACCACAATGGGCTAACTGTCCTGAGTTCATTCATTCATTCTCATCGTATCATCCCCCAATGGTGCCTCACCAACGTATGCGATTAGTGCAGGCGGGTGCACCATTTACCCATAAAAATTGCATTACACTACATTACCTTCATTATTATATGTACAGCTGTAATTTTCATATCTATAAAGGCTAGGTGTTTACGTAGCATAAAACAAAGTCTCCGCTGCTGTCTGTATGTTCTGATTTAATAAATTTCACAACGGATTTTATGAAATTTTGAGCATTAGATACAGAGAGTGATTCAAGAGGAAGGTTTATATATATATAACATGCATACAGAAAAGCTAAGAAATTATAAACGATTTGTAATGCACACAAGCAATTATAATAAATGTAATGTAGTAGTAATGAATAAATATAAAATAGGTTTGTATGAAATATAGATTGTAAATTAAGTACTTAATAAAAAAAATATATAAATGAATAAATAAACATAGAGCACCGTCAGCTTCGTTTTTATTTAAATATAAAATAGCTCTAATTCGTCCTCTTCATACAATCTGTCTTCATGTCATATTTTCTTAATATCCGTTGAGTCGTAAAAAGGTGGACAAATAAATAGAGAGAAGAACATAATTTTGTATTGTAATAATGAATAAATATTTTATCTCGGAGACAGAATCAAATCAATGACGTCACTAGTCTAGAAAAAAAAAAAGAAACGAAATCGAGAGTAACAGCTAGCAGTGACACATAACGCTAACAAAAACTTGACTATATACGTGAAGTATACGGTCTTATTTCTTTTACATCTACTTCAAGCGAATAAATAAGATATTTACTTAACAGATAATGTCACTTCCACAGATTCTATAAGGGGCAACGGTCCAGCGGATAGCCGTGGTCGTGGCCGACTACCGTTTTGTTATTGTTCAATATGTTTTCCAATAATCCAGTTACAGATTACCTGGGTAGAAAGGCTTCGCACGGCCCCCGTGAAAGCGGTGCGTGTCTGCACTAACTCGCTTCCTACCACACCATCTTATATGATGTACATTCAAAATTAACACTTAAATTTAATAGAAAAGGTCCAAATTGGTGTAAGGTTATTTTCGTTTGAGACATATATGTTTTATTTATATATTAATAATGTGTGAAGCAAAAACTTTGTATCCCTTTTTACTAAAAATTGCGCGGAGTATGAAATCTCGCACAATTATAGTTTAGATAGGGATCAAGTGCAGACGATAATATTTTTTTTTAATTACTAATTAAGAATATATTAAATCAATTAAAAAAACATTACACACATTATCAAGTATTTGACATACACATGCGAATAGTACATAGTATATAAGTAGTTTTTGATAATAGAATCTTAATAATGATCGAACTTATATCTTACATTAGTTATGGTCGAATTTCGACTAGGTACTGGAAGACCACTAGTCAATATAAATATATTTACTAATCATCTAACTAGTGGACAACATATCGACAGAAAAACCATATCGAGTCGAATCTGTTCACGACATTTGCAACATTACGAGAGGAAAAAACATTGTTTTCATTCCGACTTTTTGCCTGTTTGTTCGCAAATCATACAAAAACTGCACAACAGAATTTAACGGTTTTATCATTGCTGGATAAGATTTGACTTCTAATAAAGCAGATGTCATGACGATATAAGCTATGACAGCTGAGATGACTGGAGCCAATTGGGATGCACGCCGAGGGAATTTAGTAGCAAAAACTTGCTTTCTTACATGTTCTTTTAAATAATTGGAATGGCAAACAAGCCCACCTGATAGAAAGTAGCATCCATTGAGTGACTAGCAAGTAACATTTGTTATATAAAAAAAATTTTTTTTTTAAATTAGAAGCTAGATTTGCCTTCATTTATATAAGTCAATTAAATTAACTACGCCTCCTTAATCATTGTCTAAATACTTTTAAAATGATATATAATACTTCTGTGTAAATTAAAAACTTAAAAAATAATTTGAATAAATTAAAAAAAAATTAAATGCTTGTCTGCAAGACAAAACAAAAATATTCATTTTGAATACTGCCATTTTTCTATTTAACCGATCCCAAGAAGACTCATAAATAAGTTAAAAGTGATAAATAAAAAAATGGTAATAAAATAAAATAATTTATATGCGAAATATTGGTGCAGTAGATGTTACCTTAAAATATTATTGATCATCAATATTTAATAAAACAGGTATACAAATTACATGAAAGTATTAGTAACATACATCAATTTAAACCCTTTTGCTTATTCAATTTAATTGTTAATCTTGAATGGACTTCACGTATAATATAAAGATATATAAAAATTAAATGCTACTCGTGAGATTTGACAACTTTAATAGCTTCAAATCTGAAGTCGTATAACGGTAGTAAGTGGTGGGCAAAAAGAGTCGAAAAACCTCTCAAAAGTTCAGTTAAAAATCTAAAACTATTTTTTTTAAACTGTGGCTCCATCGGAGTTTCGATTATTTTGCCAATCTCAAAGTTGGTACACTGCACACTGGTTATGTTATAATCTGTGGGTAGAGTAATCCAAGTTTGTTGAGTCTAAATCTAAAATAAAAACACAAATAAACGGTAATCTTGTAAGAAAATAACTACCTACTTAGGATGATCCTAATCTTAATAATATAAACGCAAAAGTTTGTGAGTATGGATGGAAGTTTGTTACTCTTTCACGCAAAAACTACTGAACGTATTGTGATGAAACTTTACAGTAATATAGCTAGATCAGAATAATATAAAAGTTATCAATTTCAGGCGGGGTAAAACCGCGGGCACAACTAGTATACCATAATGTATTTATACCATATATGTAGTATACCACATGTTATTCTGATGTATTATATATTATATATGATACATCAGAATAACACATAAGCTATAATTTTAAAAGATATTATGTAAATTGGGCGAATTACAAAGATAAATAAAAAGTGATGCAGACACAGTCTGTCTGCATTATAAAATACGAAAGTTATACATTTCATTTTTTTTAGACTTCATTACTTTTTAGGTATCTTTCTATTAAACTTGATTATACATTAACAAAAATGTTTTCAATAAAAATTAATTTAAATATTATTTTGGTAAAATTCACAGATTTCTGACTTGTTATATAAAAAACAACAAAAGTCCATACAAAATATACCATGGCTGACAATTAAGAACTTGCAAGAACTGCCCGTTTTTGAAGTTGGTTAATAAGGAACATTAAGATATTTAGGACAATAGTACAGCACAAGCAGCACGTATGGCATGGCATGTTGATTGTGTGCAATCATAAACGGACGACATAAACCACAGACTAACGTCTCATTATATTCGCACAAGACACCGCAAATTACGACCATTGGGGATATTCTACATATAGTCTATGATACAACAATTAATAATAATAATAAACAACCAGTAAAAGCTGTGAAAATGAGGCAATAATAATACTCTTTACTGTGCATAAAAATTATTTTCAAACCTAATATAAAAATATGGTAACAAAAGGTGGCCTTATCGTTCAAAGCAATCTATTACAGATAAGTTTAATATTAATTAATATAATTCTATTTTTTTTTTGACGCGGACATTATTTATAATAATAATAATGTACAATTTACTTCCATCAAAGCCATCCTAACTTAAGTTAATCAGAGCTTGTTTTATGGGTACTAAATAACAAATAGAAATATTTCGATTTTTATTTTGTAACTATACAAACATAAAACATTTTCCGATCGCAAATTAAATAAAAACAAAAATCGCTGTCCAAATTTTGTTTTAATTTAATATTACGTGAATTATAACAATTATGATGTAAATATTTTTATTTTGATACTTAATTTTAATGGCAATTATTACAAATTTGTCTGCGTGGGTACCTCAGTCTCACTCTTTCTAAAAAATCTACAATTGGATTTTGATAAGTCTATACAATATGCCACGATTATATTATAGACTAACATTCATCCATACATCTAACCATCCATATTCATAAACTTTTGGCTATAAATAATAAAAATTAATTTCAAATTGCAGATTTTTTTATAAATAATAAAATTATATTCTCGTTGGGTAATTAATAAGGAATCTGATTTGAATATAGTCAGGTACAAACTATTACCACAATAGTACCATATTTTTTTTCTTTAAACATTGATCAATAAATGTGATAGCTACTACGCACAGTAAGTCATGTTTGTAACCTTATCAAATTGCCCAGCGGCATTTATGTATTTAATCACATATTATGTTGTCCTAATTATTTCTTTATATTATTACATACACAGTTATAATGTTTCGTAAGTGTGTGATTGTTATTATAATTGGATATTTTATTATTATTGAAAAGTTTGATTACTGAATTTGATTACACATTTTGCATTGATATTGTTGTAATTGCAAATTTATTATTTTTTATTATACTAAATTATACCTTGATACATAAGGCAGACTTTGTACAAAGTAGAGCATATTTTTATTTATGTGTAAAACTCGGTCAATTACTAGTAATTTTATGTCATAAAATAATAATCATTATTTCCTTTCTTCTTCTCACAAGAAGTAATTAAACAAAATAAATAAAATTAAGAATGAAACTAAATTAAATTCAATACATATTTAAGCAGCAAATCAATTAAATAAACTAACACAAATGTACAAATTAAATTAAAAATGTAACTAAGTTAAATAAATTTATTCCATTTGGGTATCTTTTAGGTAGTAATGTGTTTTTATCTAGCATTATGTATTTTACTTCGCTTTCATTTTGTTAATGCCTTACTTACCCTATAATATTTTATATTCTATCTATCTTTGTCTATCTATCTGTTTCTCAGGTCTTTCTCTATTTCTATAGACATCCACATTCATATATAACATTTAAATACTATATTATACAATTTATTACAGAATGAACCCGCGATACCATTTTGAAGTATCAGCGAACGAAGCTTATAATTACAACACACGACTCCCGTGTTCCGCTTGTATAACAGACGCCATGTGAATAGTGCTAGCTTACCGGTGATTATCGTATAAATCTTTGCCGATTCAACCGGTAATTGCGATACATCGACTTATCTGCCGATACTATCACACGGTTGCCGGTAAATTGAACTGGCTTCGATATAATTTCATATGAAATGTGTGACGGTCAATAAATTATTGGGTATTAGCTTGTACGGAATAAATCATGTCGCGGTATGCTAAAATGTTTGGTTGAAAAATTGAAGTGAAATTTAAGTAGGCACAGAAATAATTTCTACTATTATATATATAGCTGTGTCATCTGTTTTAAATACAATTTTCAAAAAGTGTTTGTAAAATGTAAATGTAATGTAAATTTATAATATTAAACTCAATCGTGTTGCTCCGAAATTACTTTAAATTTCTTATAAAAATCTTAATAACTATAGCAACATATTCGTAATAATATATTAATTTAGACTCACCTGAAAAGAGAACTTTTTTCACTAATAACACAAAACAAATAGTTTTAAATGTTGTCTTTTTTAAGTAATTTGTTTTTTTCCATATTCGTCCATCTCCATTTCAATGATGAGGCAAAGATCCTTAGACCGTACAGCCTCTTTTTTAAGTAAATCAGTTACACCAAGAAAGTTTTATTTTTATTTTGTTTATCCTTTAAGAAAGGCAAAGGGAATTGTGTCCATACATGTATGTTTTTTTATGTTTTTAATTTTCATAATAAATGTCTTGATTGTTGAGCTAATATAATCGTAAAGTACAAAACACACACACAAACAGTATTCTTAGGTTCCTTAATAGTTCCTAAACAGAGCGCGGGCTAGAAAATTCCGCCCTCAATAAATGACGTGTGTTATTCTGACGTTTTTACCAACTGCGAATGCGCGCCAAATTCAAATAATGAATGTCAATGACCCTCTTTGACAATGAGTATATAAATACGACAATTTTTCTTTTATATTTGCTAAACTATTGTAGAAATTACTTAAGAACATTTGGAAATGTAATTATAAAAAGAATAACATGTTTCTCAAACTCAACCATTCAAATATATTAAAGTCAAAATCGCCTGTGTGGGTACCCCAATCCCATGTATATCAGTCAAGAAGTAATTTACTTTGTAAGCTGTTAATGGTTAAGATAAGTCAGTAAAATTAAACGGCAAAGCATGAGTCACGGATGTCACTTTATGTCCGGAGTGCGTATATAAGCGACGGTGACCACTTATCTTTATATAAATAAACTTAACTTTATAAAAATAAAATATTTAGGAAAATTTACCCATTTTCGCAATTATTATTTGCATATTTTTTCCCTACTGTACAGTTGGACTGATAGATACTGTTTTACATTTACTTCATTACGTCTCTAACAAAACGAATTGAGATAAATGTCGTAAATGTCACATGTCATTCTCACAACTAATTCGTTAAAGGCTTGATGAGCCGATTGCCAGATATGGAATTGATAAAAAATTTAATAAAAAAAAAATCTACTCGTAGCTATCAGTGTTGGGACATAATGAGATTTATGTTATGTATATTAACTTGAAATCAAATAATTATGATAACCGCATCCGATGTACTGTTTACCCCAAGTTTTGCGTTACTCGCCCTGAGCGAATGATCAGAGGTCGTAAATCATTGATCGCAGGATAGACAGCAACTATAATTGCAGCCCGGGGGGCCATCGATGACATATTCCATCAAACACCGCCTCCGTAACGGTGCTCAGGTTGGACACCCCTGTCAATATGTCATTGTAACCTGCAAATCGAGTTCTCGAGAAAATTACTCTAATAAACGTATGTTTATTAAACGTATGCAAAGGGAACATCCCCGAGGACATGGAATCGATTATAATCGATTATGGATAGTACGCCGCTTGTTTAGTAGTGACGTGCCGAGAATGTTGCTCGTATATCGAGTATGTGATAAATCGAGTTGATACGATTATTGGTCTCCTATCATGTAATGATACAGTTAAGTGAGAATTACATACAACGGCTTGTTAAATTAACATTAGAAATCTAATCACTTCCCAGTAGTTACTATGTGACTTTCTAAAGTAATGAGGCAGGAAAAAAGTAAATATGTTTTCTCTTAACATTTACTATGTATTTATGTAAATGAATATGAATTAAAATATACATGTATGTATTTTATGACAAATATAACGGGATGTGTCATTAAAAACTGGAGTTACCTAACTGAGCACACATCGTCGCTAACAAAATAGGTGTTTATAACGTTGTATAGTATGGTAAGTGCAGTAAGGAAATCTTTATTTTCTTATAAAGCTGGATTTAGAACAAACTAGCGAGTTCACTAGTGAGTTTCTATGTAATAAAATATGGATTACTCTAATGCTGTTGACCGCAGCCATTACAGCTTCACCGGACGCTAGGGGGCGAGTGCAAATGGCACTCGAAACCCGCGGAAAAACTTACGGAGCGGCTGAAAGTCAACTCCCGTCTGACGGATACGACTTTAGTCTGAGGGCACCGCAGGGGTTCGAACCTCAGTTCAGGCCGTCGTAATTTCGATCCCCGTTTGAATTGGACGGGAGATAGATAGGAGGGTACTATTGGATGCCATGTTATTTCCCGTATTCTATTTCTAATATAATTAACTAAGTACCCTTAAACCTTAGTGTTAATATTTTCTTTTCACAATAGAAATAACAACAATAGACATAATGTACAAATATTTCTATAAAACTTATTTTTATCTAAAACTACTGTGAATTTTCACTAATTCACAACCAAAACTTCAGCTCATAAACATTGATGTTTGATTGAAAATTCCTTCATGAAGGAATTTTCATATTTTAGGTAGAATTTCCAATAACAGCATATAGGACATATAGAATATAGTAAGAATAAAATAATTGCCATCTGATTATTATTATATGTTATCATAAATTTTAAATACGTAAAATAATAATCTCTCAAATAAAATATCAAATAAACTCATAAATTGAAAGGGTTCCATCACAAATTTCACACAACTTAAGTCACGGGAAATAGTCAGTGTTACCTATATACCGAAGGAAACTAAAAGTGAGACTGCCGACAGTCGTGACACACTTGCAGTAATAATATAACTATACACACATGACTGACATTCCTTCGCGTAATCACTGCACTCGTAATAAGCATGCTTGACTTAAGGCGAAGCTCTGTTCAAAATACATATTCAAAATATCTCTATCTCTTTTCTTCTTCTTCTCATGTAGGTCTATTACAGACTCTTATGATGTGTCAAATCTACCGTTAATTCGGAATGATTTCGAGATGAGAAGACCTGACATGAAACTCAGCTCGTAGTCTTTTCAAAGAAACGTTGTACATGTTTACAATAATACAGATTCATTTTAAAAATTCAAATTAAGGAGAATTGTGTAACCGCCATCATATGCAATTGCAAAAGCAAATCTAATCAGTGTTCGTAACCTGATCACACCAGTCCCCACAAGCTACGAACCACGATCCGTCCACGAGTATGACGGATCGGGCTATCGATAGAGCTTAAGGTTCAATGCAACAAAGTATTTTGTGTGATAATAAATAATACCTTCGTGACTGAACAAATGCGAAACACTTTATGTGTATACTAGCTGTCCCGTCGCGTCGTCTACGTGACACTTACTTAATAATAAATGTCATATATATTATTATATTTCGTCCAATTTATATATTATCTTTTTAAATTAGAGTCTGTATAATTATTATTCTGTTGTATAAGCTATGTTATTGTAAAGTTTCATCAAAATCCGTTCAGTAGTTTTTGCGTGAAACAGTAACAAACATACTCACAAACTTTCTTTACGTTTATATTATTATTAAGATAAGTACCTTCATGACCGTTGCCCCAAATGGAATAGTCAGAAACAATTTTATATGTGAATATGGAATTAACTACTCTCCTGCGCTAATGATATATGTCAGCGAGGTACCATTAGAGAACGATATGGTAGATGAAATCAGATCATCATCAGATCATCAGTCATTAAGATGAATTCACCACGAATTAACCAACATGATAAATCTTTACATAGTGTAAAATGAAATCTCTTCCGCTGTCTGTTCGCTTAGATCTTTAAACTACGCAACGGAATTTAACTTCTAACAATAGATAGATTGATTCAGTAGAAAGGTTTATATTTATAATATATGTACCTACACCCGTACGCAGCCGGGGCTAGTATATATACAAATGAAGCCCTATTTGCTGTGGTTCTTTTTTTATTGTTTCCTAATAAGTTATGGAAGGTTAAGATTCATTTTAATATTATTTTAACTTTACGTGTTTGATAGTTCGCGCATTCACTAAGATAAGACGTCTGTCAGTCAGTTACACTTACAAATAAAATAATATAGTCGTACACTTTTAGTAAAGTCAAAATAAAGTCTTATGGTAGGCTTTACTTTAATAAAAGTGTACATTGCCTTAACTGTAGCAGTTATATTACATAGGAACGTTAATACCATACGTCAGCAGTTAAGTGAATTAGTCGTGTAAATATTCGATACCGATCGTTAGTATCGATAAACCTGCTTTTTTATACACACAAATTATACCTCTCTACATCATGATTGATTACAGACTGACGTTAATGCTTAATGAAGTTATTAAAAATGGAATGTGTGTGTAAAAATAGAATATATTCTCGAAAGAATTGATTATTCCAAAATTATACCTTTAAATTATTATATTAGATAATTATAATATTTAGATTTGAATTAACAAGACAAGTCGGCGTTCGAAATTCAAATTCAATTTTTAAAATAAGAACAGTTTTCATTATACAATAAGTACGATAATAATATTATCTATTTTAAAATTAGAATGTTTTAAATAATATTACAATTATACAAATAAATAATACAAAAGTAAAATTTTGTAATAAATCCATGTGAAAGTATATATGGTTTAGCACAACTCTTTGCTTCCGATGGTCAGGGGTTTAATTCCAGGTACGGTGCAAACATTTGTATTCGTGAATATGATTGTATGTATTGGTCTGGGTGTATTCTATTTATAATATGTGTATATTTAAAAAACATGTATCTATGTTTTTTTATCCGATTTTATCCATTACACAAGCTCTGATTAGCTTGGGGTAGATGGCTCTGTCTAATTGTCCAGGGTTGTTGTTATTTTTATTATACCATTTTATAGCGTATTATTTAATTGGATGACTTTGGAGGTGCTCTATTGTCACCCATTAAAATAAAAATACCATTTCATTTTTTTTTAATTTGAGCAGATGCCGATGCGTCTCAGTTATATCTGTATACAGTTATGATATTAAGGTTTCATGTTTTCTCTACTGTACTACGACGTTTTTGTAGTAACATCAATATGATAGTAATTAGGCCATAAAACACGAGAAAGATTTACCTCTTCAAATAAAATCCAGCGCTAACAAATTTTGATTAAATCTAAATTACGCCAAATCTTTCCCAAAATAATTATACAGGATTTTGGACACGTTTACTATTTATGTATATTTAATCTGATCCAAAGATTTTTTTACATTATTTTTGAATTGAATTTGCATCACCCATGTGTATCTCTGTATGGTTGACTGGGAGTAAATACCCTAAGGTGTTAAGCCATATGCTCCTTAACTTTTAATAAATAAATAGAATAAAAGTCAACAAGTAAAATCAATCAATTATCCTTACCATTAAGTCATCCAAATAGTTAACCGTTCAACTTAGCAAATAGATTTACCATTTGTAATTACCAACAATACAGTATTACGAGTAAATTAGCCGCATATAGACGGTATCGTATTGATTCCATTTCTCAGCGGCATACACTAATAGTTCCATATATCAACCTGTCAAATGCCGAACCAATTGCTGTGTTTAGGAAAGGTGCGCTGGTACATGTCCCCACTGCGAATTCCGCGCGGTTTCACAACCAACGCTGTCCAACCCCGCCCAAAAGAACCCACCTATTACACGCCACTCGCTACCGAACAACCTTGACTGTTACTTGCTGGACATTATACGCGATCAGGGTTACCAACACTAAAACCCTTTTTTGGATGGTTTATTTCTGTACTTCCAAATATGCTAACGTCACAGTGTTCTCTACCTCCACTCTAATAGGACGAGGATGAACTCAGGTGGATTAACTCAATTTAATGTCAATTTGACATGGAATTTACAATGGGGCCAAAAAAAAATGTTAGAACTAATTCTAACATTTTTTTATGTCTGTTTGGATATGGAATGTTGCTCTTACATGTGCTGAAGGTACAGTGCAGGATAATAAGACAGGATGAGGATGAACTCAGGTCGATTAGCTGATCGTAGCGAATTCACCAAATTTAATGTCACTTTGACATAGTAATTACAATTGGGCCATTAGTTCCCATTACTAACAGTAACAGTTAAGTGAAGTCAACTAGATTTTATAACAGAATTTATCAGGGAAACATACAATACGACGTTAAGTACTTTAAATTTTTTTTTTTCATATGTGATTCAATACAGACAGATTCAAACGTGGATACATTGAAAATAATGGTTACATACTATAAAGATTTACCCTAAAATGGATTAAGTCTAAAAGAGTTTGTATTCCAATTTAAAAAAAATTAAATGAGAATTGTACGGTAGCTATATAATTGTTAAAAAAATACAACACATTATGTACATAGTATATATATTTTGCTATTATATTCTAGAAATATAATTCTAGAATACTTTTTACTTGCTTTATATTGTCATACTAATAATATTATAATAAATATTAAATTAATAAAGTATTCCGATAATTTACATCTCAATAAGAAAGAAAAAAAAATAACAATTTTTATGTATTATTGAATGTAGAATGTTGCTTCCACATGCGCTGACGATACAGTGGAAGATGATAGAACGAGGATGAGCAACTGATAATCGGTATTTCCTTCACCGGAGAAACAGGCGGAAATATATACATATTATAGCATTGTTTTTGGTATAGACTAGATTTGAAATCACGATCTTTTAATTTTAAATTGGGTCTGTTAGACCTACGGAAATTTATGAGTACATGCTCATAAATTTCCGTAGGTGCCTCAATATACAAATTTGTTTGACGATAATGATGTCCTCGTACCTAATACCAAAGATGAACCCCACTGGCAACCCTGTTGACCAGCCAAACGCGTAAGCACAAGCAAAATCGTCACCAGAGGCTGATCTGGATGAATTATCCTATTTTCATCCGAAACCCCGAAGCAAACGGCTAACAAGCGTACGTAATGCCAGAGCGCTCCCATATTTCCTCATCTAATAAAACCGATGATAGTCTTACGGTGTTCTAAAAAACGTCCAGTGCTACATCAAACGCGTGCAGAATAAGTGGGTACCTTGCCTTGTTATGGCATAAATTCTAATAACCGTTTACGCTTCGCCCCTCGGAGGCAACAATGCTCTTAATCTCGAGTATTACCGGTGGAAATTCTAAAGAGGCCATAGTTATGGACTTGTTTAATTTTTAGTTGCCTCCTACGCTTGGATGGGTAATAAATCGAGTCAGATTGATGCTCCGGGTTCGGTGGCTGGTTTATTTTTTATATCAATACGATCGTATGTCGTTGTGAGTGGTCTATGGTTCTATCGGTCACGGTGTAGATAATTTCTATGCACGATGGTCACAAATAAATCTTTGCGGGTTTAGCAGCACGATCGCTTTTTTAAGTCGTGTCGCGTGATTAGATGAAGTATACGTTCACTGATAATGTTCCATGCTTCTTATTGGAGAAGTAATCCGACTACGTCTGGAACAAAGTGGCCTATGTAGATAATGACAAGGTGCTTGTGTTCTAGAGATACTGAGGTAATCACATTTGTTGAAAGCGGAGAGCTTACTCAGTGTTTAATTTAGCTCTTTTTTATTGAACAAATAAATTAATTGAGAGAATACGAGGCAGAAACATCCTGCGTCCTTGTCTTACTCGTGACTATGGTAGCTATGTAATTACTATAAACAGATTCATTTGTTACTCATCCGTGCAGCGAGACTTGAACAACCTACTATCGATAGACCATACTATTGGTTATTACGCTTGCCAATATCCATATGTCGCTGTGCGATAGCAACATATCGAACTTTTCTCGGATTAGTTTTGTTAACGGTATCTCTTATGAGTGAAATATTAGTTATTGGAGAAGTTATCTTAAGTTAAGTTTAAGAAGTTAGTTAGTGGCATCAATCAAAATCTTTGTACCTCAGTTTATATTTCGGATTACTCTTTCCAGTGAAGGAAAAAATTATATAAAACCAAAGACTATGACGTAAGACGGTGCCTACCACCGTTTTGGCCAATGTTACGTTGGATTCAAATACATCGTCATATAAATATATCGACTGAAATGTAGACATGTCAAGTGTCGAGTTCACCAAATGTCTATATTTGATAATGTCTCTATGATAACAGTCATGGCGGTATGTTCTTTTTAATGTACAATAATGGGTAAAATAATTAATGTTTGTACATCAAACAAACAATGGTACATTAATACACAACTTGGTGGCACAGTTGCGTAAGCCCGCCCGTATCCTGGAGGCAGCAATTCTCACTCTCGTCCGTGCTTGTAATGTATAGCGAATTACAACCTACGTTACTATTCTGTGCTTTACACTCGACCCATATTCATAGTACAACTATTATTTCATGCAATTAATATGTTATTAACTAGATTTTACCAGCGACTTCGTTTGCTTGTTTTGAGGTAACAGATCGCCTATATCTGTTCTTTTTATTTATACATATACCATATATCATGATTTATATCTCAAAATTTATTAAAAGTCATAAAAAGGTATCACACAGACCGATACTTTTTCATACTTACAATATTAGAAAAGCTAATAATTATAGTATTAAATTAAAAATAAGAGGAATATTTTTAAACTTTGGTGTTTAATTTTAATACACCTACTTATTACAGTTTACTGGGTTTATCACGAAGCATTTTATGGTAAATAAAGGTTTATAACAACTTTCTGGTTATTAAACGAGATTATGAAAAATCAATATACATATATCAGTGCAATTCCAAAAGTTTCACACAGATTTACAAATTTCAATTAACAAATGGTAAAGTGCGGTCTATAGATGTGACCGCCTTACAAACGACGGCCGCCTCAGGCCGATGTGGTCCTATGGGCGTTCGATAAGAGATACCATCGCACATACATTACCCCCTTTAGCACAGTCGGTTAAAAGGTCCCACTTGCGCCACTCTCTCGATATGGTGTTTCGCACAGCTGTTCAACTAGGGCTTTAATATGGATTGCTTTTGATAATACTCCGTTACCGCGATAAAGGTTAGAGCGAACTTAGTAGGTATTCTTCATGGAGTAAAGGAATGGAAATATCTTATAAACACACAGGCAGAGGCATTTTTATGCTTGAAAGGAGGCTTCAATAACTATATAGCTTAGTCTCAGCCATGTTGCCAACCATTATATATAAATAATATAGATGATTTTTTGTAATTGTTCTACGTGTGTATGTACTTGTACCTGTATGTGTGTCTGTGTGTGTGTGTGTGTGTGTGTATCATCATCATCTGCTTCTTCCTTATCCCATTTATTTGGGGTCGGCGTAATATGTTTTTCGCTTTCATTCATCCCTGTTCGCAGTCATTATTTACTTCCTTTCTTACCATATCATCTTTCACACAGTCCATCCATCTCTTTTTCGGCCTTCCTCTGCCCTTATAACCATCCACATTCATATGTAACACCTTTCTTAAAATATTATCCTCATTCCTACGCATTACATGTCCATACCATGATAGACGATTACTCTTCAATCTCTCTGACACCGGTGCCACTTTCATACTTCCATACTTTGTGTGCATATATATATACATGTAAAATGTACCTATGTCAGCTGTGTAAATATATATTTATATTAATAATTGCTGTCAATAAATGTTTTTGTACGTCTTCTTCGTCTTCATATAGAAATTAGTAAACAATTGAAGCATTATGTGTATATATAAATGAAATGTACATTATTTTTATAATTTGTGAAAATAAATTTAATTTCTGAGAGCGTTGTGGTTTCTGGATACTAAACTCGAATTACTTCCCCTTCATAAGCTAATTTCGCCCTGTTTGGAGAGAGACCTAATAAGAGAATAATGTCCAATCTTAATGTATGTTTGTAGTATATAGTAATATTATAATTGCAAAAGTTTAAACTATTTTAGCCTAAATGCACTTGATGCTGTTGTTGCGTAGCCTGTGATTTTGTATCATCAACAGCTAAAATTTTGTATTTATTATATTTACAAGGATTGGAATAAAAAACAATAGAATTTGAGTTAGACTGTAAAAAGTCGTGTGCGTGGGTAACTCAGTCTCACCTATTTCAGCCGTGTGTTTCGATTTTAGAACCAGAATAGGTACTGTCCTTAAATACATATATCTTTATTTTGTCTGAAAAGTTGTTTAAAAATTTACAATTTATGAATCATACTCTTCATCAGAGTCTGCTTTGCAAAACTAATTCTCAATAATGGCAATGCATGAGTGATATCACGGATATTATATGATGTATAGGTGACTGCTATTGCTTACCATCAGCTGGGCCGTCAGATTGTTTTGAATTCCAATTAAATTTTGGAATTCCAATTCCAATCTGGAATTCCGAACAATCTGAAATTAATTTAGGTACGTTTTATGAAAAATGCACCTAAATTAATTTCAATGTCACCTGTGTAAAGTCATAGATATGTGGTTGTGTGGTATAAACCTTAGAGCTTTAAATATACTGGTCGTAATAAATCGTAGCCAATGTTTCGACTGTAATATGCACCATGTTTGAGATATGTTATTGTCTACTCCCACGGATTATAGGCATGTTAGCTGTGATATACGGAGACAAATATTTGGGTCACCCAGCCATAACATCCAGCGTGGGCAGTTTTCGCATTATTTTTTAAATTCTAAACATCCTGTATAATGTGATTTCTTTGCGCAAATCGTGAATTACTCTGTGGCGAGATTAAACACCCTGCTCCAGATATTTCGACGCGATTACAAGCGTAACAGCATTAAAATACAAAGTGCACGCAAATAAAGGTTATTACCTTTTTTTGCGCTAAACATGTAATAAACTAATATGAATGCATGAATTATATGCTTGTTGAACTTCTTAGCATTTCATGGATTCACCGTGCCGAGTCTATCGTGTGGCTGAGAGGGAAACTCCGGGCAGTTCCCGTAACTTATCACCCGGGTCCTGGTCTAAGATACCCCTTTGCCAACGTACATCAATATTCACCTTCAGCGCTCATATTTATCTCCCTCCCCAGCCAGTTCTGGTGGAAGCCTGCTGCGTTAAATACACGTTCTAGTATAGATCCCATTAGAGTTCTAGAGAGGCCTTTAGAAGATTGATTTATATAGGTATCAAATATTATTACAGTGGTACTAAGAAATGTCCTAATTTCGTTGTATAGATTGTTACTTTATTATTTTCCAGCTGACCCGAGGAACTACGTCTGCGTTACATTTTCCTCGTTTCATCGTGATGTAATGATATATAGCCAGATGAACGCGAATTGGTAGTAATGTGGATTTAAACCTCCAATATTTGCTGGCAATGTACCGGTTCCCCCTGGAAACAATCATGTTAAATTCCTGGTTAATTTGCCATGATAAGCTAACTGATCTGACCACATACTCATCTTATCAGCCTCTACACTAGTGCACCGTAAACGTATAGCGTTAGCGCAGGCGAATGCACTATTCCTTTATCATCCCTTAAAATATACATACATGTATAGTATATAGCCTTCCTAGATAAATGAACTATCCAACAGTGTAAGAATTTTCAAAAAAGGATCATTATTACCGGAGATTACAGTTTAGTGTAATTCATAAACTTTCCCTCGTAATAATATTAGTACATAGATTTAAATTTAATTAAAATTTGATAAAATAGTTATTACCTTATGCTATTGCTAATACTATATTTTTTTTTTTTTCTTCGACTGGCAACACCAACGACAGTTGTCTTTATCAGCTGGCCGTAATAAATAAATAATTTTTAATAGTTTATCACACGAATATTATAGTTCCGATATCATTATTAGTGATTTAATAGTGCAATAAGTGTCGATTATTGTTTGTGTACAAATTGGAGGTGTATTATTTGCAAAAAAAATGTAAGTTTATTTGAATAAATGATTTTCTATTCTATTCTATTCTATTGGCATTCGCTACTAACCAACGTTTAGGGATACCATTTTTTTACTGTAAGTAGAATCAAACATACAAGTCGCGACAACTATTACTCAAACTGGTCACGGTTGATTAGACATGTCCAAACGGACGCCGCCACTGATGCCGTATCTATGATAAACACTATATGTTATACATCAATGTCACATTTAGGGTACTTTGACGTTCGCTACTGGGAAATTCTTTGTTTTAGTAACATAAGAAAATATTATCATTTAAAAAATATATTTACTTGTGAGCTATCTACTATAGGTACGGAAGAGTTGTAATGCAGAAAAACAGTTATCTTGTTTAAATTGGTTATTATATACATCTGAATGGCTCTATTTAAGTATGTACTTAGTATAATGTATACTTAAAAATTATAGTCTTAAATCAGTCCCGTTTTCTTATATCATGAAAATCTATGTTTTATAAAACCATTCTTTGAGATTTTTTTCTCTACTGTAAAAGTTAATCAATCATGCAACGAGAACAATGTATATGATGTCAAAGATGTGAAAAATGAAATACCTAAATATCAGCCCCGAATGATTTGTAATTGCTGAGAAAAATTGAAATTATTAACCTCAATATACATATAGGTACATTATATGGTATATTCATATGTTGTTGGTAATATATACATACAGACTAGCAGGTAATAAAACTTATAAATTTCAAACATTGGTTGATATTGTAAAAAAAAAGACATAACTGTGATATTTCAAATATGGAATCTCTCTTATAAGTTTGATGTAATTATTTAAATGTTCTTCCAAAATTAAAATATTATTTATTCGAAAATTTCTCTTTAGAAAATTATGCATGTCGTGCTACTGGTAGATATATGTGGCCTCTGTAGTTAAAACTATTTGATTACTTAGTCTGTGATCTGCATACATTATACAGGTTGTGACAATAAATATTATATATTAATATCAATATAAAAATACAATATTATGACAGTAGGTAATTATAAGCTTGTTTTTTTATTTTTAAAATACTAAATTAGAAATCATAACTTGGTTTATAATATTAGTAAAATATGATTTTATCATGTGTTGCCTGGAGGCAATATGGTGGAACTATAGAGTCGACAATGCTTTTGACTAATTCATTTGCAATTGCAGCCGTGAGAATATTCTAATTAATTTTCTGTTGTCAAATACTATCTGTACGCTAAATTTCATGATGATTGATTGAGACGTTTCTCCTCTTAGTGGTAACAAACAAACTCCCTTTCACATTAATAATATTAAGCAAAGAAGAAAGAATTTTAAAACTATTATTTTGAAGTGAATCTTCAATAAAAAAAATATTTTAAATTAATCAAACTTTAAAAAATCTAATAGTAAATATAATTTTGTCATCATGTCTTATTGTTATCATGCTGTATAACAATACGGTGACCACGCGCCCGATACTTCCGTACATCAGTCAACCACACTATCTGAATTCTTGGGACACTACCCACGTGCCTGACTGACTGTGCTTAATGGCAACCCCAGGCCTGCTGTGAGCTCATTTGTCACCAACTTCCCCATTCAAATTTGATTATATGCTTTATTACTTTAGAAATAAGATTGAAAATAACTTACAATTTCTTTGAATAAGTGAAAGCAGTAGTGTGATCTATAGAAAAATCAGTATGTTTAGAGATTTATATATGGTGATTAAAATAATTATTTAATTTGTTCTGAGCACGCATCAATTATTTGAATGTATAATGGTTGATGCGAGATACGCAAAACTAAGTTGTATTTCATATTCAGATGTAGATAAGGTTATATTTTGAAAGATATAGCCAAGCATGTATATGACCCGTAGATATAGGGTTCCGCAGCTGTTTTAAAAATTTAACTCTCTTTGATAAAATATTTATCTATACATATATAAATTATGCACTACCATTATCCGCTAACTACCACCACTGTCATATCGTTACTTTTATTTAATAGATAATGATGGAATATTGCAGCCGCTTGCGCTAATGGTTTACGCTGGCGGGGCACCAGTGGAGGCTGATAAGATGAACAGGTCAGGACAGTTAGTCCATCGTGGCAAATTACAAGGAACTTAACACTATGGTTATCAGGGGACACTATCGTAGAGGTCAACCTGACGTGTTACATTGCTAGCAATTCTGTCCCCCCCACCCTCTGTGTTAACGGTCTATTTTTCATACCCCTAAGTGATAAAAGTTGATCACCCCTAACATTTTATGTTTTGGACAAAATTTAATAATGAATATTTTTTTTAAAATGAGGCATTAAAAACTTCATAGAAACCTAGATTTTCATTCTTCTATCACCATCCTCTATTTTTAAATATTTATAAACCTGATGATGACGTAACTTTTGAGTTCATGGCCCGGGTCCTCACCAACATGCTGTCCACCTTTATGAAGGAAGACTACTGGACGAAGGAAGCGGTGTACCGCGCCTATACCGTGGTAGATTGCCATAGTGAGTGTGGTGACCACAAAGACAATATTATTATTTTATTTTATATTATATTATTATATATGTATGTTAGTCTATAAGGTGCTTTTAATATGGGCCTAGTAGCTTGAAATGAATAAATAAAATAAAACAACGTTTGCGGGATCACCTAGTAATCTATACAGCTATACATATGAATAAAATTGGAGTGTCTGTTTGTAATATTGAAATAAATTGTATGTACTGTATTTATATTTATATGCATGTAGTAAAAAACGTTTTACTACATGCGTATAAATATAAATACGGTACATACACCAAAATAACATTTTTTACAATTTTTGTCTGTCTGTCTGTCCGTTTGTTCCCGCTAATCTTTGAAACTCTCTAACTTAGGCCACTTATATTTTAGAAATATTCTCTAATTAAATTTTTTGTTAAATTCCACGCGGACGAAGTCGTGGCTACAGCTAGTACTATATATACAACAGAGCGGTGGCTGCCTATTACCGTCGACATTTGCATACTTCACGAGGTAGCCTAGTTGTGATTACCATAAACCATGTTTGAAGCCCTACAGGATCAAAGCCACAGAAAAAGATTTAAATACACAAAACTGGCTGTTACACGCGATTTTGTTTGCTATTTTTGAGGTAAAAGATTGTATATCATCCTTATGATACCATCTATTACCGTATCAAATTTCATTGAGATCTGTTTAGATGTGAAAAGATAACACAGACAGATATACACTCTTGTCTCAATATTATTGTAGTATGGAAGTGTGAATAATATTAAATATAACAATAATAATATTGTCCTTGGACAATAAACACTGGGCCATCTAGTCCTAAGCTAAGCAGAGCTTCTGTTAAGGGTACACCTACCCTTGACAACTGATAGATACTAATACATGTAAATGTTTGTACCTACCGTACAAGGAGTAGAATCCGCGATCATCGGAATTATTAGCCCAGCGAGACCGTTAAATGAAATTAATAAATGTACCGTATTCGAACTACCTCTGATTATTTTTTTCTATCATAAGATAGTATTCGATTTTCTTACAAATAGGAAAGTACAAATCTCTACTTCATTCAACAGAAATCAACAAAGCATTACTACTGCTAAAGATTAAGTTCATTAGTAATTTATTCAACGAAAGCTGAACTATCAAAGTTTCGTCCGCCGCGCCGGCGGATGTGGCTTTATAACTCTCAATTTTTCCGTCCTTAATCCTTTACGGAGCTCATTTACCCGAGTTTTAATCTCAATCTCACCTCATTACCGGCTCCCGAATACTCGGAATAGCCAATTTCGCCATTAATTACAAGCGGAGGCTCTCTTACCCTTCCTTTTTCGAGTAAAAATAAATTATAACTCATTTATCGTTACGCTCCGAGTCGCGCTGTGGAGGCGTACGAATAAATAGCTGTCACGTTGTGCCGCACACAGAAAGAACGTGACGCCGTGACACACAAGCGTGTCACGTGAACGTGAACGGGGAGGCCACGCCCCCCGGCATGCGCAGTGTGCCACATACGCCCCACATATGTGGCACATACGCGCGTCACGTAACTGGGCCATGTGCCACATAGGCACGAGCCGGGTGGGCGTGCGGGCCGGTGGGCGTGGCACATATATGCTACATGTGTCAGTATATAAGGCGAGATAGGCCCACGTAAAAGGGAAATAACCGATCGCGTTCGAGTGCCGTCGAACGCTACATACACAAAGGCGTGACGCGCAAACTTTCAGGAGTGAATCGCAATAAACGCCGTCGCCGCTGGAAATTAAACAGACGAGAGCCGGGTGGAGAAAAAAAAGAAAATATTCCCACCTGCGTCCGCAATTATCGGCGCAAACCGCGGAAAATTGCGGGGCGAACGGCAAACTGACACTCGTGGAACTTCCTCAAAATAAAAACTTTGGGAAAGTTCAACCGGAAAAGAAAGAAAACGCGAAAATAAAAAAGCCATTGACTCTGCAGTCCGGCCCGAAAGTTTTAGCCGCCTTTTTAAACATTCCCGCGGATGGAAATCACGGGGTGAATTTTTCCAACCGCCCGCAGGGATTTTCGTTGCTTATTTCTGTCAACTAATAAGGATAATTTTATAAGTTTTTCTATCGATATTTGTTATTGAATTCGACAAGCTGCTCGAAGTAAACGTAATTGTAAGTATACTGTTCCGCGGCGAAGTTTCTGGAACAATATGGCAGAGTATAACGGTGGATCAATAATATATAGGCTAAGAAAACGTTGACAGAGCAACGATGGAGACCGAGGCACCCGCACATAGGCGGAACATGGCGAGAACGAAAACAAATCAGTGCCCGGGAGGCGCAAATTGAGCACGTACCCGTTCCGGCTAATTTTATTTTGCAATTACACCCCCCTCACACCGCCCGGCGTCGACTTCACCCCCTCAGCCAGCGACGCTTCTCTAATACAACATTCTTGACGACAGGCCGTTGTGGAACAGAGGCAATTGGTTTAGATAAGAAAAAAACACTAATGAAATGCTCGATATGAATCAAATATACATGTATCTAATCACGAGAACAAATTACGTGATTAGTGAGAAAAAAAAATAATTGCTGTAAAAATATATACATCCAATAATATATGTACATACATACACTATTATAAAGTAAAGGTAACTTACCGATCTATATACTTAACAATTGAATATTCAAAATTTCTTCTTAACTAGTTATCAAAATTTACATCAAAGACAAAACTATAATGAAATATTCAAATTCTTTTTTGTTTCTTTTTCTGCCCTAATTATATTTAACCTACTTCCATAAAAGACAAAATACTAAAAATAAAAAATAAATAATAAAAAGTATAGTTTGCAGTTCAATTATTATACACAATATTGTTTTACAGATCACCAAATCATTTAAGAAGTCTCTGATAAAAAAAATTTATGCAAAGAAAGCCTCTGCGTCGTATTACTCTGCACCCCCCTCTGTAAAAAGGTTGTAAGAAGGCGGTGGACACCCCCGCGGGGAGACGATCGCCTCCGCAACCCTTTCGCTTTTACCCCCATTGTACATGTTGATCTAAAAATATGTGTCTTAATAAAAAATATATATTTCAATCTAATCAATAAATATAAATTGTTCAATTATATCAAAAAATATAAAAATAATAAATAATAATACCGAAACCAATAAACAAGAAATCATACTCACGAAAATAAGTGCGAAGAATCGAAACTTTGTATTCTATAATATGAAGATCCGAAATTTTATAATAAAAATAATTCATATTAAAAACTATACACCTATAATATTAATTATGACTGGAGCGGAATCACTACAACTATTAGATAAAACCAGCTATAATTGTACATGTATGTATATTTCCAAGGCAGCTCAAGCAAATCAAAAAAGACATGTAAAAAAGAGACATCAACAATATTATAAATGTTTATGAAAACGGTGTGCAAACTACCAGCAACATGAATTTATTTTTTCAGATTTTTTTTGGAACGCATATTGTATGAGTACATTGAAAAAAGTAGTTTATATCCCATCAAAATCATCCAAATGTAAATAATGTAACGAAAAAATAACGAAACCTTGCAATGCAAAACATTTTAAAGATCACATTTAGAACTAAATATGTAGTATTATTTAATTAGTAATTTATTTTCATTGTCATAAACAGATACAATATATATTGCCAATCTTTCATAATTATGCCTATATTAATATTCTTAGTTATAACATTATTTCATAATAATAGTTGGCCTCATTTTGTGTCTTTCTCCATCCTTTATGGATAATAAAGTGCTAGTATGTTAACATATACGAATAATAATAAAAAAACCGACTTAATCAAATATATATAATGTAAATTAGTGAATGTAATTTCACATTTTTTGTAGACCTTAAAAAAAAGTAATTAAAGTATTTCTAATTACCAATTTCAACAGCCTGTATATACTAAGCTACTCGCATTTCTTCGTCGCTTCTTAAAGTGTTTTACATACAACCCGTTCAGCTGTGTGCGTCCGTATTTACTCACGCATAAGTGTGGGTGTACGCATTTTTGCCCCCGCCCCCCTCCAAGAAAAATACCTTACCCCTTTACCCACCCCTTTGATGTACCGGTGCGCCCCGGGTAAAGAAGATATGAGACTTTTTCAAAAAGCTTAATTTAAATAAGAAGGCCGGGACGTCTCAATGCGAGTATTCTGTAATTTAAATACTATCTTAAGGGGCAGTGACAAGTAGAAAAAGTGGAAGTGGGGGGGAGATGTTCCATTTTAATTGCTATTGAATTTCTATTGGAACTTTTTTTCAAGACAGCCGCTGGAGAATGGGCGAA
This sequence comes from Achroia grisella, assembly GCF_030625045.1. Classification (NCBI taxonomy): domain Eukaryota; kingdom Metazoa; phylum Arthropoda; class Insecta; order Lepidoptera; family Pyralidae; genus Achroia; species Achroia grisella. The sequence goes on from NW_026712817.1 coordinate 1,170,687, forward strand.
TAGGAAATTGCGTGAGATAAAGGCTAAGCCTTTGTCGGGAAACCGAGAACTTTGTTCGCACCTAACGACACCTCAATTATTTTATATATTCTTTATTCAAGTTCGAATTCATTGGTATTTTTTTATTGGACGTGGCATATGGCCTTTATATAACTTTATATATAAAAATTACGTGTCACGTTGTTTGTCCGCGATGGACTCCTAAACCGATTGCAAATTTGATTTGCACATTGTGTTCAATTTAATCCCACTTGAAAGATAGGATAGCTTACATTTCAATTTATAGTCGCAATATATATATTGTTCAAGAATCTTAGCCACAGCAACGCGTGGCCGGGTCTGCTAGTAAAATATGTAAAATAAATAAGTAGAAGACAGTGCATATATAATTAAAATGACAGACAAGCTCATTGTCCACTTAAAGGTGGTAACCATCGCTTATATGTATACACGAACAGCACTATCGATAACACATTACTATGTAACGACAGTCATATCACTCATGCATTGTCATTCCGGAGGAATAAGATATCATGACTCTAATCCTGTAATTTCAAAGTATAATCACCACAACCTAAACACAGCTTAACGACTAAAATATTAAAGACTATATTTAAATCTGCGATGCCCAGGCACTTTTTACAAAGTCCAGATTTTTTTTTTTTTATATTTACTCATTTAATTCAGGCAACATAGCCCATATTATACCTTATAGACTAAAATATATAAGAAATAATAATAAAAAGTAAAAATAAAATTGACTCTATCATCACGGCACTTATGAAGGCAACCTCCCATGGTAGCGCCGATAGACCACGCCCTTCGGCCAGTAATCTTCCTTCATGAAGGTGTGCAGCATATTGGTGGGGACCCAGTCCACGAACGCTTTGAAGCTTGTGTTGTGACTCGATTCCAGCTGCGTCACCCTCAATGTCAGGTTACTTTTAGTCCGGATATAGTCGTCAATGTCCTGTTCCTTGATAGCGTAATGTAGGCGGGACAGGTACATTTCTGTGGTCGGTGTTGCGGCCGGCAACAAGAAGTTGGGCCATGTCGGTGCTGTGCCACAATTTCGTTCGATTGACCCTCTTTGTGCGCCTCTTCTTCTGTACTGTGACAAAACCATCATCGTCACGGTCAGCAGACTTAGTACACATAGGGGAGACTTTCAGAGTCACTTTAGGCTCATGCCAGGGCGTACTAAGGCCTAGGAAATATAGGCACGTCCCTAGGGCCTGCAATATTTAATTGTTTTGCCTAGTGCTCGCTTTAGCCTTTGTCCGCTACTGACCTCGGCAAATTAAAAACGCAGTAGGTACATAAACAACAGAAACAACCTTCGTATTTGATGGGAGGAGAGACTGTCGATAATGGGAATAGTCAGATCAGGTCGTCATTAATTACTGGTAACAAATTATCACGATGTGCTAACTGACCTGAGCAGCCCGATCACCTATAGTATACCATTAATACAAAAATAAATTTCTTTAAAGAAATCTTGTCTTAAATTGAATGGGTTGAGATATATTCCTATTTTAGAGATCCATCATTACACATGTCATATTCGCGACAAAACTCAGATTCCACTTTTTCAGGTATATTATTATTATTTCAACTGTCATAGCACCATTCTATTCTATTACCAAATATCTCGTTAATCTCAAAAGAAGGTTAAATTTATCAGTAATTAATATATCCTAATGCATAATAAATAAACAATGTCCACTATTCTATAAATAGTTTAGACAGGTTATGGTTAAGACCAACTTAGCACTTATATTCGACTTCGTTTGCTTTTTTAATATTAAAGATAGTCTATGTATGTCTTCATAATACAGTCTATGTCCATATTAAATTTCATTAAAATCCATTCACGCCATATGGTCTCTACTTTTTTATTTCCGACTGAATATTCGAACTTAGTTTATTCGACGCAAAGACGTATTGTTAACTGAAACTAACTTGAACATAGACTATTTTTTATATAATATAACGCAGATGAAATGATAAGGGCTTTAACTCAGTGAACATAATGGGCCGGACACCGATCATGGCATATGCAGCCTGTAGAGCTGTCGACGTGGGTCTGATCTGTATTGCGATGCATATCACCCACAGAAGTGGGATGCGTATTGTAGAATGCAAGTCGCGTGTAACGGCTAGTATAATTTATTATCAATAAAGTAGTCTACCTAAATTATAGTTTACTTATTTATAATGCACCATCATTAAAAGGACATACCAGAAAAAGTAAGAATAAAATCATAATCAATAATAAAAAAAGTTGATATTGACGCTAATGCGGTCTATTCCAGAGAATCTTTCGAAATAGAGTATGACTAAATATAAATTAGGCGGCACATGAGTGGAAATATGTCAACAAAAATCACTGATCATGATTAATCTACATAAACTTATAATAATAAATCAAAATGCACAGATAAATAAATGTACAGATGCACTGCAATAGGTTTAGTATATCAAATTCCAATATTGTAAGTAAAACTCTAGTCAAAACAGAACAAAGGAGGCAACAATCAATACACGTCGCAAAAACAATTTAAAGCAAATATAAGCTTAATGAAACAGAGGCGGACCGTTCGAAATACATGCTCCTTACGATTTATTTCTTGCGAGCAAAAATTCACCCCCACACCAGAGCGGAGCACGATACAAGCCCACCATTTTGGCGCTATAGACTTACCCTTCGGATGTACTTGCTATATTGCAAAATTCTTTTCTTTATTCTATTTTAATTTAGGAACTTTTATCTATTTTGGTACCTCCCATCGTATCTTAATCAGTATATAAATAATTTATCTAGTTAAAAAAAAAGAAATCTAGACATTATAACCTTTAAAACATATTCCTAATCAAATCGTACACTAAGCTCGCGGCCTCAGTCAATGATTTCTAGGAGAGTGTGCAAGATACCTACAATATTTTTATAGTTGTAATTTCAAGTGTCCGTAGGCTACGGTAAGTGTTTACCATCAGATGGATGGAATACTTGTTTGCTACCTACGTAGTATAAAAGAAATCGTAAACTATCTCATTCCTTTTATTCCGATTCTTGACACATTCTACCAGGACATGATGAGGATCGTCAATACGTCTATATTCCTCACAATTGGGCGCCAATACTTTTTCATGAGATATCCCAACAAACCCGATGGAATATGTCCAGAATTGCTTGAGATATGAACTGACTTCAAACAAAAAGTTTTGGTTTCGATTTATATGTGTGGACAGCCGCCAATGAACTGGATGTAAGCTGTGGTCCGGTTAATGGGTGAGATACGGCAGTAAAATGACAGAGTAAGCGGTACCACGAGAGTCACATATATGGTGTTATATATGTACATAGTATATAGACAATGGTTATTACTTACCATCAAGTGGACGTTCAGCTTGTTTGCCATTCCAGATACTATGATTTCTTTCATTTTTCTTACTTCTATTTATTATTTCATAAATATAAATAACTTCCATATTACTATAGACCTGATTTCCCTGTATTTATAATCTCAATAATAATAACAATTAAATTATTTATGTTTATTAATAAAATATAACGCAACAAACAAACATTGTACACTGAGATCATTATACGTATTTGGTTACTTGTATACGTACAAGCAGGGGTGTTTTCGCACCCCTTTTTCAACCCTTTCGGGGTCCAAACGTTTCTTCTCCTTCTTTACATTTATTTCTTATGGCCTGTTTCTTCTTCTTAAATTATAAAGCTCCGTGTCGCACGCAGTGTCTTGATACTATCGTATTTAATTTTCTAATGTTAATTTTACTTTAGAACAAGGTTAAATTAATTTTATAAGTTAATTTCTTTTTACTTTATTACAATAATGTTATTAAGAAAGAAGAGTTAAATAAATAAGATTAAAGTAATTTGAAAATTAACAAATTATGTACATATCATCGTACAAATAACATATCATCATCAGACTTTTAATGAAATGATTTCTTTTTTTTATACACGTTATTTTGAAATACACGTTATTTAAAAATTTCAACCGGGAAGATGGCTATAGACTCTCTAATGCTTGGAATCCAGTGATTGGTTTAATTAAACAAAAACATAAAACGTCATCAAGATACTGTGAGTATAGTTTGCCGAGATGAATATCGAGCGAGTTCCAATAGTAGCAACAAACGAAGACATGTGAAGGTAGACGAATATATCTGTCCATAAAAGATTTATTTACCTTCTACCCGCTGCTCTTCAGTTTACCCGTGATCATGGCCGTTGAAACACTGCCGAAATATTGGGAACTCAACAAAAATAAAACGTGGTAAGATCCCGTGATTTACCAATTATACTGATAGTATCATTTAAATAAAATATATTCAATTATGTATATATAATAATGCATTTGTTATGCGTTTTATAAAGCAATGCTTTAGTTAAAATTTATTTTTGTTTGGTCTTTATAAAGTTTTGTTTATATTGAAGTTCATTTTTATTAAATAATAGTTTACAATCATAAGTCTATGATTGATAATTTCAATACAATTATATATTTTATGTTGAATTCTTCTAATAAATATTTTTTACTATTACATTATCTCATACTATTAATATATCATTGTTAATAGACATATAAATTATATAACAACGAGAAGGATATCATTTGTTTGACGAAAACTGCTTTCCGATCACAAGAAGCAAGTATCAAATCACCTCACACGCACTACACCAGCAGCCGAAATGATGTTACAAAGGCGCGGAACTGGGCTAACACAAGTTTTCTATATTACTGTGCGTACCCCCCGAACACCCCACCCTGCCCCCGCACCGTGCCCCAAAGGGTTGAAGCCCACCTTTGAAGATGCGCGGGGCTTTTTCTATAATTCCGCCGCTCGCTAAGCGATTTGAATTTCGTTAAGGCTCCAATTTCAACGGGCAAAAAATAATTGGTACGAACGATTTTCGAGTATTTCAACTTGCGTATTTTATTACGTCTTTAGTTCCTTCTCTTGGATTCCGCGAACTGTTTATGTTGCTTGTGTTCATACTTTTTAACCGATTTCATTATGAAAAGAGGTCTATTCTTTTCGCTTGATGTCTTTGGCGATTCTCTATTGATTTAACTATTTTTTTTGCATTTGATAGAGTGTACCCTCACATTTGTTAATTATGTTAAAGCCGCTTTCTTTTTAAATACCATCGACTCGTGACTCGCGACCATAGTGAATAATACAAAACCAATATTATTAATATAAGGTTTACTACAGAAAATTTAAACACTTAATTTAATATGAAACCAAAATGGAACAATCATTTATTCGCCTGGTCTCGATACATGAGGTGGATCGTCAACTTATAATAAAAACCCTAAGCATATGAAAACCAGTTTTCCCAATACACCTTTGTTTATTTTCTCTTAACAGTTATAATATAGTTATCCTCATATATCTTCTGTGTACATTTGTACAGACAGCGTTTAGTTATATTTTTATTGTGAAAAGATTTTTTATTTTTGAGTTATTTTAGTTATTATTTCGCTTTATGAGCAGCAACACACACTTTTCACCTCTGGTGTTTCAGGCATCCATAGGTACCACAATAACCGTTTTCCATCTCATGGACGATATTTTTATTGCCATCAATTTTACTAATATTATAAATGCGAAAGTATGTGTGTATTGATGGATGTTTGTTACTCTATCACGCAAAAACTATTGGACGGATTTTGATGAAACTTTATAGTGACATAACTTATACATCAGAATAACACATAGGCTATAAATTTCCTGCGGGTGAAACCGCGGGCACAGCTAGTATGTTATAAAAAAGTAAATTATCATTAAGTCCATACAAAAATAGGTCCTTTATAAAATCAAGTATACAGATAAACGATAGGAACACCGCGTAAATAAACATTGAAGTACAGTGGTAGGGTGTAGATGTGCGATAGAACACGCGTGTCTCCGGCAAACGTTTAAGAAAGGGCTCATAAAACGTGGAGTGGCCACTCACAGTTGATTCTAATTAAGATGAATAAAAAAGCACAAGATATAGAGTAAGAATATCACTACATCTTTTCCCCAGAATATGGTACGGAAGCACGCATTGCATAAAAAGAACCGACCTTATAAATAAATTAAAATAATTTTTAATAAGCTAAATAAGAACATGTCGGATATTATCCATCACGATGTCTGCATATCTTTGATAATACCTCGAGACTAATTATTACCTACATAGAACAATGAAGGTCGTAAATTATACTCTATTTTATTCAAGTCAAAGAAATAACTCAATGAAATTATTAAGAGGTATGATATCTTTATCCTCAATAATGACAATATCATATAAATATCATGATACCTATTACAGCTACCAACCAGCTCCCTTTGTTTCGGTTGATGAGTGAGATAACTCAGTGAATTTATTGTATAAGATGCATGACATTTAAATCGTACGGACGCCTGATTGGTATCACATGATAACGTGATGTTCTTGGGTCTATTCATATATATAGGCACTATTTATATGCTCTTTTTTAGTTCATCAACTGACGGTCAGCTCGTGACTACAGCTAGCGCAAACTAGTCGGAACGTCTCGAGAGAGTTTCTACCTTTACTTACAATAAAATGATTCGTGTTTAACTGCTATAAATGATGTGAAATATATAAATGATGTGGACCTAACGTAATAGTTTAAAAATAAGTATCTATTAAAATTTATCTCAGATAGGCCGTCAAATTACTAACAATTCCAACGAAATAAAACAAATATTACAGATAGTCTCTCTCCATACTAATCAAGTGTAAGACACGCAAGGAAACAATCTGTCTTCCTCAGAGCAGGCGGCTGTCAAATGCACCTATGTGCGCTCATCGTCACCTCACGTTCCTCGCCTCGTGTGTGTACGTCTTTACGTATGTCTTATAGATAGATAGACAGATTAAATGTTTATTAGTTTCCTACAGATCATCTACAGTTGCTTTTTTTTATTAATATATACAATTTTACTTAAAATTAACATAGGATAGTGTATATAACATAGATACAGTTAGCTATTACAGTTACATATCTATGTTATACCTTATTTATTGAGAGTTTATGTTACTTACATATATATGTAATATATCTAATATATCATACCTTGTTGAGGGTTTATGTTATAATAAACTAATTATTTCCTGAGGTTTTATTTTATTTATACATCAATTATTACCGATCCCACATCTTCACAACTATATCCTACTCTTGAAATTGAAACCAAATTATGTAAAAGCAAATTCATGACGCCGCGTAGGAAGACTGGTAATGAAAAACTAGCATATTATATAACCTGGTCACGTGAACAAAGCCACTGGAGAAATTATTCAAAATCTTTATTTCTGAAGTACAGGTGACAAGGCTTAAAATAAATAACATTATTGTAAGATCTTTATAAGCTGCGTGTTTTGTTTCACTGTCTTCTGCAATTACGCATGCATTATGATTGAAAAATGAAGAATATACTAATAAGTATTTCATAAATAAATGAATGTTCGTCAGCTATAAATGAATTTGTACTAGTAGTTTTTTTTACCCTTATTAATCCAATAAATATATTGCAGTTGACTGTACCTAAATTCAGTGTATACAACCCTACGTCACTAGAAGAGCGTAAACTCTAACCAAACACTGATTATGCAAACCAAGTCCAATCATCAGTCACTCTCTCAATTACGTCTTATCTCTGTAACACATTAACCGCCCTACGTTTCAGTTATCTTCGCACCCTTATTGCGATAACGTAAAGACTATAATCGTTTACTAAACTTGTTGATCTGACGTTAGTTACGCTGACGTTATCGTAGAGCGACTTACGAGTTGAAAAGAATGAAAACTTTTTTGTTTCTGCAAGTTGGCTAGTCCACATTATTCCTATAAGGGGAGTTAAAATAGTCATTTTATGCCTATCATATTACCATTCATTTCACAAAACCTAACCATTGAAACTATGCTAGAAAATTAGTGCCGTATGGCTGGATGGTATAGCAGTACCTTACTTTTTCACTCCACCGTACTTCCGATAGCCGCAATTCGATTCCTCACTCGATGCAAAACATTCGTATTTTTGCATCTCTATCTTTTAAATTTTTATTGGTCTGTATACTTTTCTATGTATACTATGTATGTAAGACAAAATATATATTTAAATATATCCATCAGTTAGCTAGTATCCATGTACAGCATGTAAGCAGAGTACCAATCATCGAACTTGTCATGATTAAGTTCTTGATGATGAAGAACAACTTTATTAATTTTTACAAAATGACATATTTATTTAGTAAATTTAAGGTACATATATAATTAAAAATAATAATTACATATGTTTTACTCATATATAGTTGAGTATGATTCTCATAATGTGACTTTTATATCACCTAAGTTCTTCGCAATGCAGTATAACTTGTAAATAAATTTATCAAGGTTGTTATTTGACAGAGATATATGACATTTGGATTTGTCTTTTAACCCCTAGTGTACTTAATCATAAGAGTCTTTAACATCCATAATATAAAAAAAGTATAATATATATCAACTACACGATCATACATTTACATAGATGATTTACGAAAATTCACGATATAGGAAATATGCTGTTTTTTTTTAAATATATGCCTATAATTGATTACGTAATAAGTTTGCACATTAAAATTATTTATGACATTTACTATAGTACAAAAATCGTCGGTAAAATTGAAAAAAAAATAAGGTTTCTATGAGAATTTTCCTCTTATTGGTGCAATTTTTCGACTTAGTTTTTTCTTTAAGTTCAATAAAACAATCCTTTTGGATATTTATAGATAAGTGTTATCCAGATAACTCTCAATATTTTTTAAATCGAAAATTAAGACTTCGCAAACCGTTTCCTAATCAGCTAGTTATGTTAAATTATTAAATTAGACCATAAACTGTGTTTATTTTTTGATTAGGTGTATATTGAGGCAACCAGGACAATTTATTTATATCAATCCTAACTACTCATGCGGCTTCACACGCGTATTTTAACTAATTTATTGAACCTGACCTATGATATACATATGACGGTCTCAGTGGTCTAACGGTTTTGCAAACTGCCTTACTTTCCGATGGTCAAGGGTTCGATTCATCGCACAGTACGAAGCCTTGTGTTCATGAATATGATTGTTTGTATTCGTCTAAATTATCTAGGTTTGTTGAATATTACTTCTGTTGGTAGATGAAAATCTGATTATTTTTGAGATTATCACGAGAATATAGACAGACACGGCGAGTTAAAAAAAGTATCTCTATGAATAGTTATGTACTATTGGAACCTAACTACTGATAGATATATTAAATTGTTTTGAGAACTAAATGGCACTCAACTATGTACTTACCTATAATTTTTTTGTGTATATATCTAAATCATATATTTTTATTTATGTATAACACCATAAATACATAAAGATGTGTCCCCTCTAAATTAAATACTCTTTGACATGAACAGCAGTTAAAAGTGCGAGTTTTCAAGAGTTTCAGCTAATGGGTTAAGGAAAGGAGGCGGTGGGGAGGGGATTTTTGGGAATTTCTGATATAATTAGAGCAGGGATCGCATTAGGGACGTCACTTTTGCTTTATGGCGGTCCACGGGGACTGTCACGAGTGTTTCCCGAAGAATTCCTTGACGGAATTTTATCGGTAATTCGGGAGCGGGTCTTAAAATATCTTATATTACGTCCGCTGTTCACCTTTGTTACGTTTTATTGAGAATGAAGATGTAAAACTGGGACAAACATCTGTCGTGGTAATGAGATCCGTCTTACGGAATGAGGGAAAATTATTTTTTTATTAGATAGGTACATAGGTACAAATAATTTTTCTAGATATTTGAGTTCATCATCAATAGACTGAAGAACTTCTGGTTATTGATGACTAGAATAACATACATGCCCAACAGATAATAAATATATACATGAACACAACAAGCATGAGTTGAGTTTCTTGTCAGTTCTTCTTATCTCGAAATCATTCCGAACTGACGATAGATTTGACATATCATAAAAGTCTTCAATAGACCTACATGAATAAAGATATTTTGAATTTGAAGTGAACAGTACCACAGACATCACAAAATATCTTGCGATACCCATTGTGTATACATTACGATTCCATTAGGAATTTTTATAATTTATATAACATATATACACATAACGGAACATAAATCGAGCTTCTGAAAACATTATGTAAAACTTTATATCAAACATAACTGATTGTTTCTATTACCAGTTTTATATATATACAAATTATAGTTAACTTTCTGAATTGACCGGCGCAATTTTTTAGTTATCGTTACATTTTTCCCGTTTTTGGGACATATTTCATTGCTGGATATATGGGCTATACAATACTAAAAGAATTACCAAAATCAAATCTGTAGTAGCTCTACCTACCGTAGATCACTTTGAATATTCAGACTTACAAACTTTACCTCTTCCTAAGTAATATTAGTATTGAATAAATTTTATCGAAATTTTATAAAATTATTATTACATTCGCCATCAACCAACTCTCTATTCATTTTTTTATACATAAACTAACTGATTCGTGCAACTTCGTCTGCACCACACTTATTATATATAACCCAATTTTTTTAATATCTTCTTAAATTGTTGGCTATGTGTTATTCTGACGTATAAACAGTATTACTGTAAAATTTTAAACATCCATCCATAAAGGTGAAAGAATAACAAACATACCATACTCACAAACTTTCGCGTTTATAATTTTAGTAAGATGTATACGTAACATACTGTGGAGCTTTTTAAATAGCAATTTAAAAAGCTCGCCAGCCAGCCATTTAGTATTCGTGCTTCGTTCGATTGCCCACACATTAATATATATTAAGACGGATGCCTCAATAGTACGCCGTTTAATATTCCCCATCTCCATGTCCCCATCTGTGTCTCGAGAGTAAGCGCCCGTGTGCACTCTCCTTTATAGAAATAAATTAGAAAATGAATGTAAATTTACTACTTACTATTAATATTGGCGATCACAGTGGATAGTGGTTCTCGGAAGTTGATATAGCGCACACTGTAACTTCCGATGGTCACCGGTTCGACGCCTGCACAGTGCATAATTTGTATTTACAAATGTGGCCATTTGTATTAGTCTGATGTTTTTTCTTTTTATGTTCATGTATTTTCAAAACTATCATAAATATTTAACTATAACTTTCCGCTGTATCGTAGACTATTATAGATTGATACGCAACTTTTATATAGCGTTGGTTATTATACAAAAATGTAAATACATATTAAAGATTCTTTTTATTTTATACTACCAATAAATAAATTTATGAAATAATATATGAATATTATGAATCCATAATAATTAATATGTACATTTTTGGCATCATTATGGCAAAAATGGCAAACAAACTATTTTTGCTCTGTTTCGCTAACCGCCTAATCGGACAACCTTTGGGGTAAATATTCTAACAGGAGGGAATGGGATTGTTACTAATGTGGACGGATGACCCCATACTAGTAACGTACCAGGTTGACCACCACGCGGTTCTCCCTGGAAACCTTCCATAATAAACTCTTTATGAATGTAACTGATCTGTTCATCTAATCATCCTCCACTGGTGTCTCGCCAGCGTAAACTGTTAAAGCAGTCGGGTGCATCATTCCATTATCATACTTTAAAAAAATCTAACAAAATATATAGTACAGCAGTAAAGTAAAATGACTGAATACAGTAATAATTAGCATATAAAATCACCAATCAGTACCAAAAGTAGAACTAAAACAATTGATAGCTTCATCAATTTCTGTCCATACATTACCAACGGTTTCCAGTCCTCAACTCATTCCGGCCTACATTAGAGCCAAATCGATTTATAATTACTAATATACACTGAACATTTTTTGAGTAACCAATAATTTTTGACATAATAATATGCTGAAGGCATCACGTACGAGGCACGGTGTGGTACAAAGCTTCGTGCATGGATTTTAATTATTATCATGTACCCAATACGACTTCTAATAAATGTCATTATGAACGTATACCACAACCAACGTACCGTTACCATTCTATTCAAATATATACGACTTTATTTATACACCATTAGAGTTTATAATCCTGTAAGTTACAGTTGTATAGTTGATCGATATAAAGTGGTACTGATATAGTTCTTTAATGGAACCACGATGGCATGTGCGTGACAATGACGGTACGTAAATAATAATGTTGAAGGTTTTATATGGACCTGCAAGTCTGAAGTCTTTGTACGAAACTTTTATGGAATCTTTTGTGCTGTAATCATATTTTAGGTAACTCCTACTAATAAAATACTACTTATTTTCTAATTATAAACGTCAGTTGTGGCAATCGAAACGAAGGAAAACACTATACAGCCTTAATATGGTATTTGCCTTTTAGCTAGTGAACCTGCCCAGTTTCACCCGGATGCTCATAACTTTGTAAGTTTTGTATATACTAACATAATATAAAGACTATGGTACTCTGGAATTAAATTCTTTACAACCAAAATTCTTTGACCAATACAAATAATTATATTCACGAATACAAAGGTTTGTATCGTGAAAGATATCGAATCCGCAGCTATCGAAATTAAGGCGGTGTGCCAAACCGACCAACTAGACCAACCGAGGACGTCGTAATACGTTCAGCCCAGGCTTTCAAAAAAGGAAATATTATATATATATATTCTGCATTTTACATAATTAACCACCATTCCCTTACAAGACACCGCGTAGCGACTAAAATTAAAACTCTTTGATTAAACTCCGCCGTCCCATAAAAACTGCTTAATTCCCCAAAATAACACTTAACCTACCTTTATAGTCATCCGAATATTGAACCAAAACAACGAACAATAAGAACCAGTAGGCCGTATAACGCGTTTGCGCGGAACAACACCCCTTGGGGGGCACAGGACAAGGGGGCACCCCACTTAAGTCCTACCCTTTTAAAGATTCCTCGGTCCTCTCATTTTTAAGACTTTACAATACCAACACAGGCATGGCATATATTGTAGGGGCCTTAATTTATATTAGGAGATTGTGGGGGTGAAGGTACGCACTTAAATTTCTTACCGGAATTAAGATGGTGGATAATGCGTGTGTGTGTGTGAGTGAGAGAGATTGGATTTTTCCGTGTTGGCAGTAATTACGGCATCAACTTCATTAGGATGATGTTGATGTAGGGACCGTGTAATGAGGTCGTCTCTAGGACATTCGGACGGACGCACTGCTCGATTATCTGATGAAATGCTATTATGTAATTTTCTGTATGTATTAACTGATTGATTACCCACACATATTTATATGAGTATATTTGAAAGTTAGTGAATTTTGTACGTATATTTGGTTGTCTTCAAAAAGTGATTAAGTAAGTTTAACTTATTATAACTGATAGAAATAATAGAAATATCAGTTGTTTAATTCACATAAAACACGATATTAGTGTATCATATATATACATAACTTAATTATACAACAAAGAACCTAAAATAAAAAACTTTAAAAAACATAATATAACAACTAAAATATATTATTAAAAGTAGTCCCGTTAGGTAAGGTTCTGAAGGTTCTGGTAGCGTTTCGCCTTTGAATAAGTTGTAATAAAATAATAAATACACTTAAATACGTTAAACTTAACTTGGCAGTAAAATAAATTAAAGTAGTATATTTTTGCTGTGTTAAACTTGCATGAGTACTGAATAAATTTAGTATTTTATTTCTTTCTAAGAATCACAAAACCGGCAAAATAGTCTGAAGTTTTTTGTTTTGTTAATTCATTCTGTTAAACATTCATAGGCTGATTACACGCATTCTTCTAGTACATTCTACCAATAAAGACATAAACTGCACAAAACGATTTAATTTTTATATGGAATGTGATGGAATAGTGATCTTGGATTTTATTTTTAATTATTTAATAACAGCCTAATAAATAAATTCCAAGCTTCTAGCTTTAAAATTGACGATACTATAACTCTTCCAACGCCATGCCTAGCCATTCATCGATTCAGTAGTTTTGACATGAAAGCGCGATAGACAGACAGACAGATTTACTTTCGCATTTATAATATTAATAAGGATTGCAACGTGTAATATTCCATTATCAAACAAGTTTTTTATTCTAATAATCACAGAATCAACATTAAATCCACTGTGTCCTTCAAAGTTACAGAGGCATTCGTTATTAACTCGTCGATCTGACTTCAAGTTACAACTACTACAATAGCATCTCAGCTGCAAATACTTCTAACAACATAGTGACATTAATTAAATTGCAAACTAACTCAGTCACTAGTTCTAAAGTACAGTAGCTCGCCAATTAGTGGAAGTACCTCAATAAGTGTTTTGTATGCTGGAAAAATGGCTGCGGACGTTCGAGATGCAGTTCAATTGTTTTTTCAGCAAGCAGTTATGCTATGTATAGCGCATTTCTACTACATAAGAATCTTCTAGAAAAGAAAATAAATCATCATCATTTTCATTTGCTGGAAAAATGGCTACGGATGTTCGAGACGCAGTTCAATTGTTTTTTTCAGTAAGCAATTATTATGCTATTTACCTATATCAAATTTCTACTACATAAGAATCTTCTAGAAAATAATGGAATCATCATTTTTCGTTACTGGAAAAATGGCTGCGGACGTTCGAGACGCAATTCAATTGTTTTTTAAGCAAACAGTTATGTATATCGCATTGCTACTATGAATCTTCTAATTCTGACCTTATCCAATAGATTTTTGATGTTGACTTAATCATGTTTTCTTATCCAACTACGGCGTCGGTGACCTAGCGGTTTAACACCCTACCTCACTTCCAGTGGTCGCTGGTTTGATTCTCTTTGATTAAAATTTAAGATTTGAATGATTTCTAATAGACATTCTATATGTGTTAAAGAAACATATTTTTATGTGATTGGAATGGCAAACATGCTGACGCGCCACCAAACTACGGACATCATGTATAAATACGGACTCTATAATGTGTCTTTATCAATTGCCGATGTCTTTACGATGTGCTGAATACACAGACAACGAGCCAATGACGTCTCTGGACTTAATTTTCTTTATAACCCATATATTAAATCATCACTTAGTCTAGTGAACATCACTTACTTAGAAATTTAAAATTAACGATAAAAAACACAACGCTACATAAACAAAGAAAAATCTTAAGGAAAGAAACATAAGAATCACGACCGCAGCGTTACTTTTTTAATAAAACACCGAGAGTGTGCCCCCGTGACATTCATTAGGAGAATGTTACGTGTTCCGAACGAGGCAAGTTCTCACATGTACGGGCCCTTGTTTGCCCGTGGCACGTGACCTTCCACATTGAATACTAAACGATACGTAAACTTCTCATTTTATTTTTTTATTTATTTATGTTTTAAGGCTCTGGATACAAGTACTTTTGCGTCCAACCTTAATACTAAACTCAGTGTTCTTTTTAAATTTTTATTTCAGTGTTGGCTGCACTGAAATGAAAAGTACAAAATAAATTTTTCAGTAACTGCGGAAGATATATAGTACAATATATATATATGTGTGTGTGTTATATGTATTAAATGTTTGACAGCCTTGGTGGTCTAGCGGTTTATCATACTGCCTCCGAATGTTGCGGGTTCGATTCCTCTCACGGTACATACAGTTGGTTTTCATGAGTGTGATTGTTTGTATCGGTCTGGGTGATTTCTTTAATTATACTTGATTTATTGTGATTTGTTTGATTTTTTGTGATTTCTAGATCTATTAACAGTCTTAGTTTGCAGGTTTTTTAATTTGCCGTATTTGTAAGAAAAAATATCGGAAATCTTTATTTCGTACCCGACCTAACCCGACCTACTAATTATGCGTGATGTTATATAAAACTGAACTAATGAAAGCGAGTGTATACTGTAAAGCTTCAGTAATCAAAATAAATAAAAATAATCATAATAAAATAAATTACTTAAACACATATGTCATTTGACCGACTTAATATATGGAAGAAGGACTGCGGTGCTATGTTTCTACAGTAATTTAATTCTGTATACTCCTGAAAGCGAAGCACTACCATGCAAGCTTAGACACTGGGCAATAGAAACACAGAGAAATTGTATTTTAAATACACTAATAGTTTTATTGAAAACCTTATTAAATTGTATTTTAAATACACTAGTAATTTTCTATTTTTAAATCAGGCAATGCTACCTATATTTAACGATAAAAATTAAATTATATAAAAGTCTATAAATGAAATATTATCGCTTACTTATAAAATACGAAAAATGTAATCACATAATTTGGAACATCCCACACAAACCTGTCGAGCAGAAACGTCTGGAAAGAGTTCTACCATAATTTCAATAGCGCCTTTAATTATACGGGAAAATATTCGGAACGATTGGGAGAGCTTGAGTCAAATATCAAAGAAATTTAACGACCACCCAAAATGGAATGGGGCCGAGCTAAATACCTAACAAATGCGAAATAACAAATGAGTCGCTGCGTACACAATCGACGCTCCTTGAGGATTTAATAACGAAACAATAGCAAATGTTTATATAAATGATGGAAAAACACTGTCTGTATGTAAAGGATCTTTATGTCTTTTACAAAATGTCTTTAACTTGTAGGTTTACTATCATATCCTGTCTGTTCTACCGAAGACTTTGTTAAAAGATATCTGCATGAGTGCGCTTATCGCACCTACTGCAGCCAAGCTTGCTTTTTAAGATGTTGTGTCGAACTATTTGCACATTTTTATATATAATTACTTTTCTACTAATTTTAAATGTAGTAAATTCTTTAGTATTGTCACTTTTGCCTTGCTACTCTGTTTGTATCTTCATTATAAGTATTTACCATTTTCTATTTATTGTTTGATTCATATCACACAAAATTATTGTCCACAGATATATTTCGGTTGAAAACTGTGATGGGCCAACTTAGTTCTTTAGAATCATAGCTGACGAGAACACCATCGGTGGCACATGTTGACGTGATGTTCATTGTGCGTCGGTTACAAATCATCTTTGCAACTCCATTTCTAAAAAACTAAATTATGATTAATTCGTTAAGAAATAAAAAAAACCTACACTCGTGTTAGCCCTTTAGACTTTTGATAAGTCAAATTTATCATCAGTTTGCAATCTAGTTTTAATCGAGAGGAACTAATAAAAAACTCAGTTTCATACTTTTATCTGACAACAGTAAAAGCTGAGTTTTTAGTAAGTAAGTACTTAAGTACAATCTTTTTTATACGTAGTTATAATAATATAAATTAATACTTAAATTAGAATTGACTAGCTTTTTGGTAATATCTAATACTAACTACTCCCCTGGCTTCGAAAGAGTGTACATATATTATACATATAAACCTTCCTCTTGAATTACTCTATCTACTAAAAAAACCGCTTCAAAATCCGTTGCGTAGTTTTAAAGATTTAAGCATACATATGGACGTACAGACAGCTACCATGTTTTATACTATGTAATGATGATGACTAATATAATGCTAATAAGGCAAAAAGTTTGTAGAGCAAAGATTTAAACTATGCTCCTTGTGAAAATTTATTCAGTTTCAAGAACTAATAATTACTAGACTTTTCAACATTGTTTAAGGGCATCTTCATAGATACCTGAACCTCACTGCTCGTTCTTCTTGTGATCAGACAGCTTTCCGAACGAGTAGTAGATATTAAACAAAATGTTATGACTATTCAAAAGTGCTTAAATTAAGTTTATTTGAATAAATGATTTTCTATTCTATTCTATTCACGTATTTCTACAGCACCCTTTGCTTTTAAGATGTAGTCATATTTATACAACAGTCATTTAATAAGTTAAAGAAGTAAATAAAATTTTAGAGATTCCTAGTACGAAGACCTTACGATCTCTTACGCATGTCTTATTTTTTAAGTAGTATATATTTTTATGTCATTATTTCTTTTATTCTGTTGGAATTAAAGAATATGGTTTCTTTTTTAACATAGCAAAACCCCTGTGCTAGAAATATGGTAAGTTAATAATATATTATAATATCTTTTCCTTTATGGGATGTTACAAGAAATGTATGCACAAAACAATTAAAAAGAGAGCGAAAATAATTCTTGTAATTTAAAAAAGGTGAAAGTTTGTAAAGGCATTTGATTGTTTGGATATCTTTTACTTGTGATTAACGGCAGATCACATATATCATACCATATTTACCGTATTATTAGATTTTTTTTTCAATTTTGTGCTGAAATTTTATTAATTAATTGTTATTTTTATGTAGGCGGTATCTTCGGCTATGGTGTAATATTTTTTACGATTATTTTTATTCGAATGTATTTACACCAATGCTGATAACATTAGTACTATACTATTATTAGCAGAATTTAAGTATTTTTTTAATATAGAAAGTATCCGGATATTGAAGTTTCATACCAAAAAATTAAACTTACTAATTAATACCAATATTGTATTGTTTATTAATAATTAAGTTGTGTAATCCACATTATTGTTATCATATCGTTTCAAGTCATATAAATAAATTTGATAATAGATGGAAATTACTTCATATTTAAAAGTAAAAAGCGAGACCTTACGTCCGGATATTCTTTTCACGGTCTAATAATAAAACCGGGTAAAGTCACGGGGCGTACCTCTAATTTGCGTATAAATATTTAGGCCGTTGAATTTTAAAGGCGGCAATTTGAACCTACACTCTTATCCTGATCGCAGGATAATTTATCTTAACGAAAGAAAGGGGTGGGCGCGGTAGATAGGGGGTCAAAGGATGGGGGGCAAGGGAGGGGGTCTCACCCAAAAATTGGGTAAAAATGTTGCCAGCCAGCGATTAAACCGTCGAGGGAGATGCGTTGTATTAATCACCGCCCGCTAGCAGTCGTCTTCGAGGATTTTCGCGGAGTTTATAAAGAGCTGATATTACTATGAAAATATATAGATATAAACATTATACATATGATTTCCTGTCAAGAAAGAGTTACATTACTAGTAAACTAGTCGAGATGAAATCGGAGAGCAGAAAAAACACCATTCTAAATATCAATACAAAGAAAGGAATAATTAATCGATCATTACTTTTCTAGGACAGTTATTTCATTAATATAATCTATATTATTAAATCTAATTCAATAAAACTTATCTCTCGGGTTTATCTGAATTATAAAAAATACTGCTACTAGTATACGATCCGAAGCATTAGTTCCCTAATTTTTTTTTAATTTTATTTTACCGTATTATTTTTTACCATATCAAATTAACAAATAAAAAGGATGAAATCAAAGTATTGTCATATGCTTTTAAAGTATCTCTAGCTCACAAGAAAATAAATTTTAGCGTAAGCTTTAAAAACCTTTATGAAACTAAAAATTTCGAATTATGCAATTATAGCACATTAGTCAATTCATAATAGAACCTGTAAAAATTGTGCAATTGTATACAAATGTCTCTTATCATTGCTAATACATATTAATTTTATAATAATAGAAATGTAAAAAGTAACATCCACCAACCTCCATCAAGATATTAAATTAGTGGGGGTAGTATCAGCTCAGTATAGATAAGTACCTAAGTTACCCTGTCCTGCGTAGAAGGCGGGGTGGCCACCTCAGCTTTGTTTTAATATTTTCACAGGCATTATGAAGGGTTTCTTGCTTTCAAATACTTTTGGCTTCTGCTCTTGAAGTTTTGATAAAAGTTTCATTTTATCAATAATTAACGGGAACAATCCCGAGTTTGCTGATGCGATTATAAAGGTTGCGGTTTTCGCGTTATCCGTTTTTTTTCCTTCCAGTTAAGGAGTTAACTGCTTAGAAAACTTTTCTTTGTCAGTAATCGAGTTATTCAAGATGTTTTCAAAAAAGGGGAAGAGGACCGTGGGTGATGTTACCCTCTTAATTTCATAAGTAGCAACTTTTTCTTAAAATTTAATTAACAGATATTGATTATTATATTTCGAGGTAAAGTTGTTTTTATCCTTGACCTGACAAATATTCTTATAGTGTGTGATGTATCTTTTTATTTATTGTTTATATTTCGCCAATTATTTTCGATAACTATTTTGAGTTACTCGTAAAATTTAAAAAAATATAATTACATTTATCTTTCGACAAAAACTGTATGTCCACATATGTATACCAGTGTAATATACATGTATGTATATAAATATAAAACATAACTCTAGTAATTTCTTAATACACAATATAAATCACACAAAAGTGTCTGTCAGTTTCGCGAGAAAAACGACTGAAAAGATTTAATGAATTTTAAAGCTAAACATTTTTATGTATCTAGATGGACATTTCAAAAATCAGAAGAAGTCGCAGGTAAAAGCTAGTTAGTCATAACTTTATTGTTTACAATACAAAGCGTGATAATAGAATACAAGTATAAACAACTCTCATGAACATTTATATCTCCGTAAACACTATAATAAGCTTGTAGAAAATACTCCGGTGTCACACATACACACCGCAGAATTAGGGCTGTAACATTTTGTAAAGAATACCAAATAAATTAAGGTAAACACTAAAGAATTAACAGCATAACAAAGTTTTGTAACCCACTTTTGTATTTATAATGTTAATTTTGATCACTATTACCTAGTCTTTGGAACTAAACCTTTTTATACTTACTTACACTCTGAACAAAGAAAAGGCAGTTATTATTTAAAACAATATTATTATACTTTTTAACATTATTTTTTAATACTTATATATAAACAAATATTTTTTTTATTAAATGCAATTTAATCTATTTCTAATAAGTAATTTATTATTGTTCTTAATCTAAATTATATAATTCCAATACTTATAATATATTAATATAAATTTTAGATACAAAACATCAAACATTTTTCGTTAAAGTAAAAATCAATATACGTTTTTCTCATTACGCTAAATGATAATTAATCTAATTGCTAATACACAATTAACTAATGTAATTGAAAATAGCAAGTAACAACCCTAATATTAATATGGAACACACACATACATAACCGCAAATGACATATATAAGAAAGTCCAACAAGATATAGTATGCAAAGCGAAGAACGGAAAACTTCCACGAAATTTGCTCACCCAAATGACGACGCTTGTTTTTTGTAGGTGGGTGCTTATAACTCCACGTAAGAAACATATAGATACGACTATAATCTTAATTAGTACATTATTTTAGGAATTAATTTTGTACTAATAATTTGGTACGTGTTCATAACATTAAAATTCAGATGAAATACTCAAAAAGTTATAGTGAATACACGATAATCAATAATACAGTAGTACAGTGTACAGGTCACGAGAAAAAAATCGACTTCATTCACATAATGAAGGATAAATCATATCTGCGGATGTTGGTCAATATGGGACCACATGAGTTGTTCTAGCTTTTAAAATAATTTCACGTATGTAAATCAAATTACAGTGGCATTGAGACCTTTCTACCTTTTTAAAGTTGATTGATAAATGTCAATATAAAAAATGCCCACAACTAATGCAGATGAATATTAAAAAGAGAGAGCGAGCGGATTTTGTTATGAGGAAAATAAACACTGATTTATTAATATATGAGTAATATAAAAATATTTTTTTAATTTATTGTTTACTACTTTGGTTTCGGTTGTCTAACGGTTTAGGCACCAGGCGGTGTCATCCGATGGTTACGGGTTCGATTCCTCGTACTGTAGAAACATTTGTATTCATGACTATGATTGCTTGCATTGATATGAGTGTTTCCTATATACGAGTGCATATATTTACAAAAAAAATGTATGTATAAGCTGTATATTAACCACAACACACGTTCTGCTTGTCTTGTCTAGGTGACGCATTTGAATGATTTTTCATAATTATAAATTTTTTAACACCATACTCTTACCCATAACTCGTAGACGTGTCCATACCGGTCTAGCGCACCCTAACAAACTTATTAAGATTTCTTTTCTTTTTACTCTGTACGTGGTTAGCGACGTATGACGCAAGCTAACGGCCGTGGGAGGCGAGGGGGTGGACAGGGGGTGAAGACCACCCCCGCACGCATGGCCGCTCTCATGATTTAAGCACGGGGATAAGAATGAAATTAAAAATACATCCTCGCTCCTTAGGGTGCCGGGGAGACATATATGCAAATGAACCTCTCACCCCCCTTATAAGATAGGGGGGAGTTTTTTGTTGGGATGCTATTAATTTGGGGTGTAACTTACAGTAGATATACGTGACTATACGCATACATGAGAATGTTCCCTTGTTATATTTTTTTGCGGATTTTTCATAAATTATGTGTTGTTACGGATATTATGAACATTCGTGGTAGTTAATATTCGTGTGCTCTGTATTTTATTAAAAAAAGAATGTCTTTTAAAAAATATTTCAATATTTACTGAGCGATATTTTGTACAAAGATATTTGCCGGAAAACTGTGGTAATTTTAATATTTAAATAGAGAATGTTCTTTATTTGTAATATATACAGTTTCAGTTGTAATTATCATTACATACATAATTATTCAGGTAAGATGAATTAAACTATATATAAATTAAAATGCCATACTGGATGAATTTCAAAATAGAGGAAGACGTCTTTTACTTGCCATCTCAATTCATCAATTTACTAATATTTCTACAATCAAACAATAAACGGTGTTCCGGTTTTATGGTGTTCTTGTCCTTATAGAAAATAGTTATCGCCACACATACCATCCTGATCATCTGGATGAATGGCGGTCTTCCACAGTACGGTTTTCTAGAAACTTTTTGCCTCACACAACCACATTGTGGAATCACCTTCCAGCAATGGTATTTCCGAACCGATACGATATTGAAACCTTCAAGAAAAGAGCTTATTCCTTTTTAAAAGGCCGACAACGTACTTGCAATTCCCCTGGTGTTGCGGGTGCTCATGGGCGGCGGTAATCACTTACCATCAGGTGAGCCGCATGCTCGTTTGTCCCCTGTGCTATAAAAAAAATAAAATATATATTATTAGCGCGATCATTAACGAAATTGTAATGTTCACACTCCTCATACGTTGACATTCCGGTGAAATAAGGTATCAAACCTCCATCACCTGTAGTTCTACTGTCGCATTTCCCTCCTTTTAAACCAAAACACAGCCTAAATTGCTTGTCCGAAAATATAATAGAGTCAATTTTTAGAAATCTCATTGTATTTACGTTTCTATTTCATGTAAATATTTATCTTTTTATTAATATCAGAGTGAAAAATACACTATTTGAGAATTCACTAGCAAAAACGCGTTTGTGGCCCGAGTCCCCTTATACATGCTGACTATCTTCATGAAGCAGACTACTGGCGGAAGGGTTTTGGTGTATCGGCGCTACCGTAGCAGCTTGCCGTCATCAATGCCGTGACCACATAGATATTTTATATTTATACTTTATATTAATTACAGTATCATTCATATATATATTGTAATGTTGTATACATGTCTGTAAGGTATATAGCAGGCCTATATTATGGCTAATAGTAGTCTGAATTAAATAAATAAATAAAAAACATATTACGGAAACCTACCTCAATCATTTTTATAATTCCTTTTCATGTAAATATAAATCTTTTTACTAACAAAGGACACAAAATTGTGATACATCATCAAAACTCGTTATTTAATGAACTACAAAGGTACCAACGTTTAGATACGAACAGAGCAGCGTCGCGGCGCCGTAGGCGTCGGAGTACTCCTGTGTTCACACATTCGATATTCATTGAGGTGATTTGGCGTTTTTCTCAAGGATTGCCATCCACAGAGTGATTTATATAGCTTATAATATTTTATTATTCAACATAAGTAGCTATTAGATAAGTGTAATAGTTACTTGTTTAGAATATTATAGTATTTTAGATGAATGAATATTAATATAATAATAATTATAAACCAGGACAATTCACACAGTGTCAGGTAGTCTCTCTGAGCAAAACTTATGGGTACTAAATAACTAATATTAATACTTATTTTCTTTAAAAAATATTTCTTCGATATTTGCTATCGTGAAAAATTGGGACGATACTCAGAAAAAATCTAGAAATAAATATTATGACTAACATAAAAATTGTCTTTATTCAAAAAACTTAATATGAACTCTTTTGTACAGTCATTTGTTTATTTTATTATACATATAATATAATTAATGTATCTGGCCACAGGTTGTGTATCCCTACTACATAACTACATTATATAGTAAAAGAAACTCGCGATGAGGCAAAAATTTGACCTTACGACCTTTGTCTATTACTGGGACTAGCGAACCACTACACAAAACCCTCCAATATATTTGATATCGTAAACCGTAGACATTCTGATAATTAAGAATTGGTGTTGCTTATCAAAAAGGATAATTTGTTTGTGTAAATATAATACTTTCGCCGGCATAATTACAATAATTACTGTACCGCTGTACGCGAGACATCAATTACTTTGAAATATTATTATTAACATTGCAGAACCTTGTTATAAATAAAGCAAAATACATTGCCTTATATCTTAATAATTAAATTGTCACTAGTTGCTTCTCCTGCCTTCGTCCGCATGATATAGTATAGTTAATATCTTTATTTTTTTCTGATAACTTATTTAGTATGTATATTATTTAATATTTAGACATTTTTGCTGCCTCTGTGGTCTAGCGTACTCTCTTCTTATGGTCGCGGCTTCGATTCCTCGCACGATGCAAACATTAGTATTTCTAAGTATGGTTGTTTTTTATGTACATTATTTATGTGTTGATGAAAAAAATATCTATGTATTTCTACCAGTTTTCAGTTTCAGTACACAAAAAAACAGGCTCTGCTGAGCTGAGTTCTGGACGGCGCTGTGTGAATTGTTCAGGGTTATTATTATTGTATTACTACACCCGGCTCATTAATTCTTCTCTTTTCCTGTTGTAACCCCTAAGGATTAAATAAAAGAATTTCTATTACACACTGAGTATTTTTATTTATAGAAGCCTCAATATAATTCTTATTACTTGTAAGAAATATACATCGAAATTCTTCAATTGTTATAGAAATGTTAAAACACTCACACTCATCATAAATAGAGTGTAAAATAGTGCAACATTTTACACTCTATTGGGATGAAATTACGAATAGAATTACAGTTATTAAATTTTAATTTTATACGATGACTAAGATGACTAAGACTAAGCTGCTTAGCTTCTTTGCAACATAAAACTTTTTATATTATCATACGTTACATATACTATATGTATTCATATACCTATTTATTCTACAGTAACTGAATATGTGTTTTATATTAAATATAATTCGAATATCAAATCATTAACATAATTAAGACAGAATATTAAATAATGCACAACTTTAACTTAAATTCAAATACTTTTTACCAAATAGGCCAGTTTTTCCTGTACATAGCAAAGCCTACAGTGTATCACATGATTTCTATATTGAATCGTGGATACGAGGGGGCTGGAAGCATGTTTATTGTCTCCAAGTGCCCCGCGTAGACAAATTGGATAATGCGTGTTATATTGTAATGGAATTTTGTACATATCGGTTTTTTGCGAATTCAAGAGGAAAATCTACATTCATTCAGTTTTGAATTATTATTAATATTTGTGTATTCTACTCGTATGTAGTTTACGATGTAAAGAGATAGTATGGACTAATCACTTTCATAAGTCGTTTCACACATACTCTCTGGTCCCTAAGTACCATATAATGAAAAATGATTAAATGAATATAAATGTATTTTTTTTTTATTATTAGTATTTATAATAGTAAATAATATAAAAATAATTACAATTCTTTTCCACTTTTCCGTTTCATTTCTAAAATTGACAATATTACCTTAACTTTCTTCAAATAATTTTAAATCTAAAAAGAAAATTAAATAAAATTATCTAATTAATAAATTTTAAGAAAGGTATATTGATTATTTTATGTCTAATGAACCAATTAAAATATGTATATAAATATATTTTTTATGTAACCTGCGAATAAAAAACTTATATTTATATAGTTAAAAAACATCCGGATCTGATTTCAAAGAAAAAAAACCTCATCATGATCATTCCATTCTTTTACGACTTATGACGACACTCAAACATATGAATTGTTACTTATCACACCCATCTTTTTATGTCGGAAGTTAAAATACGAACTACTGCATTATTATGCGACCTCAGTCGTATAGAGGTTTCGCATACCGCTTTACGTTCTACGGTTACGGGTTCGATTCCTCACACGGTACAAACATTTATATTCTTGACTATAAATGTTCGAATCGATCTGGGTATTTTCTGTGTTATATCTATTTACAAAAAAAATGTATCTTCGTATTTATATCAGTTGTCTAGTAGCCATAACACAAGTTCTGCTTACCTTGGGATTAGATAGCGCTATGTGAATTATCCTGAATTACTATATATTATTTTCATTCTTCAAAATAATTATCAAATTTGAAAATATCTTGTAATTTTCATACCAACAAAACGATCCCAAATCCACATTTCCTTCTGCGTAACTGCAGCCACATTAAAACCCCGTGAACTTTGGCTCGTTCACGCCTCGCATAGCAAAGGGCAGATCGATGCTTGTCAAACAATAAATGTCACGTCCACTCCCTTATGTTAATATACAAATATACTGACACCTCGTTAATATATAGATATCGACTTTATGCCATTTGTAATAAGGTTTCGTGTAAGCGCACATTGTGTAGCGAAGTGCAGTGCCCGATTTTTCTTGGAGGTGCGAACGGTGGCCTATTTTCTTGGAGAAATTTTATGGCATATTAAAATTGTGGAATACGGTCGATATATCCACGTGAACGTATTTAGTAATATCTGAGATTAACTGAGTATATATACTGAGAAGTTATCTGTGCGAGGTATACTGTAAAAAGAGATATATGTGTATACCCATTCTCATCTATTTTAGCTGACAAGCAGTAGCAAGCTGCTTTGTCTGTGTTTCAGTTGTAGAATGAGAAAGGACAATGAAATTACAAGATAAAAGGGATGACAACTTTGTCTTCCGGAATTACAATGCGTGAGCTATTTCACAAGCATCAAAAATGTCCTTACTTTTACTGGTTTTATTTATTTATAGCACAGGGGCAAGCTTGGACTCACCTGATGGACCGCCGCCCATGAGCACCCAGGCAAGTCGTCGGCCTTTTAAGCAGGAATAAGCTCTATTCATCAAGAGCATTATGTTATCATGTGACTATTATCCTCTGGTACTATCTATATATTGTCATTCAGTACCCTATAATTTCACTAAGTTATCTCACTCTTCAACTGAAACAAATCTTACAATATAGGTGGGCTGAAATAGGTAAAACAGAGGTACCCACGCAGACGACTCCACAAAGTCTATCTCGGTCGACAAAATTATTTGTATAGTATTATCATATAAATAATTTCAACACGATACCGAATAACTGGTAAATAAACTATCTCCTTCATTACAAACCATTCAGCGCTATGATTTGTGACAGGCAAACGCGAAGGACCATTCGATTGTAAACCGTAGCACCCACGGGCGAATTACGCGAACAGGAACGCATGACTTATGGCAGTTTGTCACATTCGAGATACGACGTATAGAAAACGCTAGACCCTGATCCATGATTAATGCGATTCTTAATTACTAAGTTATCGTTCGAAACAGGGGGTGATACATGTGTTCCAACCTTAATTTATTGACTTTTGCGGCGTTTGTTTTAGGGTGCGTTTGATTGCTAAACTTTTTGGTAGGTGTTTTTAATTTAATTTCGAATTCGACGGCTGACAATGTCGTGTTACATAGGGTGTGATAATTACTTGTCGAGTTACAGCGTTGCAAAAACTTTTAATCGGTTTAAGATCGTTTAAGATTTCCATATACATACGTATATTAGTAGGTATCTAATGTTTGTGCAATATACAGCTAAATTAGCAATGTACTTTGTTGTAATAAATCATCTTTTTGTAGTTGTAATAAATAAATTATTTTATTATCATGTATATTATTTTTTAATAATCCAACTAACGATTAATATAAATTATTATTACTTATTATCAGCCTTATTTAATGTAAAATTTAACATTGATTTTAATTTTTTAGAATATGTCTACTACATTATATATTTGTTGGGTACATTTTGCATTGTAATTTTATTTGTAAACTTTCATACCCTCCTTACTTATTTTTTTAAATAAAATATAGCCTATGTTCTCTAATTATACTTTATCTTCACGTCAAAATTTGGTAAGATGAGGTAACAAACAGACATACATATTATCGTGTTAGCATTATCATCCGACTAATATATAGTCATTTTCTCTATATATCCTTAGAAACTACCGTCGTTAATTCCTGGTGACTTCGCCTCGTTAAGCTATCTCGCCAGGGTTCAGAACATACGGATGCCCAATGTTATAAATTTAAAACATATGCTTATTAACCATTTTTGGTAAGCTAGAGAGGAAACGTCACTACACATCGTATGTGGTTGTAGCCCACTCATATATAAACGAAATATTTCGTTTAAAGGAAAAAATGTCTCCTCAGGATGAGTGTATACATCCTGAGGAGATAAAAACCATCACTTCTGAGAAAATCCTTCAATTCTTGGCGAAATTTGAAAAGGACGAGCACAATAAATCTATGCAGGTCACAGTGCTACAGGTCTTAGTACCTGACAATAGTCCAAAAAATAGGACAATTTACTTACGATGACTAATATATAAATTTACATAAAAACTGAAGAAATAAATCTAAAAATTTTGAACGCGGTACGGCATAGAGCGTCGCACCTTAATCTCGGCATTTTAAAAAATTCGTCCTTAAAACCGTCACCTAAAACTTAATACACACGCGCGTCACGTTCAACGCTCATTTGGAGGCGTTCATCGATCGGAGACAAAGCCTCGGCAGGCCCCGATAAACGAATTAAGGAAATGGGAGATTTTTTATCTGGCCCGGTGGTGGGGTGGGCCGCGACACGCGTCGTAAAACGCAGCAATACTTTCTTATGCAAAGTCGCTCCGCGCCGATAATTAGGTGAAGCTATAGATGTGTACACGACTCTATGTTGGATTTGTGTGCGTTTTGTTTTTAATTTCGGGGGTGTGGACGAGGGAGGTATTAACATGTTACGCGTTCAGTTTCGTCATAAATGAATTTCGTAATGAAATTTGGATCGCATCTTTTTTGCGTCGTTTGCAAAATTTCGTGTGACAAATAATCAAATTATTTTTATTTTGTATGTTTAATTTATTACTCTTTTTAAGATTTGTACTTAGCTATTCTTAGATATATTTCCCCTCT